>NC_090450.1:821734384-822365884 GCF_031143425.1 Pleurodeles waltl | reverse complement strand
GCAGGGGTCAGAGGGAGATCCTGCGTGGATGGAGTTCATTGTCTTTAGGGTTTCGACGTCATCTACGTGGGTCCAGGTGGTGAGGTGGTCGGCGTGGGAGGAGTTGTTGGGGGTGGGGTCAGGCGGAGGTGAGGTGTTGAAGCTGTCGTGGATGGCATCGATTTTCTGGTAAAAAAAGGTGGAGAGAGTGTCGCAGAGTTTCTGGGATGGTGGGACGTCGTTGAAGTCGGCGTTGGGGTTGGAGAGCTCCTTCACAATGCAGAAGAGTTCCTTGCTGTCATGTGCGTTGTTGTTTAGGCGTTCTGTGAAGTGGGAGCGTTTGGTGAGTCGGATCAGTTGGTGGTGTTTGCGGTTGGCTTCCTTGAGGGTTGCTAGGCTGTCGGGTGTGCGCTCGAGGATCCACTTTTTCTTGAGTTTCTGGCAGTTGCGTTTGGAGGTAATCAGTTTGTCTGAGAACCAGGCTGCTTTTTTCTTTTCTTGGTTGACGGTGGGTCTCTTGAGTGGTGCTAGGATGTTGCCGCAGTTGAGGATCCACTGTTGGAGGTTGATGGCGGCGGAGTCCGGATCGGTGGGGTCGGCGGTGGGTTCTTGGCGAGGGTGCTGGTTAGTTGGTCTTCGGTGACTTTTCCCCAGCGGCAGTGAGGCGGTGGTGCGGTGCGGTGGTGTTCGGTGTTTTTTTTGAAGGTGAAATGGACGCAGTGGTGGTCGGTCCAGTGGAGTTCGGAGGTGTGGCTGAATGAGATGTGGTTGCTTGCAGTGAAGAGTGGGTCAAGGGTGTGACCGGCGATGTGGGTGGGTGTGTTGACCAGTTGTCTGAGTCCGAGGTTGGAGAGGTTGGTGGTCAGAGATGCGGTGTTGGCGTTGTTGTTGTTTTCCAGGTGGAAATTGAGGTCTCCCAGGAGGATGTAGTCCGTGGAGGCGAGGGCGTGGGTGGTAGCGAGGTCGGAAATGGTGTCGCTGAAGGGGGCTCTTGGTCCTGGAGGTCGGTATATGAGGGTTCCTCTGAGGGTAGTGTTGGGGTCCGTGTGGATCTGGAAGTGGAGGTGTTCGGCTGTCTTGAGTGTGTCTTCCGTGTGGGTGTGGCTCTTGAGGGTGGATTTGTGGACGATGGCTATCCCTCCACCGATTCCGTTGGTGCGGTCTCTTCTGGTGATCTTGTAGCCGTCAGGGATGGCAATGGTGATGTCTGGGGCCGAGGAGTCGTTCCACCAGGTTTCGGTCAGGAAGGCTACGTCTGGGGCGGTGGTGTCGAGCAGGTCCCAGAGCTCGATGGCGTGCTTTCAGCACAATGCATTATCAGCACATGAAAAAGTTTAAAACATGGCTTTATGACTGTGAGTTAAAAACCCGAAATAAGCGCCCCAGCACAAATATTAAGCATAACATTTCTGAAGAAAAACTACCATTTTAGGTTGCAATGGAAAAGATGAAACAGAGCAGACTATTTTCGAATCAAAGAGATTTTTTTTTAATGGTTGACTTTTTCTTTGAGGTCCGTTAAATGCCTGACTGGACAAATTGGCTGCTTAGCTGGTTTAAAACACTGCCTTGCCCAACTCCGTACTATAGCGGCTCAAACTCAATTTCCTACTGGCTGCAACTGGTGATAAAACGGGCTCAGTGTGAGTTTTTAGGGTTGATCGCGCAAGCAATATGGCCCCTGTTGTAATCTCTCTTTGGGCTTTCAACCATGCCATGTCACGCCTGTCACTTTTATTGGTTCGTGGGCTTGCCTTTTAAAATTGGCTTGATTTCATTAGTGAAAGGCATGCATACGTCATGCCTTTTCTGGTGTTTAGCCCTCGTCCAGTGCACCAGTAAACTACTGAAAACATACGAGGCTCCATGGTTTCCGTATTTTTTCTGGACTTTTTTTTATTTTTATTTCGTACGCAGAGCGATCTCGCTGGGCAATAATCAAGCGGTTTTCATGACAACCAGTTTAGTTCTGTTGTTTATCCTAGCACTTCTTGGCGAATTCAAGGTTTTACACAGCGCTTCCAAGCTCGTTTTTAAAAATTATTTATTTATAATTTTTTTGTAATTATTCCGGTTCCCTAGCCCCACCCCGCACGCCCCTCCCCTTGTTTCACTTGCAACGGTGGTGCAGATTTAAAATCTTAAACTCTCTCCATCAGCTTCTACCAGGCTGCATTACAGAAAATAATGGGTACACGAGTTTTAAAAACAGTCTTGTGACTTTAAAAAATGTTTACATTTACGGAAGCAGGAAGTTAACTCTACTTCGTCGCATTTAAAGAAAGCTGCTAGTGCCTTACAGGCACAGAAAAATATATTTCTAGCAAAATCCTTGCACTTCTAATAAAACAATGCTAACATAAAGTGTTTTAGAATACTGATCTGGCGCTCGCCGAAACCATTACGATGAAAGATAGCGCTTCCATGCTTGGTTATTAAATTCGCAAAACATATATCGTTAAGGGAGTTTTTTGGTATGCAGCGACACAGAATGATGACCTTAAATAAACAAGAGCTGACGAGAATTCGAACCACGTCCCATTGTTGTACATACATGTCAAGGAATGTTTCCAAGCTCAAGCGGCACGCTTCAGCTTTGACATGTTCCATAAGACCTTATCCTTGGCTCCCTGTTCCTGTAACCATAACACATCAATGAATATGCTAACGGAGGCAGGGAACGCTCCCCTCTTACACGAAGCCACAAATCTGTTCATTGGAATGCTATTGCAAAATGATAGGAACATATCAATCCACTTAAGATTAGGAACATTTCCCAATTAAATGTAACTTCATTTAACCATAGAGATCTGCAAAGACCAAATAATGTATTCTCAAAAGGTTCCTTTGCATTCAGTTGTGCCCATATCAGATGCCCTTTTTAGGTTGGCGCGCAAGTGCTCTGGCCTGTTGTAATCTATCTGTAGGCTTTTAATCATGCCAACTGCATGCCCATCACTATCACTAGTTTATGGGCTTGCTTTCAAAAATCTTTTGTTATCATTGGTAAATGCTTTAGGTTTATCCCTCCTTGTGGCAGTTTTGTTACCGCCTTGGCCATCGACCCTGTTACATGGATAATTTCACTTTTGCCAATACGTTTGAATGAGAGCAAACATATTTTTCCTTTTGTGTCTCTCCTTCGCGCTCATGCTCATGGCGGCTGTGGTGCCGCTTAGGTCAACTGTTTTTTACTTTTCATTTTCAATTTATGTGACAAGAAAAGTCAAGTTAGGAATTTACAACTCTAATAGCTCTAACTTGAGCAAACATGAGACCCATTGCATTACAAATGCTTGTTATAAGATCTGTTGTCTACCTGGTGCTCGACCTTAGGGCAGGCTTGGCCAAATCTATTAGCCTGTACTTTTCACCAACAGCATCAACGAAAACTGGAGTCTTGTTTTTTCAGAACTGTCGGTGCCCAGGACATGGACCACTTGTCTGTTTTTGTCACTCTCCGCCAGTGACTACTGTGCTGTCAATATTGCCTCAAGGTTTTGGCTGCTTTCCCTCTCCTTTGTTCATTTCTGACTTTCTCTCTTTATCTCTGGTTTATTTACTGGCTATCTCTAGATCAGGGATCTTCAAACTGGGGGAGGGTTCCCCTAGAGAGGCCTCGAATGATCCCAGGGGTGTGCTAGTCTCTGGCCAAAAGAAGCATTATGCTGATAACAGGGCTTTGTTTTAAGTTAAAAAACTAAATGAGCAGCAGTAAAACGCTCTGTAATGGGCCATCACTAACACGTTTTGTCCCTTATATTCAAGCTGGGAGTGTGTCTCAAAAGGGAAGGGACTCCAAACACTCCTCAAAACCCCCACTCCCAATAATCGCACTGCGGATTTTGCTTGGCATCATGTATTTCAATGCATTTTTAAAAGAGTAACAGAAATTAACTGCAATATTTAAATAGGTCTGGACATATTTAAACATTGCTAATTTAATAGAATAATTGTGAAAAATTTGGAGGCAGCCCAATGTACCCCCCCCCCCACTGAGGGGAAGGCAGCATTAAAACGTTTGAAGGCCACTGTTCTAGATTAACAGTGACTGACACTGTGTTCCTTGTCAGACTTTGTGTGTCTCTGTCTGTTTGCCTCCATTGAATTCACTGTCCCTGATTCCATGTATTCACTCACTGTTACCAGTGGTGTAACAAAGGCCCCTGCAGCCCTTGTGGTGCGGGTGGGGAAGGGATGGGGGTTCAGGACAGCACCCTGGCCTGAGAGTGAGTGAGTGAGTGAGTGAGTCCAGAGGAGGGCTACTTCATGTTCTTTGCAGGGTTGGGGGCTCTCACGTTTCGTTACACCACTGTCACTCTTTCCTGAATCCCTCTGTATCTACAACCAGCCCTACCAGTCTGTCTCCCTGACTCTCTCTGCTGTGGAAGTTTCTGTAAGCCTGTATGCCTCTTTCTGTCATCATCTGCCAGCCCTGTTGCAGAGTGCCACGCTGGGCAAAGTCACTGTGATTGAACGCCAGTCAATAGAACTAGCCCCCTCTTCCCTCGGCCAAGGTGGTAGAAAGCACGCAAGGGAATGGAACCCTCCCAGTATTACCAGGTCCATACGTGTTGTAGTGCTCCCATCCAGGTTTTTTTTTCTTTAAATTCTGGGACTTGTAGTCTTGTTCCATTATAAAACAGAACTATAAGTCCCAGAATTCAAAGAAAATAAACTAGGACTGGAATGGTACACCTAGGACATGGGAATCTCTACAGAAACGGCAAACAGTCGTCCAGGATTGTTGTCAACAGTCATAGCATAATTTCACCACAGCCATAAGCACAATAAAACAGGTAAGCGTTATGAATACTACAGTATGGACAACACAGAAGTTGGTACAGAACAGGTACATTGCAAGGCAAAGCTGTTGATGATCGCATTATCCATCAATTTCCAATGTTCTTTTCACATCCCCCGCAGGGTGCAGGTGCATCCCGCCAACAATTCACATCCCTACAGCGGGGCCAGGTGCATTCCGCCAACAATTCACAAGCCTACAGCTGGGCCAGGTGCATACCGCAAACAACTCACATCACTACAGCGGGGCCAGGTGCATTCCGCCAGCAATTCACATCACTACAGTGGGGCCAAATGCATTGCCCAAACAATTCACATCCCTACAGCAGGGCTAGGTGCATCTCACAAACTATTCTCATCCATACATAGGGGCCAGGTGCATCACGCAAAAAATTCACATCCATACAGCGGGGCCAAGTGGATCACGCAAACAATTCACATCCCTACAGCTGGGCCAGGTGCATTACACCATCAAGGATACACATCAAGGTGGAAGGCACTCAAGATTCTTTGCATAATAAGCAACAGTAAAAATAATTACCTCCTCATCCATACTTACTATATACATTTGTGACAAGAATCTGCACTACAGTAACCTCTAACAAGCCCTTTGAAGTAAAATAAAAAAGAAAACAAACTACCTTCTTTTAACTATTAACTATAGTTTCCGTATTTTGCAACTGAGACTGTAACTAGCCAGCCACCACCCCATATAAATTTGTCTACAGAAAACCCTGGTGTAGAGCTGGAAGGACCAGGATCACCAGCACAGCAGGCCAGTCCCTCCCTGCAACGTGCCTGTCAAATCATATTCTCATCTAGAGGATGACAAGGAATGAAGTAGGATGCCCACCCTAACCCTTTTGGCTTTTTGTGAAGTTTTGCTGCTTCTATAGTGGTTTGGGTGCCTGCTTGCTATAAGCCAGATTGGGCTCATCTCTGGACATGGACAAAGAACCCAGTCCTATTACTCCCCAGATCTTTTAAAACCCCCATATCTGAAGGTGGTGTAAGACAGAGCTCTCAGGATCGTGGTCAACAGACTTGACACACTTTAACCAAAACATGTAAACTTTTTGAATTTTGCTGTATGGACAACATCATAGGTAGATCAAGGTACAGTACACATATATTACAATCAAATCCCAGTGATGATCACATTAGCCGTCAAATTCAAATGTTCTACCTACACCATCCAGAGGGACAGGAGCACACCACCAGCCATTCAAATCCCTTCAACGGGCCAGGCGCATCACGCCAACAATGATACACATCAAGCTGGAAGCACTTGATATTTTTTGCATAACACGTATCCGAAAAGCAGCCCAAAACTACATTCTGGCACCAGGGAAAGGCATATTGCCCCACTCCAGTTGGGGATTTATGACCGTAACTAGCCCACCACTGCCCCATATAAATTAGACAACAGGCAAGTCATGTGTAGAAGCAGAAGTTCCAGGACAAGGTGCAGAAGAGTCCCACTCCGATTAGCCCCATGGCCTGGAAATCATGCTCCCATCTAGAGGATGACAAGATAAGAGCTAAGGTGTCCAGAATAGCCCATTGTAGCTTCAGGTGAACTTTTTCAGCCAGAGGATGAAGAGATCACTGAGGAATTGACCACCCCCTGCCAAAAAAGAGGCCCTCCTGATATTAGCGTCCACTCCCCGAAGAGGTACCTGCAAGCAGCTTCTGAAACGAATGATTACATTTTTAAATGTATTCATTCATTGCTCTGTGGCTAAGGCTAGGCCCACTCAGCCATGTTCCTTTGGTATGATTTCTGAGAAGATGATCGAGACTTCTGAGAGTAGCTTCTTCACTCTAGAGAGCATAGATATCAAATAATGTCAGAGTCCTTGTTTCACTAGGGGAGACATGTCATTGCCTAAAGCATGCATTCTTAAGATATTAGGGACTAGCATCATCCCAACCTCTAAGGCACTTTCCAGGAAAACAAATAAGTAGTGCAGCTTGAGCCCACAAACACCAAGCAAATGATGCCTATGCCCACTTATAACTGGTCTGCCTCCATACTAGAACCCCCGGAGAACCTCTCACGTACTCTGTGAATAAATCAATGTCTGCCACAACATATATTGACCAATCTTGGTGAAGAACTCTGAAAAGACAAAGCGCAAGAAAAAAATAATCAGCCAGGCTTAACATGTGGCTATGGAAGCGATCAGAAACACAAGGGGTCATTGCAGTAGTGGCTAAAAAAGATGGAGTCTAATACATCGTCCAAAAAAGTTGTACTGCCACCTCCCTATATTTCTAATCACTTCTGGAGGCACACCTGTAACCACAGCAGTCATGGCTGTTGCAGTTCCAAAGGAGTGGGATGTGAAACCCACCTGGGTCGAGTCATATCTTGTCGCGTAGGCTCTCATTATCCTAATGAGACTACTGGATTTTGAGCGGCAAGATCGGTCACAGGGTGGGGGACTAAGTCTGACCCACAGTGAAGGACCCTTGTCACTCTAAATCCGGGTTTTGCTCCGGCTAACTAGCAGTGCCTCGTCTCTCCCAAAGAGAAGAGACAATTGGGCAGCCGAGCGCATGACATCTTAGTACTTACCAGGGGAGTCGTGGTAACTCAGGTCGCAACCGGTTCTCTCATACACAGTGCGGTCTCACATAGAAATGACAAAGGCAGTTTAAGTTTTAAAGATTGATTTTATAAAACGACTGCATGTTAGATAGCAAAGCGTGAGCTGCAATAACCAGAACTATACAACACAGTAGGATTAAAATAGTAACGATGAGACTGAAGCACAAGAATAAGGCTATCATAGTGCCACTAGATTATGTTCTCTCTAAGTTATATTCTGAGCACAGCATGTGAAGCTCTAAACCTGCCTTTCAGGTTCCCCTGGGAGGACATCAACCCTCATACCTGAGCAAAGGCCTGTGATCTGCATCAGCATCTGCAACGGGGCAGTCAGCATCTAGTTGTAGGTTCCTGGCTGGAATCTCCCTCTGACCTGTACTAGGACTAGGAAGTGTTTTTATAACTAACACGTAGATGTTCTAGGAAAATGTCCCTACGTAAGGATGTGTATTATTCTACGAATACTGAAGACTAAACTTCTACCACGTTTACCGGCAATGTACCAGACTGTAGCCTTGACTGAAGTACAGGGCGATCAAGAATGCATTATTTGAGAACACAGTGCTGAGCTAAGCTAAACAGTGTGATAGAAGGAAAATAAAAACAAGACCATAAAAATGGTTATTGTAAAATAACAGTGCAAGGCGGAATAAAATGCATCTAGGGCAAAGTGCACAGCGGCCTAGTATGGCAAACTAATGTGCATGAAGCTATATTAAAAATGGCTACACTACAATCTAAGCTGGTGCATGTTTAGCCAGCCGTATAAACTAAGCATGCATGAGTGGTGTGTCATTCTGATGTAGCAAGACAGTTGGAAGCCCCTCTGTGGTGAAAATCGAGCACATAAATCAGGGTCAGGGCAGATGCAATTTGCACCCAAACTTCTTTCCCTGCCTGGTGTTTTTGGCCCTCCCAACCCTCAATTTTAAGACCTCCTGGAAAAGTAAAAGATCCCCAATATTGGTGCCAGAGACCTAGTCTGACTGAGAGGCTACTCCCAACTAGGGTACCCTATGGGCCCAAAAATTCTATCAAATATGCTAGATTGAAGTGCAAGAACTCAGAAAGGGAAAACATATGGCAATAAGAATCTTTAGCACCTCAGTCAATCTGGCCATCTCTATAGGCCTCCACGTATCTAGCTTGGAAGGGAACATGCACCCCTGCCCCTTCATGGCCATTTTGACCTGCACGTTCTTTGTGTTGTCCCCGACTCCTCTGACAGTGGCAAATAAAAACAATAGAAAAAAACTATCTCCTCACTTAAGCATCAGATTTTTGTCCCTCTCTCTCATTTGCAGTAATTTCAGGACACACTGTCTTAAATCAGTCCTCCCTGTTGGTTGCATCAAACATTTTATTGTTAGCCCGCCAAGCTACCTCGTTTGCAGACATGTCCCTAGGGGCCAACGATACTGCAATGAGTTCTGGCACAAAGGGGCATGAAGCTTCCACAGTGGCACCATAGTGGAAAGCAGCTTGAGAAGTTATGTTACAATACAAAATATTCTAGCTATTGCGTCAAGAATTTTCAATTCTATTAAGGACACGGAGGCGAGGATTATGCTTCGCTTTCTTTATTGAATAAGCTCACAGCTGCCAATGAAAAACATTATAACAGAAAAAACGACATTTACCAATATCCTGTGTACTCCACCATATTGTCCAATCATAGCTAGCTCTCATATACAGGGAGTGCAGAATTATTGGGCAAATGAGTATTTTGACCACATCATCCTCTTTATGCATGTTGTCTTACTCCAAGCTGTATAGGCTCGAAAGCCTACTACCAATTAAGCATATTAGGTGATGTGCATCTCTGTAATGAGAAGGGGTGTGGTCTAATGACATCAACACCCTATATCAGGTGTGCATAATTATTAGGCAACTTCCTTTCCTTTGGCAAAATGGGTCAAAAGAAGGACTTGACAGGCTCAGAAAAGTAAAAAATAGTGAGATATCTTGCATAGGGATGCAGCACTCTTAAAATTGCAAAGCTTCTGAAGCGTGATCATCGAACAATCAAGCGTTTCATTCAAAATAGTCAACAGGGTCGCAAGAAGCGTGTGGAAAAACCAAGGCGCAAAATAACTGCCCATGAACTGAGAAAAGTCAAGCGTGCAGCTGCCACGATGCCACTTGCCACCAGTTTGGCCATATTTCAGAGCTGCAACATCACTGGAGTGCCCAAAAGCACAAGGTGTGCAATACTCAGAGACATGGCCAAGGTAAGAAAGGCTGAAAGACGACCACCACTGAACAAGACACACAAGCTGAAACGTCAAGACTGGGCCAAGAAATATCTCAAGACTGATTTTTCTAAGGTTTTATGGACTGATGAAATGAGAGTGAGTCTTGATGGGCCAGATGGATGGGCCCGTGGCTGGATTGGTAAAGGGCAGAGAGCTCCAGTCCGACTCAGACGCCAGCAAGGTGGAGGTGGAGTACTGGTTTGGGCTGGTATCATCAAAGATGAGCTTGTGGGGCCTTTTCGGGTTGAGGATGGAGTCAAGCTCAACTCCCAGTCCTACTGCCAGTTCCTGGAAGACACCTTCTTCAAGCAGTGGTACAGGAAGAAGTCTGCACCCTTCAAGAAAAACATGATTTTCATGCAGGACAATGCTCCATCACACGCGTCCAAGTACTCCACAGCGTGGCTGGCAAGAAAGGGTATAAAAGAAGGAAATCTAATGACATGGCCTCCTTGTTCACCTGATCTGAACCCCATTGAGAACCTGTGGTCCATCATCAAATGTGAGATTTACAAGGAGGGAAAACAGTACACCTCTCTGAACAGTGTCTGGGAGGCTGTGGTTGCTGCTGCATGCAATGTTGATGGTGAACAGATCAAAACACTGACAGAATCCATGGATGGCAGGCTTTTGAGTGTCCTTGCAAAGAAAGGTGACTATATTGGTCACTGATTTGTTTTTGTTTTGTTTTTGAATGTCAGAAATGTATATTTGTGAATGTTGAGATGTTATATTGGTTTCACTGGTAATGAAAAATAATTGAAATGGGTATATATTTTTTTTTGTTAAGTTGCCTAATAATTATGCACAGTGATAGTCACCTGCACACACAGATATCCCCCTAACATAGCTAAAACTAAAAACAAACTAAAAACTACTTCCAAAAATATTCAGTTTTGATATTAATGAGTTTTTTGGGTTCATTGAGAACATGGTTGTTGTTCAATAATAAAATTAATCCTCAAAAATACAACTTGCCTAATAATTCTGCACTCCCTGTATAAAGGTCACCATTCACAAAGCCCTTCCTCTTTCTTTGCGATAAACTAAATCCAACATAGCGTCATCAACCACATGAACACTGAACTGCAACATCCGGAAATGTAATCAACAGGATGACAACTTGCAGAAAATCAGGATAAGTCCCTGGAATTCACAAATTCTTATCTCCATCTAAACAGAGGACAAATAAAATAGTACTAAAAACGAGTCTCAGATTTAGAATAATGGGTGAAGAGCAAATATAGATACACACAGAATTGACATAATGTTACACCATTGCAGTTAGTAATAGAAAATAATTATCATTACATCATTTTAATATTGATCCAAAAGGGTGGGATAATCCTCGCCTCCGTGTCCTTAATAGAATTGAAAATTCTTGACATGATAGCTAGAAAAGTTTGTATTCTGTGTCAGGACCGAAGGCTTCGGTTTATGCTAGTTCAAAGTTAATTTACCATAACTGAGGCCACATTAACAATAGGTTTATGGTAAAACACTTTAAAGGAAGAGTCGGTTGACCAATCAGCCGCTGCCATAACATCTTCCAAGTGAGAACCTGTCGAAAAAGCTTTAAAAGCCATAGCTCCCCTGACTGAGAGAGCCCCAAAATTTGAGGTATCAATCTAAGCTTCGGTCATTAGCCATCTAACCCCTCGAGCCAATGTAGCTGATGACACCAGACCAAAAGATTTTTGTAATGAAATGAGTAGTTGACCCTGGAGGTCTCGACAAACTTCCTAAGTGGACTCTTCATACACCTTCAAACATTGAACTACACACAATTTCTTATGATGTGGAAAAGCAGGGTAAGAAACACATTTAGAATCTGTTTTTGTTCTTTTGGAAATAGTAAAGGATACACCAGAAGGAGTAAATTCTCTACCTGCTAAATCCAACACTTTAACATCCGATACTCTATGACAGGAAATTAGACAAAAAAGGGTCGTAAGTTTCACAGCTAATTGTTTGCGTGTAAGATCTTCGTTACAGGGCCAAGCTTTCAGAAATCGCAAAAACACATCAACGTCCCAAAGCACTGAATATTTAGGCTTGGGACAATTAACCATCCTGATACCAGGCAACAGTTTACAAACTAGTGGATGTTCACCCACTGATTTACCTTCAATATGGGGCTGACCCGCTGAAATAGCTGATCTAAAATTATTGATCGTTCCATATGCCAAACCTTGAGCTGCTAAATTGGAAAGGAAATTCACAATTACACTAACGTCTGCCCCAAGGGACCGATACTCCGTTCACTACACCAACCAGACCATCTCTTCCATGAAGATTTGTATTGTCTGTTAGTAGCCCTGGACTGGGACAGGAAAAACAAAGCGTTGTCTGAAACACCTGGTGTTTGCCAACCATTCTTGAAAGGTTCCATGCCACGAGGGACAACTGTCCCGACACGGTTAACTAATGGGGTAACCCTGCTGGGTCCAGCAATAGAGATCGAAACGCAGGGATCCAAATCGGAAGGGCAGATGAGTTCCATCACCAGTGGGAATCATCGCTGAGGTTTCCAAAGCTGAGTCACAAGGACCAATCCCGCTGATTGCCTCCTCACCTGAGAGAGTACTCTCTAAATCATGGCGAACGGGGGAAAGGCATATAGCAGACCCGTCGTCCACAACTGAAGGAAAGCATCTGACCCCATCGCCAGAGGATCCGGACTCCAACTGAAGAACCGAGGAAGTTGAGTGCTCAATTGCGAGGCAAAAAGGTTGATGGAGCAAGGGCCCTATAATAGATTGATTTTGGAGAAGAACTGAGGGTTCAGCTTCCAGTCACTGCCATCCCTCAGGAAACGAGAGTTCTAGTCCACAATCAGGTTGGACTTGCCCGGAATGTACTCCGCTACAACAGAAATCTAATGGAGACAATATTCTCAAAATTCTTTGGCTATTGTTATCAGCACTTGTGATCTGGTCCCCCCAGATGGTTTATGTACCGAACCACCGACACACTGTCCAAGTGTTGCAAAATGCAACAACTTGCGTTCTGAGGGGATAGAGAGCGTACTGCGAACGATCCTGCCAAAAGTTCCAGGCAATTTATGTGGAATAGTTTCTCCTGAGAGGACCATCTTCTCCCTGTTGTCACTGAGCCGCAACAGGCTCCTCATCCCCAAAGGCTGGCATCCAACTCTATCACAAGTTCCGGAGTGGCTGCAAAAATTGCTCTGCCATTCCAAGCATCCATATGATTTACCCACCAAGAGATGTCTGGTTTGGCCTCATCGGAAAGCTGGATCAGCTCAGAATAAGATAGGCCCCTGCGAAGATGCAGGATTTTCAAGCGTTGAAAAGCTTGGTAATGGAGAGGTCCTGGGAAAATCGCATTAATGGAAGAGGCCAACAGACCTACTAGGCGAGTTAACGTCCTCAATGATATAATCAGAGAGGCAAGGGCTCTCCTCAACTCTTTCTTATAGAAATTCTCTTTGAAAGAGGTAACAGAAGTTAAGCGTTGATGGAGTCTATTTGAAAACCTAAAAATTCTATATTCTGAGAGGGAATCAATAGCGACTTCTCCAGGTTGATGAGAAAACCTAAGTCTTGGAGAAGACGGATAGTCCTTGACAGATGTGTCATGAGTGTCTCCTTGGATTGGGCCATGAGTAGGATGTCGTCCAGGTAAATAATCAGACAAATACTTCTCTCTCTGAGGGACTGAACCATCGGTCTTAAGAGTTTGGTAAAACACCATGGGGCAGAAGAGAGACCGAATGGGAGGAAGGAAAATTTGTAACATTGATCTCTCCAGAAAAATTGGAGAAATCTGCATTGTGGGACGAAGATCGAGACTGTTAAATAAGCGTCCTTGAGGTCTAATCGTACAAGAAAATATTTTTCTTGAAGCAAGTCACTTAGAAGATGGATACCTTCCATCTTGAAGTGACGATACACTATCCAAGAATTGAAGTCCTTGAGATTGAGAACCAGTTGAGAACCCTCGCCTTTCTTCTTCACCAGAGAAATGGGGCTGAGAAAGCTGAGAGGGTGAGGTGTGGCCTTGACTATGGCATGCTTGCGAAGTAAAGCAGAAACTTCGAGATCTATGAAAGAACTCTCTTCTTGGGAAAAATGAAGCGTCTGAGGGAGACAGGACTGGTGAGGCGTTGCATAGAACTGTAGTCTGAACCCTTGAACGGTTTGCAAGATCCATGGATCTGTTGAAATACTCTTCCAGTAACTTAAACAATGTCTTATTCTGCCCCTCAATATTACTTTTGAAAAGGGAATAACTCGCACCTGTGGTGTTACCTGAAGCCGCGGATTTGCCTCAGTTACCGCCTCGGTAGCCACAGCGTAGCCCCTTCGAGACCTGGTGGGATAGAATTGCCCTGAGGTAGAACCTCTTCCTCTGTGTCCAAGTCCTCCTGAGGCCTGATTGAAACCATGGCCCGGTGAACAAGCTCTGAATCACCCGGCGCTGGCAAAAAGGCCACCACTAAACATCTTTCTCATGGATGATTGAGCTTTGTCCAAGGCCGAAAAAGTGGCCACATATTTTCTTAAATCCTTAACAAAATTGTCCCCAAACGACATTC
This sequence comes from Pleurodeles waltl, assembly GCF_031143425.1. Taxonomy (NCBI): domain Eukaryota; kingdom Metazoa; phylum Chordata; class Amphibia; order Caudata; family Salamandridae; genus Pleurodeles; species Pleurodeles waltl. The sequence continues at coordinate 822,351,672 of NC_090450.1, read as the reverse complement.
CGTTTGCTAATGTGCCCGCATCACTGGGGGCTATCTCTGCCAGCTTAGGATCAATCTGCATGAGGAAGGACCATCTCCTCTCCATAGAAACAGCACAGTTTGCAATATCAAGCAAGCATATGGCTCTTTGGGACCCTTGTAAAATAGTGTCTGGAACCAAAGGAGTATTGAACTCCTTAGCTTGTACCGCCAATTTGAGAATATTAGTAATAGGACTAGATATGTCCAACAACTTATCCTGGCATCCCTTCCAGGCTCTATCCAAACCCTTCTTGGGGTCTTTGGTGAAGTTTTTTTATGAACGTTGCCACATTTGGATCCAATTCCGGACGAAACTCGTGCAAATTCTGTCCTGGACATATTGTGCAACCTCAGCACAAGGAACCCATTCAGTAGACCTTGGGTGGATGATGGACTCAGGGTCGAAGGACATGGTCTTTTGAGGCTGTCTGTCCTCCTCGAGATTGTTAGACTTACGTTTGCGTTTTCCCAAGGGTTTTGGGTCATTTGCCTGCTCCGATTCCGAGTAATGTAAGGGCTCAGACTCCGCGGTCTCTAAAGTATTTGAAGACAGTCTAGGGAGAGACCCTGCACCTTTCAAGGAAAAGAAAGGGTCATATTTGTGGTCCTTCAGCACTGACACAGCCATTTGTAAAAGGATATCAGCCGAGGGTGGGGCACCCACAGACACTCTCTGGGCAAAGCCCACATCTGGTGCCAGATCATCTCTAGGCACATTCACCATAGGGCATTTCCCTTTTAATTCACGCTGGTTATACCTGAATATAGGGCGGGCAAAAGGCTTCAAGGCCTTTATCAGAGCCTGGTTTACTGAGTCCTGGACATGGGTGCCCAGGGCTTGCACAAGTCTTTCCTCCATTCCGAATTCTTCATGTGTGTCAGAATTTTACTGATAATACTCCTCTTCATTGGTGTAGTACACCATCCTAATAATAGGAGAGGAGGAGTTCACGGGGGGCACCCAGCAGGTAAAATAATGTTTAGCACAAAGTGCTTCCAAAAGTAGTAATGCTCTTCACAATAGAGTGGAGGGAGCACCTGTAACCCCCTGGGGCAAGGCCCTTTCACATTAATACACCCCGTCGGGCATTCAGTGAAATTTTGACGGTGTTCTGAACTCACGTTGCGCTCTGTGACGCGATCGGAAGAAAAAATGCCCCCCCAAGCGCGCTCGCTAGTCGGAAGTAGAAAGAGGGCAAAGTCCTCTACCTCCAGCCTCCGCCAAAGCGCGCGTGCGCGCACCTTGCCTACAAGCTCCCAGGGGGAGTAAAAAACATTGAGAGATCTACCGATGTGATAATCAAGGGTCCGGAGACCCAAATGCAGTATTTTTACCAAACGGGTGTTGCCGCAGAGAAAGGTGAGATCGCGCGATCGGTAGATAATTGGGCACAGCGGGAGGTCAGGTACACGTCCTGCTCCCGCTCCACAAGAGCTAATACAAAGAATAAACAATTCTGTATGGAAATAGAAAGACAGAGAATTTACTTCTCCGGCGGACCACTCAGCAGGCCAATGCTGCACACACCATCTATTTTTGAATATGCTTCCAAAAACCACATTCCCAGCCTGTTCGGTGCACTGGGCTAGGTCCTCATTGGATTGGCTTGAACAAAACCTGTTCAGACAACAAGAAATCTGGTTTTAACTCAAAACTCCGTTTTAAATTGATACAGACACACATTCCAGCCAGGGGCAGCTCCTCCATTAGGGCAGAGGAGCGCCCCCACCCCAGCAGCAGCTGCAAAACCTTTTCAAGAAAGATAATAAACTGTGACGCCGTATTGAACCGCGGCGTCTCTTTTTCCGACTGTGGTCTGACCGCGCCTCCGATTGTCAGAGCGCCGTCCTCTGCGTTTTTGCCCAGTTTTTTACGACTCGTTCCAGGAAGCATGTTATTTATTATCTTTTTCTTGAAATGGGGCGGGGCCACGGGGGTGATGAGCACTGGAGGGGAGTGCTCATAACACTCCCCTCAGAGCGCATTGTGTTTGACCGGCCGTCTCGGGCCGGCCCAACATACATGCGCACAGGGCTCTCTCCAGCCCAGCAACACAGTTGCTTATGTTCCCTCCCTTATGTTCATTTCTGGCTTTTTCACTCACTCTGCCTCTGTTTTATCTACTGTCTCCATGTCTTTTTAACTGTGTGTTAACAGTGTCAGTCACCGTCTTCATTGACAGTCTCAGTATGCCTCTATCTCTTTTGCCACCATTTAATTCATTTTTCCTCTTTCCATGCATTCGTTCACGGTCACTATTTACCTATCTCACTTGGTGTCTCTCCGTTTCCGACCTCCTCTGTCAGTCTCTGTTTCTCTGCCTGCTCTTGCCCTGGCAGTTCGAGTGAACCTCTTCCCACGTCCCTCTGTTCTATGTTTCCTGCCAGGCCTGGTGAAAGAATATGGCCGCCATTCCCGACCTCTATCAGTGCCTCGCCAATGACCTGGACAAGTACATCTATGACCATCTTCAACCCAATGTGGACTTCTTGAAACAGGTGAAAGCTGCAGTGGACACAATCTGTACGTCCCTGAAAGAAAAACTTTACCGAGACCACCCCTCCAAGACCAAGGCGCTGAAGATAGTGAAGGTAGGTGTCCACAAGGGCTGGGGATGGATCACTGCATGTGACGAGTGGGCAGACATGGAAAGAGGAAAAGACACCAAGGATAGAAAACAGCTCACCTCCCTACTTTTACAATTTAAATAGAGAGATGAGTGGAGTCAGGACCAGGGACGTGGCAATACTCACCTTGTAACAAATTAATTTAAGAGCCATTTTGTTTATCCTAGTTTTGGAACATCAGAACAGTTTACCCCAGACTCGACCTTGAACGTTCACAAGAGGGACTTTCTTCCAAATGCTCTGTTTTAGAAGCCGAGCATAGTTTTCCAGCTTGGACTGCCACTCCTCCAAATGTTTCCCCAACGGAGTCATCTGCTTTCATCTCTGAATCTCTATAGTTGTTATGCAGTTTGTTTAATAGTGGTGGTTCTACAGCTGAGATAGCTCTATTGCCTCGTTTGGCTCTGCCACTTCATAAGGCGTCTGGTAGGGTTACCATATAACTCGCTTGTTGCAATGACACCTTGTTTCCGGGTTTGGGCTTTCGTTTTACAAAAAAGTGATTTTCAAATCTGATATCTCAATGGTTGAGATTGAACTAAACCAAGAGTACAAATGTTGTAGAGCACTAATGTGGTAACTGATTGTCCAGGATTAGAAATAGAGCGTCTGATTCACAAAGGCGTGTAACAGTATGTAAAAGAGTACTCCTGAAGTACTGTTTTATGTACTCTTACATGCAATCGTTAATTAACCTTAGAACTAAAACTAGAATAACATGTAAATATACAGGAGATATATATATACAAATAGAAAAGACTGTACCCTCTGCAGTTTTACTAATACGAAGCTGGGAGTTTCAGGGCTAACTCACAAAGGCTTGTAAAAGAACGTAGTACTACTTCGTGTACTCATTAATATTTTTAGGATTCAGCCACAAGGCCCTCGTGACATGAGGTTGTAGGGTAATCCTACTCTCTAACCTCCTCTGCTCATTTGAGGCTTCTACTTGTATTGTAGAATCAGATCTTTTCCTGTAGGCATCAGGATATTTTTATACACTTGGGTACCACAGTACATATCTTATGCGGAATTATTTCTGCTACTAGCAGCCAATTAACTTACTGATATTGATTGTGTGCTATCTTCTTTGCTGAAGAGTGATATCAATAGTCCTGCGTCATGAAGAACTTTGTTGGAGTTTTCTCTGTCAAACAAAATTCAGTAGACTGCAAATATACCCAAAACTCGGTGAATGGAGCATTGATGAAATATTTACCGCAGAAGCGTGGTGTCTGAAAATAGATGCATCACTGGTGGAGTTGACTCCTAGTAGAAAATCCTTGAAGGGTAAAGTGCAGAGGGAAGATGCAGTGAGCGATCTAGTGAATGGGGACCAGGACTGAAGTTCTGTATTCAATTTTAAAAGCCTATTTGGGGAACTGTCTGCTCACAGCTTCCAATAATTTGCTGAAAGAACTGAGTAAGCAATCCTAGCCTCAACACTGTACATTTACATTCGGGAAAGGTGATGGCTAGGTGTAGATCTGTTCACTAATATTACACCAATGGCATTGAGTTTGTTTAGCTATGAACTAGTCTTCTGACGCCTTTTCTAACAGGAAGTGAGTGCCGTGGTGAGAAACAAACTAAGATACTGTTTTTAAAATACCCGAATAAACAAACAAAAAGACTCTGGGTGTCCATCGTATTTTTCATGGGCCTATAATTACAAATACAGATAGCTTGTTATTTTTTGGCAGATCGTCTGCAGGTGTAAGTATTTTTTTTGTTTCTGAATGGCCTTAAACAAGGCTGTTTGTTACTTGCCCCGCTGGTATTCTCCTTATTTGGTGGGTTTGCCATAGCTTTTAGAAGAGACATCCTCATTTGCTCCAGTCCCGAGTGGTAAATCCTTTAATTGTTTACTTTAGGCTAATGATAACGATTTTTGACTTGACAGGTAGGTTTCCAAAGAAAGTTGCCACTTCCAGAAATAATTCTGAAAAAAATAAATCATCAATTAACGTTTTGAAAAGTAAAATTATAACTACGAAGAATTGTCGATTTAAAGTGTCATACCTTTCAAAAAATGCACAAATATTTAATTACCTGGAAATGAACTTAATTTCCTATTTGTCTTGAAATTCTTAAGCAAAATCACTACAAGTGCATTAGAAGTAGACAAGGGACTTAACATTTACATTGCAAGTATGGGATGGCAAAACGATTTAGCATACAAGCAAGCCTGACTCTAAAACGTTTCACATTGCACTCTATGGTATTTAGGGGCATATTTATACTCTGTTTGCGCTGAATGTGCGTCAAAAATTTTAACACGCAAACCGTGCACCATATTTAAACTTTGACGCCCGACCCCGCAGATGTCAAAAAACCTCTGTGTGCGTCATTTTTTGGATACGGGAAACCGCCTTGCGTTAATGACATGCAAGGTGGGCGTTCCTGTCCAAAAAATGGCTTTACGGCCTGGGCCCCTTATTTATACTCTGACGTCATTTTGAGGCGTTAAGGGACCTGTGGGCTCACTTCCATGTTCTCAGACCATGGAAGCAGTCCAGAGGTGCCCTTCCCGGCCCCCAGGGACATCCCCTGCCACCCTCGCCCACCCCAGGAGGACACCCATGGATGGGGGGACCCATCCCAGGTAAGTACAGGTAAGTTGAGGTAAGTCTTTTTTTTACATTTATTTAAGTGGCATAGGGGGGGGCTTATTTAGGCCCTCCTACATGCCACTGTGCCCAGTGGCCATGCCCAGGGGACAGATGTCCCCTGGGCATGGCCATTGGGCAAGGGGGCATTTCAATGTGGGTTGTGCGTCAAAAAATGGCGCAAGTCCGGTTTGAGCCATGATTTTTTACTCAAACCTGGCTTGCACCATTTTTTGACGCACAGCCCCCATTTTCCCCTACGCCGGCGCTGCCTGGTTTGAGTCATTTTTTTTTACTCTGACCAGCCCGCAGCGCTGGCTAACGTCAATCCTTAAATAAGGCGCCCGCATGGTGCGTAGGAATGGCGTTAGCCGGCGGTACATTTTTTGACGCAAACCAGCGCCGGGGCTGGTTTGCGTTAAAAGTATAAATATGGCCCTTAATGCTTCCTAATTTCTTTCTTTTTTTGTTTTTGTTTTTTAAAGGCGCATAAAGTGGGAGGAGCATTATGGAATCAGTCAATGGAATCAGTAGGTTTGGTACTAAAGGATGTGCATTTTAAAGTATATGAAAAAACTATAAGGTATTCGTTTAAAATAAGTAGGTCAACACACAGCTCTCAAGCCTATTCTATCTGCGCTGAAATGTAGTTAGACATTAGTTTGAAACTACAATGCCGAATGCATCTGATAATTTCTGTATCAAGGCTGGAAAGTAACAAGAAGTTTCACCCTTTGATGAGCATGTTAAAGGACGAATTAAAATCATTGACTCAAGAATTGAGTCTTAAAATTTAAATCTAATGAGCTACATTTTGGTAATAATTAATACTTCATTCATTTGTATAGCCTGCTGAGCTTGGGTGTGCTCGGATATATTTGACGTTGACGAGGTAGAATAAAGCAAGAAGGTTATTTAAAAAAATTCAAACTGGGTTTTTGCTGATTGAAGTGAATTTATATCTTGACAGATACCATCTTAAGTAGATCAGACACTATTTTATTGGTATGTCAACAGGTTTTAAGAAGACGCAGGTGTATTAGACTTTTTTTAATAGGATACTCTGTTAAGAATGTTATGTAATATTTTAAGACGTGTTTTAAATTTTGAAACTGTTAAATTGTAAAGCATGCCCTGATTTCCTTGGATAACAACATACTTTAAAAAAAATAAAAGTTTAAAAACACATGCAGAGCTCCCAGCAAAGTCATTGAAATAAAAAAAATATAGAATAAAGGGGTGGCTCAGCAGCCGATGCATGGCAGTCCTGGCTCTCAAGTGTGCTTCAATTCAGTGGCGTAGCGTGGGTTGTCAGCACCCGGGGCAAGGCAAGTAATTTGCGCCCCCTAACCCGTGGATTTTAGCACTCGAGTCTCTTCCAAGATGTTGCGCCCGGTGCGGCCGGCCCCTTCTGTACCCCCCACGCTACGTCACTGCTTCAGTTCAGATGGATCTGCAGGTTATCAGGTAAAATGCTGTCAATTACAGCTCAAGACAGCCAATGGATGAAGTTTGCTGACCCATTGTCTCTTTCTTTGTGCTGTGGGGTATGGAGCAAATTGTGAATGACACTTGAACACAGACCAATGGATAAGAACACTGATGGAAAGCCTGCGTATGTAGATTCATACGTATGTATGTTTATGATTAATTTTTGGAAGTCAGGAGTCTGCAAGAAAATTAAATCTGCCAGAACAAAAAACTGGAACTGTAGAACTAAAAAAAAACAAAAAAAACTGATAGAAATAAAATACTTATTGCAGAACTGAGCCAGACCCTTGCGTTTCAGATGCTGAAAGTTTAAAAGCAAAGAGAAGAAATGAGAATTGAGAGCATTTTAAAAGGAAATGCAGGGCTCATCGAAGAGTATTACTGAAACAAGCACTAGGGATCAAAGCCTATTTTGACATCTGAGGAAATACCCCAGAGTGTATGTTTTCCATGCTTGTATCTTTACTAGAACTGGCATAATAGGTTTTGCAGAAATGTGCAATTGTCTCTGACATCAAATACATTTTGTTCACCCTTCAAATGACTTGGAAGTACTTTTCTGATACTTCATATCCTCCTTCTTTAGGGTGGCTCGTCCGCAAAAGGTACTGCACTGCGAGAAGGCTCAGACGCTGACCTGGTCATCTTCCTAAATTCCATTCAGAGCTACTCTCATCAGGAGAACAAACGGAAGGAGATAACTGAAGAAATTCAAAAGAGGCTGGAAGAAATTCAGCATCAGGAGAGTTTTGAAGTCATCTTTGAGCGTACTAAGTGGGATAACCCCCGCGTCCTCAGCTTCCGGCTGCGATCAAAGAGAGTGCCAGAATTTATTGACTTTGATGTCCTCCCAGCCTATGATGCTCTTGGTGAGTAAAGTACATCTTGCTCCAGAAAGATGAATTTCGAATTTCTATTCACCCTTGCCGCTTAGCTGTGATCAGGGCCATTGGAATTACAGCAATAATTAACAGAAAGGTGTCCAATTAGCCTTCCCAGAGTGCCTTCCACTGCGCTACAACATTTGTTGCTGCATTTTCAGTAACCTTTGACCCGTTTGAGCTAGAAACAAGATTTATTTTTGTTAGATTCTGCAGTTTATTCATCAGATGATGGATTATATGGAAAATGCAGCAATCCATGATTATGCTCAAAACATCACAGTCACACATTCGCATAATTCCAGTGGCCCTGACTATAATGTGTTAGGATTCACACATGAACCAAGAGCACTCTGGGAAATACAGAATGGAGCATTCCATGTAATGTTGGAAGGACACAGCAGAGCCAGAGGGTCCCCTCAAGGAGTGAAAGCGCTGTCTGAATGGAGACACAGATTAAGGACTGGGTCTCTCTGTCGTACAATTACTAAAGGGCAATGCCACAAAGTGATGCCAATCTGACAGCTAACTTCATATTTTACATAGGGACTGTGCACCTGCAACTCCTTACTATCGATCAACACAAACCTTATCTTCATGGGGTTCATTAGTCTTCTCTACTATTCGCTATTACCCTAAACCTGGTGTTCACAGTGCTCATTTAAAACTCCACAAGTGAGAATGCCTGAGTGTGCACTGTGTGAAGCAAGCTTTATATACTCCTTATTTTTATTCGACTTCTAGAAGTTTTTGTACTAGCTAGAATAGTGACTTGGACTTGGTTGTTACTCTAAAAGGTATCGGTTGTTGCTCTAAAAGGTATGCAATCCTACAATCCCTTATTCAAATGGGTCAGTCACACAGAACATCCTAAACATGCAGTAACCATCACTTCCAGTAATGTACTTTATGCTGGTAGATAACAGTTAATTTGTCTTGAACTGGGCATTTTCATCGGGAAGAAGTTGATTGATCCCAGCTGAAGGCAAGATGTAAATACATCTTGGTGTTAGGACTTTTCTCCTTTTTTTTTTTTTAGATCTGGAGGTTTTGTAATCATCATGAAAAAAATATTAACAACAGTATTAAAGGAGGAACTCTGGCTCTTAGCACATGCAATACTCCCCTATGCAAGCATTTGATTGGACAGTAGTTGTGTTGGTCTGCTTAGACAGATCCATTGACCATAATCGATAGGAACATTATTAATGCAACCCCATTTCAAAAACAGTAGTAAGCGGCTTTGTATAGTGTAACAACTTTGCCACTACGTAGGACGGGTGTTCACATTGTGAAAAATGATTCGAAACAAAAGGGTTTTACATTTTGAATTTTGTGGCAAATACAGAAGGAAGGGGTTTTATGTTGTGCATTCCTTGTCAAACATCATATGAAGGGATTTTGCAGCGGGAACCCTCTAAAAAATACAGTTCAAATTAGTTTTATGTTTGTGAACTGTCTGACAAATTGTGAAGATTTCACTTGTACTGGAGACAAGATTTCTCATGTGTTCGGTTTATTGCTTCTCTTTGCAGGCATTCATTGCATATCTCACAAGCCCCAGTTGAGTCCATATAAACACAGAAAGTATTTTCTTTCATTGTTTAAGACAATGCATTGTCCCACGATCTGCATTGTCATTTCTCAGTTAAGTATTCCTATCTAGGTCCTGGTATTCCCTTTCCTTGAAAAGAGAGAGAAGGCAGGTGTCAGCATATCTTTGGAACCCTCCTGTTCTCTTTCCTTCCCTCCTTTCTCCTACAACAGCCTATCCTGAGCACCTCCCCCTCCTTTAACCATGTTGCACTTGCCTGGAAAAAGGTAGAGAAAGCAGCAGTGGGGATACCTCTGGAACACTGAACCCTGTTTTAACCGTGCATTCTGATAGTAGGTGTACAGACGTCTGAGGAAGGAGTTGCGTTGCCCTGACACCTTCCCTCTGTTTCTGATTGGGCCTTATTCAATGAAGAATGTAGGATCCTGTTGGATGACTGTTTCTGTTGGCTGGACGATCTGTCCTTTTTCTAGAGAGGCAGGTCCCTTCTTCTCTGCTGCATCTGGCATTTGTGTCTAGCCCGCTGCTCATTTCCGACCGAGCCTGAGGTCTTCTCCCAGTTCAGTATTTGCATGCTGCCTTCCTGGCCGTGGGAACTGATGTCATTGTTGGCCATCTCTTACAACAAAAGATGCTAGGAGGAAGCTCCCGAGGCAACTTTGAGTGTCTTGTCATTGAACAGGCTACTCAGCATTTCCATCGCTGCAGTCCAATTGCGATGGGCCAGTTGATATGTCTTTTGTTGTGTGGTGCCAAGAAAGGCTGCTGAACATAATATAATCAAAAGTACAACATTGCTCAGCTTTGGAGTTGCCTGTGGTATGGGATGATCTAATTACACAAATGATGGGGTTTTTCAGTTTGAACTCTCTAATAACTACTGTAGCAAGAGAGAATACATTGTAAACTCTGATAAATGCAACAGAAGTGGGTTCTGCGTTGTGAACTCTCCAACAAATAGAGGTGTTATTGCATCAGTAATTCTCTTGAAAATTGAATAGAAATGAATTTGACATTATGATCACTGAGACAATTGCTGTAGAAACGAGTTTTGCATTATCAACTGCCAAACACATTGGGAAGGGGCTTTACACTGTGAAATCTGACAAATACAACAGGATGTAATTTTACATTGTGAGTTCTCTTACAAACGCAATGGAAAGAGATGTTTACATAAGGAATTCTGACAAATGCAATAGGAAGGGCTTTTAGATTGGGAACTCTGACAAATACAGTAGGGCGGGAGTTTATATCGTAAACTCTGACGACGACAACAAGCAGTGTCTTCCAACTCCAAACTGTTAAACAAGAATGGAATGGGCTTTATATTGTTCAATGCAGAGACATTTTTACACAGAGCTGTAGGTCAGGAGGTGGTAAAAAGGTCTAGTTTTCAGAGGATACATTTGCAAGTTTTTTTTTAGCTATATGGAAATTAAAGTACTTTAAAAAAAAGTAAAACCTTATCAGGACATTGGTTTAATAAGAATGATTTTGTACTGTGAGTTTCTTTTTATTTTAAAGTTTTAGTTGGTCTCATTAGTCCCTTTGGCTTAACTTTTTTTTAGCTGCATTGTTGATGTGCTATTCCTTCCACAAGTAACTGGTATAAACTTCAGGAATATCTTGCTTCAGTCGCACCTTGGATGCCAAAAAACATTTTGAACCTGAATGCTGTTGTGTTCGATAACTTTATTCACAGTGCTTCTGCCGCATAAAAGTACGTAAAAACAATCAATCACAACAATACTACAAAATCATAGAAATATACCAAATTCATTCACAGTAAAACATAAAAACAATTCTAAAAATATAAAATCATTCAGTGCATTTACTTTTGTCACAGAGGGCAGGATCCTACCAAACCTCCCACCTTTGGAGAAGTGCCATTCAGATTTTCAGTAGCTGCCAAATAAAAGACGCCACCACATAGCACACTAGAAGGGTTTGGAGCTGCTGCAAAAATAACAATGCTGGCTTGCACTGACGAAAGTTACATTGTTTGAGTAGTGGGAGGAGAAAGAGATGCCAAAGAATTGTGTAAAACTGACAGAAAAACATGATGTGCATGGTAGTCTGTGGGGATAGCCCATCACAGGGGCAAGGTAGAAGTTCTGGATGGGAATTACATCTTACAGGGTGACCCACCATCAATGGAATATAGTTGAAACGGAACTTAGTCAGCACAAGCCGATGCTGAGGGTTCCGGACCGTTGATAAATATGGTTGTAGGACATCCTGTGGCAAAAACTGCTTATAGAGGCACAAAGGTTTTAGATCGATTAGCATTATCCCTCCTTGCCATAAACCCAAATATTTCTTCTTTAGTCATGCTTTACTATATCTACTACCCAAATTCAGAGATTGGACCAACTCAGCTAATCCTATCTCCTAGAAGCCAAGGAATCTCAAGTACATGGGACAGGTTCAGGCAATCTTTAATAAACAGGCGATTTAAAGGCGCAGTCTCCCTCACTCATATTGCCCTCCATAGCAAAAGGGGTCATTTTAATTATGTCTTCAATATATGGCATAGAGAGCTCGACATGGCACAGTATAGTTGAGCATCCCTGAGGAACAGCTAAAAGTTTCCTGAAAAAAGCGTTTTTGACCCTCCGAATCCCACTTTTATCCACCATATCCCATAAGCCTAGCTATACACTGCTTTAGAGACTAACTTGACTGCAAAAAACAATAAGAAACTCTTTCACAGGTTTTTCTCTCAGATTTTTACAGAATTTATTAATTCCAACAATTGACATCTCCATGAGGGACGCACTGTTAGCCACCGTAGGCTTCCAGGTGGGTTTCTGGTCAACAAGAACTCCTAGATAAGAGAAAACACCTGTCTCCTCAATCCTATCTTCATTAATGTGAAAGGAGGGGTTTCTCTGTGGACGCTTCCCACATCTCATAACACAAGTCTTTTTTGGAGTTAACATGTAAATCAAGGTCCTTCATAATGCAATATAAACAACAATAAGGTCCTGAAGGGCTTGACCCATTCTTGCAAGCAATACTATGTCGTTTGCATTTAGTGGGATGGGGAGGGGATGAGAGCCCATAAAAGGAGTATCTCTAGGCCTAGCTGTAAGAGCCAATTCTATCTTGTTAGTGTACAAAGAAAAAAAGAAATGGGGCAAGGATGCAGCCTTGCTCACACCACACTTAATTCCAAAAGAATCGGTACACTTCCCCTCTCTGCCATAGCAGACAGACACTTGAGACTCAGACTAGAGCTGTCTAATGATCATGATGATGCCATTGTCAATCCCCATCTCCTGCTTGAGTACCCATAACTTGGAGTGTGTGAAAGTCAAAAGCAGCTGACAAATGCATAAACGCCATAAAGACAGAACCTTGTTTGGCAATAGTATATTTAGAAATCAGCAAGCTCAGATTTAATATTTGGTCAATAGTGCCCATGCCTTTATTAAACCCATAATGGGTATTTGCCAAGACATTGTTACGATCTGCCCTCTCCTCCAGTCTTTGGAGCAAAACGCGCCCCATCATCTTGGCTGTTGAGTTGAGCAGGGAAATGGGCCTGTAATTCAAAATCAAGGACCTGTGCCCATTTTTGTAAATGAGGATGATAAGAGATGTTTTCCACAAAGGTGGGGAACCCACCTTTGCAACAGCGTTAAATACATTCGCTAGTAATGGCGCCCATAGATCCTGGCACTCCAGAAAAGCATCCTTGGGCACCCCATCCGGGCCAGGAACTTTCTCTTTAAGGAAACCCCTAAGGGCCCTCTCAACCCCCTCCAGGTCAAATCCAGTGGGGGGAAGTGGTCAGACAGGCCACCCTCTAAATCACCCACTGACTCATCATTTCCATACAATTTTGAAAAATGCATCAGCCACTGGCTCTCATGTACATGCACCTCAGTTGAGGGATCAGAACACTCTTTCCAGTAAGGGGCATTTATCACCTTCCAAAAGACTGAACTATCTTTAAGTTGGTTTGCCACCATTAGGTTTTCCCATGCCTCTTCCCTTATTTCTATGGCTGTCTCTTTTCTGGCTTTCTGATACTTGGCCATGGCGGCCTTAATCAGGGCATTATGCCTTGGTACTACGGCTAGGATGTGTGCAGATTAGCCAGAGCTTTTGAGCATGTCTTGTTAAACCAGCCCCTACTTTTGGGCGGGCTTCCTGCCCTGCGGTCACCTAAGTACTGCACTAATAGGGTTTGCAATATAACCAAAGGCCTCTTCTATATTATCACAGCCAGCATCAGGGTCAAGACACACCTCAAAAGCCCCTTGATTTTCCATAATCAAAGGGGGCAGGAATTTAGCCTTATCTTCATTTTTAAACTTAAACATGAGTCCATTCTTCCTCCCCAATAATGGGTGCAACCCAACCCTAGACCGTGGGGACTTCGCCCCCGCCCCACAGACAGTACAAGCCAAGTAAGCGTGGTCACTAAAACCAACAGGTCTAACCTGATAGTCCCCCAGGAAACACTCCAATGCCTCAGACGTGAGAATGTAATCGATGGCAGAAGCAGAGAGTCTGCCCCAAATCTTCAGAGCCAAAGTATCTTTCTCCCTACAGACATTTAGCATTTTAAGATTGTATTTTACCAGCAAGTATTTCAGGGAATTACCATAACTATCATGTTTAAAATGTCCAAAACTCTCCATGCTGGAATTCACAAGACCACAAATTGACTTCAAAAGGAGAGGGTAGTGGTGGGCGTTAAAATCGCCAGTCCATAAGATCTCAAGTGGCTTTATGTGTAACTGAATTAGGCGCTCAATCTCTACCTCTAATTTATCTTCCACAGCTGTCGCCGAACCATCAAAGACGTTATTATAAAAGTTGATAAGGAGAAGATCCCAACCTTGTTCTAACACCAATATAACACACTGAAAACACGGGGACACAACTGAGTGCAGAGCAACTTTCCCTCTGAAAGAGTTAGAAATCAATGTAGTCAGATCCCCCTTGGCCCTACCCACCCTGCAGGGTTTGGCAGGTAACACAGACTTGATAGCCATTTAGGCTATCAATTGCCCATGTCTCATGGAAACAAATAATTTGGTATTTCACCAATAGGTCTACCCACTCAGGATTATCAAACTTATTGTTTAACCCTGCAATGTTTCATTGTTGTAACTAGGAAGGACATTGATGGTGTTGTGCCTAGTTTGGGCTGTGTTATCTCCTTCACCACTGAAACCTTGCTAGTCTCACTTGGGAGTCAATCACAGCTCTCTAACCCTCCAAGTGGGGCAAACCTCTTAGTGAGGGGTAGCCCAAGTGGGGCTCCACAGTGGTCAGAGGCGGTAGGCATATTAAAAAGCCACTGGTTTGTCTCGTTGGCTGAAGTTAGAGATTGGGGAGGTTTATAAAAGAAGCCCAAAGTGCAAACCTTAATGAGTGAGGACTGGAGAAAAATATCTAGCTGAGTGGTGCAGTAGCTTGGCAACTACTTCAGGGGACCCGATTTTTATCACTCCACAATCCTCAGAACTGGTTTTGGGGGAAGTACCCACCCAGTCCACCCTTCTAGCCATTATAATATAGTCAGGCCTAAAGTACCCCCTGTCATAAACAGAACCAAACCAGTGGATGACTTTAGGAATGAGCTGATCAGTGGTTTCAACTTGCGGATGTCTAAGGCAAAGAACATTGGTAAGTACTAAGACATAAGGGCATGAATCCGGCGGAAGGTGCATCCTTGTGTGGGCTCCATTACTCCTTGGGGAAAGAGCTTTGGCAGGTACGCTAAGACCAGCTGAGACCTGGGATGATCAGTGTCACTCCTGGGTGTCAGAATTGGGGACAGATCCTGTATTTGCGGGGTAGGGTAGGGAGGTGAGATCTCCTCTCCATTGAAGTAAGGGAGGGGTTGCCACCATTGGGGACATGTCCAGAAGTGCCTTCAAGATGTTCCAATATTGGTTTGACAAGAAGCCCTATTCTGGATTCTACTTTCTAGCAAAGGTCCTCAATAAGGTGATGGTCGGCAGAAGCCAAATGAGTAGGCACATTCTCCTTGGGAATGGGGACAGTTCTTGAGCGCTCGGCTCCCCACTTCTTCTTTTTCCCCGGGAGTTCGCATAGGGGTTGCAAATCAGAGTGAGTCAGCCCTCCATCTGGTAGATGGATTACAGGATCTAAAGAATTGGCAGCCTCAGGGCGACCTTTGACCTCCCCACTGCAATGGCTTCAGGCGGGGGGAAATCACTGCCAACTTCCCAAAACAAGTGACGCTCAGTCAGCTCAATCTCATTTGATAGTACACCCGCAGCTCGCATCATGAAGGAGTCCAGTGTTGTTATAGAATCCCCTGCCAAGTTACCCCCTCAGCAGTCTACTCTCCATCCCAAACGGGTATGCTCTGGACAAAAATTTAACCTCAATGCAGATAACGTGGGTCAGGAGTGTTTGTCACAATAATCAGATTTCGGCATGAACCTCTCTAGTAGCCACAGCCCCTGTGCCCTGACCCAACCTCTGTTACTATGACAAAAAAAATCTGTGTCTTCCTATAAACCCTGAAGTTACCTTCAGCCTGCTTGTCAACAATATTGATGTAACATGTTTCACCCATTTGAAGAGCTTAAAGAAGTATCTTCCGTGCCTCCCAGTTAAAGAAGGAGGAGGCTGATCCAGGCATCAATCTCATCCTTTTGGATAATAGGAATGGAGTCTTGCTTGGTGTAGTTAAATATCTTAGCCACTGCCTTCAGATTGTGCAAACACATGTCTGTTACTTAACTTCTCACAGTGCACTTCTGTTAAATACTAGGTGCACTTAACCCCACAGGTTACTTGTGAAAATCCAGATTTTGTTTAAGCCCATTTGGATGGTGCACAAGGCACTACCTGGTTATCGTCCTAAGTATCTCAGCTCTTCACTTGAGTCCTGCATGGCCTCCTCTGTGCTTCATTTGTCTTTTTCTATGCTGTCTTGGTTGTTCCTATGTTGCAACTCCCTTCTTTGTTCTCGCTCTTACTCATTACAGCAGATTACCAGAGGAGCTGAACATGCATCCAACTATGTAGTCTTTCACAAGAATCCAAATAGTCATTTATTCTTGCTTTTTAACCTATCACAGTGAAGCACATTGGAGGTTGTTCTCCCGAGCAGAGGGGCACCGTTAGGCAGCTGTTTTACTTCATAAACAGGATTATTCATTCATTCTGAGTTTCCAACCCACACCCCCTCTGTAAGTAAGCCTTGGACTGCTCTCTCTTTACCCTTTGGGTCAATTACCGAAGGAGCAAAAACATTCTTTATCAAACAGAACTATTCTACTGACATCAGTGGGATAAACAAAGGGATGTTTACACGGAGGCTGGTAAAACCATAGACAGGCCGGTGTGTTGATATGGTGTGTCTAGTCAACACAGTGCTATTTATTATTCAGCCGGAAGAGTGCTCAGCACTATTAGAGTTCTCACCTTCCTGGGGTCTGAAATAATTCTGCAGATAAATACATTTACGAATGTTGGGGGACAATTTCAATTCACTCACTGAAATCTTAGAAGAACAATTGTCTTCTTCAGCTCAGACTATACATAAAATTATCCTTAGTGCTTTCGTTCTTGCTTTGAACACACAGCAGGGGCATCTACTGCCAATGTGAAATAACTTCGCCCTGCTTTACAGTGGTCACTAGGAAACTCCCCTAGGTTCAGTCTCAACCATTTTCCCTTAGGGAGGTGCCGTCACTTTCTTTTGTTACACAGTAAAATTTAAATTCTCAACCTCTAATCACTAAGTATCCCGGCTCGGAATCAGTAGCAAAGTCTCTGAGGCAAATCATTTTTTAGGTCTACCTTGACGCACAGCTGAGTGTTACCTATTGTTACCAGTGCTTTAAAATATACAGAGTGGGTTAGCTCCATCCCGACGAGTACTGCCCTCTCACTTCATGCTATTGGCTGCTTGTGTGACATGACGTCTCATATCGAGTGCCCCGCACTGCAGTACATGAAGGTCTATTTCACATCTCAAAGTACATCACAAATTGAATTATTTTTCCCATCGTTGCATGGTATACAGAAAGTATATATATATTTTTTACTGCTGTAAACTTTTTATGTTTAAGCCAAGACTCAAAATGCAAGCCAGAACATTTGGCCTTGTCAGTGCTTTAGTTCTTTGCTGGCACCCTAGACAGCATAAATCCTTACATAACCCGTGTTTGAGCACTATAAGAAATTGCAAGCATTAGAAAGTAATACAGCTTTGAAAAAAATAATGCATCAGCAAAGCAACATAAAGGGACACATCATTACAGAATATCGAGTGTGTAGGGAAAATACAATGAACACCCATGAATATATATATATATACATATGAAAGAATAATGTTTTTAGAATGTTTCCTGACGTTGCATTAAGCTTTTGGGTGCTTTGCAAATCACGAGGTTTGTCACGAGATCAATCACTCCTGTTTTGTGCAAGAGTCAATTACATGTTGGGTACTTGCACATTAAAATGAATGATCTCAATTCTTCGTTTATATATATTTGAAAATAAAGTCTTGTGTGCATGGCAAACAGCATTATGCAATTTAGTGCCACTACAGCAAACAAATAATGGATCACTCAAACAAACCTACGTGTCACACACACCAGTGGTGGTTCATCTCAGCGATTGGCCTTATGATGAGAAATAATACAAAAAGATTGTATTTGTGTAGTGCTCCCACTGGTCTATATAGTTGCATAAGGATATTTCCCTTCTGATATGACACACATGAACTAAACAACGACAATGAAAATGAATCTTTATCTAAAAAGAGAACATTTTATAAGCCTGACGTAGGCTGACGATTTCAAATAAGGAGTTTCAATACTGCCTTGTGATCCTAAATGCCGTAGAGAGTATGGACAGCACAAATAGCGCATGGAGAACAGCTACATAGCTTTGCTGTATTATGTAATTGTCTGAATTCCCCTGAACAACACAGCCTGGAGAAAGCATTGTGTGAGGTTCAACCAAACAGATGAAGCACTTGTTGACTACAATCCCTTTACCGCTGACATTTTAAAATAATGTACCACTCTCTACAACCCTGTTCAGGGGGCTACTGGACACCAACTTCAGGAGATGGGGTCCTCTGCCATTTGTGTCCTTAGGCTGATCCTACTAAGTCTCTGCAAACAGGGTAAAGTACAACCCTTTCCGCTCTTGACTCTCTGGGGCAAGTCCAGGAGGCTTCTATGGGAGGTAATGTGGGGTAGTCAAGCTGAATACTCTACAGTCAACCAATAGACAGAATAACTCCAGTGACCAGCCTAGTTTTTAGTTTTTCCAGGAAAGAAAGCACTTTTAATCACAATGGTGTACTAAGTACTATTCAAGGCTGTACATTATACATGTTCGTGTCCCTGGGTGCAATTTGTCTCCTTGGTGCTGCAAGATCTTTCTATAGCAATTATTTTTGAGTGGCCCTTTCTCTGCGGGTCCCCCTTCTCAGAAATCAGTAAATAGTGTGAATTAAACACATGTACAGCTTTTTCTAGCTCACAGTCAAATCTGGACTCAGTGCTCAATCTAACCCACTTATGATACTGGGTAGGCACGCTTGAGTCCTTGAAGGCTTGGGCATCGCTCTTGCACGACTAGGGTGGGGGCTGTGGTGAGCAGGTCAAAGCAGGTTGCAGACCATATCTGTCTGTGCTCCTGCCCAGCATCAGTCTTTTGAGTCTATGGTGCCGGCAAAAGTACAGACCTTGCTGCGGTGGGCTCTAGTGGTGGTCGGTGATGTTGCCCCACGTGGGCCAAGAACAGTTCAGTCCCAAGTCATGCTAACTAGAATGTATCCATTTATAATGTGCATTAAACCCAAAGGCATCATAGCACTAAAACCAGGTAGAAGGAAAACAAACAACAGCAGAGAGGCACACAAAAGCGTGGGTATGCCAGAAACCGGTTATGCTGCAGAGAACAGCCAGCCATATTTCTACCAGCTTTTGAAAAGTCATATAGGAGTCCGTTCCCCTGATCACATCAGGCAACTTGTTCGATAGTCTGGCCACAGCTACTGTAAAAGCTGGGTCACCCACATCTTGTTTTCCGGAACCTGGGTACATTGACCTTTCTCTGGCCAGCAGATCTCAATGACCTGCTTAGGATGTACCAACTAAGGGCAGACCTGAGGTAGTTTGGGCCCAGTTGATGGAGGGCATTAAGCACCCAGGCCTTAATACTGATTCCTTTCCTCACAGGGAGCCAATGAAGGGTCCTCAAGCCCTTCCTCGCCGAACAGCTTTTGAATAGTCCTAGGACTAATTGTTCCGCCGTGTTTTGGGTAACTTGGAGTTTGTTGAGGGAGTGCTGAGTAAGATTTAGATAAAGGGTGTTACAGTAGTCCAGACGAGAGGTAATAAGCATCAGGACCACTGGCATCCTAAGCTCCATTGGTATAAATGGAAAGATCTTTCTCAGCATTTTTATCATCCAGAAACAAGAGCTCACAGTCTTGTTAACCTGATACTCGAAAGTCAAAGTATTATCAAAGATAATACTCAGGTTACTTGCCACCGTCATCAGGACTGAAAGGGGTCCATATGACTCAGGCCACCAACAGCTATTCCAGATTGAATCATTGGCACTGAAAATCAAAATTTCCAGTTTTTTCTCCATTTATTTTAGCCAATTTTCCTTCATCCAGGTGCTGACCTCAGCCATGCATGTGCTAAATTTATCAGCCACCTCTGCCCAATCCTCCACAATGGGCACAATGATCTGAGTATCGTCTGCATATGACGACACTTGGAAGCCCCACAACTGTATCTGCCGCACCAATGGAGAGACATAAAGGTTAAATAAATGGGGGTGAGGGAGAGCCCTGTGCAACTCCACAGGGCACTTGGAACAGATGTGTTCTAAAGTCCCCGCAGCTGACTGCTCATTCTTTTCACTAAGGAGGACTCTAATAGTTCAAGAGCCACGTCCCTCAGCCCGGCCTGTCACAGCCTGTTCACCAGGAGAGATGGTGTTGAAGGTTGCGGACAGGTCCAACATCACTAAAACAGCCACTCCACCTAGGTCCTCCTGCCGGAGAATAAAATCTGCCCCGTAAGCGACGCAAATTCGGTGCTGTGATTGCTCCTGAATCCATGCTGTGAGGGATCCAGGTATTCATTCTCACAGAGAAAGTGTGCCAGTTCTTGATTTAAATGTTTCTCCAGAATTTTAGCTGAAGCTGGCAATAGCGAAATAGACTGGATTTTTTCAAATCATTCGCCTCTCCATTGGGCTTTTTGTTCAGAGATGATAATGGCCTTCGTCCAACATGAAGAGTATACACTGGAAGTAAGCACATGAGATTAGATTTCTTCCAGTGGTTCAGCAATGACCTCAGAGACCAACTGCATCACCCTTTAGCGGACAAGGGTCCTCTGGTGATCCTAAGGTGATTTGCATTAGCAGAGATTTAATCTTATCCTGGGTAAGAGGAGAGAAACTAGCTGCTCATGAAAGCTCCCTCCTCCTGATCTGATGGTTTGTAGGTCCTTAATTGCAGGGAAATCAGAAAGGAGATTGAAAATCTTTTCTCTGAAGTATGTGGGCACCTTATCACAGAACTCCTGAGAATTCTCCAGTACCTGTTGCATGTGGGGAGGAGGTCACGAGATGGTTTATCGTCTTAAACAATTCTCTAGGAATGTTGATTGCCGATCTAATTTTCTGAGAAAAGAAAACACACTTGGTACCATTAATGGCCTTTTTATATATCCTAATTAATTCTTTATGTTATTTTTCTCTTCTAGATTTGGCTCCATTCTCCATCTACGTTCTTGTCGCCAGCACCGTCTTTGTAACTTTTTTCAAGTCCTCCGAAAACCAAAGGGCTGAGCTTTTCCTCCTACCTCCTTTCTTCTCTCTAATCGGGGCTAACTCATCTATTGCAGATTGGACCCACATATTAAAATGTACTTCGGGGAGGCATGGCTATCCATATCTCTCTTTTGGGTTTTAGCCAGAAGTTTCAATAACTCACTTTCTGAGATACTACTCCAGTTCCTGACCCTGATAACACTATCCTGAATTAGCTCTTCTACAGTATCTATAAATATGCAAAACTTAACTGCATAGTGGTCAGACCAACTAAGAGGGATGCAGCCATCCACTCATAGGGGGTCATAATTCGTTTAAAAAAAACTCCATCCAGCATGTGTCCAGCTAGGTGTGTGGCCGTATTAGCCCCCTGTGAGAATCCAAAGTTATCCATAAGATCTAAAAAAAAACTTAACATCTTTGTCATTCTCCACTTCGAGGTGCAGATTAAAATCCCCCAAAATGGTGAAGTTACTGCAGACAATGAATGGGCCTATTATCATCCAGTTCCTCATGAACTGAGCTTTTGAACCCTGTCACAGCAGTTGTGGTCCCACTTGGACTAGAGGTCACAGCAGTTATGGTCACAGCACAGTCACAGCAGCTGTGGTTCCAACTATGCTAGAGGCAGGTGAGGTCCTGACCAGGCCCACGATGATCACTGTAGATACAGGCCCCCTCCGGTTCTACACCAATCACAGGACTTGCATCCCCTTCTGGGCTCACAGTGAACACAGAAGTTGCAGCCCCAGCTGGGCCTTCACTGGTCGTGCTGTTGCAGCACCGACTGGGCCTACACTGATCATTGCAGTTTCAGACCTTCGTCCAATCCTATGATGATCATGCAATAGGAGCTCTGACTAGCCCTATTATGATCACTACAGGTATGGGTCCTGTCAGGAACAGAGGTTTCATCTGAAACTTAAAACTATTGCACTTTTCTCTTCAAATTAGGATTATCTTCTCACCTTACTTTTATCCCACCAAATTATTTCCCTTAGCTTGTTAGTTCACTTAAGAATAAATACGATACCTAGACTAATTCCCACTGAATGAGGATGATTCTAGCATTTCTATTCATTGGCTTTTGCTACTGCCTTTGGGTGAATTTCATATTTTCAAAATGTATTGGTTACCTCTGCACATAATTCACTGATTCATTATCTCCCAGGATTGTGTTCTGAGCTGCCAACCTCAGGAATTCCAAAAACCTCTGTTTTTATGTATTTAAAGAGCATGGCATTATCTTTTCATTGTATATGGTAGGGATTCCAAAGAAGGTCAACATAATTTAGGGTAAGCATGTAGACATGTATACTTTCAGACATTAAGTGAATTGATTCTTGATAAGGCAGCATGTATGGGGGTGGGGAGTGGGTGAAGATTGGGCAATGCATTTATCCCCAATTTCCAGTGAGGAGGGGAACATGCCAGGGTTGTCCTCTGTCTCCCCTCCTCTTTGCCCTGGCTTTGGAGCCCCTAGTGCAGAGACTTCACCGACCACCTAGGGAGTGGGGTATACCGTCAGACGGAGTAGTACACCTGGCCTTTCTGTATGCCAATGATGTTCTTATCTGTATATGTCACATTAGGCAGGACATAGACAATATAACAGCCATCCTATCAGAATTCCGAGCAGTTTCAGGTCTGGGAGTCAATTGGACTTGATCATGCCTGTTCCCCTTACATCCTGACTGTCCGCCGCAGCACTTTTTAATAGACACTCATGTGCTGCGCTGGGAACCTCAAACCTTTTGATACTTAGGAATACATATCTACCATGACACCCAGGACCTTATAGATAGTAAACTTCCTAGAGCTATTGCTTCCCTCCACCCCCAGATGGCCTTCTGGAGCATGCTCCCGCTCACAGCACAGGGTAGAATATCCTGATCTAAAATGGTTATACTCCCTCACTTATATACTCTTTCCATAATCTTCCTGTACACGTACCTAGATCTGTCGTTCATAAACTTCATGAGGTACTGTGAAGCTTTATTTGGAATAAGGGCAGGTGCCACATGGCACTATGTAAGCGGCAACTGAAGGTCAAAAAGGGGGGCATAGGGGCCCCCAAATTTGAACACTATTTGGCCACCCAGCTTCAGTGGCCTACCCAATGGTTGTCGGGTCACTTACTGGAAGAAGTGGGACAAACCCCCCCCTTAACCATGCACAACAAGTGGTGCGAGAAACATTTCTCCCCCAAGCCACACCACCCCGTCACTCCAGCATTTTATTAACGATTGTACAAAATAGTTATGAACTCAGACTAATGCCCTCCACCCCACAGTATTCTCCTGAAATTAGACTTTCTGCCTTCAGACTGTTTTGCGTTATGCTAGGACAGGAGTGCCTCCAACACTGGGAAGCAGCGGGGATAAGTACTCTGGGAGCCCTGTTTCATGACAGACCTCTTCTACCCTTTGATGAACTGAGAACAGTCTGGAGCATACCAGCCGGGCACTTCCTAGCACATGGTAGGCTACTGGCAGTCTCAGCTGAACTATGGCACATCACAGACATAGAGCCTGAACATTACTCTATTATTCGCACTCTTCACATTATAGGCAGTGGTCATCGCCTAATCACCTGCTCACCCGAGCGTTGGCACACACTGTCCGCGATCCCTTGCTATCATCTCTCAGGA
The DNA here is from genome assembly GCF_031143425.1 of Pleurodeles waltl. Classification (NCBI taxonomy): domain Eukaryota; kingdom Metazoa; phylum Chordata; class Amphibia; order Caudata; family Salamandridae; genus Pleurodeles; species Pleurodeles waltl. The sequence continues at coordinate 822,328,023 of NC_090450.1, read as the reverse complement.
GCTGGGAACATGACATTGGTAGGGAACTCACAAATAAGGATTGGGACAGAGTACTAATCTATCCCAGGGAAGTGTTGCATAATGCGAAATCTCAATACATAGAGCACAACATACTGCACAGGGCCTGTCTTACGCCAGCATCACTACACTAAATGTTTGGTTCCTCTCCGGAATGTCCCGGATGCTGGGGCCTTACTGCTGAACTGACCCATATGTTTTGGTCCTGTCTGGCGGTGGAGCATTTCTTGACTGACATTGCTAGTGCCATTACAGAATTAACAGATCGGACTGACATCTACACCATTGAGGGTGCCCTGCTTGGCCTCTTTAAACACCCAAAAAGGGCAAAGGTGACCAATTGCTTCATAGATTTTGCCCTGCTGATAAGCTGCCGAACCATTGCCATGAACTGGAAAGCCCATTGCCTCCCAGGGTTACACTGCTGGTGAGCAGCACTATTGAATTGGGAAAAGGCCAAAACTGTAGCACTTAACAGGAGGCGGCACGGGGACTGCGCAGGATACCCATTGTAGCTGGCTGCAGATATTTATGCAAGACCTGAGCTATACAAGCAGGGGCTCCCTCCCCTGCTCCCTGGGAGATGTTTATGCAAGACCTGCAACTATACAAGGAGGATCTCCTTCCCCTGCTCCCTGCACTCCCCTCCCCTCCCCTTGATCCTCCCCACCAATATGCTCTTTTCGGTTGGTATTCCCTCAGTACGCCCTAATTCCTCGGAGGGATTGCATTGCCTATGAGGCTCACAGATCCGAATGCAACGCTAACAATTGTATATGCGTCAAATACCTAATAAAAATTGGTTCAAAAAATGAGGGGGGAGGTAGCAGTAGGATGGGTGAATCCACACTCTGTTGTCTCAGGACTCTTATGAACAGAAAATGAAATGATCACCAGAGCTGCAACTCTGGGATTCAAGAAGAACAAAAGCAGAACTATAGACCTCTGAGAGACTGAAAAGAAGAACAGCATTTGTAACCTAAAACAGATAAGATATACTATATACAAATAACGTATGGTATATACTAAAGTCTCTGTTTTTCAAATAAGGAGTCAAAATAGGAAAATTCAGTGCTGGTAAATCCGTCTGTGCTTGGTAGTTAGAGAAAATTATAGGGTTGCAATAACAACACTTATCAGCTGTGAGGATACTGTAAAAAGTGGAATACGCTAGCAATAGTCACATGTTCAGAAGTGAGAATTACAGACCTTGCTACTGCTTGGAACTGAGCTATAATGAAAATGCTACAAAGGTGGCTGTTACCTGTTAAGATTTAGGAAACTTACATATATAAATTGAGCACTTTGTGACATCTGAATCAGTCAACATTGCTGTTTGGTAGTCTTACTGTCTAAAGCAAGATCTCTGCTCATTGTTAGATGTCTGTGTGAAAGGTTATAGTTGAAAGCCCAAAAGCCCCAGTTCTTTGATTTGGAAACAAAAAGGTTTTGTGTCTGTGTTTTTGTCAACCATTGAATCCTTCATAATTTGACTCTTTATAGGCAAAAATCCCAGAAACACTCATCGGTGCCAAAGACAGTATGATGAGTCAAACTCTGTAATTTCAGCTTAAGCAAATGGACATGTTCGTAGTCGCTATTGGGTTTTTGACGTATTGCATTTTTACAGTAGAGGCTATTTGTATGGTTTTGACTTTGATGACTTTACAAGCTGGGCAATAAATGTTCATTGGTCCCTTTTGTGTAAATGGTGTACAATAGTAAGTGCTTGAGGTTGCTTAGTTTCCCAGAGATTTAGCGCACATGGAGAAGAGCTGGCAGTGGATTGTTAACTTCTTTCCTTTTCTTCTCTGATAGGTCAGCTTCAAACAGGCAGCAAAGTGGACCCTGAGATATATGTGAAACTCATACAGAACTGGTCATCAGGTCAGAACTACTCCACCTGTTTCACGGAGCTCCAGAGGGATTTCATTGTCTCCCGCCCCACCAAAGTCAAGAGTCTGATCCGACTGGTGAAACACTGGTACAAGACGGTACGGATGTATAACACAGTGTAACTGGGTGCAGGGTATGTGGTAAAAACACTGTGTTGGTAGTCTAGGGGTATCCTGCACCACTGAGAGGGCATTAGTAGAGGCAGCTGACGCTTGGATTCCTGACGACTGGAAGGCAATGGCTGGAGAAAACCACATTGCATGCATCCTTTAGCACTGATAAGTGACTGCTGGGAGGAAGCTCACACGTACAAGTCCTGTAACGACAGCAGGTCAGGGGAGAATATTCACACTGCAGGAATGACTTTTATACAGGTGTAATATTATAATTCTGATGTGACACATGAAGAATGATGTGGAAGCCCACATAGCTGGAGTCCTTCTTCCAGAACCCATGTGCTGCACCTCCTGCTTGCATTCTGGTTCGGAGAGGACCTGGCATGGCAGGTTGGGCTAGACTGCTTCTTTTGGAGCAGGGTCAAGACCAATTTGCATATAGCTGGGTTCAAACTGAGGTGGCATGTTGTGCAAAATAATGGATTGGGGTGTGGCCTAAGTAACTACCAACCAATGACTGAGATTCATTCAAGCATTACATCCATCACTTTTTGTATACTTTATTATGTCACCCTAATTGGGACGGGCATGCCCAGACGTGGTCCCCGTGCATGCACACTTGTCACTGGAACCAAGCTATACTCTGTTGTTGATCCCATAACATGGGTGAAACCGGTCCTGGGTTGCTTATGTTCTGGTTCAGGGAGGACCTGGCTTGGCAGTTCTGGTTGGAGTGCCCCCATTGGAGCAGGGTCAAGTCAGATTTGCACATAGCCAAATTGAGGTGGCATGGTGCAAAATAACAATGAACTGGGATGCCGCATGAGTAATTACCAGTGGCTGATATTACCTAACAGTTGTTGAATTTTTCTTGAACTGTTTGCCCTGTATTGACAAACTAAATCAGAATTTTCATTGAATTGGAAGATGATTTGGGAGCTGCTACTTCATTATTTTTCTAAGACTGGATTTTCACTGTCCTATTCTGTATATTTCAAAATAGGCCAACCACATGGGACTCTCCCCAGGTCTCGGTAATTCACCACTAATTTGTAGGTCAAACTAGTGACAGATTTAGACAGAGCTCAAGCGTTCAAGAAAAAAAATACAAATATGGGCTATGAGACAAACCACATCAGCACTGGTGGGCACCTTTCCATTGGTGACTAGTGGTGCAACGTTGGGGTTAGGAAAGGGCAGACTCTTTTTGTCAAACTTTGGTTTGGGAAATTGCGCGTCAGCGTTGTCAGCCATCCATTAAGACGGTTTATGGGTCTTTGAATGCTGACAGGAAGATGTTAACAGGGGCAAATAAATTATATAAATGTGTGAATACTAACTTATATGAATACAATCTATATGAAAGCCATTAGATCCCTACTTAACCTACACTCTGCACTCCATAAAGTAAACTGTGCCTGGAATTAAGCCTGCCATCACTGTGGGTGTATCACACTACAGCCAAATTAAATTATATCTGCAAAAGCAGTAGGGCAAACTCGAGCACTCTAAAATGGCTGACCCAGGAAGAGTTAAAAATAGAGAACCATAGGAAAGGGGGATTTGATCTTCCACTACTTATAAAAAAAAATTTGAAGAACAAAAACTACCCCAACTGCTATGGACATGTATTCCTGCCCTGAATGCCCCAAATGTAATGACAACTGGATCCCTGATGATGATGTTTATTGTTATGGGTGAACATAGATCTTGCATGTAGGCCTGTCTCACAAATGGTGGCTGGGCTTGAAAAATCTCTTGTATTAAATAAATAAATAAAAAATCTTGAAAGGGGCTTAGAACCCGCCCAATACTTGCCCAATACTTACCAAACTTACCATTGGTTCATTCCAACATCACTGTAATATACATGCTTCTCATTGATCAGCACATCATCACTTCATGCTCTGCTTGCCTGTTCGTGGAGTGGAGCTTGCCCAAGTACAGCTTCCAGCCATTTGCCACTGGCTACTGGCCAGTGACTACCACTAGCTAAGCACTCTAAAGGTACATTTTTTTTTTTATCCTTTCACTCGTATGGAGTGAAGCCAAGCTGTGCTGTACTCCACCCGGACATCTGTAGGGCAGGCTGCTCCACTCATCACGGTTTCCTTCCAGCTGGCTCCAGAGTCCTGTCCAAGGCTGAAAGTCGGGGTCTTGAGTCAGCTATTTCATTTTGGGCTATTTCATTTGCTTTGGAGACGTTTATACCCCTGTGGTATACCGGGACTCTTGGGGGTTTCTGTAGATGGCTGTGCAAAGGGACACATGGCCTTGGAGGGCTGGCTCCTTATTTTGGGTATGCCTTGAGTGTTGATAATCTTTTTGGCACTTGCGTGAGTGTTCCCAGGGTGCACAGAGGTTCTACTCGCACCCCAATAGCGTCCAGGGACCCCTTCCACCTCCAATGCCGCCTTTCTTTTTTTTAAGCAAGGAGGTTTGTTATGAAAGAACAGATAAGGTTGAAGGGGGCAGGGGTTGATTGGGTGCCTGACCTGTCACCAGTGTTATCAAGTGGTGAACTGGGTATCGTGCATTTTGAAACAGTCATCTAAGAAGTAGAGATATCCACTATGATTTTATAAAACACTCTTAAGAATTAACATTTGTGAATGAAATGACTCCTATTCCTCTTTATTACTTTTGGTGGAAAACATCGGGTGTTTTTCTGTTACTGAAAGCAAAGGAGCATCCTCCTTTGTATTATAGGGCCCATCCAAACCGTGTACATTCCTCTATGTGATGTGCCCATTTCTTTTCATTGATGAATAAACAGTGCAGGACTTTGTTTCTGGAATTGCTCATTTTATCACTTTATATAACAGGACGTGCATTATCAGTAGTGAATAGAACGGATTACTGCTTCCATTGATAACCGAAAATGTGATAAGCATTGTTTTTGTTATCAAATACATTGAATTATTTATTGTAAATAATGTATGGTTTCTTTAATGAATGAACACGGTCATTTCATTCCGTTATTGTATAAAACAATGCAGATTACCTTTTTATTACTGAATACAAACTATACCTTTATTTTGCTGGAGAAGACCATGCACATTTATTTTTAATGGCTGAGAAAGAGTACACGTATTTGGCCGAGTATAATTTTTGAAGATTTATACAGCGCAAACGTAACCCTAAGGCATTGGAGCTCTTTACATGAGCGCCAGTTGCATTACAGATGGACACAGTAGGGTAACGAAACTTGTAGGTCCACCCCTGCAAATTACATGGAGGCCCCCCTTCTGGATTCACTCTGGAGCTCTCACACCAACGTACTGTGCTGAGGGGGGCCCCTGGAGCTCAGGGTCCCCCCACACCATAAGAGGTGTGGGGGCCTTTGTTACTTCACTGGATGGAAATATATTTATTTTTAACCACAAGATTAATTGATTTGCCCAAAATCACAAGATGATGAGCCAATGCCGAGACTCTAACTTGGTTCCCCAGCTTCAAAGACGGCCCCTCTAGCTGTTATGCCCCATTCTCGGTTGTCCTGGATAATACAAGCATTGGCAAAACCAATAGTTTTGCCTCTGTGCAATCTGTTGGTTTTGTCAATGTTTTTTTAAGACTGGATGCACAGCGGCGCTAGCTACTATACAATATAGCTTAACGTTTAAAGAAAAAAAGAGCTATGACACTGACAGTGATGATTGCCTCAGTGCTTTTTTATTTAACTTTAAGACATGCTGCACAGCAGCTATCGCTACTGTGTGCTGTGCCTAAAAAACATTGTCAAACAGCAATAGATTTTCGCAGAGGTGAAACCGATTAGCTTTGCCAATGCTTTTTTAGACTGGGTGGGGCTTCCAAAGTGCTGCCTTCATAGTGGTGAAAGTCTACTGCCTTAGCCAGGAGTTAAACTGAAGTATGCAAAAAGTAAAAAATGGAATGCTTGAATTAATACAAGCCACAGGTAATTACTCGGGCCGCATCTCAGTCCGTAGATATTTTGCACACCATGCCACCTGTTTGGACCCAGCTATATGCAAATCAGCCTTCACCATGCTCCACTTTATAGTGGTGAAAGTCTACTGCCTTAGCCAGGAGTTAAACTGAAGTATGCAAAAAGTAAAAAATGGAATGCTTGAATTAATACAAGCCACAGGTAATTACTCGGGCCGCATCTCAGTCCGTAGATATTTTGCACACCATGCCACCTGTTTGGACCCAGCTATATGCAAATCAGCCTTCACCATGCTCCACTTTAAAGAGTCCAGACTGAACTGCCAAGCCAGGTCCTCCATGAACCAGCACACAAGCAATCCAGGAAGGGTTTCGCCCTAGTTATAGGCTCATCAGCCGGGTACAGTCTGGTTCCAGTTGCAAAGTGTGCAGTTGCAAAGTGTGCAGTTGCAAAGTGTGCACGGGATCCACATCTGGGCATATCGGCCCCACTTAGCACCACAAACGGAAATGTACAAAGAAGTGATGGATGGAATGCTTGAATTAAAGGGAGGGCCTGGTTTAATTCAAGCATTCCATCTAAAACATTTTTTTGTATATTTTAGTGTTTGCTAGGAGTCAAGTAGAATAAGTGAAGTGCTGGAAGCATATCTTGTACTGATCAGTAGGGACGATAGACCTATTTGTACCTGTGTCACTGGAGCGAGTTTCACTGCTGTGTGCTTAACTCACACTTGGCTTACATCGGAGTGGTGTACACTGCGTGTGTGTTATATACATATGCTGCGTGTATGTGTGTCTCTGAAAGATACTATACAAGGATGATGCAGTGTGATTGCATCATATACATGTGCTGGATGTATATATGCTTGTGAATGGTACAATGCATGGAAGATGTAGTGCTGTGCAGTGCGTGTATGTTTTATGCATCTGCTGATTATATGTGTGCCTGTGAATGGTACTATACATGGATGATTCTAGATTCGATTTTGGGAGACACAGGGCTAACTGAAAGAGCATGAAGAGGTAGAGGAACCCCCTCAAACAAGTTCGTGGAGTGCCACATTCCTGTGAACTAGGTGTGACACACTGGAGGAAGTGAAAGTCAGGCTCTCCAGGATATTTCAAAGAGTGCTCTTTGATTCACAGAGAGGTCACTTTGAAGGGAGGAGATTGGGCTGATAAGGGAATCATAAAGAGTAGCGGTGAGGCTCTGGGATAACCCTTTAATACACATCACTGTGGTTGACATCCAGGTGTGAACCTATAGTCACTCCCTGTGTTGTGGGGCAGATTTGAGGTTGCTCCTGCTGTGACAGACTGCTTTCTGGAGGAAGGGCAGGTCCGAGGAGTCAGCGCTCCAAAATGATGGAGACCGCCAACATAAACTTCAAAGAATCAAACTCTAAATCACATTTGGTGTCTAGAAATGGAGTATAAGGAGGCTTGATGCCCCCAAAATTATCTGCTGTCAAGCTCTGCAAAGCTTCTGCATGGGACCAAGACTAGGAGCCTACGCCTGCTGAACTCCCAGCTGGGTGAGGGGACATCACCCAGGGAATCCAAGACCATCTGCTCCTGTAGCACCAGTGTCTGCCTGCTTGCCAAGACTATTGTGCCTTGTGCGAAAGAGGAGAGTGTGTGAAATAGTGAGGTCCAGTGGGGGATCCTGGCGACTGCATATCCGTAGAGAGGTCGTTGCTGCTGCACAAATTGGATCGTATCTCATGTGCAGCCCCCTTGCCTGCCAGCCTGCTTGCTAAGACTATTGTGCCCTGTGAAAAAGAGGAGAGTGTTGGAGAGAGTGAGGTCTAGCGGGGGATACAGTTGCATCCCTGTGGTGAAGTGGTAGGAGATTGCTGCTGAGCAGATTGGATTATGGCCCATGTGCAGCCCCTGAGTGGAGGTAAGTATGTGACACTGTATGCCCGATGGAGCACCGGGAAGATTGCTGCTGTACCAATCAGGCCATAGCCGGTGTGCAGAGTGAGGCGGTGACCCTGTATGCTAGGTGGGCCACCTGGATAAGTCAAGGAACGTGGTTTGGTTGAGACCGTTGTTGAGAGGAAAAGGCCACCATGGAGCCCCCTGCTTGCCCCAGCCCTGACAGAGGAACAGCACCAGGAGAATTGATTTCAGCCCCCGACACACTGCAGGGGAGGGGGGGCTTTAAAAACTTACCAGCATAAAAACAGTTTTGAGGACTCAACCCCCTGGCTGCTGCCCCTGCAGGGCCACGTGTAACAAATTCACCAGAAAATGCTGTTGACGCTTAAGCACTTGTGATGGGTCACGCTTCAGTCATGCAAGTCCAGCTGGTGTGTATAGGACTAATTTACAGGCCGGGAAGCATAGGGGAACTTGCCTTCCTTATAGTACTTCAGCACTGGAATACGTTGACTTAACAAGTGTCTGAGTGGAACTACTGAGACTCGGACTACTAGTGGGACTTAACAGAAATGTTGCCCATAGTGAAAGGGGAATAACCACTATCGCTCACAAGAGAGGGGTGGGACTCCCGTACCTGCCTGCTTGAACATTAGAGCCCTGACCTCAGGGGACTCTGTGTATGGTTTGTGATTGCTATGTTTTACTTTGTGTTTGTATGTACTCTTTTTTTCATAAAAGCAAGTATTTGACTGGACAGTTGTTTATGGTTGCTGCATGTATTTTCATCTGTGAGCCTGTGTTCACCCCTTCTGTGTCTACCTCCCCCTCCAAACACCCTTCCACTGCTTGACCTGTGCTACCTCTGACAGTCAAGTGCTCAGGATACATAGTAGGATGGGCCCTACAACATAAAGGGTAAAAGGCCTCAACCCCCACGGTTGGGCCCAGTAGCTCCTACTTGCCCCATGGCCCTAAGAACAAGGTTCTAATACAAACTAACGAACCTCGCCAGTGTTACAATAAGTAAGCATAAGACTTTTATAATGAAGATTTTCTTGTAAAAACAACATTAAAGAAAACCTAGTGTTCTCTTTGAAATACAGCCACATAGACCTGGTTTTGGACTCCTTTTGTACTGTTGGGGCAACCGTACATCAGCTCAAATTTGGAAGGTTCTTTGAAAATGAAATTCTAATCATCCAGACTATTGTATATACCAATTTCTACAGTTTGAAGGAACATGGAGTATCCATTATGCAGGCAACACTCAATGCGGGCTGTGTGGCTATAAGAATAAATACATTGGGCACATTATCTGCCTGTGTCTCCCAAATTATTATACTTACAAAATAAATATTTACAGGAACCTTTCAAAGAATCCAGTGTTAAGACAGTGGAGGAGGCCATACAAGTTTGTTTTAATGTACAATTTAATTCCTTTTTTTAGTAAACTCATGATTTCATTTTTGCTCCTAATCCATCCTCCCTTTCTTGTTGCACACACTAGTGTTTCAATTGAGGACATCAACTGTCCATAGTAGATTCTGCATGCTGTACTTCGGTTGCTCCCATGAATCAAGCTGAAGCTTCATTTTTAGCCTTCAATTTTAAATTCCTACAAATTTGCAGGGCATTTTAAAATTTTCAATGTAACATTTTGCAGGTATACATATGTATATTAATCTGCTAACTCCCTGAGTAGGATTCGGGCCAGGGTTCGCAGACCACATGTTAAGAACCACTGTCCCAGAGCACAGACAGAATATGTCTGGAAAAAGAGCAGACTGCTGGAGTTGAGTAGCACTGATGCAGCACAGGTTGGGGAGTAAGTTAAACTTGGTGATATCCTTTCGCACTGATGGAGAAGGAACCTTCTACTGCTAGGGTACTGTAGAACTAAGAGGAAACTTATCGGAAGAATCTCACACCACTGTAGTTCATTTAGTATAACTAACAGGAAGCTACAGTATTGGCTTCTCTTTGAAACTCTTCCCACTCACTCCATCTGACCACTATTTTTCCATTTTACAGAAGCTGACCGGAAAGAAACTTCCACCAAAATATGCTCTAGAACTTCTGAGCATCTATGCCTGGCAGAAAGGGTCTGGCGAGCAAGAGAGATTCAATATGGCTCAAACTTTCCGAAACTTTTTGGAGCTGATCTGCAACTATAAAAACCTCTGCGTCTACTGGACAGATAACTATAACTTGGAGGACAACAGAGTGTTGGCAAAGTTCATCAGAGCTCAGCTGGCCAAACCCAGGTCTGTACTTTCACAATTAATCCACAAGTAGGTTAAAGAGCCCAAAGAAGTGTGCCAGGCTGCATGTTTTAACTCAATCACAAACTATATTGTATGTACCGCCGTAATCTCTAGCTCAAAGGGCATCAAACTGCAACTTGCAAGACTCTGATTTTTAGAAATTAACATTTCCATAGATCTACTTGAAATGTAACCGGCCCAAGTAGGTCTATGAGTTTTCAGAGAATGTACTTCGTAGAAACGTACGCTCTCTGAAATTACCTCCACTTAAATAGATTTGCTGAAAAATAAGTAACTCCAATGTCCTGCTCTGAAATGTTGTTTTCATCGAAGTTTAACATGTTGGTTTGAAAAAATCCTCAAAATGCCAATTTTTCTTTTTCTTTCTATACAAATGACAATCCTCACTTCTCTGTGGTTCCGTCTGAGGTCTGTGGCCCCCAACCAGCCTGAACAGATGTGTCTTATAGCTATAATATTTACTTGATTTCCAGTCGTCTAAATAACTGTGCATGAGATAATGGCCCCTGCATGCTCAAGTTTTCAATTCATGTTTTATCGCTTGAACCACATTTGAAATAATTATTTTGCTGTCAATGTATTTCACTGAAATAGATTTGTAACAAAAATGTAAACAGTAAAATACCTGCAAACATTGCTGGCACAGTCAAAGGCTATTTTATTTTTTTATTTTTTTCTGTGATCAGTTGTTTGTGCCCTTACCCTCTCTTTCTCCATTTCTGCTGCCACAGTTTTAGATAATTTTATTTCTTATATCCCTCCTGTAGTTGCCTCATCCTTTTTGTAATTCCCTTCCTTGATCCGCAAACATATATTATAATATAATATAGTATATATATATTTTTTGTGGTATGATGCCACCCTGGAAGCTCTGTTGGAGTGGAGTGTTTTCTTATTCTGGTGAAACATATTCTTACCCTTCTATTCTTACATTTCAGGCCTGTTATACTGGATCCAGCAGATCCTACAGGGAATTTGGGCGAAGGATACAACTGGGAGATAGTCGCCAGAGAGGCTGAAAATTGCTTGTGCAAAATGAAGTACAAAACCTCTGAGGGCCATTCACTGCTCTGGGACCTCACGGTGAGTAGGACTAGATGTGCTGTTTGGGCCACACTGGTCCAGATCCATCCCAGAAGAATGCATGAATCAATGCATAAAAGCGTGTATGATTGCTCTATAGCAGTGGTTCCCAACCTTTTGATTTCTGTGGACCCCCACTTTAACATTAATGGAACCCAGGGACCCCCACTGAATCATCATTGGAATCCAGCGACCCCCCCCTGAGTCATTACTGGAAGCTGGGGAGCTAATTTGTCAATATTTGTTAATCTTTTTTAATTTTCTAAGCAGTCGCGGACCCCCTGAGAAGGCTTTGCGGACCCCCAGTGGTCCCATGACCACAGGTTGGGAACCACTGCTCTACAGGGGTTGAGATTTGAATGCTCAGTTCCTTTCCTCCCCTCTCCTAAGAGAACATAGATATAGTAATTCCTTACTGCATTGCCATTAGATGTTGTTGAGTATCGGAGTTACAAGTCTGATGCTCTTACACTCAGGTGAGTGTAAGTTGCCTGCTTCCTTAGCATCAGTTTGATGCTGATTGCCGCACATTTATAGTACCAGAGCATTGCTGTTGGCAGTGCCTCCTATCCTCCTACTTACACGTATATACACACTTGGACTCATGAGTAGGCCCTCACAAGCATCTAGTCTTGTCAGTCTGTAAAAATCATCGGAACAGGTTCATCTCCTTCCACCAACCATCCAGACACTTCAGCTCTGCAGAAGTCCTGCTCGCACACATCCCACGCAATCACAGAACCAGATCAGGAGGACCGGCATTCTCTCACATCAATCCTAAGTGTGGAACAGCCTCCTACTCCACATCAAAGCCTCCTTCTCCCTTCTTGAATTCCGCAAGTAACTGAAGACCTGGCTTTTCAATTAACCAACCTACCATAGGCAGGGCTAGGCACACGCACACCTGCTTAAACCAGGATCAAATTGCGTGTGAATGTGCATTTTACAAATACACATAATGTAACCCTAATTGTTTGAATAATTAAATGCATGAACACCTCAGATTACATTAGTGAGTGTTCAACACTGTTTGGATGCTTTGAGCGATAGCCTTTAGGACTTGGTGGTCACCCTTCTCTTCTGTATCATTAGCTTGCTTGAATACATCTGCACTACAAATGAAAGTGCAGATTGGAAGTGATGAAATGCGTTTCATCATACTTGAATGATAGCTACTGCTAGGATCTTGCCTACTACCAGTTCCTATAATGAAGGAAAGAAAATTATGTTAAAGCTGCAGATTCTCTGAGAGTTAATCTCAACAAAGATCTCCTGGTACATTCAAGTTATTCTTTCTAAATATGCACATACAAATGGCAATAATACCTGAAGGTGTTTTAAATTGGTACTTCTCTGCCTTGTTGAACACAAAATACCACTTGAAAAATAGGGCTGGATGTCTCCACGCTTCCTTGTAGCCAGGTATGGTTCTTTCTCTCAAACAAACGAAAGTGATGAGAGGAATGCTTGCAAATAATATAACAACTGGCAATCATTCAGGATAGCGTTCCAACTCATCTTTTATTTCCCCAGCATGCCACCTCAGAGTGGACCCAGTCATATGCAACCCAGGACTGATTTTGGCCTTGTTGGGCCTCTTCAGCCTGGTGCAGCTTGGTTCCAGTAGCACAGTGTGCACCATACCCACGTCTGGGCACACCTTTGGCTGAAACCGGTCTTGGGTTGCTTAAGTTCAGGTTCAGAGATGTCCTGGCTTAGCAGTTTGGGCTTCAACGGGTCCTAGTGAAGCAGGATCAAGGCTGAGGTGAAATGGTGGGCAAAAAATGAAGGACTAGGATGCGGCCCAAGTAATTACCAGTGGCCCAGATTAATGAAGCATTCCACCAATCACTTTTTACTGTTTCTTGTTATTCCTTCTATAACCACCTTAAAATCTCTCCCTCACACAGTTCCTTTTAAGCAATGCATCATTTCTCATTCTGAAGAATAAAATTAGCCACCCAGTCCATCATTCCAACTTCTACCTCCTTTGAAAAAATGGGATCATTGAGATAGGAGTCCTCTTTCACAGTCATGGAACTGCTAGTTAGACATCATCCTAGTCTATGGACATGATTTCACATGGCTCAGAGGGCGTGGGGATAATTGTCACACCCAATGTAATTCCTTACACTGGGGTTTGGTATTTACTTGGTACAATGTTTATCGCCTAACATCTGTTTAGCCCTTTAGAGTAAGGGATACCATGTAGATGTTGGTGGTTTCCAAACCAAAATCTGTATGTCTAGGTAGATAACTTTGCAGGTTTGTTCTAGCGGTAATGTACCTAGGGTAAACTGCATGGGTGGGTACTTTATCACACCCGATAACTACTGGGTGTGGTAAAATCCACACAGATTTTAATAACTGTCCATGCACAAACGGGGGTTGAAATGATCTTGTCCTCTGACATCAGGTTCTTATTCAGAGGATTACATTGTTCATTCTCCTGACCACAGACTGTCCTATCCTTACCCATAATTAGCCTAGTCTAATTAGCATTTCCTGTATTGTACCTAAACTAAAGGAATCCTGCAGTTTATTTCAAGTGCTGCTACACCACAGGCTGGCTCTCATCTCGATGATTAATATTGTCATTGTCGCTGTTTGTGAAGGCTGGGGATCTCTTTCTCTGGTGTTCCTAAATTGCTCCTAAAAGGAGGTCTGCCCCTGGGCATTGTTTCTGTAGCCAACCTCAAAGTCCCTGGTCTTGCCAGTTTCAAGTGATGTTGTCAGCAGATGGCTTCCATGACCCCTAAGCCCCAATCTCATCTCTTCTCATCATTCTCCAATTTATATTGCTAATCTAGTCAGTACTTTCGTCTTTCAAACACTGTCTATTCTCCAGTCAGAATTTCCCTCTATCTTGCATAACATTTAAATTCATGCAGCTTTTCACTATCCTACTCAAGCTACTGCATTTATTTACAGTTTAATTAGAGGATTTCCATTATCTAGTTCTCCTACTGTGAGTAACCGACGATCACTTAACAGCCCACAACACTTTCATACCAAAGTCTGAATTTCCAGTCCAATTATGAAGATAAACCGAACCAGAAATTAATGTTGTCACATTTCTGGAAACATCCAAGGGAACTAAGTTCATTTCATAACTACCTATCCAGAGCAACAGTAGTGTGTGCCTGTGTTAGGCTATGTAGTAAGTAGCCTCTCTCATCATCCTTAGTAGCATTTCTACCCAGTCATCAACACTTCTCTCCAACCAGCTCAATAAACACTTCTTGCAAACCAGGCACATTTCTCTCCAGCTACAAGAACTACTCTGCAGCTATCCACATCAACACTTCTCAACAGCCATCAACTCTTTAACCCACACATCGTCATTTCTCTATATCTATTTAGACTTCTCTGCAGTCAACATTTCTCTGTCAACCCTATCAGCACTTCTCTGCAGTCATCAACTATTCTATCTAGCCATTAACCTATCTCTCTAGCCATCAACAGATCAGTCTAGAAGTCACTACTTGCTTTTATCCATCAACACTTATCAGATCATCCTCATTCACACATGCCTCCAGCAACCTAAACCTCTCTCAAGCCATAGCCATCAACACCTCTTTTGAGCCATCAACTCACTTCTAGCCAGTCAAGAACACTTACCACCACTTTCGATCCATCCATATCAGTACTTGTCTCCTGCCACCAACATTCCTCTCTAGGCAATGTTATGAGTATCCCTTTCCAGCCATCAGAACTTCTCACCAGTCATCAACACTTCTCTCCACACTTTCCTATTGTTAATACTTCTCTTCCAGCATAAACATTTCTCACGCCATGTTCACTTCTCTTGAAACATCAACCTTTCTCGAGGTATCTCCATTAATCTGTCTCCTTTTGCCATACATCCACACTCCTCTAAAGCCATCCACATTACCATGTCTCTCCTGCACTACCGTTGTTTGTTCTTTGAGGTTCTGTTTCTGACAGCCTGATCACTAATCTTTATAGCTATCACTTCTAAGGCTGCGATCACTTATCCTTCCATATTTCTACTCCAGCACCCAATCTCCTGCCATATCATTTTTTTCATTAAAAGGTTTTCGTCTGTTGTCCTTCTGGTTTTTCTTTTCATTGTATTTCCCTCTCATGGAGATGTAAAATCCCTTAAATGTCTAGAAGAGGGCAAAGTGTCTCAAGGAGAAAAGACAGCAGTTGTAATACTTTCAGGTGGCACTTTCATGTAAGGCTTTGCCCCAATGCTCTTCCTCAATTTTAATTGGAACGGTGTTTAAGATAACAACAGGATTGACATCAACTTAATGTACCCACAAAATGTTAGTGCTTTTTGTTGTAGTGAGTAAACTGACCTCTGAGGTTTTGATATTTTTTCTGATGATGAAGTGCCTGACATTGAAACTCTATTGAATATAAATAACTAAAACATGTCTTTGAATTAGATTGTCCAAGAGTACTTGTCAAGCGTTAGTTTGCTTAGATCTTAAATAACATGTAATATGTTCTTTCCTCCTTTGTAGCCTACACTGCCAGAGTCACTAATGCGGAAAAATCCTACAAGACCCACCTTGATTGAAGAATCTTCATTCATCACCGCTCAGACTATTTACTCTCAGCCCACAGTTCAGGAAGAGAGCAGCGGCTGCACCATCCTGTGATTCAGAATATTACATTCCTGGACTTGGGGAGAGAAGGAAGAGAGTGTGGTGCTCTGAAGCAGATGTGTAACCCAGCTTTTCTGAGTGGGAGAGTCAAGAAGGGAAAATGGTGATGCAGCATAGTCTTGCAACCCAAAGTTTTTCTAGGGGGAAAGAATTTAGAAGAGGCAAGGTTACTTTGATGCTGGCTGGTAACCCACCGCTTTCTGAGCGCTGTGATATCCACTGTTTAGGCATTTTAAAAATACCTTTGTATTTGAACATTACATAGAAATAAAATCTTCCTTTCCTTTACACTTTAATGGTGTACTATGAAGAATAACTCACATAGAGCCTGATTTAAAGTTTGGCAGAGGAGTTACTCTGTCACAGTGGTGACGGATATCCCTTCTGCCTAAATAAAAATCCCATTATATGGGATTTATATTTCGCCGGACGGTATATCCACCACCGTTGTGTCGGAGTAAGCGCTCTGCCAAACTCTAAATAAGGCCCATAGTTTGCTTGAATTACATAATTCGTGAATGAGGGAATGAAACAAAACCTATTGAGCACAACGCTCACCAAACAATACTTTTGATACTAAGCACAAGAACACCTGAAGAGGGAATGCAGCGAGAAAGATGGCTCGACTAAGAAAACAAAAATGTTTTGATTACTCTACTAAATGTGGCATGACCAGAGATGGATTTAAACCTTAACGGAAGATCATTCCATAGTTTGGCGCTAAGCAAGGAAAAGAGATTGCCTTCCAAATTTAGATATCCTTACATGAGGTATTTGGAATTGTAGCTGTTTGTTAGCGTGCAGGGCCCTAGTAAGCTTATGAAGCTTGAAATGATGCATGAAAGGAGATTTCTCTGTAAAGTACTTTGTGCATAAAGAAAAAAGTCTTTACATCACCCTCTGCTTGACAGGTAACCTATGCAGGGCCATTTTAATCCATAATTCAGCATCTCATCCTTTACGACTACAGACTAGTCTCACCACCAAGTTTTTAAATGTCTGTAGCTGTAGACATGTGCACTGATGGGGCCCAAGTAAAGCAGGTTGCAATAGTCTGGCCTATACATTCAAGAGGCTGCTACTATCTGCCGAAGGAATTGAGGTGAATGAAAAGGTAGTGTCTTTTTTCACACTCAGAGTTGAAAAAAAACTGATGTCTCTCTACTTTTCTGGGGGTCTAAAGCTAGATGTTAGTACAGAAGGATAGCAAGATTTGACATTAGGTGATGAAACTGGAAGAGGGCCACGTAGAATCAAGTAATCTCTGCAGGTGGTTGCTAATCAAGACAATATCCGTTTTACTACCATTTAGTTGCAAGGCATTTCTGGACAGAAGCCAAACACCAGTGAGGTTCACCAGCCAAGTTTGCTGATGTCCAGGTGGACTATTAACTAGATGTAATCAGCATAGTACATAAAGATAAATCCCAATGATCTGACTAACTGCCAGATGCCAAACAATATCAGAGATGGGAGCAATGAGGGACTGACTGTTTTACCTGCTGAAAGGAATTTGGAAAGAACTGCTGACTGAGCACATTCAGTATGGAAAAAGGGAAACCAGGATAGCACATATCTGTCAAGTCGAATTTCCACAAGGCGATTCAACAAAGTGTGATGGCCTGGTTTTGAAGGCTGCAGACAAATCTATTAACAGCAGTCCAGCAGAGTCTCCTTGATCCTCAATTAGACTTAAGATGTCCAAGGTCAATGCTGGGACTGTGTCTCTGCCTGGCCAAAAATCAAGTTTCCAGGGATCCACAGTTTATGGTACCTCTAAATAGGCAGTCAGTTGCTTCCCTATTACATGCTCTGTGACTCTGCTGACTGCAGGGTGCAGAGCAATGGGTCTGTAGTTCTTGACCATCTATGGATCTAAATTGGCTTTTTTCAATAGGGACTTCAAAGGGCCATTTTCTATTCTTCTGGAAACTGATTTGTCTCTTGGTTCTCAACATAGTAAGGAAAGGGAGTGGATTCCTGAATGTATCTAAGTTTATGTTTATAAACTACTGCTTTTATTAAATGTTAATCTGTGCAGTGACATTATATAATAAATTGGAACACAAATGTTTCTCATATTTATATACGATATTTGTTGTAGGGTTTACAACATCCAGACTGGCTCTGATCTGTCTCACCTCTCCCTATGCATTTGCCTTACCTATGTCCAGTTTCAAGTTTGTATTTTCTGCAGTGTTTGTAGAGCGTGCCCCCCCCCCCCCCCCCAGCTAAGAGCCAGCAGCAGAAAAATAAAACAATACTTCATTATCGTTTTATTTTTCTGCTGCTGGCTCAGCCAGCATGTGAAGGGAGGGGTGGTGCTGGGCCATGGAAGGGGGCAGGTGGAATGGAGTGCACTAAAGTGCGCATGTGTGTTTGGCCGGCCGTCTTAAGCCAACCAAACACACATGTGCACTAAGGTTTCTCCAACCTGGCTATGTTGAATAGCTGGGCTGGAGAAACTGCACAGACCCCAGGGCAGTGTCTGAGTTGCAGTCCAAGCTGCTCAGATTAATCCTGATGCTGCTCTCCTGCTAGGTTTAGTTGTTCCAAAATGAATGTTTTAACAGGGGCCGCTCATCCGCTATGGCAGAGGAGCACCAGCAGCAGCTGCAAACCTTTAAAAATAGAATGATAATAAACAGTGTTTATTATCGTTTTATTTTTAAAGGGGCGGGGCTATGAGGGCGACGAGCACTGAGAGGCGTGCACAGAGCACTCCCCTCAGTGCGCATGTATGTTTGGCCGGCTGTCTTGGGCTGGCCAAACACACATGCGCACAAGGGCTCTCTCCAACCCGGCATTGTGCTGCTGGGTTGGAGAGAGCAAGCGCAGGCTCCCAGTCTGCATTGGAGCGCCCAGCCCGAGTTCTCCAGCCAATCATGCTCTGATCAGCGTCATGATGAGCGCAGGGCAGGCTGGCAGCCTGTGCCTGGAGTGCGGCAGCAGTGCGACGGTGACCTTAAGGTGAGTTTAATTTTTTTTAAATATTTTTTTTATTTTTGTTTTTCTCCCCCCACCCACCGCCCGCCACTTTGCCCATTCACCAGCCACGACTGTGTTTTAATAGCTTATTCGACACACACAAACTGCCTCCACATGTCCAGATGAAAGAAAAAGATTGCACTTGCATACTACCTTCATACACGTACTTGGAATGCGCTGGTCGCCCACTGTGCTCATTATATAAAACTAGGAGGAGTTCTGTGGGAGGCTTTAGCATCTGGAATCTTTATGCCTGAACATCTGATTAAGTAAGGCATACCTCAAAATAGTGTGCATTCCAAAAAAGCAGTGATCAATATCATCCGCTCCCTTGCGCGGTGTGACTGCATTGTGCTACTGTATCCCCCAGAGGCCAACAGGAAGGGATCATGAGGTAACATCAGCTGAGCTTAGGCTACTTTTCAACGTTCTGATCTTGAACAGAGTCAGAAAACCACAGGAGGCTGCTGGGAATGCCAGCTCTTCTATGGGACTTTGGTAGGGTTGGGTGGCACGTGTATTGGCATAATTTTGGGAGTTCTTCTGTCTCTAGAGGTGGAGTTTACCTCAATTAGTAGTGACTGGAATGAGTATGTGACGTAGAGGTAATGTTACAAGGAGAGAAATGTTTCATAGTGTTGAATATTGCATGGAGACATATGTTATATGGAGTGGAATGGAACACTCCATGTGGTGGTATTTTTTCACCAAAATAATGTTGCACTTAAAGGGAATGTTGTAAGACGAGGAATGCTGCAAGCATAGGAATGCTGTATGGATAGGCATGTTCCTTAGAGAGGTATGGCATGTGGAGCCAAATGCACCCAAAGTGTGTAATGTTGCAAAGAGTGGAATGGTAAATGGAGAGGACCATTGCATGGAATGGAATGCTACATGAAAAGGCATGCTGCATTCATATGAATGTAGTGAAATGAAGCACAGAGTGGAATGTCACACAGACTAGAACATTGAGTAAAATGTTAAATGGAGTTGAATATGCACAGAATTAAAAGTTACATGAAGTGGCATGTTACTTAGAGTGAAATGCTGTACATACAGGAAACTTGCATGCAGATGAATGCTGCATGGAGAGGAATGTTGCATAAAGAGGAATGTCACCCAGAGTAGAATGGTGAGGGGAATGTTGCATATAGTGGAATTGCGTACTAGCTCTGATGAGGCACTGAGGTGCTTTATGGTGGGTAGCATGCTACTCTGCGACTCAAAATCAGTAGTTAACTAAATGGTTATTAGCAATACCGGAAAGGAGGAGGATTGTGCCAGATCCTGGTTCCAGCACCTATTTCTCAGCCAGATCTGGGCTCCTGGCGACCTAGGAAAACGTGCTGAATTTGTTCTGGTGTCATTTTCTGACTCTGGGACATAATTCAGCAGCGCCGCGCATTGTCTGCATTCCATTCAGTGCAGCAACCTTCAGGGATCCAGGGGGCATTCTTATTTTAACTTCCAACTGGGCACAAACAAAGGCCTGATTTAAAGGGCCATCAGCCCTTCTTTTGTTCCTTGTGGCTAGGAGCCATTTAGAGCCTAACACAAAGATGCCAATGCAATGAAGGGAACCTACTTTAGAGAAACTATGACTTGGAGGCAGGTTACCAACATTGTTCAACCCCCTATGTAAGATGTACATGCACTGTAGAAATGCAAGATTTATCTCTGTGTATGAGTAATTACCCTAATCATGATTTAAATAGCACCTACAAATGTATTTTTATTTAGTTCTTTTATAGCGTGATTTATCCCAATACAGGATGCCAGGGTACTTTATCTCACACAGAGAGACACAATAAATCATAAATGTGTTTAAATCAATGTACAGAAAATGTTACTTAAGACAATGAGTGTTATAAGGTGTAGGAATTACATACTGTGTATACATGTATGAATTATATGTTAAGAGTGAATTGTCAGAAGACATAAAATGTCAGGATATAAAAAGTAATGCAATTATTGGGGTTCTCTGTTACCAACAAGAATTAATTACCTCCTCGTACGTCTTCTTCGTCTCAGTCCTTACTGCATGAGCTGTCCTCCACTCCCACAGATATTGATAACCCTAACCAGCCAGAAAATATGCCCAATATGGCAACCCCATCCCACTACACCATATCACCGGAAGCCCCACTGTAAGGAAATGCCTCCTTGGCATGGTTACCCCTCGATTTTTTTGCCTTTTGCTTATGCCTGTTATGATTGAAAGTGTGCTGGGATCCTGCTAACCAGGCTCCAGCACCTGCATGAGCGCTATTCCCCTACAGTGTCTAAGCAAAACCTTGGACATTGTAAGTGCAGGGTAGCCATAAAAAGTATATGGTCTGGGAGTTGGTCAAACACAAACTCCACAGTTCCATAATGGCTACACTGAAATCTGGGTAGTTTGGTATCAAACTTCTCAGCACAATAAATGCACACTGATGCCAGTGTGGAATTTATTGTAAAATCCACCCAGAGGGCATCTTAGAGATGTCCCCTGAATACCAGTCTGACTCCTAGTGCTAGGCTGACCAGTTTCTGCCAGCCTGCCACAACCAGACAAGTTGCTGGCCACATGGGGAGAGTGCCTTTGTTGCTCTGTGGCCAGGAACAAAGCCTGTACTGGGTGAAGGTGCTTCTCACCTCCCCCTGCAGGAACTGTAACACCTGGCGGTGAGCCTCAACGGCTCAAGCCTTTTGTTACAGCACCCCAGGGCATCCCAGCTAGTGGAGATGCCCGCCCCTCCGGCCACGGCCCCCACTTTTTGCGGCAAGGCTGGAGGAGATAATGAGAAAAACAAGGAGGAGTCACCCACCAGTCAGGACAGCCCTTAAGGTGTCCTGAGATGAGGTGACCCCTGCCATTAGAAATCCTCCATCTTGAGATTTGAGGATTCCCCCAGTAGGATTAGGGATGTGCCCCCCTCCCCTCAGGGAGAAGGCACAAAGAGGGTGTAGCCACCCACCAGGACAGTAGCCATTGAGTATGTCACGGCCCAATTCCTCGGGATCTGCGCATCGCTAATCAAGGGCCCACCTCCAGGCAGCACCAACTCAGATGCCTTAATGGCGCTGAAGATTGGAGAGGCCAGGCGGAGGGAAGGGAAAGCAGGAAAGGAACAGCCAGGAGGGAGACCTAAAAAGGAATTTAAGTACAAAGAAAAACAACAGTAACAATAATCATATGTATAAACGTCATGCAAGAAAGCACTCTTGCTCGTAATGTGGAATTAACAAATTCGCTGCAGAAACAAATTTCCTAAAAAAAAAAAAAAACAGCTTAAACCCAGATCATGGCACTCCAGACCAAAACAACTGCTCTGAATTACTGTCACTGAAATCCTTCCAGAGAGCATATGCCAGGAGCTCAAGAAGGAACACTACAATCCTTTATATAATATTTGGGCAATCAACATTTTTAACAAATAACACTCTGACTTAGAGTTGTTCACGATCTCCTCAAAACACATAAAATAAAACATTCACTCTAAATAAGTAGCGGTATTGTTTTTTCCTAATAACACCCAAATAACATCTCATCATGATGGGAGTCCGTTAACACATAAATAGCATTTCCACATTGTACAAGTTTGTTTCTCCAATAATCAAGAATCTCAATGCTGTATCGATATTCAGAGAGGAATGCCAGCTGAAGAAAATTAAACAACTCCGGTAATTATAGCAACTGTCAAAGCTGCTCGCCTCCGAGAGTCAAGGGAGGAGCGGAAACAAAGTAGCAAGGTTCACAAGAAAGAATTGCAAAGGCCGGTGGGGGAGGCCCAGTCGGAACGAACTCACCAGAATCGAGTCCGTCCACTCGCTTTAAGAGAATCCCTTGTCAGATGACAGGAGGAAACAGAGAAGGTCTTACCCACAGGGAGGTTCCAGAATAATAAGCGATGGAAACCGGGTGTGGCTGGTATTTATAGACCAGCCACACCCCAACATGGCCGCCCGTGAAGGTTGCTGGGAATTGAAGTCCCATCTGAAAATGCAGGCCCAGAATGGAAATGGGAGCCCCGTATCCACCATCTAGCACTGCCTCCAGGCAGATGTGATTTGCCACAGGATGGCATAGAAGGCATGGCCTGCTGCAAGAGAGAACGTAGCAGGCACGCACATTAGCAGGAAGGTCGCCGTAGGGGGCCTGTGAGAGGCCGCGCCACCTGTGAATCCTGACAGGCTACTGCCCCCCAGACCTAAACACACCCCTATATTTAGTATTTAGGGGCACCCCAGAACCCAGGAAATCAGATTGCTGCAACCTGAAACAAGAAGAAGGACTGCTGACCTGAAAGCCCTGCAGAGACGACGGAGACGACAACTGCTTTGGCCCCAGCCCTACCGGCCTGTCTCCTGACCCGAAGAAAACTGCAACAGCGACGCATCCGACAGGCACCAGCGACTTCTGAAGCCTCAATGGACTGACCTGAACCAAAGGACCAAGAAACTCCTGTGAACAGCAGCTCTGTTCAAAAACAGCAACAACTCTGTAACTTTCTTACAACTTTGAAAGACCTCACTGTTCCCGCCGGAAGCGTGAGACTTCACCCTCTGCACCCGATGCCCCCGGCTCGAGCTCCTGAGAACCAACACTACAGGGAGGACTCTCAGGTGACTGTGACCTTGTGAGTAGTCCGAGACGACCCCCCTGGACCTCCACAGCGACGCATGCAGAGAGAATCCATAGGCTCCCCTGACTGCAACTGCCTGTAACATGGAACCCGACGCCTGGACCAAGCACTGCACCTGCAGCCCCCCCGGACCAGAAGGAACCGAACCTCAGTGCAGGAGTGACCATCAGGCAACCATCTGCCTAGCCCAGTCGGTGGCTGGCCCGAGAAGCCCCCCTGTACCCTGCCTGCACCGGTAGAGTGACCCCCAGGTCCCTCCATTGTTTCTAATACAAAACCCGACGCCTGCTTTGCACACTGCACCCAGCTGCCCCTGTGCTGCTGAGGGTGTGTTTTGTGTGCCTACTTGTGTCCTTACCCCCCCCCCCAGTACTCTACAAAACCCCTGTGGTCTGCCCTCCGAGGACACGGGTACTTACCTGCTCGCAGACTGGAACCGGAGCACCCCTGTTCTCCATAGGCACCTATGTGTTTTGGGCACCTCTTTGACCTCTGCACCTGACCGGCCCTGTGCTGCTGGTGTGGTAACTTTGGGGTTGCCTTGAACCCCCAACGGTGGGCTGCCTTTGCCCAGTAACTTAGATTTGTAAGTGTCTTACCTGACAAACTAACCATTACTTACCTCCCCCAGGAACTGTTGATTTTTGCAGTGTCCACTTTTAAAATAGCTTACTGCCATTTTTACTAAAACTGTGTATGCTATCACTCTAATTCAAAGTTCCTAACTTACCTGTGTGGCGTACCTTGCATTTTATGTATTTACTTCAAATCTTGAACTTTTGGTTCTAAAAATAAATTAAGAAAATATATTTTTCTATATAAAACCTATTGGCCTGGAGTTAAGTCTTTGAGTGTCTGTTCTTCATTTATTGCCTGTGTATGTACAACAAATGCTTAACACTACCCTTTGATAAGCCTACTGCTCGACCACCCTACCACAAAATAGAGCATTAGAGTTATCTAATTTTGCCACTATCTTACCTCTAAGGGGAACCCTTGGACGCTGTGCACACTATCTCTTACTTTGAGATAGTACATACAGAGCCAACGTCCTACACCCACCTAACCACATTCTGTTGTGTTTCTGTGACCCGAATTGATGCCTGACTCCAGACAGCCGAGGTAGGTGGGTTTTTTTGTGCTTTTTTTCCTGGGTGTTTGCTGCTCATTTGAATCTTTTTTTCTTTCTTTTTTGGAAAACCTGCTACAGTGGTTTTTGTATTGTACAGCATCTTACTGAAGTGCTGGGTGTTCGGTACTCACACTCGGGGATTTGGTCGCTAGGTGGCCCTTTTGTTTTAGATAGCGCACAGTGTCTGCACACTTGTTTTGTCATGTTTCCGTGTTGTTAGACCACATTTGCTCCTTCTCTGCTGTGGGGCAGTTTGCCCATTTTACTAATGGCTGCCTTGCATCTTCTTGCGAGTTTTGCAATGTGATTTGGCAGCATTGCTTGGCAACAAAGCCAGCTGCAGGAAGTTTGTGCTGGGCTTGTTACTGGCATTGTGGAGCACATGGAGCAGAATGCTGTGGATGTGGAGGAGCAGGCTGGGCCTTCTTCAACCCTTCCATCAATGGAGATGTTGCAAACTATGATTACTGCAGCTGTAGAGGCTGTGATGAGGGCCAGTGAGGCTGATCTAGTGCCTCATAAGGTCCCTCGCTTGGACCCTGATCCCTTGCCAGATGATGGTGAGGAGGATGTCAAGGGGAGATTTGTGCAAGGCACAGACTTAATGGACGTACTGGCTTATATGAGGGACAATTTGGGGTTTTCTGCTCTTGTGATAGCTTCTACAGAAGAGGATTTTCTGGTGCAGTTTCATCGCCCTAAACCAGAATTCCTGCCTTTGCACAGCTCTGACAAAACAGTGTTGACCAATGAATGGAAGGATTTGGAGTGCCCATCCTTTCCTCATTTCTTGTTGAAGCGGTATCCTTTGGGAGGGGTTTCGGAGGTATTTCCTTCTAATGTTGAAGTTGACAACCTTGTGGCAGGTCTTTCTACATAGGGGTCGGTCGTCTCAGAGGATGCCCTTCCCTCTGACCCTGTGGACAGGAAAATCGAGACTGCTGTGAAACAATTTTATACTGCTTCTAACTTTTCAGTCCAGGCTAATGCCTATTCTGTGTACACTGTGCAGTCTCTGTTATGGGATTTTCAGGTGTTATCTGAAAAGATGGCCGAAGGGTCTGATTGTTCCTCTCTTCTTGGGGCAATAGTGCAACAGGTCCATTATCTCTAAGACATTTCTTTTGACAGTTTATGTTCATCGGCTGCAGCTTCTTGGGCGACTTTTTTGGCATGCTGGAATATCTGGATGTGCTCATGGAAGACAGATGCCGCTCAGAGGGCAGTACTTTTAAAATTACCATTCTCTGGTTCCAAAGTGTTTGGCCAGGAGCTGGAGGATCTGGTGAAAAAGATTTTAGAGAGTAAAAATTTGATCACCCTATTTATAAGGCTTTCATAGAGCTTTTGGTCAGAGCTCTACCAGGGGTTCCTCTCAGCCCTTTCAAGGCAGGGGTTGTGGCTGGGGTGCCCTGGGTTACGATAAATCAAGGTTCCAGCATCACTCCAGTTTCACCACCCAGAACCATCCGCAGCCCCCTCCAAAGGCATGACTATGCCATGTCCCTGCCAGTAGGAGGCCAACTCCAGGCTTTCAGCCATGTTTGGCAGATGACTGTTTCAGATGCTTGGGCTCTGAAGGTCATGTCCTGTGGCTAAAAGATTCCCTTTGTCTCTCCTCCGCCTCCCTTTTTCAGGACCACTTGGTTCCGCAGAACCCTCTGAGGAGAAGCAGTCTGCTGGAGGGTGTTCAATTGCTGTTGGACAAGGAAGCAATTTCATTGGTTCCCCCAGTAGAGGAAAGTCGGAGGTTCTACTTGATTCTATTTTTGGTGCAAAACCCTGTAGAGGCTTTCCATCCTGTGCTGGATTTCAAACGAGTGAACAGATTCATTCCTCATCAGTCATTCAAAATGGTGTCTCCAATCCATCATGCCGTTGATAAATCTAGGGGATTTTTTGTGTTCCATGGATATACAGGATGCATTCCTGCACATCCCCATCCATCCAAATTCCCATCAGTTCCTCCAGTTTGCAGTGGATGGCGTCCACTACCAATTCAAGGTGCTACCCTTCAGGCTGTCCTCCACCTCCAGGGTGTTCAACAAGTTGGCTTCTCTGGTGGGTATTATTCATTCCACAGGAATTCAGGTTTTCTCATATCTGGATGATTGGCTCAATGCTCCAAGGCATAAGAAAATATCCAGCATGTCTGTGCAATCCTGGAGAAGCACTGGTTTCTTCTCAACCTGGAGAAGTCCCATTGGTCCCCTTCACGGAAGTTCCAGTTCATTGGGGCAGTGTTTCAGATGGATCTGGAGCAGGTGCTTTTGTCAGACGAGCAAAGGATAAGACTGATGTCTCGTTTGAAATCTCTGCTGGTTCAGGCTACTGTTCCTGTAAGGACTTGGTTGTGCACTCAAGGGGAGATGGCGTCAACACTGGCCATCATTCCTTGGAGCCGTTGACATTTGTTTCCTCTGCTGCACCACCTGCTGCAGTTATGGGATCCACTGTCACAGAACTATGAATTTCTGGTTCCGGTGACATTGGAGAACAAGACAAGTCTACAGTGGTGGTTGGAGGAGTGTCACCTGCTCCAGGGTTTTCTCCTGACTTCCACCCCTTTGTGTATAGTGATGGCAGCAAGGTGGGCTGGGGTGCCATTTGCCAGTCTCACTCAACCCAGGGAAAATGGCTGCCTGCTCAAGCCTCCGGGTCATCCAACTGGAGGGACTTGGTGGCTGTCTGGATGGCTCTTCTCAGGTTTGCCAGTGTGATCAGCTCCCGGGAAGTTTGTGTCCTGACAGACAACCAGGTGGTTCGGGCCTACATCAACAGACAGGAAGGTATGGGGTCTCCAAGCTTGAATCTCCTGGCCCGAAGGATTTGCTTTTAGGCAGAGCAGAATCTGCTGGCTCTCTCGGCAGTCTATCTTCCAGAGAGAGAGAATGGGCCTGCAGATCACTTGAGCCATCATTTCCTGTCTTTGGTAGCCCTCTGTATGTGCCCTCTCCATTTTCATCACATCACTTTGAGGTAGGGAGCCCCATGGCTGGATCTGTTTGCGACAGAGTCCAACACTCTTCTACCCTCCTTCTGTTCCCTGATTCCCTCTCAGACAGAATGAGCGATGGATGCATTGTCAGTGATGTGGCCGGCAGGTCTTCTTTATTGTTTTCCTCCCTTCCAGCTGATATCCAGGGTAGTGCAGAAGATTCAGTCAGACCATGCAGAGGTTCTTGTGGTGTCTTCAGGTTGGAGCAGGAGGTCTTGGTTTCTCCTACTCATTCAGTTATCTGTCTCCCCCCAGTGGCAGTTCCCCTTGTCCCCATCCCCATTGAGGTCCCCCGCCTGTCACCGCAGTCCGCTAGGTGATTGGGATTGGGGGTCTGGCATTTGAAAGGATGAGACATTTCACAAGGTTGTTCTGCGGATGTGTCTGTATCTATTCAGCAGTCTAGGAGTATTTATACCCTGAATACGTATGGGTGTCATTGGAGGAATTTTGACAAGTGGTAAGGTGATCTCTCCCTATGCATGCAATCCCACTATGGTCTTGGAGTTCATGAGGGATGGGTTTCTGTTAGGTCTCCAAGTTTCCACGATTCTCAGCCAGTGGGCTGCAATCCAGGCTATCAGGGGTCCTGATGTTTTGGCCATTTCTTGTCTTGACTCACAGTTGTTGCAGAGTTTTTTCCTTAAAAGGCCTGTTTTGCATTCTCCAGTTCCCTCTTGGGATCTTCCATTGGTTTTGCATAGTCTTCAGGATTCTCTGTTTGAGCCACTTGAGTCCTCAGATTTGAGGTTTTTATCTGCCAAGGTGGTGTTTATGGTTGCTATCTGTTCCAGTAGACAGATTAGGGAGATTGGTGCTTTGCTGTCTTCTCCTCCATTTCTTTGTTTTTTTCCTAATTGGGTGATTTTGAGACCCAGTCCCTCTTTCCTCCCTAAGGTGCCTATGTCTTTTCATTGTTTGGAAGACATAGTTCTGCCTGTATTTTTCCTGGACCCTTCCTCAAATGACCACGCCCGGTTGCATACCATGGATGTTCATTGGGCTTTGTCCATTTAACTGGCACACACAGAATCATTCCAAAAGGTGGATTCTTTGATTGTTACCTTACTACTAAAGGTATTCTTCCCTCTTGTGTCACCTTGTCTAGGTGGGTTGAGCTGGCAATCATAGGGGCTTATGATTCTGTGGGTCGGCAGCTGCCTGCTTCTGTTGAAGGCAGATCAACTAGGAGAATGTCTGCTTCCTGGGCAGCATTTAAGGGGGGGCGTTGCTCCGTGATAAATGTTGCGCTGCCACTTGGGCCTCCCCTCATACCTTTATGTCCCACTATAGGTTGCAAGTGGGTGGTTCTTCTACCGTTTTTGCAGGTCATGTATTGTCTGTTGTGCACGATGTCTGATTTTTGGTGATCTGTTATGTTTAAAAACCTGGAGCTGCACTTATTTTTCAGTGTGTGTTCTTTTTGGTAGGTCGCTTCTTGAGTCAAAATTTGTCTCCTTGGGTATTGGCTCATGCAGTAAGGACAGGACTACGTAGGAGGAGGGGATTACCGGTTACTTAACTGGTAAACTTAATCACTGCCAGTGCAGGACTTCCTCGTCTCAGTCCTGAATTCCCAACACCCCCTTGTCCCGTCCCGTATTTTGGTTCTTTTTGAGCTTGGATATGTCAGGATGTGGTTAGGAGGGGCTTCCAGTTTATATGGGATGCTGGGATAAGGGTGGCCATATTAGGTGTATTTTCTGGCTGGTTAGTGTTATCAATATCTGTGGGAGTAATGAAGTTTACAGGTAAGTAACCGGGCATTAATTGCCAGAGGAGCCCTTTTTGCAATCTTGGAATACCAGATTGAGAAAAAATATAAGGATCTAAATCCATGATTTACAGCTTGCACTGAGATAATTTATGCTGATGAAAAGCTCACTGTGCTATATTAGAAGGGTTGCACCTTTATGAACTGGAAGTAAAACAATTATCTCATTGTCAAAAGCAGTAGACTACTTACATATCTACATAAAATACAAATCTGTGGTCTGCATGTTACACAATGTGCTTTGCAGTAGCTACAGTAACCCTCAGTGATACGTTATGTGTCAAAACTTTGATGGGATCGGACAAGACACCAAACGCTCCCAGAACGGCATTAACCACCAGGGTTTTCTTGCCGCTGTTGTAATCCCCTTAAAATTGCTGGGCACACAAATCTCTCTGCAACAGGCATCTTCATCTTGTAAGATACTTTACAATCAATTACAAGCCATTGCCCTGAGTGACCACCTGAACACCAGGTGGGGTTTTCCATCTCGGTTCCACTCTTGTTTGGAAAGTGGTCACCGTGTTTAAACATAGAGGAGGTGGTTAGGCCTCACTTCCACGGAGCCTCCTTAAGTGACAAGCGCCATAAGGGTGGTGGGAGATGCGTGGACCTTTGAAGGGTGGAGCCCGCAGTCATATAGAACTGACGGACGGTGTGGAGGGAGTCCTTCGCATGCTGTGTGCTGAGACTCACAGTAAGGACCGAGAATACACGTCAGCAGCCCTCTGCAGAGCCGGGATACACAGCGCCGCTGTGCAGCACAGCCAGGGAGTGCGGCAGAGCCTCAGCGGCACGGACCGCGGACATGGAGCTGTCTGATTCGACGCTATATGACGCCCCCTCCGACAGGCTGGACGCCTGGATCGCCGAGTGCCTGCTGCCCGACGAGGAGTTCGGCCGGCAGATCCGAGAGGCCACCCGCAGGATTGTGGAGTTCCTGAAAACGGTCTGCTTCCGGGATGTCCCTGTCCACAAGGTGAGAGGTGAGAGGTGGTGGGGAAGGCGATGCTTTCAGCAAGTGCCTCGGCCTCACAGAAGGACTCGGCCATCCTGTCTTCCTCTCCACCTTACCTTTCACAGTACCACTTAAGCGCACTTCGACCTCAGGTAGGGACATTTTGTGTCCTGCGACACTGCACAACCCCCCCCCCCCCCCCGCCCCCCCATCATGTGCAAAGGCAGATTTATTAATACAGGTTTGTGCTTAGTAACAAAAACAAACCTGGATGTGAAGCACAGTCTAAAACCCTGCCTGGCTAATATATCCTGCTTGCTGGCTGTCAACCACCCGCCCTTACACCTCTCACACATACCCAAACTACCTGTTTCGGATGTGAGGATATCTTAGCCATGACCATCTTGTACATGTGCTGTGTGTTGGGTGAACCCACACTGCTGTCAAATGCTGCATGTTGGACTGCTGCTGCAGAGGCTGTCCATGTTCTGTGCGTGCGAGGGAAGCTTTTATTCCTTCTGACCAGATTGGATTGTGTTCAATGGGTGTGAGAGAAACGTGTACTCCTGACTGGTGCTTAGCTGTTTTATCTGTGGAATCTTCCTGTGCGTGTGATTCAAGCTTCCACTCATACAACCCAGTGCTGCTGGTTATGCTTATTCCAATTTCAAATGCTGCTTGTTCATCGTATCTAAGAGAAGCGTTAACTGGTGCTGCCAAGTACCAAACTTGTTGCATGTCTTTAAAGGATAAAAGGAAGATTGCAGTGGCCCAGCATCACCACACGTGTTCCATGTCTTTGGAGGAGGTTACCACTGCCCTGCAGTGCCACACATGTTCCATGTTGCGGAATGAAGCCTGCACTGGCCCTGCAGTGCCATATGTGTTCCATGTCTTTGAAGGAAGCTTGCACTGACTGGCTCTGCAATAACACACTTGTTCCAAGCCTTTAAAGGAAACATGCTCTGGTCATATAGTAATTGTTGCATGCCTTTCAGGGAAGATTGTGATGCTCTTGACCTTTGCATGTAAGCCAAGGACCCTCACGCTCCTGCTCCCAGTGCGCTATCTATTTATGTGTGTTTTGAGTCTGACCAAAATACTTTTTTAACTGTCTCCCCAGCCTTATGTTTTCTCAAAAATAATACATAGTCTTGCAGAGAAAGGCTGGGGTTTAGGTAAGCCCACTTCCGTTACTTATCAGACAGCCCTTCTGAGCAGCGTCCATACAATTGGTCAGTTGATCAGCTCTCTTCAGCCTGTGGTTTTGTTGCCAATATTTGGTACTGCCTAGTAGATAACCACTGGCCCTTAGGGTGTCCGTCTGAGAAACAGTTTATTGCCTACCTACTCTGTGTTACAGTGCATCCAGAGACATTCAACCTTATGTGATTTTCTTTAGTTGATTCCCCAGCAGTTCACCTGCAAATGCAGACTAGTGCTAGTTAATTAATGAGAGCACCAGCAGCTCTGCTGTCGTCGTTACTGGACCACAACTTTCTTATGCAGGGCACCAGGCATCAATGTTGAATGCTTCTAACCCATGCCACCATCTTTAAATGGTATTCTGTGTACCCCATCATTCTTTACTGTTCGAAAATGGCAGAACAGTGCAAATCATTACTTTTTTATTTTTTTCACTGGAGCTCATGCCCTCTACATTTAGTTGGCATATTTTTTCATTTGGTTTTCTTTATTTCTTTCATTTTTTATTTTAGCACATGCTACCACTACAAAGAAAAGCAAAACCTTGTTTTTTAGAACGCAAGTGGAACATTTCTTTTAATGGTTTATGCCAAGGATCTTTCCTGCAAAAGTGCACAAAGATCAGACTGACACAATCTGCAGTGCTGGTCCAAGTGTAATTTATGGGAGATTAGATAACCTCAGTGGACATTCAAGCTTAAGTGTAGCTTACTACAAGAGCTTTAAATTAGACTAGATGACCAATGCATCAGATACTCAGCTTCTGTCTCCTATGCCACCATCTGTACAAACTCTGTTCCTTCCTAGTGAGTGGTGTACCTGTGTGTGAGCAGTGTTCTTGAATGAGTGCTGTCTAGCTGCCATGTTTTGTGAGTGCCTTGTGAGGGATGTGCCTGTGTGAATGTAAGATTAACAATGTCTTTCATTCGGTGCAGGGTAAGTGCTCTTAGGTTCAAAGTTGTGCCTTTGTGAGTGCAGAGTGAGCCATTTGCCTATGTGAGTGCAGTGTGAGGGATGTGCTTATGGGAGAGCATCAGTGTGAGTGTGGGGTCCCTTCATGTTATGTCTTAGTGTGCATGCACTTCACAAGGGCCACACCTATTGGCTTTGGTAATGCTTTTAGGGTTGTGGCTTTGAATTACGGAAATGCAGTGCAGGAAGCAGAAATACAATAGCATGTAACTGAGAGTGATAGTGAGATTTGATATGGCAAATGCAGGCTCTGTTGAAGAAGGTTGAGGAGTGTTGGGGCAGCTGACAGACTGAAATGTCACCCTAGTGAGGGGGGGTGTTACTTTACTTGCACTAGGGCCCATTGCAACCTAACTCAGCCATTGATGAAGCAAAAAAGTAGATCCTGAAAACAAGAGCAGAGAAAGTACATTAGTAATGAGTCCATGTTCCCGGGGAAGAACAAACACAAGAAGAGGAAGATAAGCCCACGCAGTAAACTGATAACAAGCAAGCAAATAGGAGTGACAGTGAAGCCAACCAGTGGTAAGCAATGGGTGTGCTCTAAACCCACTGTAAGATGAAAATATATCTCTCAACAGACCATGTATGTGAGACCTAAAATTAGCTAAAAGCAGACATGTCCCTTTGTCTCAATGCACACAATTGCCATTGTAATACATAGCCTTGAATGGAGCTACTTTGTGTGCTGATGTGCTCTAAGTCAGTGAGAAAAATGCGGTCACTCACAGTGAGGGTAGCTCATGGCTGAAGCGGGTTGACCACCTGGCGTATGCTGTAGTGGGCAAAAGAAAAGTATGAATGGCACAAAAAGCCCCTGTAAGTATATTACATATATAATGTTAGCAAAATATAAGGTCTTGGCTAACATCAGGTGTAAAAATATCCTACCAAAAGTGTGGGAGAATCGCTAACAGCCATCTACATGCGCAGACTTTCTTTAACCCTTAAACTCACCCACACCTAAACTGATCAGTCCCTGGCCCTATGTTAGCTGCATTGCACCACTCTTCCAAAAGGCCCAGTGGTAAGATATTGTTGCTTCCCCTCTCCCCAGTCACCCATTGGGCAAGATTGCTCCAATCACAATAGACTGCCCTCCATTTTCCCGCTGTCCTTCTTAGAGTCTTGCAGCTCACCTGTACCAGCCACCACTTCATCTGACTTGTGTTATGAGTGACCAAGTCAGCCCTCATGAGACCACATAAAGGTGTCTTCATTCTCTGACCCAAGAAAAACCTTCCCTCAAAGCATTCTCCTGCCCCACCCTTGCCTTCTCACTTTCCCTACCCTACTCCTGTGACAGATTTAATAAATGCCAAATCTCATCGCAGCAAATGAACCACTGCAATCCTCACCCCGAGACTGCAGTACTTGTTCTCCAAAAAGGTATTATAGAACAAATTATAGTTCTCAAATTTCGTGTCATTGAGTTGTATTCTTAAAGTGCCCTCATTGGTACAAAACCACTGCAGTTCCCCAGTGGCTTTCTTCTGTGCTTTATATTTTACGGCCAGCTTCACTGTTCCCTACTATATCCTTCTCAGAACCCGTTTACTCCAGATAAGGGGGGATTAGTTTAACAGATGGGGTAAAAAGGACATGGCTAAGGAACAACAAGTCCATTACGACTGACTGTGCAGCACCCCTTCTGGCCTAATGTAACCCTTGCTACAATCAAACCTTCATCAACCCATGTTACTTACCTCCTTCAACAAAAACCCAACCTTATCAATGTCAGCTGGTTCTCCAGTTCTGAATGAATGAGTGCTCACTCGGAAAACCCAACTTCCCTGTTGTTAACATCAAAACCCTCAACACTTGGAAACTAGACAATACCATTCCTTTGCTATGTACTAAAACAGAACCCCCCAAAAAAGAATTACCCTGCAAACTCACAAATGTCTACTAATCTCATAATAGGAAAATTGTCTTATCTCTAGACCCCAGAATACACTGCCCTACCCTCCTAAAGTGACCTGTCTTCGGTATCCTAAGCCTTAGCTTTATTGCCTCCCCATCACACTAGACCTCCTCACTTTGTAAATCCCTCTCTCCTTTCCACCTTAACATTTTCAACATCCTAAAAGCACACCAAAAATAACCAAACAATACCCACCAAAAATAACCAAACTATGACCCCATAAACACATTTCAACTGTGGAAAACATATGTCTCCCAAAGAACCCACTATCTCTCTTGCAATTATCACTGTGACTTGATAAGTAGAGGCTGTGGCGTAACGGCCTGAGCTGTTGACTTTGGAGCTTGAGGTACCAGGTTTGAGTCTTGGTGTCAGCTTAACATCCTGTGATTCTGAGCAAATCACAATCTCCCTGTCTCTACAATTCAGTGCATTGAGACCCTCACAGGTGATTTGCTGTGCTTTTCAAATTCTGGATTTATGACATCACCTTTCCTCCAGCCGACTCCTCCAACACCCTGTAACACATTTGCCTTCCTGAAGATTCATAGGCAATTTTCATAAAAAGCCATCCAACCCACTTTTCCCAGAGTCATTATCAGTGATCAATTCCTATACTGCAGTGTGTAAATTACCACATCCTTCTTTATCGCTCTCTACCTATCCCTAACCTCAGTCTTTTAACCCAACTTGAAACAAAGTAGTCGTGTAACTTAGCCTAGAAGATAAAGCCAAGTATCCCTTACGCAAATGGAACACCCTGACCCTCCTCTTTCACGTTTGCTCTAGCATTGCAGTCATCGTTTTGCTTGCCCATTACATGAGCCCATGGAATCTCTGCCTCTGCAAATGAGATGAAACATCCACAATATTGTTATCAGTTCCTGTAACAGATCTTTATTGTTGCCCATGAACAACAGCACATTGGAGAAGTTAGCAGTCTAGATGCTGCCTCAAAAAGGAACTTTCGGGAAGGGAATTGTGATTCTTAATGAAATATTTCTCTTGGGTTTTGGATGGAACAAAATTATCTAAAGCATATAATGCATAGTTTGAACTGTCTATATGTAAAGGATATGATTAGCATTTTTGAAGTTTGATAATAACAAAATTGAACTGTCTAAATCAGTGGTTCGCAACCTTTTGACTTCTGTGGACCATTTTATCATAACTGGAACCTGGGGACCCCCACTGAATCATTATTAGAATCCGGGGACCCCCCACTGAATCATTACTGGAAGCCAGGGACCCAGGCCTAAATACTGTTGATGATTTGAACAGCAAAACAATACACAGAAATGCACAAACAATTATTCCATCAAAACACATACACAAATGATGACACATTTATTTTATTTGCAAGCAAATAAAACAAAAATGTAATTTTAATAGGAAGATTGGAGGTTTTCTAAATTCATCTGAAGCCACACATTGTCAGTGCTATATTCTGTTTGATGCATATTCACTGCTCCCATGAATCAATCTGAGGATACTAATTTCATGTGTGCCTCCTATTTCAAATTCCTTGACATTTAAGTATGTTGTAGAATTTTCAATTGTACTGTTAGGCACTTTATATATGTACACCTTACTAATCTGTCTTTATTAGTTAATTTTCTAAGCAGTCACAAACCCCCTGAGTAGGCTTCACAGACCACCCAGGAGTCCCCAGACCACAGGTTGGGAGCCACTGTTTTAAATTATACCCATAAAGATCATTAATGAGATGTAAAGTAACTTTTATTTCTTTTTATTTATAGATTTTACATTTGTAAATATATGTTTCTTACACACATACATCATGTTTTACTGTGGAGAAACAATGGTCCTGGGGACTAGACTGTGCAGACCTTGAAATTTTGAATATTTGGTGAACTTCTTTTCAGTAACTGACTGTAAAGCCATTATAGGAGGAAAATTATGCTGCAAAATGAATCATTGAGTCCGTTTTTTAAAATAAGTTTCTATTGATGATGATGATGGTGTTATGGTGTAAAAGAAATAGAGGCTACTGCCTGCCTAGCAAGGCTGAATCATACCTATAAAGCAAGCACAGCAAGAGCCAAACTGCCAGATATGAGTACATATGAATTAAACAAATGTGTGCTCTAGAGAACAATTTGTGTTGAAAAAGAAATGACTGAACAAGGGATCACCCTAAAGAGAGCCTGGGGAAGGTATTTTGGGGAAAGAATGGGGTGGGAGTTTTATTTACTTTTTTATTTTAAAGGGCAAGTGTGGTTGTCTCTCCTGGTTGAGGCTTGCACCCAGGAAGTTAGGGCCTCTTACAAGGAAGATAGAGAAGGTGGTAATGGCGATGATTACCCTGATGTGCTCAATTAGATTTCTCCGTGCACTCACAGCCTCCTACCCCCACCACCCACACCCTTACATTCAAAGAAAGTTGAGAAAAAGCAAACAACATTAAACTTTACAGAACAAATTACCAACACAACCAGTGTCTTTTATGAGAAGCGTGAATAGATGAGTTATAGGTCTCACAGAGCTGTGAAGCAGCATAAGCAGATCACAATTTTGGATTCAATAAACAAAGAATTACTCTAATTTCTTCCTTTCTGATCTTTCCGGTAGGTTCTCTATCTACTGATGTGAAGCCAGACCCTGAGGTCTGTGTTTCACTCATTAAGGCTAGAGGCGGACCCGGTGAATTATCTCCTTGCTTCACAGAACTTCAAAGGAACTTTATGAAGCGTCGCCCAAGGAAGCTGAAGAACCTCATTCACCTGGTGAAGCACTGGTACAAGGAAGTAATGTAGGAAGGTGGCTTTAGTCTAGCATGGTTACTCCCAATTTTGGCCTGTTTGTCAGTGTGTTTGTACTGTCTCATTGGGATCCTTCAAGTCAGGACCCAAGTGCTCATAGTTTGTGACCTATATGTCTGTATGTTTTACTGTTCTGTCAGTATGCTCGACTGTGTCACTGGAGTTCTGCTAACCAGAACTCCAGTGCTTATGCTCTCCCTGATTACCATATGTGTTACTATAGTCTAGTGACCCCATATTCCAATTCAGATTGGCACACTGGACCCCCCTTATAAGTCTCTAGTATATGGTACCTAGGTACCCAGGGCATTGGGGTTCCAGGAGATCCTTATGGGCTGCAGCATTTCTTTTGCCACTCATAAGGAGCTCATACACACACTCCTTCAGGACTCTCACTGCAGCCCGAGTGAAATAGTGAACACATTATTTCACAGCCATTTTCACTGCACCATGTAACTTTATAAGTCACCTATATGTCTAACCTTCAGTTTCTGAAGGCTAGGTGCAAAGTTACTGTGTGTGAGAGCACCCTTGCACTAGCAAAGGTGCCCCCACGTTGTCAAGGACCAATTTCCCAGACTTTGTGAGTGCGAGGACACCATTATAAGCGTGCACTACATATATGTTAATACATATATGTAGCTTCACAGTGGTAATCCCGAATATGGCCATGTGAGGTGTCTAAGATTGAGATATGGTACCCCCAATCCAATTCTGGTATTGGGGGCCAATTCCATGCACCTTGGGAGCCCCACCATGGACCCCAGGTACTGCCATATCGGCCTTCTGAGGTTTGCACTGCAGCCCCAGTTGCTGCAACCTCACAGACAGGCTTCTGCCCTCCTGGGGCTTGAACAGCGCAATCCCAGGAAGGCAGAACAATGCACTTCCTTTAGCAGAGGGGTGTTACACCCTCTTCCTTTGAAAATAGGTGTTACAGGCATGGGGGGGTGGTTCCTCCCAGAGCCTCTGGAAGTGCCTTGAAGGGCACATATGGTGCCCTCCTTGCATAATCCATTCTACACCAGTTCAGGGACCCCAGTCACTGCTCTGGCACAAAACTGCACATAGGAAAGGGGAGTGACCACTCCCCTGTCCATCACCACCCAGGGGTGGTGCCCAGAGTTCCTCCAGAGTGTCCCTGGGTTCTGCTTTCTTGTTTTCAGGATGGTCAGGGAACTCTGGGAGCATCTGAGTTGCCAGTGCCAGCAGGTGACATCAGAGACCCCTCCTGACAGGTCCATACCTGGTTAAGTGACCAATCCCCCTATGAGGGCTATTTAGGGTCCCTCCTGTGGGTGTTTCCGCAGATTCGGTTTGCAAAACTCTACCAGGACTTCTCTGTATCCTCTGCTTCAGCTTCTGACCATCGGATCAACCGCAGACTGCTCCAGGAACTGCAGTAACTGCAACAAAGAATCCAGAAAGGCTAATGTGACCTGCGACTTCAGCTCCAGCCAGCAACTGCAACAGTTTCCAGGTTGTGCACGCTCTGAGGACTGTCTGTCTTCACCCTGCACCAGAAGAACCGAAGGAATCTCCCGGGGAGTGACGGAGTCACTTCCCTGCTTCTGCAGGCACCTCTCTGCGATGACAACCGGTACTCTGGGACTCCTCTCCTGTAGACGAGCGTGATTCCTGTGTGGAATCGCATTTTCCTGGGACCCATTTTGGGCCTGTTGGGCCCTGTGATACCCAATGACAACTAGGCCTGTTTCTGTTGAACAACTCATGGTTTACATGAACTATGGTTACTGATATATTTTACTGTTGCTCTGAATGGATTATGTTGCAAGGCTTTCTATTAGAACAGGCTCCATAAAAAATCATTGCATGCTAGCTGAGGCAATCTTTCTTTCGGAAAGTACCATCCTGTGTACACGTTGTTTTCAGTTCAGTAGAAAAATATACCTCGCGATATTAGACACCTAGGACATATTATGTAATTTCCTTGTCTATGCTTTAATTTACTATATATGGTGCATTAAAAGATTTGACGGTAACATCTTTAGCAATGCTGAAGAAATGATCATACGTCAATTTCAAGAACCAATTAAATGTACAAACTTCTTTATGGTTTGATAGCATAAAAGATTGTATATTACTTCTTTATTTAGACTGTTCGGGCTTGATCTCCCAGGCTGTTCAGTCTCTGTATACATGTAATAAATTACTTTATGTTCTCTAAAGAGCAGGCTAGTCTTTGGTTTCTGAGCTGACCTGAGCTGGTTTGGCTTCAACATCTTGGTGGAGAATGCAGTGTTCGGATTGACGATCTCTCCAGCCCGGCTCTGTGTGGGAGGGGACTTAAGTGGAAACTGGTACCTCGGCCAGGAGACGATGAACTCCTCACCACATTTCATGAAGAAAGGAACAAGGAGTATGTAAAAGATGGGACATTTGAAGAGGTGGACACCCCATTTCTTAGAATAAATGAGAAGAAAAAGGCACCATAGTGCATTCAATACCACACAGGCAGTGCCCCAGTGAAAAATAAGTTGAATAGTGAATTATGTTCAGTGTTCACATACTTACACGTATTATCTACAACATCGGTGACATGTACGAACACCGGTATATTTTACAATATCAACATAGATGTGGGGGTCCGCAAATGCTACAAATATTCCAATTTAGACAAAACACGGGACGGACCCAAGGGCTTGTCAGTGAGCATCTCAGCGCCACGAGGCATATTTTCTACATGTGGAACATCTGCCTACTTTAAGCTGCCAGCAGGGTGGGGAGGCAGCTGCTACTCGGCGTTTGTCTTGCCACACATTTCACATGTGACCATTTTGTCCCAAATAATAGGTGAGGCACCCCGGAGAATACGCAGAAGGAGGACCCCCCCTTGGATAGATAAGGCTATAGCTATAGATTAGGAGTATTAATGCCACCACTGGGAATCATGCATTCCTAATATCAAATACACAAATTAGTAAGGATAGTGGAAAAATTGGCGGCTCCGCAGCTGTAGCCCTGGGAAATATTACCGAGGAACTTACAGATCTTAGAGCTGTTGTGATTCAAAATAGACTGGCGTTAGACATCATTCTAGCAAAAGAGGGTGGTGTTTGTCATTTGATCCATCAAGAATGCTGTGTATATATTCCGGACAACAGCGGCAATATAAGAGGGGCAATAGGAGACATAAAGAAGGTAGAAAATGGGGCAAAGGAAGTGTCAGTTTCAACAGAGGTAGGAGGAATACTGGGGACACTTGGAGGCTGGTTCCGTGGTTGGGGATCATGGCTGATAGAAGAGCTGGTAATAAGGATAATGGCACCCATAATTCTATGACTGTCATTACAACCCTGGCGGACAATGGTAAAATGGAGAAAAGTACTGCCAACAGGCTGGCGGTACGTTTCCAGATAATATGACATTGGTGGTTTGGCTCAAGCCAAACTGCGAATGTACCACACCGTCCACCATGGCGGTAACGACCACCGGGCTGGAGATTGCAGTCTCCAGCCAAGTGGCCGTCACTAGCCCACCTGCAGGATTATGACCCTGCCTACCGCCATGGTTTTCATGGCTTCCTTACCGCCACAAAAACCATGGTGGTAGGCACTATCAGTGACAATGAATCCCTTCCCTGTCACTGATAGGGGTCTTCCCCGCCCTCCTCCCCCTCCACAGATTCCCCCCCACACCCACCCTCATGACATACACGCACCTTCACGCACCATCTAACACATGCATATACACACTAATACCCACAGTCATCCACGCATGCATACATCCATTCACACACACATCCACACACACAGACATACATACATGCACACAAGCATGCACACAACACAACATGCATGTACTCACACATCCATACACGCACACACGGACAACACGCATCTCACACACGCATACACGCATGCACAGACAGACACACACAACCCCACACACACACAACACCCTCCACCCCCCACCCCCGGCGGAGCACCTGACTTACCTGATTGCAGGGGGTCCTCTGGCAGGAGACGGGACGGGGAGCTGCTGCCAGCAGCAGCGTCGGCCAGCAGAACACCGCCAGGCCGTATCATGGGTCATGATATGGTCTGCAGCAGTCTACTGGCATGGCGCTGCTGCTGGCAGCAGCGCCACCTTACCGCCATCTGCCACCATGGCTGCAGCTGGAATTCTGCCATCCTTCTGGCGGAATTCCAGCTACGGTCATAATTTGGCTGACAGATGTTAGCCGCAGCAACTGTATTTTGGCGTCCGTCGCCGCTGCGGTAGGCTGTATATACCGCCAATGTTGTAATGAGGGCATATGTGTGCTGATAAGGGTTTGTCCCTCCTTCTTGGCAGTCCTCATAAAGAATGCCTGCAGCAACAACACTGCCAACTAGGAAGTGAAGGCAATGCCAGGAGTGGCTATACCATAGAAATAAGACCCCTCCATCACAAAGTTTAGGTTGTCATTGAGTATCAGAGGGCGCAATGTGGAACCGCATTTTCCTGGGACCCATTTTGGGCCTGTTGGGCCCTGTGATACCCAATGACAAATAGGCTTCTTTCTGTTGAACAACTCATGACTTACATGAACTATGGTTACTGATATATTTTACTGTTGCTCGGAATGTATTATGTTACAAGGCTTGCTATTAGAACAGCCTCCATGAAATAGCATTGCATGCTAGCTGAAGCAATCTTCCTTTCAGAAAGTACCATCCTGTGTACGCGTTGTTCTCAGTTCTGTAGAAAAATGTATCTCACGATATTAGACACGTAGGACATATTATGTAATTTTCTTGTCTATGCTTTAATTTACTAAGACTTAACAGTAACATATTTAGCAATGCTAAAGAAATTATCATACGTCAATGTCAAGAACCAATTAAATATACAAACTTCTTTGTGGTTTGATAGCATAAAAGATTGTGTATTACTTCCTTATTTAGCCTGTTTGGGCTTGATCTCCCAGGCTGTTCAATCTCTGTGTACACGTAATCAATTACTTTGGCCCTCATTATGAACACGGCGGTAAACACCACCGCTGGCGGTGGCAGTAACAACCGCCAACAGACGTACGGTCTGAACCGCCAAATAATGAACCAACCGAAACACAGCCCTTGGAAGGAGGGGGAGTGGGCTTGGACCGGGGGTTGGCAGATGGAACAGGTTCAGCACGGGGCTTCTTCCTCTTTGGGGAAGGGGCACAGGAATGTGAAGGGCGGACAGGGGCGGGCTGTGACGTGGAAGGAGTGGATAGGGCAAGGAGGTGAGCATGTTTAGGGACGAGACGGGGTGGGCCAGTGGGTTGGAAGAGATCAACACGGGAGAGGAAACATTTCTTAGGTGCAATTGGGGTGGACCTGGAGGAAGGCGTGGGAGTGGAGGTAGAGGGAGTGGTCGTACAGTATGCGGAGGTGTAGTGGATGTGTGATGGGTGGGTGTAGTTGTGGTGATTGCAGGTGTGGTGTCTGGGGTGCATGAATGGATGTGTGTTATTGTTGTGACTGCAGGAATAGGGTCAGCAACAGTAAATGAAGGTGCAGTGCCTGGGGGTGTGCATGTACTGAGGACAGACAGGGAGGCGGAAGAGGTGGACACACTGGGAGAAGTGGATGTTGTTTTGTGTGCATGTGTATGTTGGCTGTGTGTATGCTTGTGGTGGGAGGTGGGGTGCTTGTGTTTTGAAGTGTGCTTCTTGTGTGTTGAGGTGTGTGCCTGCATGTCAGAATGTGTGCTTTGGACGGGTGAAGGGAGTGGGGTGCTGGAAGGGGTAGAGGAGGTTGGAGGGGGGACAGAATGACCAGGGACACTGGCTGCTGTCCAAGAGAAGGCCAGAGCCTGAAAAGATCTCTGTAGGCCAGAAATGGCACTGTGAATGCCATCCAAATAGGCACTGGTCTGCTGCATCTCTGATGCTAGCCCCTGGATGGCATTGATGAAGGTTGTCTGCCCTACAGAGGTGGTTCTCAGGAGGTCAATAACCTCCTCCGTGAGGCAGGAGGGTTGACTGGGGCAGGGGAGGAGGTGCCTGGGGCGAAGGAGACGCCCACCCTTCTGGGTGAGCAGGCACGGGCAACTCAGTGGGGAACGAATGGGAGGGCAGTGATGGTATGGGGGTGGCGGAAGATGACACAGTAGGTGTGGGCCCACTAGGGTCTGCCACTGCCAGGGAGCTCCCATCGGAGTCACTACCTCCAGTGGTAGTTGCCTCCCGTGGTACTCCCCTCGCCCTCCAACCCACTGGTCCCCTTGGCGTCAGACGACTCTTCCTCCGAGGGTCCGTGGGTCACTGCATCCCCACTCGCCGGTGCCTCAGCTCAATCGCCAGATAACACAAGAGAACAGGGATGGAGGACAAAACAGGAGAGATTACACCCACCCAGAAATCCCCCCAAGAGGCAGCACCTACCGCTATGCCCATGGCTATGCCCCTGACTAGTGGCCAGAAACCTACTCTACAGCCATTCCCCAAATAACTGAAGGACCTGACGTGTAGTAGACCTGGCCAAAACACCCCTACTCACCATGGGGGCCATGATGTAGATGGCCATCACTCATAGTCCCTCCAACTAGGCGGCATAAATCCGAATGCACACACACACATGCATCAAGGGTCAAAAATATGTAATGTGTACTCACCCCCTTGTGACTGCTGTGCAGCCTTCAAGTGCCCATCCAGGTCCGGGTACGCCACTGCCAGGATGCGTTGCATAAGGGGGGGGTCAGTGCCCGACGGGCACCCCTTCCCCGTTGGGAGGACTTCCCCATCTGGGCCTCGCAGATCTTTCGCGCCCAGCGGCGCAGATCCTCCCACCTCTTCCTGCAGTGGTTGCTCCGCTGGTTGTAGACCCCCAGGGTCCACACCTCCTTGGCGATAGCATGCCAAAGTCCCCTCTTCTTACCTATAACGGACACACAGAAATGTAACACAGAGGTCAGACACTGGCCAATCATATACAGCTGGCTAAACGTCCACTATGGGACAGACAGTTCAAACTGACTAACAGCACACACACACGCAGCATGTCAGGAACCCTGGACCACCCAGTGTCTGAGGTGCACACATGTATGCAGCCAACACCAACCACTTCACACATCCATGGCCCCCAATCCTTCTACTCACCTGTACCTCTGGCCGTCCATAGAGCTTGGCGTACATGGGCAGGACCCCGTCCACGAGCCTCTCCAATTCCTCTTGGGTGAAGGCCGGGGCCCTTTCCCCTGTAACACATGCCACTTCCATGACAAGAGGCAGGACACAGCAGTACACTCAGTGGAGTACCTGCTTGCATAAGATCAAGGAGTCAAGTGAAGTTGGGTTGATGAGTTCGTGTACGCACCGCGGCGGTGTGCACCGTCACCGGCGGCGGCGATCATGATACACTAAGATTTCCCATTGACATCCATGTTAACCAATGAATTTGCGCACGGTGGTAAACACCGTCTTACGCTGTTACGTCAACTGCTAGCGGTATGAGGTCACTTCTACAATGACCGTTTCGGATTACAGGGGGCAGACATTTTGGGCAAAACTACGCATTTGTAAAACTTTCATCTGCACAATGCAGGCCCTGTTGTTCCCCAAACACCCATAGGCATGTGACAAATAAC
Source organism: Pleurodeles waltl (assembly GCF_031143425.1). NCBI lineage: Eukaryota > Metazoa > Chordata > Amphibia > Caudata > Salamandridae > Pleurodeles > Pleurodeles waltl. The sequence continues at coordinate 822,283,245 of NC_090450.1, read as the reverse complement.
ATTATCTCACCTGACCAGCCCTGATCTATCATTGTGGTCATGTTGCTGTAATGTCACACACACTATGCATTAGTGTCGATGACGATCATGCCAGCAGTGCTGAATGAATAACAATGTGTACAGATGTATGTGTGTTCCTCACACTTGTTTTCAACTCCTCCTAGGTACAGACCCTTGTGGCAAGGAAGGGCCCTGTCGGTGTACAGACCACTTGTTGATTTGCGGACCATGGTGGAGTGTCACATTATCAATTACAGGCTCACTCTTGCAACTATTCTTGAACTTTGTACATTACTGGATCCTGCACTGACACCGGCAAATCATAATCAGCATGCCATCCCTACTAAAGTACATGTTCTCTCTGCACTCCATTTCCTGGCCACAGGCTCATTTCAAGTCACAGTGGGCATGGGTACAGGTTTTTCACAACCAATGTTTAGCATCACACTGTCAAGATTCTTGAATGCATTTGTACAACACCTGCAATCCTATGTGGGGTTTCCCCAAAGTGCTGACCTGCTTGCCGTCAAGTCGGACTTCTATGCCTTTGCCAACATACCCCATGTGATAGGTGCCATCGATGGCACCCATATAGCTATCATCCCCCAAGAGTCAGTGAACAGGTGTACAGAAACAGGAAGAACTTTTATTCCATGAACATTCAATTGGTGTGTACTGTAGACCAGTACATCACACATGTGAATGCCATGTTCCCTCGTTCAGTCCATGATTCATTTGTGCTGAGGAATATTAGTGTGCCACACAAGATGGAACAACTACAAGAGGACAGAGGGTGGATCATAGGTAGGTGTTTCTCTCACTTATTTGCACATAGCAGACAGCCGGGCTGTCTGCCTCTGACGCTTGTCAATCAAAGTTCTGTTTTGCACCTTTTTCTAGGTGATTCTGGCTTTCCCAACTTGCGTTGGCTCCTGACATCAGTGAGGAATCCTGGAACAGATGCATAGAGGAATTACAATGAGGCCCATGGACATACTAGGAGGGTGATAGAGTGCACAATAGGTCTCCTGAAGGCTAGATTTCGTTGTCTACATATCTCTGGCGGTTCCCTGGCCTATGGGCCTGAAAAGGTTTGTAGAATAGTGGTGGCCTGCTGCATGCTGCACAACGTGGCTGTGAGAAATTCTATCCCCCTCTTGCAGGAGGAGGGTGCTGTATATCCAGACCAGCTTCCTCAGAGAGGGGATGAGAGTGATGGTGATAATGAGGAAGGGGAAGATGTAAATTCAAGGACCCAACTGATACAACTCTACTTCCAGTAACTATATAGGACAATTGGATGAGTTTGGTGTCTGTGCATCTTACTGTCAGTGTCCCTTGTCATCTGGAGGGGTGTTGGGTCAATACTAATTGCTACTGTGACCAGGTCTGCATAGGACAGATTACAATTTAGTCTGATATTTCAACACATATGTCGGCACAACAACATGTAAGGCGTGTGGTGCTTTTCATGCTACTCAGATACCAATAAAGGAGTTATCAACCAGTTGCATCCACACTTCACTTTGTTCAAACTTAATGACAGGGGAAATTGTAAGAGGTGAAAAGGTGTTTTATTTGGTGCAGGGATTAAATCGTGCAGATTACAGTGATGGGAGTGGGCTAATGGTGGGTGTCCAATATGGCAACATGGTTGCAGCATTGTTGGCAGTAGTGGTAGGTCCATCCTGGCTTACATGACTTTGTAGTACTTGTAGCACTGTTTGGTGGTGGATTAAGTGTGACACTTGGAGGACAGTTTTTGGCAGAGTCACTTCTTAGAGGGAGCCTTGTTCTTGGCGGGTGTCCTGTGCCCTATCTTGGCCTGAGGGTCTGTTTGGGTGCCTATTGTTGGCCTGACGGAGTTGAGACGGATGTTCCCAGTATGTCCTCAGAGGGTGAAACATGTGAAGTTGCTGCTGATGCTCTTGTCGCTCTGTATCCTGTGCTGTAGTAGGGGCTTCCTGTTCTGTGTGGGCCTCAGGCTGTGTTTGGACAAGCTCCAGCAGCACACCTGCTATGCTGGCCATTGTGGCATTGTGCAGTTTCCACTGCTCCATGGCCTCTTGGTGGTGTGCTTGCTGCATCCTCTGAGTCTGCTCCAGGGTAGATACTGTCTGGGCCAATCTGTCCTGGGTATGGTGATATGCTCCCAGGACCTCAGAGATCACGTCATGGGCTGCAGCATCCATCCTGTGGCCTCCCCCCTGGACCACTGATGCCCTCCCACTGGGCCTAGCCCCCTGTGCCTGTGTCCCCTGGACAGGTCTGGCGGTACCACTTGTACTGGGGCCATCATCTTCCTGCTTGTTGTTAGGGGGTGACTGTGGCCTCTGTACTTGTGTTCCACCAGTCTGTGGGCTGGATACACAGGTGTGTGGACGGTTGCCCTGGGCTGATGTTATTGCCTGGGTTGTAGGGGTGTCAATGGTATCCTGGGTGGGGCTGCTGGATGGTGACAGTCCAGGACTGTGTGAGGGGCCATGCTGATCGTCAGTGTCCAGGGTTCCATCCCCAGTGTCCTGGAAGGTGCCTCTGTCTCCCTGTGGGGCACTGCCACTACTTGTCCTGTCCGTCAGGGTGGCATGGGTGGTGGTGCCTGTTGGGAGGAATGGACATGTCTGTTACATTAGCATGGTCGGATGGGGTGCACAAGCCTGGGCAGGTTTGTGCAGGTTACACACTTTGGGGCCATGCAGGATGCTTTGGTGAGGTTAGCATTGCTTTTAGCTTGGGATGTGGAGGTGCATTGTGGGTGCTGTAGGCCATTGTGTTTCCTTGCAGGGGTGGGTGGCTGTGCATAGGAGGGGGATGTGGGCCTTTTAGTGGATTAGTGGGCATGCAGGGGGACTGGATTAAGTGCTTCTGGGCTGGGTGGGGTAGTGGTCCTGGTGGGTGTTGGAAGGGTGGGGTGGTGCATGCATTACAGGTATGATGGATATGGGGTAATTGTAGACGACTTACCGGAGTCCATTCCTCCAGTGAGTCCAGTGAGGTCCTCAGGGTGCAGGATGGCCAGTACCTTTTCCTCCCAGTCAGTGTAGTCGGGTGGTGTTGTTGGAGGTCCTCCCCCAGTCTTCTGGACTGCAATGTGGTGCAGGATGCCATGGCCCTGACCTTCCCCCACAGGTCGTTCCATCTATTGCGGATGTCGTCCCTGGTGCATGGATGGTGTCCCACTGCATTGACCCTGTTGACTATTGTCTGCCATAGCTCCATCTTCCTGGCGATGGGTGTGTGCTGCACCTGTGCCCCGAATATTTGTGGCTCGACCTTCAGGATCTCATCCACCATGGTCCTTAGCTCCCTTTCTGTGAAGCGTGGGTGTTTGGGGGGGTGCCATGATGAGTGTTGTGAATGGTGTCTTGTGTGGATCTAGGTGAGGATGCTCTTGTGTGGTTGGGTGTAAGTATCGTGGATTGTGGTGTTCGGTGTCTGCTTCTGGTGTCACCTGTCTTCGTTGTCCTACTTTTGTTGCAAAGGATTGTGGGGTGTGTCTGTGAGTGTTTTATAGTGTTGTGGATGTGTGTCAGGTGTGTGGGTTTCTAACTTATCCAATGTGTGCCCTTCTTACTGTTGAGTCCACTTGCCGCCCGTGGCGGTCTGCACTGCCAATGGTCATTCGGCTTCCACTGACTGGCGCGGTGATTTGTGCTTCATTATTTGATGGGCGAGGTGTTGGTGTGCTCGGTGGTGGCAGGGTGGGAGGTCCAGCATTTCCGCCGACAAGATCCTGGCAGTGACTGGTGGCAGGGTGATTTTTGTCAGATTCAGATTTTTTCATCATTATACGGCGGGTTTCTGTTCACCGCCAATGGCGGTCTTCTGTTCGCCGCGGCGGTAGACAGTGTTTACCGCCGTGTTCATAATGAGGGCCTTTATCTTATCTAAAGAGCAGGCTGGTCATTGGTTTCTGAGCTGACCTGAGCTGATTTGGCTCAACACCTGGAACACAGGTGGTGGGCGACGTGGTCCTGACTGTCCAAAGGTCCAGCTGTCCAAGTTTGGTGGAGGTAAGAGCTTGCCTCCCCTTGCCACGACAGTACCGCTGTGCACCGCATTTTCTGCAGCTCCTTGGGCTTCTGTGCACTCCTTCCTAAAGTTTGTTGTGCACAGCATAGCTCAGGTCCCCAGCACTCTACCCTGCGACGCTCAGCTCCCTGAGTTGTTCTCCGGTGGAGTGGGATCCCTTTGTGTAGTGCTGCAACAACATCACTTTGCAACTCCTTTGTCACCATGTCCTGGGACTCCTGTGGGTGCTGCCTGGTCTTCTGGGGGCTCTCTGAAGTGCTGAGAGCCCCACTCTGTCTCCTCAGTCCTAGGTCAGACCCCAGGTCCCTTCTGGTCCGGGGAGCACCTCTTTGATGCAAAATACGTTCTTGCGTGAACCAAGACTTGTTGGCGGAATCCAGCGACGCAAACAGCCTGCATCCAACGACTCGGCGTGGGACATCTCTTGCACCAAGCAGGAACCCACATCTGTCTTCTTTGGTGCATTCCTGTACTTTTCGTCCAACCGGAGAATCCACTTTTGCACCTTCTTCCAGGTTGTCAGGAGCTCCTGTTCTTCCTGGACACTTCATCGACTTTTTGACTTGGTCTCCTCTCTCCGCAGGTCTTCAGGTCCAGGAATCCATTGTTGGTTTCTTGCAGTCTTGCTTGGTTCTTGCAAAATCCTTTATCACAACCTCTAGTGTGTTCTAAGGAAATTTGCTGTACTTTACTCCTGTTTTCCTGGGCTCTGGGGTGGGGTACTTTACTTACCTTTGGTGTTTTCTTACACTCCCAGCCCCCCTCTACACACTACACTTGCGTAGGTGGGAATCCGACTTTTGCATTCCACTATTTTAGTATATGGTTTGTATTGCCCCTAGGCCTATTGCAATCTATTGTGTTTTTCACTGTTTGCATTATTTAATGACTATGTACTTACCTGATTTTGGTTACTAGTGTATATATATTGTGTATAATATTTACCTCCAGAAGGAGTATTGCCTCTAAGATATTTTTGGCCTTGTGTCACTAAAATAAAGTACCTTTATTTTTGGTAACACTGAGTATTGTCTTTACTTGTGTATAAGTACTGTGTGACTATAAGTGGTATTGCAAGAGCTTTGCATGTCTCCTAGTTCAGCCTTGGCTGCTCTCGTACAGCTACCTCTAGACAGCCTAAGCTGCTAGATCCTGCCTACATTTCACTAAGGCGGATCACTGGACCTGGTATAAGGTGTAAGTACCTCTGGTACCCACTACAAACCAGGCCAGCTTCTCAAAAGTAAGACAACAATAATAGCCATTACAGCTTCTCCCTCTTCCTCATTTCAGTCCTCACTATCGAGGCATGCTTGACTTAGACAGGGATTCCAAATTCCAATCATGTAGATTATAAACAACCACCCTGTTGCACCTAGTACCACCTACCTTCCAGCACATCTTGGTTGATTTCTGTTGAGACAGCCAAGCAGTAACCCAGGAAGATGGGTTGCCTTATCAGATTCCAAGTTGTGCACAGAGCCCTAGCTTGAACATACCTTGGTGTTTGTTTTGCTGATTACTCCTTGTTAGCTGTGAGGTTAGCTGTGAGGTTGAGTAAATGCTATTCAAGCTTATAGAGTGCGGCCTAGTCCGGTGGAGCTTGTCGGTCAGCTCCCTTAGTAGCTCCCTTAGTATTGTTGCTTCTAATGGCAATTCACTATGAATTCTGGGGGTGTAGCTTTATGTTGCTTATGTCCTCAAACAGCTGCATTTAGTAGGGAAAAGAAACTGAACAGGAATGTGGAAGCTCTGCGTTTCGGGTGAGACAGGCTCTAGACTGTCAAATAAGCTTGGAGCTACCACCACATGTATTTATGTTTTAAGTAGTTAGGGAACCTGAAAGTCATCAGGGACCTTGGGCAAATGATATATTACAGAAACAATGGCCCCTAGTTATAATTAGGGCTCCCGGTTTTATGGTATTTTTTTTTTTTTAACATTTCCGCCTGTATTTATCCATATTTATTATTGGGCCATTTTATTAGTATTTATCCATATTTATTTTGTGTTTTGTGAATAGATAAGGTGATAACTAGTATATTTCTGCATTTATTTAATGGATAAACATGCACTCATACTTTGATGCCTGTCTGGTTTTAGCACATCACACAGCCAAAAACAATAAAATAATAAACCCACATAAAAAAAAATTGTTTAATAGCACATGTACATGTTGAGATATGGAGTACTTTAAGCAAATTTCATTGAGCTTTGCAACTCCCCATGCTGCCAATATGTACAGTTATTGGCCTGAAAGTCATTAATCTCAGCATGGTGAGTCACTCAAAAGAATCCAAATTATCTGTATTTTTCTGCTTTTAAAAATAAATACAGACAGGAAAGACAATGTTTTCTGTCTGCATTTATCTGTAAAAATCAGTAAACACGGAAAACAGGGAGCCCTAGTTATAACTGATCAGTGATACTTTCAGCCAAATGGTTATTTTTTATGACACTCAAAAAAGCTTTTAAAAAGGACACAGATAACAGCACAGTGGATATTGGTCAAAAACATGCTTGGTGCTGTCTCATAGCTGATACACACTGTGCTCAAAGTTTGTATCAAAAACACAAATAGCATGTCTCGTGTATAATTAGTAAATAATGTATATAGGGTCAGGGATAAAAGTCGATGCTTCAATCCATTAGCTAATGGTGGGATCATCAGCTGGATTCTTGATATTACTGAACCCAAAAGCGTGCTAGAATAAACAAAGACAGGAAAAGTGAGTAAGAACATATATTGAGAAAATGTCAGGAAGACAATGTAAGGTACAAGATCTATGAGAAGATGCTTACAAGTGAACATGGGTGTTTCCAGAAACTGGAAAAATGGAAAAATAGAAAAATAAAAGAATATGTGAAACTTTAGTGGGTGTCACCGAGATGGAGTGGTGGAAATATTGCAAAGCACGACTATGGCTCACTACTGAAAATGAGGCACGTAGTAGCTGCACATAATGTAGAAAGGAGTCTTGGAATGCAACTGAGCAGAAGAGGTGGTTTTCTGGTTGTGATTTCATATAGGATCATTGATGACTTACATTCTATGAACAGCAGGCAGAGGATTGTATTGTTCTGTGGCTTAAAGGAGGAACTGAGCTGGTGGGTGGATCCTTCTCATGTGAGAAGGAGTGTTCCTCTTGCTCCTACAGAATGGACAGTAATGACTATAGATGCCAGTGATTGGGGCAAGGGAGCTCCGATGGAAGGACAGTCTATTCATAGCAAATGGTCTCTTTTCAAGAAAATAAATTCCTAAGATAGGAAAGAGTTAGAGGCAGTTTGATTAGCACTAATGGGGTTACCCTCTTTTCTGATGGGCACATCTATATTGATCACAACAGACACTATGGCCCTCATTATGACATTGGCAGTAAAAACAGCCTACTGCAGTGGTGACGGCCTCCAACATACCACTGCAGCAGCGGCCATCCGTTTGCCAGATCATGAGCACAGCCTGACTTCCGCCACAATAAGGGTGGAAATCTGGCAGTGTTCATGCTGGTGGATGGTGGTAACCTGGCGCTGCTAACACCAGCACCGCCCCGCCAGTAGAACGCCGCCAGCCGTATTATGAGCACTAATATGGCCTGGCGCTGTCCTGCTGGACGACCTCTCCGCCGGACAAGGTAAGTCAGGAGTCGGGTAGGGGTGGGGGGTTTTGTGTGTCCGTGTCTGAGTGTGTTAATGAATGTTTGAGTGCTGTGTGTGAATGCTTATGTGTGTGTTGTGGTGTTAGCGTGGTTGTATGCTTGTAAGTGGATGCATATAAGAATGGTAAAGTGAGTGCCTGTCTGCATGTCAGTGTGTTTGTGTGTAAGAATGTGTGTGAGTATGTCTGGTAGTATGCATGTATAAATGTGTGTCTGCAAGTGTCTGAGTAAATGCGTGCCCGCCAGTGTCTGAGTGAATGCGTGTCCGCCAGTGTCTGAGTAAATGGGTGTATGCGTAGTGCGTGTGGGTTTCTGTGTGCGTGTATGCGGGTAGAGGGGGTGTGGGGTGAGGGGCGCTGTGACTGTAGTGGGGGTGATGTGTGCGTGTGTGGCTGAGGGGGTGGGGGCAGTTGTGTGGTGGGTGTATGTCTGCATGAGCTTGAATGCCTGTTGTGTATGTGAGTTTGTGCATGTCTGTGAGCGTGTGCATTTATGGGGGGTGGGAGGGGTTAGTGTGTGTATCTGGGGGTGGGGGTTAGTGTGTGTATCGGGGTGGGGGTGTGTGTGTTTAAATCGGGGTGGGTGGGCATTGAGTTTGAATGAGGGAGTGGAGGGTGTCAGGTGAGCCACAAAAACCATGGCGGTAGGCCGGCTCATAATGCCAGGGGCGGTACTATGTCGGCCACCAGACTGGAGCTCTACAGCCATGGCGGTATGAGTGGAGAAGTGGTGGGTTGGCTGCAGCCCAGCCTGTTGGCGGTACTACAGCCTTATTAACCCTGGCGGTCAGAAGACGGCCAGGTTCATAATGAGGGCCTATGTCTACTAGTCCTATATACACAGTTAAAAGGGAACTCATTCTCTGTCTTTGAACAGGATTAATACAACGATTTTTGTGAAGCTGACATCTTCTGCAATTCGCATTCTGGGACTTCAGAATGTGTTAGCAGACAGTCCAAGCAGAAAGTTTTACTCCTTACTGAGATTTGCATCTCAGTCCTCACATTTTTATAACTATGCCAGAAGCGGAGCACTCCAGTCATAGATCTGTTTGCCAGTCAAAATGATGTTTCTCTCCTAGAATTTTTTCAAGGATGGATGCTCTTATGTGTCCTTAGATCCAGAGTCTTTTGTTTGCCTGTCACACACTTCCTCTGATTTTGAAGAACCTGTTTAAGATAAGGAAAAAGAAGGCTTCAGAAGACTTTTTCTGCCAGTGAAAATGAACGTTTGTCCACAGAAGGTATCTACAACTTGTTAAAATTTCTAGAGATACTCCAGACCTGTCCGTCGGGACAGCCTGAAGGATCAACATGTAGGATTGCAGAGGAAAGGGGTTTCAAGAGTTAGCTATAGTGATACAAGCTTCTAGGAGAAAGCTTACTATTAGCATTGGGATTAGTTTAAAGCATATTGTGGGTCTAGGGATATAGTTAATTTGAGGAGTGATAATGTTAATATGCTTTCTTTTCTTCAAGAAGGATCTCATATGGGCTTAAATGTTTCTATCCTTAAGGCCTTAAAGGAAACCAGGGGTCTAGTGGAATATTGTGAAACCTTGCTGTCTGAATCTTAAGATTTTTTCCTTAGCCTGTCCTGTCCCTACATCCCTACATCCCTGGTGTCCTCCTTGGATTGTTCTTTGGTGTTAGATGCATAGCAAAGACCACCCTTTGAAATTTTGGAGAACATTGATGTTAAATCACTTACTCTCATTCTGAAGGCTTGTTTTTTGGTAGCCATCACATCAGACAGAAGATATGGGAAATTATGCTCGCAAGCATATGCGTTAAAGGATTTTCCTACATAGCATAATTTTGAGGCTGGTCCTTCTTTTATGCCCAAAGTCACTTTCACCTTCCCTTAGGAGAAAAAAATGATTTTGACACAATTTTGCCCTTCGCCTCTCTTGCAGGAAGAGATGGATTTGCACAATTTGGATTTGAGGAAAGTAGATTTGATCTATTCCCAGACAGTGGCTTCTTTCTGTCAATCAGATTCCCTTTTTGAAAACTTGGCCCAGCCAGAGAGAGAGGGAGGCCATCTGTTCAGATTTTAACATATTGGGTGAAATCTACTTTTGTCTGATTTAATCAAATTCAGGAGGTCCCTGTCTACTATGTATACAGAGTAAATCCACTAGGTATGGCGACTTCTTGGGATGAATCTTATCACACCTGTGTGGAGACTTGTAGAACTGCTCCTTGGGTGTCTCACTCTCCTTTTAGACTTATGCATTCTCACTGCAATGGTATTTGTGGTTGTAGAGTTCTTTCTGCTGTGAAATAATAGTGGAGATGATATTTTTGTATAGCTATTTTAGCCATTGTTTTATACACGTTATTTTAGCTAACTAGGCCTGCAGCTGTGCACTTTAGCCCAGTTATATTTTCTTTAGCAAGCTGCACTGGCGGTGATTGTTTTATTACTCTCTATCTAGTTGTTCTTCGCCTAGGACAGCACTACATTCTTAACAAGACATTTCTTTCTCTCTGTGCTTTCCTCAAGGCTGCAGTAAGATAGGTTTGCCAGCAAACGTGGTACACTTTGTCTCCAATGTACACAGAAACATACGCACTCTTACGTGGGGATCTTTCTTAGAACAGTAGCTGTGTTATTATAAAACACTTCTTTGTCCCATACACGTTAGAGGGAGAGCCCAACCAGATGACCACAACTACATGCTGACCACTGATTGCTTCGATACAGCTGTTGGCTCAGACTACCGAATCCCTGGCCCACATAGGAACGGTGTTTTATTAGACTACAGGCCACCTTAATCAGGTCTGAGGGATGATGTCCTCTCCTGAAGGGTGAATTATAGCTTAACACGCTGTGCTCTAACATAGCATAGGTAGAAGATAGATATATCTATAGCTATATAACCCTTAGTTACAGTATGGTAGGACTATTTTTGTGTTTAACTCTCCTCGTTACAATTTTACTTCTATTATGCTTTATCGTCCTAGTTATTGCAATACATGCTTTATTATCTAAGATGCAGTTACTTCAATAAAACCTTATTGAACTATTGTCTGCCTCTGTTATCTATGCACGTGTGAGACCAGTGGTACTGAGAGAAAAGGATGAGATCTGACCGCCCACGATTCCCCTGAGGAGTCATGTATGTCATGAGCCCAGTTGCCATAATCGCCCCTGCTTTAGAGCGGAGACGAGTGCTGCTAGTTAGCCAGAAAACTCAGATTAGGCGACAGGTGTCACATGGGGTGGAAGTAGACTTAGTTCCCCACAATCCAGGTGATCCTGCCGCCCAAATCCTGTAGCTTAATTAGGATAATGAGAACCTATGCGACAATATCATTAAATTTTGTTTGTTTCAACAAGCTCTTTATTGCCCAACTATTGTCTGTTTGGCTGTTAGCTTGGCTATTCCTCTTTAGTAAGGACTGAAATGAGAAAGGTGGCGTAGGTTAATATATAGATTACTTACCAGTAATTCCATTGTTCTGAGTCCAGTCTTCTCCCTTTTCAGTCATAACATCCTCCTTCCCTGGATGTCAGCCAGGCCACACGGGTTGTAGATTGAGGAATTAACTAAATGTTTATATTGTAGCTTGTTAAATACAGGATGTGCTTGAGTAGGTGGTACCTATATCTCCTGGTGCAAAAAATGTAGTCATTTTTCCTTTTGCTGTGATAGGACTTTAGAACCCCTGTCTGTTGGAGGTGGATATATCTCATTAGTGAGGACAAAAAAACTAGGAACATTGGACCCTGAAATTACTGGTAATTTAGTGCAAGCATTAAATTGTGTGTGCCTCAAAGTGATACACAATATAATGCTTGCACTAAATTGGAGTATAAACCATAATGGGTATTGGGTGGGGGTAAGCATCAGTGTCATGTGGGACTTGGAGTATGAGAATGGTGCAGACGAGTCGTCTGTAAAAATATATAACAGTATGTAGGGGAAATCAGTCTTTATGCTGCTCCAAATCTCAAGCCTCTGTCTTGAGAGACAGAGCTCAGACTTACTCATTTCTTGGCCTCTGTCTGTGAGAAACACATCTACTGAATTAAGCCTGTGTGTTCTAACATTCTGTAGTTAATCCTTGGACTCTGTAGGCAAACATCAATTCTGCAGGGTGTAGGAAACTTTAGGTTCTTGCTTCTTCAGTCCCCACCGCCTCCCATTATTGCATAGGAGTGCAGTTCATCTGCCAGGATTGTTTACTTACCAGCCTCTCACTCGGGGTGGGGGAGGGAAGAATTGCCCATTGGAGTCCTTCCCCAGTCTTAGGAAGTATTTCCATAGGGATGCATAGTGGAGAGTCTTTCAATTACCCTGAATGGCTGACTTCCTTGCTAGTTAGGATTTGAGCCTCCAGACAAACCTAATGTCTTCAATGGAATACCTGCAGGGCTTTACATATAGATATATAAATGGTTCCTTGGACTAACCCAGAGTCTTCCTTCTTCCAGTATGTTAAGAGCAGGTATAAGGGATTTTCCCTGCCACCTAAGTGTACCCTGGAGCTGCTGACCATCTGCGTGTGGGAGCAGGGCAGTGCAGCCGATGACTTCTGCACTGAAGAAGGCTTCTGCACAGACCTGGGGGTCAATCTGTCAGTACCAGAAACTCTGCATCTACTGGACCACAAAGTACGACTTTAAGAACCCAATTGTGGGTAATTTTTTGAGAAGGCAGCTGAGGAAGCCAAGGTGAGTCAACCGTCACATGTGCAAATATGTATTTCATTACTTGTCCCTTCTTATATGTGAATACATCTGTTGATCGTCTAAATCACTCCTTATTTGTACGCCTGTCCTATCAGTATAATCTTTCTCTTTTCTTCTTTTTTTCTGTCATCTTTCACACATTTGTTCCTCCCTTTATCTACTTTAGTTCCATATTACCAGTGGTTGTCCCCCTTATTTCCCATCTTCACTTCATCCACTTTTCTCATGTTTTTTCAGTCGCTCTTCCCTTGTTTCTTTCCATTTATTCCTATTTTTTGCTTTTTGTCTTTCTCTTTTTTTCTATTATAATTGTTAAGAATCCCAAGCAAGGGACCACATTTCTAGCAAAGAACTATTGAAATAAAACTTATCAAGCTTCAGATGGAGATGTGTTCATCACTGCGTAATTTCCCATTGCTTGTGTGACTTTGTCAATCTTGCTTACTATTTTCTGTGCCTGACTATCACTGCCTTTTTTCTTAGTTTCAGCCACTTTATTTTCCTCTCTATGTCTGAGACGAGACCGGAGTTGAGGATATCCCTGTTTCCATCAATTAATGGTTTCATTTGCTGTTCCTTTCCAGACCTGTAATGCTGGACCCAGCAGACCCGACTGGAATTGTGGGGCATGAGGACTCCTGGGACCTTGTGGCTCAAGAGACAGAAGTCTGTTTGCAAGAAAACTGCTTCCAGAACTGTGAGGGAGCAATCGAGGGATGGGATGTCAAGGTAAGCTTACCACATTGCTCAACTTGCATCTCAAAAAAGGAAAAACATCTGTGATGAGGCAGCCTTTACATATTCCATGCAGCTAGTAGCCCTTTTAGCCACCTGTTATCAACCTTCCTCCCCAAACAGCCAACGCTGTTTCATATCATTCTACACATATAGATCTATTCTGCAATCCCATGCCACCTCCAGGATTTGAACATCATCCAATATGTTCATTTTTACAAGCCTTTGCCTGCTACACACAAGTCCAGTACCTTTAATACAGACCCTTGCAGCCTCCAGAATAGTTCCCACTCAGCTGGCATTCATACCCATTTAAAGATGCAGCCATCATTTCACACCCACTTACCCTTAAAACGACACTCCTACACCTTTGTTCTTAAACAATTCTAAGCATTCACTTCCAGCGTAAAAACTTCCTGTAGAAGCCCGAGTCTCTTTTATGATACTCTAGGTACTGGCCTAGGTCCTAGTTACCTCCAAGAAAATTACCACCTCTCTCTTGCGACGATTAGTACATGCAAATTTGAAGCACACAGAAGACCAAATCAGAAAGTAAAGGGGACATATACTACCTTTCAATCACACATCGTTATTTGCAAGACCACAAAATTCATAAAAACTGAAAATACACATTTAACTTACCTCTTCTGAGTCCACTCTCTGAGCCAACCGCCTCTCCCATTGGCCTTTAGCTGGAACTGGAGCTCATTGCTTCGATAATTTACCAGTAGTCTCTACTTCGATTTCTTCAGAAAACACAGGTAGCAGGCCCACTCCATGCACCCTCAAAAGAAACAGGGTCAGAGCAGCAGAAATAGCAACTTGGAAGAAAGCAACCCCACACAGAAATGGGGTGACCTCCAGTAAATGGCTGTGGGCAGAAAGGAAGGAAATACAAAGCTGGTACAAGCCAAGCTTGACATGAAGGAGGGTCCAGCCAGCCGACAACCAATCTGAACACCAAACAAAAGACTGGGGAGGCAAGGAAGGACTGCACTGTGGACAGGAAGGTGGAGCCTGCACCCCAAAAATAACTATTTCAGAGATCACAGTGGAAGACCACCTCTTCTCCTGAGAGTGAAAATTACAGGCGATTAGTGGCCAAAACAGAACAGGACCAATGCACACAAGTAGCACAGGGGATGACCTACCACAAACACCCACACCAAACAGAAAGTGGGGTGGGGAACCAGTGAAGTAGTGAACATCCCAAATGAGGATCGTAACCCAACCCCAGCTGGACGTTAGGGAAAGGCAGGCCAGAAATTGTAATCAGCACCACTAAAACCCAATTGACGCCCAACAAGGCAACACACTGCCAACACAAGAAGCCATGAAGGAGTGCACATATTCCACATGCCCAGCACAGTGCACAGGAGGTAGCTCAAAACCAGTCTGCACGGTAAACAAAAGTCTGGGGAACACTGAGCTCAGCAGTGTGCTAGACAAGTGCAGTAAAACAATGGAACCCCTACCACACATCCTTCAGCAAGGAGGCAGAGGCACATACAACCTAAACAAGAAGCACAAAATAGGGAGATGGGACACACATGCCACAAGCCTCAAGCCCAGCAGGGAGCACAGGTAAAGCCTACGACCAGCCCACACTTGTGAAAAAGGGAGAGCACATGCAGCACCAGCCTCAAGCCCAGGAGGGATCTAGTGAAGACCAGGTGAAACATCAGAACAGGACAAGACAACCTCCAACAAGGCCAGCAGAAAGAACATAGTATTGTTACAAGAGGTGATGAGACAGGAAAACACATAAATATCCCACACATCCCATACCTGGGAGGTGGCATAGTGGGAAGCTTAAGCCCGGTCAGTACCCTAGGGCATCATTTACCTGTCCACTGGCAAAATAGCCTCGGGCACTGCACACAGAGGAGGGACATCAGAGGCCAAACACCTAGCCTGGAGGAGGTGGGGTAATCCACATCATAATAGAGGCCCACAGCAACATCAAAACAGGTAACCACAAACCCAGTCCCAAACCCTTCAGGGAACCACTGAAGCCTGGGAAGTACAAGCAAAGTAGTGCAGTTGCCTCCACACCGCCTCAAGCAAGCCAGCAAGTAGTCCTTATGTACACACTGTCAGAAAAACCAAAGCCACAAGCCCTGTATGAGTGTAGAAAGCTAGCAAAACCAGGAACAGATCCAGAGCAGGAACGAACTGCTAGCATCAAGGAGACATGCCACTATAACAGTAGCCACAAATTAAGTAGGAACTCCCATCCAGAGACAGGAAATGCAGGGTGATCGCCTCTTAGACGAGACAGATAAAGGTTACAGAAGGGTACAGGTTATCATTTATAGGCACATCTAGGGGGTGGTGAGTTTACATTTTTTGTTTTTAGGTAGAAAGTGGGGTTTGCCTGTCTCTGGAATGTGGACACACGTCCTAACATAAGGACTGCGACAAAGTGATCAGGTGATAATGCTCTATGAGTCAATGCTACACCTCACTCCTCTAAGCTTAGTCACAGCCATGCACAGGTTGAGACTACTCTCATTGTAAGCTTGCAAGATGGAATGTGTATCTTCATACATGCTTTATGAATCTTCTTTTTGTTTTAACCACCCTATGAGACGGGTCCTATTAATTAAATAAGATGTTTGGGCAACAAAAGCATCAAAACTATGGGGACTTAGTCCGTGCATACCATCATATTATGTTGACCTAGTTCCTGGCTAGCTCACATTGAGCCAACTGGGACCCTAAACCGATGGGGTACCAAATGTTGTCTGCAGCCTCTGAACATGACAGCTATAATTCCCCCAAGGAAATCGTGGGAACAGATTTACCCTTCCGTTGTTAACTAAGGCATGCCCAAAGGTAAACACAAGAAGTATACAAATTGGCATTTTCAATATTTATTGAAGCAACTGGACTCTTGTGTAAAATATGTGTGCTGCAATGATTAATAGAAGGAAACACAATAGTGTAACCAGCATTACAAGAATGGCGAAGATGATAAACAATTCAACTATTGTACCTTTGCTTTGATTATATGAATACCTATTATTGTGCTCCTACATAGCGCTGCCTATCCTAATAGGCATAGGGTCTGTGGGGCTGCCAGAATACCTTGGAGTGGTCTAACTCCCCATTTACCTGCGGGCTTGGGTCATCTGGTAGTCAGTCTTGGTGTAGAACATGCCGCCATCCCTCTCAGGATAGTGATGAATTCAGCTAGGCTAGAATTCAGGTACCGAGCGACATCAAAATTTTCCTTTGTCTGAACAAAGGCTTGATGATGTTTATATGATAAACTAGGCAAATTTGTTCTGTGCCTGGGCTCTGGTCCAGCTGTTATTGTTGATTCTTCCCACCCAGAGCTGTCACTGAACAGACAACAATAAACAAGGACAGTTTGCACAGTCCACCCCAGTGTTTGGAAAGAATGTTCTATGGTGTTATAATGTGCCTACAAAGAAATGTATTTGTAAGCAAACATTTTCTGAGTACAATATCTCAATTGGGCGCATAAGCAAATGTGTGTAAAAAGTCATAGTTTAAAAGATGTCAACTTTATGCCTGAATATGAACGTGTTTGTGCACAGGGCCTATGTAACTCCACGACAATCGTTCCTGAAAATATAAGTAAGATTACATTTAACATGAGCAGCTTCAAGTTTCAGAATACCTAGATGCCTTAATAGTACCTTAAGTCTTTTGCTATCTGCTGATGTTTGTGATGATCAATGATGCCAATCGGTGAGAATCAAAGAAAAATTAGTACATCTGGTTACCTTCACAGGACCTTCTTTGAACATCCTAACCATGCTGTAGTCCATATTTTGCTGTTGTGTACAAATGGACAACATTTCTTGGTCTACAGGAATTTCGTTCATAAGTTACTTTTCCTTTTGTAGCCAGCAGTACGGTTCACTTGGTTCTGAACTGCACCTCAAGAGAAGCAGATCTTTGTGAGAAACCCTAATGGCAAAACCCACACCTACCATGTCCAAGCCAGGCTCTCTGTGTAGGGTTGAAGATGATGATCGAGAAGCATGTGAATATCGCAGTAGATCAACAACGTTTGACCTACAGTGACAGAGAGCTGGAAGACCAATATACCCTGGGATTCTACAGGATCCCCAATGAGACCACCCTTTTCCTGTAACTAAGACTGCAGGGTGGGTGAGATTCCAATAACAACACATGGAAAAACACCTAAAATCCAGTACTGGGATGCGGACACCAAAGTGACGATGAAGGGATGGGAGAACTTTAGGGTGACAGCACACGAGAAGGAGAATGTGGAGTGACAGAAAGGGGTTGTAAAAGAACAGGAACAGGAGAATCCTAGAATGAGAGTCCAGTTTAGTGGAGGGAGATCCTACAATGTCTTCAAGACAACAGAAGAACCATACATTGACTGCAGAGTGGGAGGCAAACTCTAACGTGAAATCAAGACAAACGAACCCTGTCATGAGAGTGCAGGTGAAAGAGGCACCTGAAATGAAAGCACCAAAAAGATGAGCCAACAATGACAGCAAGGAAAGGAGAGAACACTTGAGTGGCAGCATAGGTATAGAAAGAACTCACAACTGGCACCACAGTGTTAGGCGAACTCTAAAATACACAGCTCAGGGGTACAAAATCTCTAGAGTGACAAAACAGGCTTAGGACAGCCTAGAGTTAGAGCACAAGGAGGAGGAAGAACCCTGCAGCGAGAAGACTAGAGCAGAAGAGCAGAGTGATAGCACTGAGAAGACAGAAAGAAAACCTACAGTAACAGCACAAGAGTGGCAATGGGAGAGCCTTAGTGGTTCAGAAGAACCTTAGGTGACAGGCCAGGGTCTGTAGAAACCTAGGGCGACAAGACACATTTGGACTAACCCTTGAGGGACAGCGCAGAGCAAGTAAATCGTAGAGTGACAGCAGAGGTCAGAGAATCAAGAGTAGTAGTATAAGGGTAGGACAACCATAATGTGACAGCACAGTTTTGGATTGCTGATATTGGGGTGGAATGACCTTAGTGAGTGACATCAGAGCTGCAGGAAAGAAAATTCACCACCCATGGGCTAGAGACCTGCCTCCATAACAACAGCACATAGCTATTAGAAGCAGAGACTTCTGAAACACAGTGACAGTAGAGGCAGGACTGACAACGCAGTGTAGGAGATTTGGTGACCTCACCTGCAAAACATCAGGGGAACAGTAGACCTTTTGAGCAGAAGATGGTGGAACACACCCTATACTGGAACAATGTGTTGAAGAATTCTGATCCAGACAGAACTTGATATTGATGGATGTTTATATAAAATATATGTATATATATACATTTAATAAGTTAATTATCTGAAATATAGATGGCTTCAATATGTCTGCTTTTTTCTACTGGTTTCAGCAACAATATTTATCTAAAGTCACAATTCTCCCGGTATACAACCCTGGACTATTTTGCCTCTGTAAAATTTATGCTACCCTTATGTAGGACAGCAAAATGTGCTGCTAGCAAGCCATGGGGGTGGGTCTATCTCGGGGCTGAAGTAGCACCTGAGAAAATAAATGAGGCAGAGGGCTTGGGGGGATTAAGGAAGGCTTCAGTT
The DNA here is from genome assembly GCF_031143425.1 of Pleurodeles waltl. NCBI lineage: Eukaryota > Metazoa > Chordata > Amphibia > Caudata > Salamandridae > Pleurodeles > Pleurodeles waltl. The sequence goes on along the minus strand of NC_090450.1, from coordinate 822,264,557 downwards.
CTCAAAAACATGGACAGCGAGTAAGTACATAGCTATTCTGACTCAGGCCTTCCACAAATAATTACAGATTCTTTGTAAGGGCTGCAAGTGAAACAAGCATTGTCAATGCCAATGGATCGTGCCATTATGATGCAAGGACTGAGCTGTTGACTTTGCCAATGTTTTTCTCTAAAGTATTGCTAAAAAAGTTTTAAAAAAATATTGGAGGGAAAACAAAGCCATATCTTGTGGCACCATAAACTATACACTGAATTCAATGTTTTCAATCTTCTTAAATGACATGGTTTATTTTGCAAATTCTTCTCACTATGTGAACACTGCACATATTGAAAAAGGAATAAAGAAGTCTCAGAATGTGAACAGAAACACTTGCCAAGGCCTAGTTTACTTTCCATACGATTCAGCCATTTGGTCGTATGCAGTAGTCCAAGGAGCAGCTTTATGGGCCTTCAGGAGAAGTGTCATGCTAAGGGCACCTTATGGGTCTGACGCAAGCTGAGTGAGTGCAGGAAATTGCATTTCTTCCTGTGCCTTTGTTTTCCAAAGCTTTTGCTTTTTTTCAATGTGTGAAATGCAGTAAATAAAAGAACAGCCCTGAAAGTCTGCTGTCCAGCCATACCCCAGCAAAAATATCCTTGGTGCTCTGCTTTTACAGACAAAATGGGAGAGGTGGGGAGCAACAAAGAACATGTGGGCAGAGAGGGGGAGCAGATATTTGAGTGGGGAACCAGGACACAAGGAGAGAGTTAGAAACCACATGAATTTTCACATAATTCTCAATGAAGAAGATGAAAGTAGTTGTCTCAATGTAAGAAGTGGAAGGATACAGGTCAGTCAGTCAAACAGAATATGCTGCAAGGGAGAGACACACACAAAAAAGGAAGGAAAGCCATCAAATAAGAAGAAGGAAAAATAGATTTCCAATAAAGCCAACCAATAGTAAGCAGTGGGTGGACTGCAAGCCCACCGTACCTTCCTTCGTGACAGACCGCTCTCTCTGTCTGGAAGGTGAGCCCTAAAATAAAAATAAGAAAAATAGGAGGGGAGAGGTGAGGGAGCAGTGCACATGTGGGGTGAGAAGGAGGAGAGGACATCTGAAAGGAAACCAAATCAGAGGGCCTGGGGGAAAGCAATGACAGATATGCACTACCATGGAATGCTTATAAGAAAATAAAAAAATAGTTCCCTGATGTCAGCTAAAGATAGATACAAGTCATCTAATCAAAAGTATGGTAAAGAAGACATTTTTCACGAGTGGGACAAAAAGAAGAGGTAAAAAATTCATCTGAATCAAGAACATGGAACTGAAACAGTCACTAAACTATCCAATAATGAGTAAGAGGCCGACACGATGTCCACTATGGGCCATATTTACACTATGGGCCAGATTTACAAGGCCCTATCGCCACCGGAGCGTCACTTTTTGTGACGCTCAAGTGGCGCAGTGCTCTGCACCGTATTTGGAAAGTGGTGTTAAGCGACTCTTTGTGGCTTAAAAGCCACCTTGTAAATATGGCCCCTTCACATGCAGCACTGTGCGTGGAAGGGGCGTGCAATGGATGTTGACGTGAGCGTGCCACACAAACTCCCATTGCATGTTGACGCTGCCCCAGATTTACCATTTTTCATAAACCTGAGGCAGTGCCAAAATGGAATGCCACTCTAGGGTTAGAGTGGTGCAACCAGGAGAAATGCTTTCATTTCTCCTCGTTTTTTACTCTTTCTGTGTGTAGAAAAAGCAAATCGCCAATTAAGATTGTTTTTGTGCAGGAAGGTGTCCCTGCACAAAAACAATCTCCCCCTCTACCCAGCCGTCCTTGTATCATGGCACAAGGGTGGCTGCGTTGGCGCTTGGCAGCAAATTTAGTGCCTGAGCAGGGGGAAACACAGGGGTGCGCCTTACTCCAGTAAATACGGCGCAACCCTACGTTTTGAAAATGATGGAGCGCAGCGCTGCCAAATTTGGTGCAGCGCCGTACTCCGACATTTTCTAGCAAATCTGGGCCTATGTGTATTTGCCGCAAATGGGTTCAGCCCATTTAGTCCTACACCTTTATTGAAGTGAGTCTCACTAACTGTCTCACTCATTGTAAAATCACAGTAATTGGTGTGAGCGTGTTTATAGCCATTGTTAGGCTTTTACAAATAAGGCTGCTGTGCTGCAGAGAGGGTAAGGAGCACTGGGCTGGTAACACATGTGCACACATGTGCAGGCTGGACGTGAGAGACTACTGCTGTGAGCAGCCTGCTAGTTGCGCACAGGTTACATGCCCGTGGCAGCTTTAAACTTTGACCTGCCAAAATAACCCCTTTTGATTGGTCTAAATCTTCCTTTTAAATATTAATACAATACACCTAAGTAGGCCTTATTCCCCATAAAGGCAGGGTGCATGAAATTTAAAAGTAGGACACGTAAAAGCTAACGATGAACATTTCCTTATAGTGAAATATGCCAAAAAGCTATTTTCATTGTAGCAAGGCTGGCTGCTTCCATAAGGAAACACTGGGCTTTGTTGCTACATTTAATAAATGCTGCATTTTGATTGGTAGCAGCTAGTGAACAAAATCAAAAAATCTATTAAATGGTTATTTAAAAATCCATTATAATATTAAAATAGAATTTGTCCTACTAAGCAACAGGTACCTTTAAATAGATACAATTTTCCATGTTTAAAGCCTCTACAGGTCTGCCTGTAGACGTTCCACTGTCACTTGGCAGCTGGAAGTTTCCCCTGTTGTGAGATGTGTATTGCTCCAAGAGAGTGGACAGAGGGACCTGGGAGTGGGGAGAGAGTGTTTCCCGCCTTTGACAGGATGGCCCGGGGGCTGAACCCGTTAACTTGATTAATTTCAAAGGAGCCTTACTTGTGAAAGGCATATGCAGTTAAATACTGGGCCTGCCCTCTCTCTCTGTTTGTCCTTCTAGTCAGGCTTGCTCCAAACCCAATGGGATATGAAGCTTCCCCAGAACTGGTTTGGAGTGACCACAAGGGAGGATTTGTCCATTATCAAACCCACATCTCTGTTTGGGCACAGGAGCTATGCACTGGGGAAGAAGCGTTCTGCCATTTTGGATTGTCCCAGAATGCTGTGCAGGAGGGTCGGACAGGAATGGAGGGATGTTGTGGCATCCCAGGATTGACCAGGGGCTAGACCTTTCCACCCATACTTATAAATCCCTGCACAAGTGGGAAACAGTGAGCAAGATCCTTGACAGCAACAATACCAGAATCATGTACAGCTGGAAGGATAAGCCACCTGCTAAGACTGAGGGACTAAAGATTCTGTCAGTAACTGACCCCCAGGACTACATGGGTGTTTCCATGGCCAGTGGTGCTAACATCTCTATGTCTCCTGGGGATCACTTGAAGGAAGACCTGGACTCCACTGCCCCACTGGGTGCCATGCAAAACGATCAGGAGGTCATAAGGCCTGGGAGTACAGAAAGGAGTGTCTTCTGCTGGCTGGTGGAGGGGCTGCACAAGAAGCCCCCACCAGCAAGAGAGGAGCACCAGGAGCTAGGAGAGGAAATAATTAGTGCAGGAAAACAGTAAAAGATGCTGCCCGCAAAGAGCATCCTTTAGAGGCAAGATAACCTGTTGAAAATGCTCCAGGTGTAAATATTGAAAAAAGCTGAAGATCACCAAAATTGACACAACACGGCCTGAGTTATGCACCTTTGAAGATTAGCCCCTTTTAACCTTCCTACGATGAGAAACCGAGCGCATTGGGCTCCACCATAAGTCCTCAAAATACCCTAAGGGTGGGCCAGTGCCCGGGGGTATTCCTGATTTTTGATTATTGTGGGTGCCTAGGGCCCCCTTCATGTATCTTTTAGTACCGCAGGGGGCCTCCCATCCCTCTGGGGTCAACAAAAATTACATTATCCCTAGTGACAAGGAGCTGCACGGTGAATGAAAGGCAGTGTCCCGGGACCCAAGACCACAAAGATAAAGGAGGGCCTAGAGAAACCACTGCTCCTGCCTGTGGGTGAAAGGAACGAAAGGTGGCACCCACAGAGCAGAAAGTGTCATGCCAGCTCCTGCACGCTGCACTGGAGTGCAGCATGTGCAGGGAGCTGCAGGGGCCACGGAGGCCTTAGGGCTCCCCCCCGCCGTGAGACACCATCACGTAGGACTAGGTCAACCATGATTTTAAACGGCAAAAAGAAAAGAATGTAAGGCCACCGAATTAGGCTGAGCAACGCAGTTTCAACGCTACCTTTACTATCCAAATACTACATGACTTTGGGTTGTTCAGGACAGAGAATAACCTCTTTATCAGAGCTTCTGTTAATTCAGTCCTGGGCATGAAATGGGCAAACAGGGATTTCAAAGTGATAACACTTTCGAATCATTCAGCTACACACAGGGGCCACTGGAATTATGCGATTGTGCGGCTGCAGCGATTTTTCACGTACAGATTTGCTGCATTTGCCACATAATCCATCCTCTGTCACACAATCTGCAGATTCTAACAAAAAAAAACTTTAGTAGCTTGAACAGTTCAAAAGTTACTCAAATGCAACAACACTAGTTGCTGCACAGTGGAAGGCCCTTTGCAAAGCTGAACTGGTCACCTTTCTGTTGCCTATTCCTATATTTGGGTGTTAAACTGGTACTAATGAGGTGCAACCAATGCCCAGAGAGTGTTATCAAGTGTAAAAATGAAGAAATAATGAAGTAATACGATTACAAAATGTGCTGCATAATTTGCCTTTTCTTGCTGCATAATTTGCTCAACTCTGCCGCATAATTTGTCCCTCTCCTACCGCACAATTCCAGTGGCCCTTGCTATACGTAGCTGGCAGCATTGCAATGTAAAACACTATTCAGCGATTCAGAAACTTAAAAATGAAAGAACCAGTTAATTGCTTTTGTCAGAATGGTAGATGTAAACACAATTGTGATGTGCGGCCATATAATGTTATTGACATTATGCGTAGGTGATGGTTAATCAGCTCACTTTAGTATCCCTCTTACCCTCAACTATGTCAGTGTTATCTCCAAATCTGCATGGATCAACAGAAGATATTTGAGCTTACTGGTACTTGGCCTGATTATATGTTACATAATCAAGGTCAATCATATCGACCTGCATATATATCGACTCCATAGTATCGACTACCAATGTACTGTCAAAGCATTCATAGGTAAGTATAGGTTTACTATTTCTAACTCCACATCTAGTTGGTAGTTGATATTGTTGAGCCGATATATGTACAGGTCAATAAGTAAACTTGGTTATTATGGTAAAACACAACGAAAATAGAAATGAAAGTTACTATACTACCTCTCTATGGAGAGCTCGCAATGGACGTCGAATCTGAGACCGCCGTGTAGGAGTGTCATGATGGGAGTGGCCAGGAACGCACGGCGAGCAGCTCCTCCCGCTTCGCCGCCTCATCACTCTTCCAGGGGGGAGAGGGGAGACTGTGGGGGGAAAGTCCCAGAGGCAAGTGGAGCTTTTGGGGCTGAGCCTGCACCCACTGCTAAGACCGTCCTTTGGCCTCCAGGGTGCCGGAGGAAGGAGGAAAAGACCCTCTGGAAGAGCAGAGCAGAACAGCACTGCGAGCACTGTGCGCAAGTAGATCAGGCTCACCTGTGCAAAGAGGAGGATGCCCGAAGGTAAGCCCATAGGGCCATAGCACAGGATCAGTAGGCACGGATTGTGCCTTTCCAGCTGGTGCCACGCTTTGTGGCGCCTTGTTCCTCTTTGCCCCCCTTCACCAAATAAAACATATTGGGCTCCATGATCCATACAGCTATGTCAAAATCACAGATCCAGCAAACAGCATCAACAAAGGTGGCTCCTCTGTTAGGGCGGAGGAGTGTTGCCCCCGCCAGCAGCGGCAGCTGCAAACCTTTTACTAAAAAACATAAACTATGTTTATTATAGTTTTTTGGTAAAAGGAGAGGGGCCACGGGGGTTTCAAGCAGTGACTCCCCCTCAGAAGGCATTTGTATGTGGCTGGCTGTGTCTGGCCAGCCAAACACACATGTGCACAGAGCTCTCTCCAGACCAGCAACACAGTTGCCGGGCTGGAGAGAGCCTCCACAGGCTCCCAGTCTGCCTGGGAGTGCCCTGGCTGGACGTTCCTGGCCAATCCTGATACTGCTTTGAGCAGCGTCAGGATTGGCTGCAGGGCAGGCTGGGAGCCTGTGCCTGCCTACAGCCAGCAGAGCAGAGGAGAGGAGCGGGGCATGGCTCAGCAGCAAGAAGGTAAGTGTTTATTTATTTAAATTATTTTAATTTTTATTTCCCTATCCCCTCCGGCACGGAGTCCCGCCCCTTCTGCGCAGCGCGAGTCGCCACTGAATTAGGACAACTACAGCCAGCACAAATTCTGCACAACCTAGTACAATGCTAGAGGTGGATTCCCCTTCTTCACCGAACTACGCATCCAATTCTTGACCCGTGGCATAGTAGGGCAGCGGCATGGATCTGAGAACCAGGGACTGTTGCCTCCAGTTATTGGGTGTGGATATGGAGGACTTTAAGTGGGGAGCAGAGGATGACTGAGGACAATGGAGGAGCAGTGGCGATAGATCTACTGCAGTAGTTGAGCACCCTGGTCGCATAAGTGGTCAGACTAGGCTCGGGTGCAGCTTCTAGCCAAGAGTGTGCTCTTGCACCAAAGCCCCTCATCTTTTCATGCCAAGAACCTCAAGCTGTTCCACACAATATCTTTGATATACCCCAAGAAAGAGGTCTCTTGTATGGCTACCAACTCGTCATCAGACATAGAGCCCTGACACAGTGCCATTCCATCAGCTAACCAAGGGTCAAACGTTAATTTTAAACTGCGTGCCCTTGCCCCTCCATAGCTGGTCCACAGCTCACAAATTACAGGTGGTGTGGCGGCGCAGTTCTTGTTGATGGTTTTAGAGCATCAGCAGGACTAATAAAGTAATAATATCAATAAGCTTATTCGAACAGATAACAGACCACTGCATTAAGGAGGACTAACATCATCCAAATCAAATCACCCAATGATGAGGCAGTGAATGAACAGCTTTTTTAACTAGTAAACCAAAAACAACTCTGTAATCTTTCAAGTATCACTACACCACCTTTAAATAAGTGCACATTTATTAGAAGATAACAATCTGGAAAAACATAATGAGATCATGAAAGCTTTGTCAACCACTGCCATGCAAGTCTCAAAAGCAATCATCATAGAAGGATGCAAAAACATCCATGAAAAAAGCAGTATCCTCTTCCGAATCAATGATCTTATATTTTGATAAAATAAACCCACAACAAACATTCTCTTTTTTGAAAGATCTGATGCTGCAATCTACGCCACACCAGAGGAACGCCTGGTTTACCCTGCTCCATCACTCCCCAAAAAACAAATAAGGCCTCTGTTAGACCTGACAGCCTTAGGGTGGTCACCCCCAACCTTTTGCCTTCCTCCCTCCACTTTTTGACACTGTTTTTGTTGGTTTTAGGACTCTGTGCACTTTACTACTGCTAACCAGTGCTAAAGTGCATACGCTCTCTCCCTTAAAACATGGTGACATTGGCTCATACCCAATTGTCATATTTAATTTACTTGCAAGTCCCTAGTAAAGTGCACTACATATGCCCAGGGCCTGTAAATTAAATGCTAAATTAGGGCTACCCTCATATACTATTTGAGTGGTAGATTCTGATCAGAGAGGGGTAAACAAGTCATATTAAGTATGGCCATAATGGTAATACAAAACCCTGCTTATTAGTGAACTTGGATTTTATATTACTATTATAGAAATGCTACTTTTAGAAAGTGAACATTTCTCTGCACTTATAATCCTTCTGTGCCTTACAGCCTGTCTCCATTCAACATCTGGGCTGGGCTGGTTGACACTTCCCTTGGCAATTTCACCCAGACAACCACAAACACAGAATGCTCAGTCACACCTGCACACATCTGCATACTGAAGGCCCTGACACTTACATTTCAAAGGACAGTGGCCTGCCCTTACACAAAGGACTGCCAAACCCCCTACTGGGACCCTGGCAGACAGGATTGTACTGAAAGGGAACCTTGTGCACTTCAAAACCACTCTTTGAAGTCTCCCCCACTTCAAAGGCACTTTTGGGTATATAAACTGGGTCCCTAACCCTACCAACTCAGATACTTCTTGGGACAGACATGCTGCACCAGAACCTGCAACCTGCCAAAAGAAGCTGTCTGGCTGCCCAAAGGACTCACCTGGACTGCTTTGCTGTAAAGGACTGCTGCCTTGTTGGCCTCTGGCTCTGCTGAGAAGTGCTCTCCAAGGGCTTGGATTGAGCTTGCCTCCTGTTCCTGAAGTCTCAGGGCCAAAAAGACTTAATCTCTGCAAGGAAACTCCTTGTGCGGCACAAATTTACGCACAGCCTGCCGGAATCAACGCACATCCTGCCCAGCGGTGAGAAAATCACTGCATCACCGAACCGGTACGACGCAGCCGGACTTCCTGCGATAGGAATCGATGCAGCACCAGCCGTACGACAGAAACTCCACTGCATCGCCCACCGGATCAAAGCAGCAACTGTCACTTCGTCCCGCACGCCCAGGATTTCCACGCATCGTCCCTGGGCATCAAAAGACCCTGCATCGCAAAGAGGATTCAAGTGGCGCACCGGAATTCGATGCAAAGTCCTTGCCGCGTCTGTGTGCACCCGGAACTCTGACGCACACCCTTTGCTTTCCACACATCTCCTCCTGTGCGGTCTTCGTGCGTGCAATTTTGACACAAACCAGGTACTTTGTGCTTGCAAGAGACAATTGTTGCTTTCAAGATCTTAAGACTCTTATTATTATTACAAAAGGGATATTTCAACTTGTGATTGTCAAATCTTGATCATTTTGACCTTAATTAATCAGATAAATATCTTATATTTTTCTAAACCTGTGTGGTGTCTTTTTGTAGTGTTATCACTGTGTTATTGCATGATTTATTGCACAAATACTTTACACAAGCCTGACTGCTCAGTGCCAAGTTATCAGAGGGTGGGCACAGGATAATTTGGATTGTGTGTGACTTACCCTGGCTAGGATTGTGATCCCTATTTGGACAAAGGTGTATACCTCTGCCAACTACAGACCCCATTTCTAACAGCCTCTAACTCAACCTCATGTAGTGCCATGAAGGACAAAACCCAGGCAATGGCTTTTCAATCCAAGTCATCCACAGCTGCTGAAGCTTCAGTCAGAAGTCATTAAGGGAGAACCCGGCCTGCAGGGTGCAGGGTCCAGGTAGTAATGGTAAACTTCTGCGGATAAAAGCTCAGGCCCACGAGTACAGACTGCCATCCACTACAAGCAAAATCACAACAATAAACAATCTTACTTTAGAAAATGGCAATCACGCAAGCAGTGCACTTAACTTCCAGGACATGGGGATGGAAATAAAAGAGGACGTTGAAGTAGTCAGCAAAGTGGATGGCTCTTGGACCCGTTCATTCTCAATATTAAATAATAAAGGCCTTCAACAGGCCCTGGAAATGAGAACAATATGTTTAAATGACAATCAGTCCCTAGCTCCTCCACTTGGCCCAATTACATCAATCTCTCTTGTAGCTGACCACGAAGAGGCATTAATATACTATAATAAGGAGGAAACACTGCAGCAGTCAAAGTCATCTACAAATCAGGGCAACACATGACTAAGACAAAACATATGAACAAAACACCACCTCAGTTGGCAGCAGTTTCAGCCCTTCCCAAATTAACCTCAACAGTAAACTCACCAATAGGTTGCCCAAATAGAAAGAAATGCCTGTCTTCAAGCAGAGGGCAAAGTTCCGCATCACCCATTATGATTTCATCAACTAGTGAAAGTGAGCCTCCTCCAGACGTAGGCAAACAACTATAACCTTCATCTCAATGGTGGTAAGCATCAACTGGCAACTCTACAATCATCATTAGAAGCCTTGAACTTTCAATCAGATAAGCTGGATGTACAGTTTGACTTCATGAGTTTGATGGCTGCAAATATTTCGGGAAGAAATTCAAAACTTGAGTCCCTAACAGCCTTAATTACTAGGGTACAAACTATCTATTCACCATCACTGACAAAGTGTACATGTAGTCTGATCCTCGATCAACTGTCTTTTCTCCCGGAATTCCTATTAATCATTTTACAATCAACCCGAGCTGGATTCAAAGATACCATGAGTTGCACAACTCAAATGAAAACTCAGAACCAGGAATCTCAAAACCCATGAACAGACAGGCTTGGCATCAAAAGCGATGCAGTAATTTACACTTTCAATCAGGATACACAATAAAAAGTCTTCACCAACAGAGGCAGCTCCCTGGGGTGGCCATACGCGAGCAAAGGCACTCGATAAAGAAGGAAAAAGCCCAACAGGGGCAACTGAAGATTTATTTATAACATTGAATAACCTAAGACCACAGCACAGTAAGCAGACCAAAAGACATCGAAAGCATGCAAGGAAGTACTCACAATCCAACAGAGAAAGGTACTAAACAAAATTACACAATATTCATGCAGCAATTTAAACCAAAAATAGAACCTTAATCTTTAACTGCATCTCGAAGTTTCATAAAGGAATCCGTGATGTTGGTCATAAGTAAAATGGGATCACATAACCAAGCAATACAGAGGCAAAAGAGCACCAACATCGGACATCCAAGTGTAGAACAGAATCTGGTAGTAAATAATGGTACATCATCACCGGAACAGATGCAAGTGATTTCGGTTCAAACCAAAGGCGAACATCGTGTTGCCATAGGAAGTGAACCCCAGACAGGAACCCGTAGGTCAATTGATTTAAACAAAGTCAAAAGGTCCGATATGATGCCCCAAATCGGCCTCAGAATCCAATGAATCATCATGTCGGTCCCAACCCAGGTGAAACCACGTACTGTGGGAACTTAATAGAACATAATGTTCACAACATCAAACAGAATCCAATACAGGTCTGTATAAAGGGACACAAACAAAGTTCCTTTAAAAAAACTGTGAAGACACCCAATGTTAATATAATAAGTCAGAAAGGCTCCCAGCCTGTAGAAAAGTGGGGTTTCCCTAAACCAGGGGATACAGACAGAACCTTGGAACAACAATTTAGCCAACCTTGTAATTTTGATCTAGAAAGGAATGAACAAACATACAGTTCCTCTGGCTCAAAAATCCGTTCTCCACAGGAATCATCAGTTATATTTGAGGAGAGTCAAGCCAACTATTATTTCAACCACAATACCTTACCAGAGGGGCACAGGATATCCTCAGTAGAGGAAATATTTTAAAACTATTGAAGGCGATCCCAGAGCTCAGTGGCATATCATATTCAGATTTGTTAGCAGTGGAATTCCTAGCAATGGATAAAGGAAATCAGATGGAAACAGCTCGAACCACTTGGAAATCAAATGAAGTGGCAGATTTGATCTCTTCTTTCTCTGCGTTGTTTGCAATATGGGGAATCTAAAAGACATCACCTACCTAAGTATCCCTATCCATTGATACTAATGTCTCAGTGATCTCCAAAGCCAACAATTCAATTAGGTAAAGTCAGGTCACTGCTGAGGGGGGCAAGAAGTCTCACCTCAGATCACTTGGTGGCTCCACATTTAGACACAGTGGTGGTCATTACAACTTCAGCGGCCTTTTTACAAGACCACCAAGGGACCGCAGTGCGGAAGACCGCCAGTAGTGGCGGTTTGCCGCTCGGCGTATTATGACTGTTGGCTGCTCTCTGTCCTTTTTCGGACGGAGAGCTGCCAACAGCCATACTGGCGGGCGGCGGGGAAGTGGAGGTTGCTCCACCGCCACGCCAACAGAACACCGCCCAGCGAATCACGTCCTGTGATTTGGCGCGGCGGTGTTCTGTTGGTGGTGTGGTGTCGGCGGAGCAGCCCCCATAGCTCCTGTCCCCTCCCGGAGGATCGATGGAACAGGTAAGTCGATCGTCCGTTAGGGGAGGGGGGTGGGGGGGTGTTGTGTGTTGTGTGGGTGCATGGGGGTGTGCGTGTGTGTATGTAGAGGGGGTGTGTGAGTGCGTGTATGCTTGCGAGTGTATTGTGTGTTTTGGGAATGAGTGCGTGTATGTCTGTATGGATGTGTGTGTGTATGTCTGTATATGGGTGTGCATGTCTGACTGAGTGTGTGGATGTAGGCATGTATGTCGGTGTGTGTGTTGGTGGTGCCTGCGTGCGTGTCGTGAGTTCTGTGATGTTGGGGGTCGGGGTGGGGCCCTGCCACCTTTGGGGGTGGCAGGGGTGGTGGGGGGTGTAGGGGAGGGAGTCGGGGTGGGGGGGTGGGGGAGACCCCTATCAGTGCCAGGGAAGGAATTCCCTGGCACTGATAGTGCTTACCGCCATGGATTTTATGGCGGTTCTTACCGCTGGAAATCCACGGCGGTAAGCCGGGTCAAAATACCAGCGGCGGTATTGTGACGGCCGCCGGGCTGGAGACCCAGGTCTCCAGTCCGGTGGGCGGAACGGAGAAGCGGCGGATGACCATGGCAGTAACCGCCATGGTCATAATACTAAAAAAAAGACCGCCAGCCTGTTGGCGGTCTTATCGCCGCTTCTCCGCCTTCCGCCAGGGTCATAATGACCCCCAGTGTGCCAATCTTCCAGAGCCTATTTGGCAGAGGCTGTCCTTTGCACTAAATGCCCCTCAATCTCCATGAAATACCCAAGTATCGGAACAAGAATCCCTATGCCTTTTTTCATGGAATATAGCAGGAGCAAAAATGGTGTTTCAAGATGGAATTCATCAAAAAACCTGGGCAAAGATAGATATAATAGCCCTCCAAGGAACATGCTCACTAGAAGCACTCCCAATAGAAGGCTTTCTCTCATATAAGATTTTGGCAACCAAATCAAAAAAACAAGGAAGACGTAAGGGGGCCTTGCGGTCTATAGTTCGCTCTGCCATAATATGGAAACAGAAGAATTACCATACGTGGATTAAGACCTCCAAGTTATCAAGCTAAGCAACTGATTACAGGATCAAAAATCCCCACTATATAGTGTTTAACGTATGCATCCATCCAAATGCAACTAGAAAGAAAGCTTCAGTAGCGAAGATAATAGCGAGAATATCTAAATACAAGCAACATAACCCTACATGGGACATAATAATTATAGTGATTTCGATTTAAACATAATGTACTCCGCAGATGATGATATACCCAACCTTGATAATACATTCTGGAATGTGCCAACCTAGCTCATCCCAAAATTCAGACAACAAGACACAAGAGGTGAAAATTTTGGCAGGTCACTGGAATTCCTCCGATTGAGAGTCATCACAGGGATATTTCCAGAGGATACCCCACAAACTATACATATCATGGCCCAGCCTCACAATCTCAAATTGACTATACAATTGTATCTCTCTGTTTGATTTCACTGGTCAAGCATTTATCAATAAACCATAGCATGCACAGCAATCATTCATCACAGCTCCTGCGGTTAGGAGTAGCACCAACCATGCATGCACTTGCCTTTTCAGAAGTCGGCCTTACGACCACCACAAATTTAAAACAACTACGATGGTTGACAGAGTCCATAGTGGAACTCGTGACACAAGCAAAGATATTACTGTCTAAGTGTATAAGAAGTTCGTAACACTACATTGCGGCCTGGGTAAGCTTCTGAGATGCTTTATTAACACAGAATGAATCATCCATTAATCAAAAAAAAACAATCCAGCAAGGGAGGAATAGACCTAAAGTTCAGCTCTCAAAACGGAATAGATATTTGAAAAGGGAGCAGAAGAACTTAGGCAATTAAAGATACATCCATTTAGAAGTCTCGTATTAGCATGGCTAAAATATCTCAAAAAAGCATTTAAAAAGCAGTTGTGGGAAGACAAACAATAAGCAGAGAATGACTTTTGGGCAAAAATAATTTATAACGCCGAGCACAGTAACCCAAGAAATTTCTGTGATACAGTAAAAAAGCTTCAAATAACATCAAGACGCACAAACAATTCTAATATCTCAGGATAGACCTATGTTTTTTTTTTCGCAGCTACTTTCTCAATAAATCATCTTTGCAAAAATGAAATGAGGGGGCAGCACCAGTCAAATGCGAATTGTCTTTCCCACTCAACTCAATACACCCTCCTGACAAAAGGGGAGATGAAACAACTTATTTCCTGTCAGCTAATTAGTAAAATTCTACGCAAGGGGCGTTAGGAAGGTGCACCTGGGCCAAATGGCCTAACACAGGCAATTTTTAAAGAGGACATAGACTTTGGTCTCGCATAATGGCCGCTTTATTTTAAAGAAGTACAGCTAAGCGGCAACATCTTCAAAAGCTGGCGGGGATTTATTCTAAACCCAATCTATAATCCCGGGGACAGGGCAAATCCAGAAAATTATCGTCTCATTGCCCTCCTTGATTCCAGGGCAAAGCACTACACATGGCTGTTCCTGGCTGACTTAAGGTTTGGTCAGATAATAAAAATCTGATCCCACAGAACCAGACTGGTTCAAGAGAAGGAGTGAGTACAAGCACAAATACATTAATCACTGGCATTTTGCAAGATCAATGCAAACAGTATAAAAATAAATTTCATCTTGGATTTATAGATTTTAGAGCAGCCTTTGACCAGATTAATTGGCAATAGTTGTGGCACAAATTAAAGAAATGGGGCATTCCGGATAACCTCTTACAAGCAATATATTTGCCGTACTCGGACACCTGGGTACAAATAAAAATTGGAGAGGGAACAAGATTGTCAAAAAAGACACCAACACACCAAGGTTTAAAGCAGGGCTGTGTTAGCGCCCCATTTATTCAACTTCTTTATGGCAGACCTCATGCCTGCCTTGGATCAGGAAAACAACCATCCTCCTTGTCTGAGCCACCTGCGTCTCACCCATTTATCGTACGCTGATGACATAATACTTTTCAACCAAACCACAGTAGGCACGCGAAAACCATTGAATGTTCTCACCAGCTAAGCAGACAATAACTAGCTGGAGGTAAATGTGGCAGAAACAACAACAGTGCCAATCTGTACTCATCCGGGTAATGTTGCAAAGTTTCGATGAAAGGCCGCACACTAGAATCAGTAACAAACTATAAATACCTGGGCCTATATTTCGACTCAAGAGGATCCTTCAAGCAACAAAAACAATACATTACACCAAGGGGGATAGCGTTAACCCAAGCCTTTGTTGCTGTGGCAAAACACTTGAATGGGCCCTCATTTCAGCCACTTCTTACGGTATTCCCTGCAAAGTTAGCATCAACAATAACTTATGCGAGGTCGGCAGTGAGAGGGCAGGACGCAGAGACAGTGGATAAAGTTGAGGTCAACACTTCCAGGTGAGTGTTTAATTTACCAAGGAACGCGCCTCCAGCACAAATACTCCCGGAATTTAGCCTAAATAAACAAGATCAAGCCTTATGGTTAGCACTTCAAAACAATCGAGAATCTGAGCATTATAAATACGAGTTCACTTCCATCAAACTTTTTAGTCTTACTGACTCATGGGCAGCAAGTGGGTCATATGATTCTTTTAAAAGGGGAACTAACAGAGCTCTAAAATCAATTCAGTTAGAGGACAAGAACAAATATAGCTCCCGTTCCCACGCATGGGTGACAATCAAGCGCTATACCACACTTTCCCCTGCTAAATATATGTAAATTCCATTCCCAGCAGTATAAAATGAAGCTTCCTGGCCCTACGCTGGGGTACCATGCCGGCCCTAGCAAACTAACCGCTATAGAGGCAGACCGGTTCAACACAGTGCAGGCACTGTAGCGCAAAGAAGAAGATCTCATCCACCTGATCTGCGTTTGCCCCTGCTTGCGTGCCCGTAGACTACAATATTTAAAGAAAAGCTTTAACGAAAGAAATATATGAACACGCAGAGACGCCATAATTGCTTGCATCAACCCCACGGATCCACAGCTAACTGGCAAGTTCTTTAAATTCCTGGACACAGCATGCCTTGCAGAACACGACATCTAATAATGTATTTTATTGTCTACATACGTTTCCCCTAGAAACAATTACTGTAATTTGTATTTAATACACCACAGAAGCTATTCCACGCAGCACTCTACCATACTGTAGATCATAATTTTGTCTTCTCTTAATAGACAATACATTGTCCACATAATGCGATGGTAGTTATAAATTAATTTTGGGTAGTATTATTTGAATAAATGTATAAGAAGGGCAAAAAGCAACAACCAATCCCTTGAAGGATATCAGCCTAAACAATTTATAGTGCCTGTTTACCTTGCATATACACTTGACAAATTGAATGTATTACCTCTTACCTCCGTTGTTGAGTTGGTAACAAGCTTAAATTATGTTTTAACCTGCATATCTGTTTATTTTATATGTGGATAACACATTCTTTGTTGTATTTAATAATTTTATTCTTGCAATATTCTATGATCATTTTAGTAATATTGTCATGGTTTTAATGAACTCAAACAATACATGTTCTACCTACCATCTACGTACTATGCTGATGGTTGCGTTGAAACATTGCTACATATTTTATTTGCCTGTAATAATTTCCCAGATATTGGGGATCTGACACTAGAACTACATGTTGGTCCATTCTTATCTTTAGCCTGATCCAATTTGTTCTGTAAGCTGATGAACGATTCAAATACAATGAATATTAAGGGGGTAGGTGCATTTTGGAATTGTTTTATTCAAGCAGTTATACGTTCCATGTGATTTTAATCTTTGATCTGTATCTCTATATTTTGTCTATATATGGGCCGTACACATGATTATTAAACTACTACTGTACAAATAAATGCATCGATGGACATTAAGTTTATTGTATGCATTCACTATATCATAAATTATGTGATTTCCAAGCCCTATCACATACTTGACTGAGCCTTGACTACTCACCATCACTGCCCTTGGACAATCAAGTGTACAAAGAGAGTGTGAGATCAGTACAATTTGCCTTGATAATGTGTCACTAATGTAGCTTAAAACAACCATGTTTTTTCTTGACAGTGCATAAACCAATATCCGGTCTGAGGCACTTCTGTATAAATTTTGCTTATATGTTGATGCTTCCTAAGGTCATCACTCTCTTGAGCTCCCCCTGCCCTGATGTTTTCATACTCCAGCTGGTATATGAAGCTGGATTTTTCTTCTACAAAACTAAGGGGCATATTTTTGCGGCATTCGTTTTGACGCAAATGTGGCGTTAAGGTGACATTTCCCACACCTGCCACTTTGTAAACCCTTGCATCATATTATGCCTGCGCCAGGCATAATGTATGCAAGGGGGCATTCCCCTGTTAGGGGGGCTGAAACAATGGCACCAGGAAGTCTATGAGATTTCCTTGCACCATTTTTGGGGCACTTTTAATGCCTGCTGAGAGCAGGTGTTAAAAGGGGGGGCATACCATAATTTATAATGGGCCCCTATGTACTCTGCAGGAGTAGCAGCAACATTTTGGTGCTACTCCTGCAGAGTACATCAATAGCGCCACATAAATGACAATATTACCGAACTACCCTGCGCCATGGTGCGCCATATTTTAAATACAGCACACACATGGTGGCGGTATGGGGGCGCTAAGGGGCACACGGAAAGTGGCGCTGCACTCGGTGCAGCACCACTTTCCATAAATTTGGCCCTAGTTTGGTTTTCCAACTGAAGTGTAATAGTACCTGAGGGCATGTAACACTGGGAGAAAAACTACTGCAACTGCCAGGGTTACTGAGGCATTCCACTCTGCTATTTGGTTAGCAATTAATCTGCATGAAGTGTTGCAAGATGCTTTATACTTTTGGAAAATGATGAAGGTTGGGGTAAATTCCATCCCAGTTTATTCAAATTATCTGCAAAACCTGCGGCTTTTCAGCAATTTCTACTGAAACAAGCATTGGCAAGGCCAATACGTCTTGTCTATACAGGAGCAATTGGCTTTGCCAATATGTTTTAGCCACGTTGTAGACCAGCGTGGCTGCTGTGCAGCATGGCTAAATGTTAGTGGCATAGAGGAAAGTGTAATAGAACGGAGTGACAGAGAGTGGAGTGTTGTGAAGTGTCATGGAGTAGAATAGAGTGGAGTAAAGTGGAGTGGTGTAGAGTGTTGTGGAGGGAGTAGAGTGGAATAGGGTAGAATAGAAGTGCATAGATCGGAGGAGCTTAGGGAGGAGAAGAGTGTGGTGACGTAGAGTGCAGTAAAGTGGCACGGAGTGGCGTACAAGAAGTGTACAGTGGAATGCGGTCTCATGGTGTAGAGTGGAGCAGATTGCAAAAGAGTGAAGTGGCGTGAAGTGGAGTAGTGGGTCAAAGAATGGAGTTGCAAAGAGAGTAGTGAAGTGGCGTAGAGTATCGTAGAGTAGAATGGAGTGGCATAGAGTGGCGTAGAGTTGTGTGGAGTAGACTAGAGTGCAGTGGAAGGGCTTAGAGTGAGAGGAATAGAGTGGAGTAGAGTGTTGGACAGTGGAGTGGAATAGAGTGTCCTACAGTGGAGTGTCATTGAGTAAAGTGGAGAAAAATGCCATGAAGTGGGGTGGAGGGAGTTGTGTACAGTTGAGCAGAATGTGGTGGCGTACAGTGAAGTATATTGTCATAGACTTGAGTAGCAGAGAGTGGAATGGAGTGACGTAAAATGCAGTGGCATAGAGTGTTGTGGCGTCTCAACGAGGGAGTAGAGAGTGGTGAGGCTTAGAGAGGAGGGGCATAAAGTGGAGCAGAGTCTTGTGAATTGGCATAGTGTCATACAGTGGAGTGGAGTAGAGTGGACTAAAGTGTCATATAGTGGAGAAGGGTGGAGTGGAGTATAGTGGAGTAAAAAGCCATGAAGGAAGTTATGTAGAGTGGAGTACAATATTGTACAGTAGAGTGGTGTAGAGTGGAGTAGAATATCATAGTGTGGAGTAGCATAGAGTTGAGTGGAATGTCATAGATTTGTGTAAGACTGGAGTGTCCTAGAGTGTGATAGAGTGGAGTGGAATGCATAGAGTGGAATAGAGTGTTGCGGCATAGAGTGGAGTAGTGTCATAAGAGGAGCAGAGTAGAGTACTGTGTCATACAGTAGCGAGGAGTAAATTGGCATGCAGGGTATTTATGCCTCATGTGTTTGAAAGTTCACTAGAGTCCACTTCCAGTTCTGTGACCCAGAACATGGGATCTCCATCCTGTCACAGGATAAATATGACCACAGAGCAAAACAATCTATGCCACATAAACGTGTCAGACAAATTAAATAACAATAGCATTAATACAATGTACAGTAGAAACACAGATAGTCATCGGCTGAGTGGCAATTTCCTTTAGCATCACACCTGCCCATGAAAAGGCAGACATTCCACCTTCAATTCCTCTCGCCCTTCGGACAGGTCTCAGGTCATACTTTGAAGTCGGGCTGCTACTATCCCAAGCACAGTACTGCCTGAGGACTGTGAGTGCACAGTACTACCTGCAGATCAGCAGGGGTGCCATGAAACAACTTGTGCTACATCCCTGAAGACCACTGTGAAACTGATCATATTGAATACACAGATTTAGAGGGTCGGGACTCAGTTCTAGATCAGGTTATTAGGAAACCACCACTCTACCACTGCACTGTCCCCAATCTGACCCTCATGATCCTCCAAAACCTTCTTCCCCCTGTGAGGTAGTGCCATCATGTCACTAGGACATTTAAATGCTGTACCCACTGGCCTGCACAAGCTCCAAACAGCACAAAGGGTACATTTGCACATGTGTGAATGGATCTCTTTATCTGAGCCATGCATGGTGTGAACGTGGAGTGCAGGCTTTGGAATTTAATCAGGTAGGGCCTGGATGTTTTACCTCAGCAAGGGCACCTGGTTATCACTGTGACCAAGGGAGTGGTCTTGAGTTTATGGTGAATGGGAGCACTGGCGGCCCTCAACGTTTTGAATTGGTGCAGCACAAAGGCTGGGATGTATCGCTGATAAAATATCATGTCAAAAATATTGAGAACCAAACTATCGAGAAGGTAAGTGCAAATAGGTAAGTATAGATTTACTATTCTTAACTCTACATCTATGAACCTTGAAGAAATATATATCATCAAGGTGCATATGTGTGAAATTATATCTCTTAAAACTTTGCTTAGCTTTAGAAACTTACCTTCAAAATATTTTTGTTGTCAATATTCTTGACACAATATTCTATCCACACAATATTTTTTTGCGAATTTTTTGTCTAAGCCACTGGGGTTGTACGCACCACAATGCATTTGTATTGAAAACATTTTTGAAATGGTTGCAACCTGTGTACCAGTCTAGAGGTTAGTTATATTGGTCTATATGGTCACTCGTGCTTTAACAATTCATGTTCTGTGAGCAATGAAAGCTTGCACATACCTGCAATACTGGATCTGTTCTGAGGAAATGAAAGATTGCGCTAATTGCCTTCTGGGAGAGAGGGGAAACGTGCTTTGTTATTGCCATGCTGTCCTCTAATCCACGAGAAACTAAAGCTTGTACTGCTGTTGTCTATCTGGTACCTGCTTGTGCTGGTGCTACCCTAGCTGCACCTGTCCTTTGCAAAAGGGATGCTTGCTTTGTTTCTTCCCAAGATGTCGCTTATTTTATAAGAAGGAATGTTTCTCCTGCTTTAGCCACAACTTATAAAAAAGTACAAAGGATAATTTGAATGTCCTGACCAGTAAGATGTTTTTATTGGACCTGTGCTAAAACTAGTTGTGAGACCCTGACCCAGAAACAATGGTTTCAATCACAGATTCCCAGCTAGATCAAACAGTGAGATCCAGTGAGACTACTTTTCTGTGCTCTGCTTCCTTTTCAGTGATCACCACATTTGAGCCAACTTGAAATAATTGAGTTCAGGATGTGCACTGTACAAAATCCTCTCTAATGTATGGCTTAATGAATCGTAAAGTTTATCTATCTGTGACAACATTAAAGGCCTTGTATAGGAGGCATAAAACAACCACCTTGCCTCTTGGGCCAATAATAACATTTTTATCGGGGAAGAAGAGGGAAAGATTGTGGTATGCTTCCAGGATATGAATTGCACAGTGTCTAATCAGGAGACCTGGTTTAAATCCCTGTTTCCAATCTTGATTATAATGTGTAACCCTAAGTGTTGGAAATGGCCCTTCTGGCAGGGTTACCCCAAGCATTTTGCCTTCCTCTTCCTCTTTTTCTGACCTTTTTTTTTGTTGGCCTTAGGACTTTGAGCAATTTACCATTACTGACCGGTTCTAAAGTGCATGTGCTTCTACCCTAACCATTGTAACATTAGTAAATACACCACTGGCATAGTTAATTTACTTATAAGTCCCTTGTGAAGTGGTATACCCTATACACAGGGCCTGTAATTTAAATGCTGCTAGTGGGCATGCTACACTACCTGTGACACCCACTTGAGTAGCCCTTGAACATGCCTTAGGCCTGCCATTTTAGAGCCTGTGTATGCAGTTTCACTGCCACTTTGACTTGACATTTAAAACCTCTTCCTAAGCTTAAACTCCTCTTTTATTAAATAATACGTCACCCCTAAAGTAGGCCCTAGGTAGCCCATAGGGTAAGGTGTTCTGTAAGTAAACAGCAGGACATGTGCTTGTAAGTTTTAAATGTCCTTGTAGTGAAAAACTCCCAAGGTTGCTTTTCATTACTGTGAGGCCTACTCCTCTCATAGGCCAGCATCGGGAATTCCTTAATATACTTATATGCTGTAATTCCTTATCAGAAAGGAGTAGCTTTGTCATGCTTTATAACTTTGTAACAATAGTGATACATCTTGTTTACAGGTAAAGTTGGATTTAACATTACTATTTTAGAAATGCCACTTTTAGAAATAAGGCGTTTCCCTGCTCTTACTGCTCTGGGTGCCTTGCAGCCTGTCTCCAATACAGCATTCCACCTTGACAGACACAAACATAGGAAGGTTTGGTGTGTCAGAGCACTCGTCTGCAATCATCTGCATCCTGATGGGCCTTCCTGGGCAGGAAGGGTAAAGGGGAGCTGACACTTACACATGAATAGGGAAGTGCCTGTCCCCACACACAGGGCTAATTACTGCCTACTGATAGTCTGGAGTCAGAGCTGGGATGAAAGGAGGACCTGTATACTTCAAGGAACTGCTTTGAAGTCACCCCCACTTCAAAGGCACATTGAGGTATAAGTACTAGGGCTCTGGCCCTACCAAACCAGTACACTACTGGACCTGGGAAGAACTTTGCTGGAGTAAAGACTGCTATGCTGCAAGGATTGCCACTCTGCCTGGATTGACTGTTCAGAAGAACTGCTTCTCTGCTTTGCTGAACTACCCTGCTGCAAGCAGATCTCTGCCCTGCTAAGACCAATGACTGGACCCATCTTGCTTGAGCCCAGAGTGACTTCAAGAGATTGCTGGCTTGCCCTCATGTTCTCCTGCAGTCTCAAGGACATCAAAGACTGCCTGCAACTCTCCTGGTGCTGCTGGACTCTTCCATCTGTGAGTCCTACACTTGCCTGAGGTGCCCCCTCCAGTCCAGGGCCTCAGAAGTGGGTTCTGCAGCTGATTTTTTTTAAAACCTGATGCATTGTCACCACTGTGCCAGTCGGAAACAACGCATCGCTCTTCAACGCCAGCACACAGACTGTTCAACAACAGCAGATTCACAGCCTGCACAACCCAAAAATGACACTTTGCACAGCTCGGGGATGACACATTGCATTCACTTCAATGGAGTTCGACGAAGGACCCGATGGCGAGGCTCGACGACAATGCATCTACCCGACTGCGTGGACCGGAACCAACACATTGTGCTCTCAATGATGACACTTTGCTCCATGAAAGGTACTTTCTCATTGGTCCCTGTGTGGTTTCTGTAGTCAGCCTACTCTCAGTTGCAGTCCACCTGAACTTTGGAATTGCACCGGTCCCTCGCGACCTGAAGTAACCTTTTGACCAGTGGTGACTTCTAAGCACTGTTTTAAGTTTAATCCTTAAAAATGAATATCTCGACTTCTACTGATTGGATTTTTGTCGTTTTAGTCTTGTTTTACTCAGCTAAATATTCTCTCATTTTCTAAACCTGTGTAGAGTCCTTTTGTGGTGCTTTCAATGTGTTACTGTGTGTGTGTTGCACAAATACTTTTCTGATTGCCTCTAAAGATAAGCCTGACTGCTCTGTGCCAAGCCACTAGAGGGTGAGCACAGTTTAATGTAGGTTGTGTAACTGATGTAACCTGATAAGGATTGTGGTTCCTACTTGGACAGGGTGCATACCTCTGCCAACTAGAGACCCATTTTGTAACACTAGCCAATTACTTTTCTCCACTGCGCCTCATTTTGCTTGATCACCGCATTTAAGAGCACCTTGAAATAATTTGTGTTGTACACTGTACAACAACCTCTCTTGTATATGGTGTAATAGCCCATAATGTTGCTCAATCTATCAAAATAAAAGGCTTGTCTAGGAGCAAACAAGGCAACTGACCTGCCTCTTGAGTCATCAATAAAATTGTTACAGCAGAAAGGGTGTGGTTCACTAATTTTAATAAAGGCCACTCAGAGCAGTGATATAATTTAGGATGCTAAAGTGAAACAATCCAAAATACTTTTTTTTTCTATAAAAGTTTGTTCCTCAGTTATAAGTAAAACTGAAGTCACTAACATTTGCAGAACAGTGGGAGGTCCAGGCTTAGCCAAGAGCTGTTCCCTTAAGCCTCCACGGCACTGCTTTTCCAGATAGGAAGCATCACAGATGGGTCTGCGTAGAAGTATGGGATGCAGTGGTCACCATCTAACTGCCATTCTAGTACTTGCATTGAGGCAGGAGATGCTTTGGTGTTGCAAGTACAGTTCACGATATCAGGGCATATCCACTCATGCTACCAATACCTATTTAGTTGTGAGTGTTGCTTGGAAGCATGGGAATGGTCTATTTCATACTGCAGCCTGTGATATCAATGGATCGCACTGGAAAAGATGTTCCATACTGACAACCTCATCAATAGCCTGTTGCAAGGCCTGCCTCATTGTCCCTCCCCCTTCTGAGACTGGTGAACATGCCCTGTGAAGCAGGGATTGGTTCACAATATTTGATGTGAATTACTTATATTCTTGAGGAATGCACCTGAGCCCAAAGAACCAAAACATGTTATGGACAGGAGAAGTAGGGTATGTGGCTCAGCCCTCCTGTTTTAAATCATTTTGTAAGGATACCCCAGTAAAAAACATTTTAGCTCACCCACATACAATTTTAATATAGTTCTGACAATTTAATAAAGGGAGTACAGAATCGTCGACATAAGTGACATAACCTCACCCAATCTAGGGAATCCCTAAGTAGGAGACTGTACAACCAGTGGACACTAGTACTTTTGAAGGCTTCCCAGTGCAAGATATGGAAACCACTAATAAAATATACCATATTAGGCAAATGAACATTTATCATCCTGTATGAGTACAGGGTGCATGGCAGTTCTATCATAGATGTAGTTGTTTCTTGCAGGAGTTTTGTACTTCCTGTATGTTTATATCTGTGAGCGAAAATTATATGAGTTCTTTCTTTACCGTCTCACACTCACCCTTTAGTGTGTTGACTACCTGTGTTATACCTGTCCTATGTCTGTGAGGGATTCGTGTGATGTTCTTTCTGCTGCTGCCACCTGACCTTAACTTATTCTTTTGTGTTAGGAAAGATTGTGTTGTGGTTGTCGATGTAGCTTCATCGGGCTGTGAAGCTCAGTATAAAAGTTTTAACTTGAAACAAGAAAATAAAATCCACATTGCCAATGCTTGTTTCAATGCATGAAATGAGTGAAAGTGTGAACCCTCACAAAATATGTGAGGGGAGATTACTTTTGGTTTTACGAGTAAAAGAAGCAGTTTTTGAAATGGAGTAGATGACTGTCAAATTTTAAAACATAGCTGACAACCATGGAAGTGGTCCTATGTCATGTCTAACACCTCCAGCCGACTTAGGGATTTTAGCCAACATCACTTAGCATGCCGGGTTTTTGACCCCATAATGAAAATGCTGAAAGCAAAACTTCAACACACTGTTGGCTGAAAAAAACATAAATATATGATGATATCGCATGTCCTATGTCATAATAAAACTGTTAAAAACAAAACTTCAACATGCTGTTGGCTGAAAAAAACAAAAATAGAGAATTTATCCTCTGCAGTAGTCCCAAAGCACAGAGATGTGAAATGCAAAATAAAATTTAGCTCCTGACTTTCTCCCTTTATTTCTTGTGGGGAAACACGTGTTAAACAGCCCGGTCAGGTCAGAGGGCAAAGATAGCCTTTCAGATGTAACTGCCATCATCTCCTGGTAATGGTCAAACACTAACACTCCTTGGAACACCAGCTTGCTAGTAAGACCTTTTAACCCAATGCGCGCATGCAAGTTAGCCCAATGCAATTTTATGTTTGTAGTTGAATATAATGCTAAGTCGTCCCGAAAGTATTGGAGCTTTGGAACGCTTTATACGACCACCAGTTACATTACACAAGGTCCAGGGCAGCCAATGGAAAGAGGATGTATCAAAACGGCCAGCGCCGCACATGTAAAGCGCTCCAAAACCTTCGAGTAGAGTCGCGCTATTTAAAACTGCAAACAAATGGTGTGTTTTTTGGCTGCTTGTCGTATTGCTCAGACTGCTGCTTTGAGTCTAGTTGGTGAGATGGGTCCCTGCTTGGAATGCCATCCTTGCAGAACAGGTTGTGACTGGTGTGACTGTCCAGTGACAAATGGGGAAACCTTGTGGTGCTACTGCTCACAAGGGACACCCTTATGCGAGTTGACGAGTGTGGTTGTCAAGAGTGAGAGAATGAGTGAGTGTCCTCAGGCTACCCTCACATCTATTCACACCCAATCACACACTCTCCACTCTACCACCCAGAATGTCCTCCCTCACATTCCACCCAGACTCTCTCCACTCTACCACCCAGAATGCCCTTCTTCACATTCTACCTAGACACTCTCCACTCTACTATGTAGAATGCCCTCCCTCACATTCTACCCAACCAGACTCCCTCCACTCTACCACCCAGAATGCCGGCCCTCACATTCCACCCAGACTCTCTCCACTCTACCACCCAGAATGCCCTTCTTCATTCACATTCCACCCAAAACGGACTCTGTTCACTCAGAACGCCCTCCCTCACATTCCACGCAAACTCTTCCCACTCTACCACCCAAAATGCCCCCTCACATTCCACGCAGTCTCTCCACTCTATCAGCAAGAATGTCATGTCTTACATTGTAGCCGAACACCCTTGCCTTGAAACCCTCCTTGGGTACCTCCCAGTTGTCATTTTTGCTCAGAGACTCCCCCATCTCTTCATATCTTGCCCTCCAGACACCCTTCAGGGCGGCTGTAGCTACAAAAGCGCCTCCTTCACAAATGTCCCTTGCGGATTTCTTGCTGGAAACTGCATTTAAATGAACTGAATTAAGGGTGACTGCAGGATACAGACTTATCAGTATGACACCCGCACTCCTGGTGTGAGTGTGGGAGACGCTGGTTTGTCTGGAGGGGCAGCGGCTCATTTATTATCCAATGGAAGTTGGTTCTCCTGCCCTTGGGTTAAGGATTACAACATGACACGTTTGGATCCTTGGCCCATATTTATACTTTTTTTAGCGCCGCATTTGCGCCGCTTTTTGACGCAAAAGTATAAATACGGACAGTGTCTGCGTTTAGGCTCTGCAGGCTGCGTCTTATCTTCCCAAGAACTGCAGAGTTCGGGGCTCTCCTAGGGCCTTCTCGGACAACACGTGGGCTAAAAAAGGGACATAGATGGAGGCATGGGGCGAGAATCATACATTGACACAATCGGCTGGTCGGCGTATTTTTTACAGTGGACATGTTTTTATGGGACTATGAAGTTGTGTGAGCGGAATGGGCACTAGAGTGCGATAGTAGCTGACCACTTGAATCGTGAGCCTGGATTCCCCATTTAACGAGCCTCTGATCCACAGCAAACCGATGCATGTGTGCTTAGTAGAAGGCTGCTGTGAAGAGCCATGAACAGAGTACACAGTTACACTGTTTGTCCCAGAGAAGTCAGATTTGTATGGTTGGAGATCTAGAACCCCTCTCCCTCTCCTTTACAATCCCGAACAAGCCTAAGGCACGCTGATGGGCATTGGGGATGATAACACTTCTCAGATCTGCTATATGGTTTATGCGAAATTACCAGCGCGTCTCAACTGAACTGTAATGTAAATGGGACATGCCTGGACTTTTATCTGGGCAAGTCTTACCAGTACAAGAAGCCCACTTCTCACCTGGGATTTCCTCCTTTAAAGGCACAGGACTTGTCCTTCTCATTTGGGCTGCGGTCAATTATTGGGACAGAAGGGCACTGCTCAGAAGGTATGATGTACCTTTCACAGGTATAATATGCATCTGTACAGTGCACATTCATCCCATGGTTTTTTGGTGCTAGGTAACAGACGTTACATGTGAGAGTATTGCAGGGGCAGAGCCTGAACTCCTCTCTTTCCTTTCGGACCAGGTGACACTAATATGTACCATCTAAAGCAGTGGTTCCCAACCTGTGGTCTGGGGATCCCTGGGGGTCCACAAAGCCTCCTCTGGGGGTCCACGACTGATTAGAAAATTAAATAATATGAACAGATTAGGTCCCCAGCTTTCAGTAATGACTCATTGGGGGGGACCCCTGATTTCAATAAGGATTCAGTGTGGGTCCCCGAGTTCTAGTAATGATAAAGTTTGGGTCCACAGAAGTCACAAGGTTGGAATCCACTGGCGTAAAGCATGAAAAGCTGTGTGAGACATCCGGTGACGGTCTGGGTTCACCACATTCCAAACCCTCCCTTGTATTATAAGAGTCTGACACTGGGCGAGTCGTAGGTGCCTATAGACAGCCAACCAATCACAAACAATGAGATGGCACAAAGACCACACTAAATACTGATGTTAATCATGTCCTTCAACAACATACTGACCTAAATAGAAAGTGTCACAGTTGAACTATTTTAGCCCATCTGAGCAACAACTAAGGACCAGATTTATGAAGCCTTTCGTTGTCCTTGCCTTGGGCAAGCCAATGCGAGAACAACACAAAGTCTTCAGTAATAGTTACAAGGGGCGATCTGCACTGCCTTGTGTGGCTTTGTAAAGAAACGTAACGCAATGCAGCTGCTTGCACTTTGTTACCTTACATTTCAATTTAGGAGGTGTACCACAGGTGGAGCATTGGCATTACCATGCAGCCATTCATGGATTTTGATGCATTTTCAGAGTTACTAAAGCGATCAGTTTAATTAAACATTACAAGCTACTTCCTAGCAGACAAGTGTACTTAGGACAGGTATAGAAATGACATTTTTAGTTTTAATGCATCTCATATGAAAATATCATTCTTATGGCACGAATAAAAGGTACTACTGGCTTTTTATTACTGTGACATAAAGACATAGTTTAACACAAAAATGACTGAAAATATATTTTTTTTAAAGATAAACAAAGGAAAGAAAAATAATTGTCAAAGAAGAGCATTAGTTCATCAGTTCTGGAATGGAAGTGCATTTTTTTGGAAGATACACATATATGGTTAGGCAAAATGTCTTCACCCACAATACAAGAGGCCTAATGGCTGACCCCACTGCCTCATGCTGTAAATTGTTGAAGGAAAATCTATCAATAAAGTAAGACAGAACAATTTTGTACAGTAATATGGTTTTACTCTGTCAATCAATTTGGAAAATCAGCCAGTCTCAAAAAGAGTCCAAAGTCTAAAGTTTGAAGTTCTGGACTACAAGCAGTGAAAGTCAAGTCAAGAAAGTATTTATTGACTGAATATTTAAAATAATAAAACCCACAACAAAACAAACAAAAACTAATGATATATAACGTAATTAAATGACATAAAGTTGGACACTTACAATTAATCTCAGTTTTATTCTTAAAATCAAAATAACACAGCATCAGACACAGCGTATTCCATGTTGCAAAAAATAATTGACAAAGTCAGCAACTCTGGCAATGTCTGTCAGCAATTTGGTGTTTCAATTCTTTTTTGTCATGGTTTTTGTCAAACTTTATTGTTGAGGAGCTGCTGGTATTCAGCAATATGTAAAAAATATTGCTGAAGCAAATATATTTTTTGGTCTCAAAAAGCACACATTGCCACAGTAGTTCCTCGCACTGAAGGGAAATACTTTGTGTGTGGGTGTGCTCTTGTGAAAGCTGAATGCCGTCGCTCATGTGAAAGTTAGCCAGTGGCTGAAGTGGACTAATCCACTGACCCATGCTGTTAGAAATGGGGTCTCTAGTTGGCAGTCGGTTTACACACTGTCCAAGTAGGGACCCTCACTCTAGTCAGGGTAAGGGAGACAGACCGCTCAGATAGCCCCTTCTCACCCCTTTGGTAGCTTGGTAGAAGCAGTCAAACTTATCTCAGAGGCAATGTGTAAAGTATTTGCACAAATACATACAGTAACACAGTGAAAGCACCACTAAAGGACTCCATACCAGTTTAGAAAAATAGCCAATATTTATCTAAATCAAACAAGACCAAAGCCACAAAAGTCCAACATATACAAGAAAATATATGAATTTTTAAAGTAAAAAGAGTCTTAATCCATAGAAATAAATGGATGCATTATTTTAGAACAACATACCTGGTACGCATCAAAAATAAAGCTGCAGGGGCGATGGTCCGTCGGGAAAACAATCGGTGTGTTGATTCCTTACTCGCAAATGAGGCTGTGCGTCAATTCTTTCTCCGCCGTGTAAGCGATGCGTCGATTCTTTCCTCACAAGAGAAAGGTGTGTCCATTTCCAAACAAACAGCCTCGGGTCAATGTGGTGATTTTTGAATCACCGCCCGTGGTGATGCATAGAAAATCAGGATGCACGGCAACAATGAATCCGTGCTAAGCTGGTTATGGGTCTATTTCAGCCGCTGTGCAGGTGCTACATCAATTTTTTATTTTATTTTATTTTTTCTGCCACTCGGCTCCGGTGCATGGATTTTCGCTCAGGTTTCAGCTGCATCTCTTTCCAAGAGCCCAGAGACTGGAAAGGGCCCCACTTGGCAGGTCAGGGGTCTCAGCAAGAGAGCCCAGGTGCTGGCAGATGAAGTCTTTGATGTCTCTGAGACTTCCTAACTGGAGGCAAGCTCAGTCCAAGCCCTTGGAGAAACTTCACAAGTAGGATACACAGCAAAGTCCAGTCTTTGTCTTTGCTAAGGCAGAAGAAGCAGAGCGCACTCAGCAAAGGGGCAGTACTCCTCCTCACAGCTCTTCAGCTCTACTCCTTGACAGAGGTTCCTCTTGATCCAAAAATGTTCTAAAGTTGTGGGGTCAGCAGTCCAATACTTAAACTCATTTCTGCCTTTGAAGTAGGCAAACATCAATGGAAAGTCTTTGTAGTGCACAAAGCCCTGCCTGTTTCTTGCCCTGCCCCAGACACACTCTAGGGGGTTAGTGTCTGTATTGTGTGGGGGCAGGCACAGCCCTTTCAAGTATATGTGTCAGCTCCTCCCTCCCACTCTAGCCCAGGAATACTCATCAGGACATTCAGGACACACCTCAGCTCCCTCTGTGTCACTGTCTAGAGTGAATTCACAAACAGCCCAACTGTCAGTCTGACGCAGGTGTGGATTCAGCAGCCAAGCAGAGGCACAGACTGGTTAAACATGAAAATGTCCACTTTATGAATGGGGCGTTTTCAAACTTACAATCTAAAATCCGACTTTACCAAATGATATATTGTTAAGTTATGAGTCCAGAGATCCTAAACTGCACATCTATATCTGCTCCCAATGGGAAATTATACTTAAGAAGTATTTAAAGGCAATCCCCAAGTTAACCATATGAGAGAGATATACACTGTATTAGCGAAAAGTAATTTGGCAGCATTTCACTATCAAGACATGTAAAACACACTATTGCATGTCCTACCTTTTAAATATACTGCACACTGCCCATGGGGCTGTCTTAGGCTTACCTTTAGGGGTGCCTTACATGTACAAAGAGGGAAGGTTGGGCCTGGCAAGTGGGTACATTTGCCAGGTCGAATTGGCAGTGCAGGACTGCACTCACAGACACTGCTGTGGCAGGTCTGGGACATGTTTATAGGGCTACTCGTGGGTGGCCCAATCAGTGCTGCAGGCCCACTAGTAGCAGTTGATTTACAGGCCCTGGGCACACATGGTGCACTATACTATGAACTTACTACTAAATCAAATATGCCAATCATGGATAACCAATCAAA
This sequence comes from Pleurodeles waltl, assembly GCF_031143425.1. Taxonomy (NCBI): domain Eukaryota; kingdom Metazoa; phylum Chordata; class Amphibia; order Caudata; family Salamandridae; genus Pleurodeles; species Pleurodeles waltl. Next base: position 822,233,408 of record NC_090450.1, on the reverse strand, counting down.
ATCACAATTTACACAGGGAGCACTTGCACTTTAGCACTGGTCAGCAGTGGTAAAGTACCTGGAGTGCCAAAAACCTGCAAAAAATGATCAGAAAAAATAGGAGGAAGAATTCAAAACATTTGGGGATAACCCTGCAAAAAAGGCCTTTTCCAACACATGCTGTGTACTGTGCTCTGCAGAAAGGAAAATATGAAGGACACAGGAACAAACCAATGGATGAAAGGGCCAGCTAAAGCCCCTAAAAGAAAGTATAGTGTACATAAAATGTATTAAAATCAAAAGGTATTGTCTAATGCTAGACCTAACAAGCATTTGCAATGCAATGGGTCTCGCATTTGCTCGAGTTAGAGCTATTAGCGTTGTAAACTCCTAACCAGACTTTTTCGGCTACATACATTGAAAGGAAAAAAACGAGCACGGTCACGCTGAAATTAAAAACCAAAAAAACAGCACTTTTTTCCATGTAAAACCCAGTGCGATCGCTCTGCGTGGAAAATAAAAAGATAAAGTAGTGCAAAAACCAGGCTGAAAACATGGAGCCTCATATGTTTTCATTAGTTGGCCGGTGCGCTCAAGGAGGGCTAAACACTGAAAAAGGCATGACGTATGCATGCCTTTCACTAATTAAATCAAGGGGATTTTAAAAGGCAAGCCCACGAACCAATGAAAGTGACAGGCGTGACATGGGCGTGGTTAAAAGCCCAAAGAGAGATTACAACAGGGAAGGAGCACTTGTGCGCTCAACCCTAAAAAGGGCTGTTCTTCTAATATTTCAGGACATAAGCAAATCAAATGTGGCAAAGCTTCATCTTTGTATTCACATAATCTGCACATCCAGTTATTACTAGGAAAGGAGGCCTATCTTCTCTGAAAATTAGAAATTGGAATTTAACAAAATCTTAATTTGAGGATGAAGTGTCAAACTGAAGGATTCATGGTGTAAGTTAAATAGTCTTTAATTCCCGTCCTATTATAGGAGGATAAACCATAATGCGTATTATCTTTGTGGTAGTACTTACCCAGAGGTTTCAAATTAGAGTTTTCCCAATAGTTTCTAAAATAAATTAAACAACATCTCTTGAAACCAAAGAATACCCATAGTTAAATTTTCAGGGACATTCTTCAACACAGCTGTCCAGGGATGGACTCTATTGGGGCTCACAATTATTTCACAAAGCAAGCAAATAAGTGAGCCTCCGTGGTGGGGATCTCCTGATGGATTAGAAAAGATGCAGGTAGTAAATTATCAAGAGTGCTACACTTGATGCTGTCACTGGCCTGATAGTAGGCCAACAATACATTAGTGTTGACCCGTTTTTGCAATTTGTAAGACTTGTTGGCTGAGTGGTGGTGGAAGAGTGGGGGAGAGGCTGGTGGGAGAGGGACTAGGAGCATTGGAGGAGGGTGACATTGGAAGGGTCGGTGACTGTGTAGGAGGACTGGGGGAGAGGTGCTTGCCGGGGCTGCAAGCTCACCGCTCTAATCTTGTAGCCATTGTAACTTGTTGGCCATATGTTGTTTGAAGAGCAGGGTTTTAAGTTGATTTTTGAAGAGTAGGATGGGCGGTACTTGAGAGATGGCATTCTGGGTTCTTGCCAGTGGTTTGGCCTTTTTTGTGCGGATACTGGATTCTGGTCTGTAGGTGCAGCTTTTTTTTAGTCTTTCTTGTTTATCCTAATGTCTTGATCAGTTACGTCAGCTATGTTTGTGTGCTAACATTAACAACTTTGTAGAATAGACATCAGGTTTTGAAGGTGATATGTGGGGTCAGGAACAACCAAAGGAGGCCTCTGAGTGCTTACGACAGGTTGTATGTCAGAACATCATTGTCAGAAATACCATTTGACACAAATACTTTATCCTAATTGTAATTTACAAAACGATCTTCTCACTGGGGATAGATTTTCTATTATTAACTCAATGGGGAAATATTTTTGCAATTGATATTTAGAGCACAATACTAATCTTAAACAATATTCTGACAATTACATTCTGGTACTATATTGATGGTTAATATTTTGTTGAATGTCCGCAGACCTTGGATGAGTCCCTTGTATGAAACTCACTACGGTGAGTAGATCACTCATTAATACTGTTAGGTAGAACCCAGTATGGCATTGCCTCCATTGAGGTCAGACAGGACCTTTGCCTATACAACTGCTCTGAAATTCTCTTTTGGGTTTTGCTTTGTATAGCAGGGCCAGCTGGTGCTGGTTTTGTGGGTGATTTGAGTTTTGAAGTTGCGTTTGGTATCAACCAGGAAGTTTAGGGACTTGCAGCTGTCTAGTAGGGAGTGTAAGCTTTTTTGCAAAGAAGCTGTTGGGATATCAATGCGGGGGGGGCTCTGTTTTTGCTGGAGTCAGCTTGTGTTTGGTTGACCTTGGAGCTTGGGTGGTGGTGAAGCCATCAGGTAATGTCATGTGCAGAAGTGACTTTAAGGTGGAGCTGAGTGCCATCTGATGATGTCTTTATTGCACAACTGAACCTCAGGGGTTCAATGTAGAGGTTGAAGATTACTAGCAACAGTGTGGAACCCAGGTAAATAATACAGACTATCGAGATTTGGTCGGCCAGAATGAGTTCTACTCTGAAGCTGCTAATTACGACCCACCTCAATGGTATGTTTCATCAGTGGTAGAATTGAGTTAAAACCTTTAAGTGTTTGAATGTATCTGTTCACGTTACGTTAAGAGAGTCAGCAAAAAATTGAGAGGAAAAAGCAAAAAGTTCAAGGAAATCCACTAAGAAGGGCCATGTCCAACATCACCCCCTCCCAGCCCAAAGCCAGGATGTTTTTAATCATTCCCTTGATAAACCACCAGGCTCAGGGTGAAAAAGCTTGGATGAAGGACCACCAATGTGATGGTACCCCTCCAGCTTTAAGACCCCTGATCCCAGTGGGAGCCCCTTTTTCACTCTGGGGGCCCACCTCAGTGTGTGGCCCATTCATCCTCTGGTGGTGGCACTCCTGGCCCTACCCCCGGGCAACCGAAGTTCACTGGAACAGCACTAGGCCAATGGCACCAACAGTGGCTAGCATACATAACCTGGCACCTAGCCACCCAAGGACCTTGGCCCTTGGTGACCCCTGAAAAGGGGGGGGGGCACGGCTCCAGATGTCTTGCACCTTTCTTCCCCTTCCCTACTGACCAGGTTTAGGATGGCTTCCTGCATCTGGTCCCCCTGCCCAGGGTCTATACCCTGGGACTGGCCATGGGTGAGTTATTTTTTCCCTTGCCCCTCTTTGTGGACAGGGTACCACCCGGATCCAGAACTGATGGTTTACCAGTTCCGGTCATCCCCTCACACCACCCTGCTACGGATTTCCGTCAGGCAGTGGTCAGCTTCCCCACCTGGCGAACTGCCATAAAAAAACTGTGCATAAAAATCTGATTCCTTTTTTTGTTAGTTTGGCATGCACACTTTGCAGAATCTTAAGAGCGCATACCTACCTACCCAACCTTAACCCTTATGCTCTAAGGCATTTCGTGACAATTAAATTAAATAATATACTGTCTGTCTCTTTCCATCATCATCTCACTCTTCTATCTCATCACTCTCTCTTTACCTCTCTATCAATCTCTATAACTTTATATACATATCACAGTTCTCCCTCTATTTGAGCTCGCCCCACCACCTAACTTTACCAAACCTCACTATCAATACACTTCTCTCACCTCCACGTCTATCTACCTCTCTCTCATGACCTCACCTCAATCTCTCTACCAATCTGCATCCCAACCTCTATATCTTTACCTTCTTATCTCTCTATCTTACTCAACTTTCTATCTCGACCAACTCTCTGCACATACTTTTCTCTTTCCATATCATGCCCTGTCTTTCCCCCATTTACTTGAAGTCTCCCTCAAATGTATCATTCTCTTTACCTCACCTCTCTCTCTCTCTCAGTCTCTAAATACAAAACAAACCTCTTTTGACCTCACTCTTAACCCTATCATTTTCTCACCCCTATAGCTCTACCTCATTCCTCTTTGTCTCACATCTTTCTAGCATCTCATCTATCTCTATATAAATGCCCATGGTCTTTTATTACCAAACCTTTCACCATTTGTTTTGCTCAGTACCTCCTCTCTGCCTCATCTCTCCTATTTCTCTCTGCATCTCCTTCTCTGTTTCAGTTCACTCTCCATACCTCACTCTCTCTACAGCCCTGTTTGTACATTTCTGTAACTCACATCTCTGTCTCTACCCCTTTCTTTATTACACAACACACTCTATTTCTCACCCTCTATTTCTCTGACACTCTATCACTGTATCAACCTCACCTCTCTTTCTGTGCCTCGCCTTTGTCTCCTTGCTTTACCTTTTTTAATCTCAAAAACTCGTCTCACTTTCTACCCTGCATGCCTTTTCCTTCCTCCCCTTTTGTCTCGCTTTCTCACTGCTCTCTTGATATAAACATCTTTTAATGTTATGTTCCTCTATTTGTCACTGCTCTCTACATTGCATTTCTTTATACACCTCTTACTACATCATTTATTATCTATCTACCTTTATTTTCCTATGCCTTTATGTCTAACTCACCTTCCTTTTTTCTTTTCTTCTTTTAGGTGCTCTTTATGTCACACCTTGATGTAAGCCACACCGCTGCCTCTCTCCGATTTTCCCTTTCTCTAGTTATATCTGTTTCAATGTAAAACCACGCCTATTGCTTTACCTTCATTCTGTACATTCTGTACCCACCGCTTTCTACCTGTGTGTATCTTTCTCCTTTTACCTTATATTTCTCTCTACCTCATCTACTTCTCTACGTCATCTATTTCTCTTTCTCCTTCTCCCTCTACTTTGCCTCTGTTGCTACACCATTCTCTCTATCTTTTTATTGCCACCCCCACCTATTTATTTCTCGTACTTACCAGAGTCAGAGGTCGATGAATAGCTTAACACAGAAAATGAGACAGATTGGACAAGGCAGGGAAGAGAATTAAGAAGAAAATTATCAGATTTCATTAAGTAGGATAGGGAAAATACTTAGGGGGTCATTACGACCTTGGCGGGCGCGCAGCCCCCATCATGACATTCCTGCTGGGCTGGCGGGCGCAAACCAAGTTTGCGCCCGCCGGCCCAGTGGGAATGAGGCCGCAACATAGGAGCCGGCTCCTAATGGAGCCGGCGGTGTTGCGGCCGTGCGACGGGTGCAGTTGCACCCATCGCGCTTTTCACTGTCTGCTATGCAGACAGTGAAAAGCTGGCCGGGGCCCTGTTAGGGGCATGGGCAGTGCAGGGGCCCCCAGGGGCCCCAGGACACCCCTTACCGCCAGCCTCTTCCTGGCGGTGCAAACCGCCAGAAACAGGCTGGCGGTAGGGGGGTCATAATCCCCTGGCGGATTATCACTGACGGGGCTAAAATGGTGGGAAACCGCCGGCCCCGGCGGTGCGACCGCGGCGCTACCGCCGCGGACGTAATAGGCCAGGAAGCACCGCCAGCCTGTTGGCGGTGCTTCCGTCATTTAGGGTCAAAATGACCCCCTTAGTGCAGTGCTATGATGTAATCTGTTGTAGTGAGAATGTCAACCACCAAAGAGGTGAATTTAGTTGTGATTATGTATATCTAGCTCATAAGCTTGTGCATGTGTCTTATTTTTAATAGTGTTCACCACTCCCCTAAATATCCTCCACATCAACACTCATGTTCTCTACAACGAGAGGAAGAGGCTCCTGATTTGATAGTGAATTTAATGTTAAATGTTATTTCGAGACAAAAAATCTAGATCCAAGCGCAAAAAGAAATGCCTTTGTCAATGATTGTTAAGACTTTCCTTTGGTAATATTTATATGATGGGCTCCTGGTACCTTCGGTTTTTGGTAGTGTTCGTATACCTCTTTTTCTGAAAGTTAACATATAGGTCAGTATGTTTGGTATGGTCAGGCTTTGAATTAGATGGGTAATAATTGCAATGTATTTCCTAGAAGAAGTACCAAATATTCTAGCCTGGGGCACCAACATCCTTAAGATGGCTCTGAGGTGAGTGGTGCAGCCTGTGATATAGAGTGGAGGAGTTATCAGAATATTTTAGAAATTGCTTTAAGAACAACTTGTTCAATACATTTCAAACACATAGTTGGATAATACACTGTTTAGTCCCATTTATTAACCTATTTTAGTGGCCCTTCTAAAGAGCTGAAGCCCCGGACTCTTTTGAATTCCCAACAACGCTAAAAAGAATTAGAATCGGTATTTCTTTCAGCCCTATTAAGCCTTTGTTCTAGTTTAGTATTCCCCTCCTTCTTTTCATTTACTTTAGAGTCCCTCTCTGCCTTTAACACATTTTAAGAATTATTGCTTCCTTTCCTCTACAGAGCAGGGGCTCTTATTCGGAAAAACAGTAATCCTTGGTCAGTTAAGCAGGGCCCAAGATTACCAGCTGCCACGGATTCAAGTTGTACATTTATAATCTGGTGTGAGAGACCGTGAACTATGGTAAGTGATGTGAAAAAGGAAAAAAAGATGGCAAAACAAAGATGGCAAAGAACTTGAGAAGTTGTAGGGAGAATGAGAACATAAGGAAAGGAAGAAGCTAATGGAATTAATAAAAGTGATAGAAAGACGGGGGGCAAGTGAAAGGGAGAAGAGTAGAAAGTCTGGTTGAATATTTTCTAATTAAACGGGCTATATTTGAGATGATAATTCTGGAGGCAGACATTCTTGTGTCTTTATTACCCTTATTGTTAAGCAGTATTTCTTGAGCACCTCAAGTGTTCTGTGATCTTCAGGCAATAGTGTTGAATCCCTAGCAGAGACATTTCCACCTTTCAGCTTTCTGAGGTTGAAAAATGTATTATTATTAAATAGGGTAATATCAACACCTCTTTTTCACAATCTTTCTACACTGTAAACGTTGGTTTTAGGCCCTATATTAAAAAAGTAATTATCTTTGAGTTGGTCCTGGTCTGGTAGTTCAGAGCAGTAATATGTTCAGTATTGAAGCCACTGTCTAGCTGTGTGGTCAGATTCTAGTGGACCGATTGGTTTGTGTGAAATTCGCATAATTTTCTTTGCTGAAATGAAACAAAATTATGCAAAATGTTGTTCCAGCATTTTGTGCTATTTTTGGCATGAAACGGGTCCTTAAATTAATTTTGGACATGAGGATCCATTTCACACTAAAAAACGTGGACAACTGCATGTGATTTAAACAACAGCCACTCATGTTCCATTCATTCTCATTATTCTGGTGCTCCTACAAATAAAAAATTTGCATAAATGAAACCTGAATTACACAATATGGTGTAATACTAGACATTTTGTGTAAAATGTGTAACATGCAATGCAGGAAATTAGATGAGATTATGCTATTGTAAACTAAATGTTTCCCGGTATTCCAAGTCTATAAAATGAGCACCCTTGCGTTTAACAGTACACCTTGCTAACAGCATTAAGAGACAAATTAAGGAGTGTTTGCGCACTTTACAAAGCAGATATTTCTGCACTATCCTTGTTGAGATACTCCAGCCACAAGTTCTAACACAGATACAGTTTGCTTCATGAGAGTTCCTGCGGTACATAATTAGATTTCTTCCCATTTTTCTCTAATTATCTATGTTTGTGTAAACCTGCTTCAGCACCACAGCACCAGACACTCAGAGCGAGATGAAAGAAACAAACTATGTGTGAGTTGTTGGCAGTCTATGCTCAGCCTATCACATAAGCATTATTTGTGTTGTATAGATGTCTAACACACTTGCACTCTGTTAGTGATAATGGACCTGAGAACGCAGTCTGCAGCTCTCCAATAGCACTGTATGCCAGCGATTGAAAGCCAATCATAAGCCCCCCCATCACGTTTACAGAGTGATTACCAGCCTAGGGCGTGTTATACAACCATTTACCATGCAGTTGAAGCCACACATGTGGCTGGCTGTTTTATAGGCCCTGGCACCATCAGTCACACTGTAAGTAATACAGTGCCTCCCACATGGCAGGAACAAGAACCAAGTGAGAACCACGAGGCATCCAGAGTAGGACTCTTAACATGGTAAGTATAGCCTTTCAGGGTGACAGTGCCACATAAATTATGCAAAAAAGGAAGCAGAAAACTCTGGCTAGTTCCCAAGTTTTGATGGCGAGCAGCTCCTATATAAAGCAGCCTACAACACCACCAACACACTGAATCTGCTCATCTAAATGTCCGTTTGCCTAGCAAAGATATTTAGCATATGATTGGCGGAGTGCCATCCACACCAAGCTATCACATTTTTTAAGCATAGGATTAGCTGGTGCTATCCAGGCTGAGCTGAAAAATGACAAAAGTCTTTTACAACTCGAGGTAAGGTATAACAGCTTTAGCCTAGGAAAAATCCATACAAGCCAACATGGAATGAATAAAAGCAACCCCTGACACATATTTCACTCTTTTGGTGCTCTTCAGAGAGGTATAACTTTGACCAGAAACAAGAGAGCATCAAAAGTATGAGTCAAAACAATTCCCTTTCATACATAGAGTGCCACATAGATTATGCAACGAAGGAAGCAGGGAACTCTGGGTAGCTCCCATGTTTTGGTGGACAGCTGCTCCTATACAGAGAATCCTACAACCAACACCATTGACACAGAATCTACTCACATCAAATGTCTGTTTTTGTAGCCACGTTTTTAAGCATAGGATTAATGCAGTACCATCCATACTGAGCTAGAAAGTGATAAAGGGCCTGATTTAGAGTTTGTCGGATGGGTTACTCCATCACAAATGTGACCGATATCTTTTCTGGCATATTACGATTCCCATAGTATATAATGGGTCTGTAATACGGCAGACAGGATATCCGTCATGTTTGTGAAGGAGTAACCCCATCCGCCAAACTCTAAATCAAGCCCAAAGACTTTTGTCATTTTTACAACAAGACTTTATGCATAGGATTAGCTAGTGCCATTGATGTCTAGCTGAAATACTACTACTCCAGAGATTTTGATTGGTGAAATACCATCTGAGCCAACCTGGAATGACTAATAACAACCACTGACAAGTGCTTCACTTTTATAGAGCTCAAATACCATCCAAACATAGATAGATAGATAGATAGATAGATAGATAGATAGATAGATAGATAGATAGATAGATAGACAGACAAGCAGACAGACAGACAGACAGACAGACAGACAGACAGACAGATAGATAGATAGATAGATAGATAGATAGATAGATAGATAGATAGATAGATAGATAGATAGGTAGATAGATAGATAGATAGATAGATAGATAGATAGATAGATAGATAGATAGATAGATAGATAGATAGATAGATAGATAGATAGATAGATAGATAGATAGATGAATGTATGTCCAGGGGTTCTCTTACTAGTAAACAGGGACTTGATCTAGCAATCCCAAGGTGTTCTTTTAGGGGATAGTGTGGTCAAACAGCCTTCGGCTTAAAAGAGAGGAGTGTTACACATCTGCAAGTACACACGCAGCCAATAAATGAGACACACAACTCAAGAAGGAGATCCACACCAATTTACAAAAAAAACAAGTATCTTTATATATGTTTTGGCACCAGAATCAATACGTTCAGGTAAGAATGTTTTGCAAAAAAAACACATTACTTTTTTGGAAAGTCGACACAGTGCCTTTTCTGAAAAGCTGCAATGTTATCCTATGGAGAGAAAAACAAATACTGCGTTCAGGTATGATACAGCGGCTTACAGGACCAAATCCTGGACTTTAAGTAAGTTTTGGGCAAGGGTCAGGACCAGATCAACAGGTCACACCAGGCGGTAGTAAGGCGGCCAGGTGCAGAGGTGTAGTATGGCATTGTATGCTCAGTGTTAGTCAATGAGGATCGGTCCATTTGAAAAGAGGCTTCAGGTCTGAATAGTGAGTCCAGCCAGGAAGAACCAACAGGTTAGTTGAAGTCTTGAGATGCTCAGGGAAGGAGGGACACCTTCCAACCTCTTCTCCATGTGCTAGGGGGGACGGATAAATAGGTGTGCTGAGGCGTCGGGGTTTCTCCACCAGAGCACTCGCAGTTGAGGGGGACTGCGGACAGAGGCTGCAGGCAGTGCCAGTGAGACAACAGTGGGTGAGTCCAAGGTGGGCTTTGTCTGTGGAAGGCTGGGGGACTACGTTGGCACTGTTGGTCCACTTCTACTAGGGCTAGGTGGCACAGGTGCAGTGGTGCTTTCCGGTGTCGCATTTCCTGTGGTCTGGAGCCCTCACAGTTGTCTTGGGGTGCCTGCAAAATGCAGGGAAGCATCTCTGCTGTTCCACAGGAGTCCCTGGGTCTTTGTTAAAGGAAGATAGGCCTCCCAGGCTTTTAGAGGCACAGCAGCTTGCAGGGCTAGTCATCTTTGGTGCAAATCGGCAGGAACAGCAGACAGGTCTGCAGTGCTGGGGCTAAGTCAGGTGCTTTTTCCTCCGGCTTTGCTTTTGAGGCTCTTGGGTGTCCTTTTGCATAGGTCAGCAGGAATCTGATTTCCTGGTGCCAGAGACTCCCATAAATACTGAATGTAGGCATGTTTCAGGGAGTGCAGGGTATAGGTACACCTCCTATATGACCACTTCCTGTGGGAAGTGGGCATACCAAACATCCCTATTTTCAGTGAAGCCATCATGTTGCTAGGGAACTTGTAGTGACCAGTGTCCAGCACATGTACTTAAAATGGCTTTGCTGTTCACACACTATGGGGGTGATTCTAATTCTGGCGGGCGGCGGAGGCCGCCCGCCAGAATTCCGCCCCCATAATACCGCTCCGCGGTCAGAAGACCGCGGAGGGTATTATGAGTTTTTCCCTGGGCTGGCGGGCGGTCTCCAAAAGACCGCCCGCCAGCCCAGGGAAAAACTCCCTTCCCACGAGGATGCCGGCTCGTAATCGAGCCGGCGGAGTGGGAAGGTGCGACGGGTGCAGTAGCACCCGTCGCGTATTTCAGTGTCTGCAAGGCAGACACTGAAATACCTTGCGGGGCCCTCTTACGGGGGCCCCTGCCGTGCCCATGCCATTGGCATGGGCACAGCAGGGGCCCCCAGGGGCCCCGCGACCCCCCCCTACCGCCATCCTGTTCATGGCGGCTTTCCCGCCATGAACAGGATGGCGGTAGGGGGGGTCAGAATCCCCCATGGCGGCGCAGCAAGCTGCGCCGCCATGGGGGATTCTGAGGGCAGCGGTAAACCGGCGGGAGACCGCCGGTTTACCCTTTCTGACCGCGGCCAAAGCGCAGCGGTCAGAATGCCCTGCGGGGCACCGCCGGCCTGTCGGCGGTGCTCCCGCCGACCTCGCGGGGTTAGAATCAGCCCCTATGTCTAGAAATCGACAAAGAAATAGCAAGGCATATCTGCTCCTGCAGGTATGTCCTCGCATGTAATATAATGCACCTTGCCTTAGGGCTTTAAGGCCTACTGTAGGGGTGACGTACATATAGTGCATGCAGTGTTAGGGGACATGGCACAGACTGTGTGCCATGTTGTGTTTTCACTTTTAGCTGCACCAAGACACGCAGCCTGCAATGGTAATCTGCAAGTGTTCGGTGAGGGGTCCCTGAGGGTGGCATAATACATGCTGCAGTCTTGGGGGACCCTCTTTGGTACCCAGGTACCACGGGTACCATTTACTAGAGACTTATAGGGGGGCCAAAGGTATTTGCTAATCGGGGAACAACAGCACAGTTTTAGGGAAAGAGATCTTGTGCTGGGGATCTGGATAGCAGGAACCCAGTGCACTTTCAGTCAAAACGGCATTGAGGACCATGCAAACAGTGGGGGTGACCATGTCAAAAAGGGGCACTTTCCTACTATATATATATATATATATATATATATATATATATATATATATATATATATATATATATATATACTTTAAAACTAAATTCCCCTGTTAAGAGTTATTTCAAGTAACTATGCCTAAATATCTCCAGTGACCTTGTGTTTCTGTAACTTTGCCAATGTGATTGTTCCTCAAGCCTCTCCATCAGATAACTTTACAAGGTGGAGCTGCAGTGAAAACACAGTTACATGATTTGTAGTTTACAGAAATAAGTGCTTTTTACCTTAATGCAAGGGACTGCTGGGGGGGGGGGGAGGGGGCTGCTGTAAATGCAGCTCCCTGCTTGTGGGAGCAATACCTTCATATCCTGCCCTGCCTGCATGACAGCGGGCAGGGAAAGAGATGAAAACTACTCTCCCGCTTGCTGGGAGCTGACTTGTGTTTGCTTTTGCTTGCCGGGAGCTGTCACAGCTCTTGCTAAGCAAAAGCAAACAGCTACCTTTTGAGGGTGGGCACCTCATGAGTAGCAGGAGCCGGCCCTGGGGGGGTGGTGGGCCCCAGGGCCATATATGGCTCCAAGAGGTGGACCTTGCGGCTTCCCTTCTGTTCTCTGCACAGGGCCAGCCCCAGGCAGGTGGTCATCCCCAGGGCCATATATGGCCCAGGAGGGGGGCCGCACAGCCCCCACAGATTATTTTATACTATAGCCCTGAGAAGGTGGTGGTCCCCAGGACCCGTGAGAGTTCACGCGGCTCGCATAATTTCATTATTGTTGCTCTGGGTAGGTGGCAGTCCCCGGGGGGGTCCACATGGCACATCATGAAAGTTGTTGTTGCCCCAGGGAGGTGGTGGTATCCAGGGACCAAGGGGCCTGCGTGGCCCCCCACATTTGACTTTGTTCTTGCCCTGGGGAGGTGGCAGTCCCTGGGGATCCGCAGGGCCTCCTGCACATATTTTAAAATTGGCCCCGGGGAGGTGGTGGTCCCCGGAGCCTGGGAAGATCCACGTCACCCCCAGTATACAAAACATTGCCCTGGGGAGGTGGTGGTCCCTGAGGATTTTGAAAGCCTTAGGAGAAATGTCCCATGCGCCGCCTCCTTATTAATTATTAAAGGAAAAGAATGCTCCTGGGAACTGACCCACCTGGGCACCACTTTTTTTTTAATTTACAGCAATGATCGTGAATATTTTTGAATTTTGCAGAGATTAAAAAAATGCTTTTTTGCCCTGGTTTGGTTCCATGTGGACACCTGCACCAAGACTAGGGGGTTAGGGAAAATGTACCCTGCCTCCTTTTCTTTTCTTTTAATATTTCTTTTTTCGACTCGGCTGAATCTGAGTCTCAAAATGGCTGCCAACACTTCCTAGTTGTGTGTCGGCAGAAAACAAAGAGAGTGGAGCTCCAACTGCTGCCCATAAGGGTGAGCTGTTACTGTATTCCTGGCACTGAATTTGCCACTTATGGGGTCTCAAAGGCAGTGCCAGTGGTAGCAAAGCGCAGCTGCGACCCCTGGCAACCCCTAAATGACACCCATAGGTTTGGGTACAAAATGTTTGCATTGTCAATTATGTTTTTAAAGTTAATATTTAAATGGCAATCCCTACCTGCAGTCTGAGAACATAGGCTGAATGATTGATGTAACTTTTATCTATGTATTTGTATGGTGTTTCTGTAGCACCATCCTAACCAATAGCAACAAAGCTCTGTCGGGGACCAAAGACAAGCATAAAGTCAACGAGTAATGGGTGGGATGTGGATGGTTAAAGCATTGTGATGTAATGCTCTTTTAAGGGTGAGTCTTCAACTCTTTCCTAAATTGAAGCAAGGTTGCAGAGGTTGGGGAGGATAATTGGAACATTTTCCAGATCCTGGGTGCATAGATGGAGAAGTCATGCTGCGTTTTTGTTTCCTTTTTATACTTCTTAGTCTGTAGTCTAGTCATGTCTGGGCTACCTTTGCGTGAGAACCACCAGAGAGATGGTGAGCTGGTCTGCAAGTTTAGTGGTGGTGTTGGTAGTGTTGGTAGTGATGACTTTGTAAATGATGCATCTAGTTTTAAGGTGACGAGGGCTAGTAAATGGAGCGAATGGAGATCCATCATGTTGGAGGTAATGTGGTCATATTTCTTCAGGCCATGGAGGAGATGGGCTACAGCATGTAGGATGCCCTTAACCACTTCGCTTCCAGGCCTTTTCCCCCTCAGGTGGCAAGCATTTTTTTGGCTATTTGGGGCAGTTCGTGCTTAGGCCCTCATAAATTTTTGTCCACATAAGCTACCCACGCCAAATTTGCATCCTTATTTTCCAACATCCAAGGGATTCTAGAGGTACCCAGACTTTGTGGGTTCCCCTGAAGGAGACCAAGAAATTAGCCAAAATACAGTGAAAATTTAGTTTAAAAAAAAAAGAAAATGGGAAAAAAGGGCTGCAGAAGAAGGCTTGTGGTTTTTCCCTGAAAATGGCATCAACAAAGGGTTTGCGGTGCTACAATCACCATCTTCCCAGCTTTCAGGAACAGGCAGACTTAAATCAGAAAACACAATTTTTCAACACAATATTGGCATTTTACTGGGACATATCCCATTTTTACGATTTTTCTGTGCTTTCAGCCTCCTTCCACTTAGTGACAGAAATGGGTATGAAACCAATACTGGATCCCAGAAAGCTAAACATTTCTGAAAAGTAAACAAAATTCTGAATTCAGCAAGGGGTAATTTGTGTAGATCCTACAAGTGTTTCCTACAGAAAATAACAGCTGAAATAAAAGAATATTGAAATTGAGGTGAAAAAACAGCCATTTTTCTCAATGTTTTACTCTGTAACTTTTTCCATGTCAGATTGTTTAAAGCAATATACCGTTACGTCTGCTGGACCCTTCTGGTTTCAGGGATATATAGGGCTTGTAGGTGCATCAAGAACCCTATGTACCCAGAGCCAATAAATGAGCTGCACCTTGCAATGGGTTTTTATTCTATACTGGGTATACAGCAATTCATTTGCTGGAATATAAAGAGTAAAAAATAGGTATCAAGAAAACCTTTGTATTTCCAAAATGGGCACAAGATAAGGTGTTGAGAATTAGTGGTTATTTGAACATCTCTGAATTCCGGGGTGCCCATACTAGCATGTGAATTACAGGGCATTTCTCAATTAGACGTCTTTGTTACACACTGTCTTACATTTAGAAGGAAGAAATGAAGAGAAAAACAAGGGGCAATAACAGTTGTTTTGCTATTCTGTGTTCCCCCAATTCTCCAGATAAAAATGGTACCTCACTTGCGTGGGTAGGCCTAATGCTCGCGACAGGAAATGCAACATGGGCACATCACATTTTTAAACTGAAATCTGACGTGTTTTTTGCAAAGTGCCTAGCTGTAGGTTTTGGCCTCTAGCTCAGCCGGCACCTAGGGAAACCTACCAAACATGTGCATTTTTTAAAACTAGACACCTAGGGGAATCCAAGATGGGGTGACTTGTGGGGCTCTCACCAGGTTTTGTTACCCAGAACCCTTTGCAAACCTCAAAATTTGGCTAAAAACTAACTTTCTCCTCACATTTCAGTGACAGAAAGTTCTGGAATCTGAGAGGAGCCACAAATTTCCTTCCACCCAGCATTCCCCAAAGTCTCCTGATAAAAATGATACCTCACTTGTGTGGGTAGGCGTAGTGCCCACGACAGGAAATGCCCCAAAACACAACCTGGACACATCACATTTTCCCAAAGAAAACAGAGGTGTTTTTTACAAAGTGCCTACCTGTGGATTTTGGCCTCTAGCTCAGCAGGCAGCTAGGGAAACCTACCAAACCTGTGTATTTTTTAAAACTAGACACCTAGGGGAATCCATGATGGGGTGACTTGTATGGCTCTCACCAGGTTCTGTTACCCAGAATGCTTTGCAAACCTCAACATTTGACTAAACAAACACTTTCTCCTCACATTTCAGTGACAGAAAGTTCTGGAAGCTGAGAGGAGCCACAAATTTCCTTCCACCCAGCGTTCCCCCAAGTCTCCCGATAAAAATGATACCTCACTTGTGTGAGTAGGCCTAGTATATGCGTCAGGAAATGCCCCAAAGCACAACATGCACACATCACATTTTCCCAAAGAAAACAGGTGTTTTTTTCAAAGTGCCTACCTGTGGATTTTGGCCTCTAGGTCAGCTGGCACCTAGGGAAACCTACCAAACCTGTGCATTGTTTAAAACTAGCTACCTAGATGAATCCAAGATGGGGTGACTTGTGGGGCTCTCAACAGGTTTTGTTACCCAGAATCCTTTGCAAACCTCAAAATTTGGCTAAAAACAAACTTTCTCCTCACATTTCAGTGACAGAAAGTTCTGGAATCTGAGAGGAGCCACAAATTTCCTTCCACCCAGCGTTCCCCCAAGTCGTCTCCCGATAAAAATGATACCTCACTTGTGTAGGTTGGCCTAGTCCCCGCAACAGAAAATGCCCCAAAACACAACATGGACACATCACATTTTCCCAAAGAAAACAGAGGTGTTTTTTACTAAGTGCCTACCTGTGGATTTTGGCCTCTAGCTCAGCCGGCACCTAGGGAAACCTACCAAACCTGTGCATTTTTTAAAACTAGACACCTAGGGGAATCCAATATGGGGTGACTTGTAGTGCTCTCACCAGGTTTTGTTACCCAGAATCCTTTGCAAACCTCAACATTTGACTAAGAAAACACTTTCTCCTCACATTTCAGTGACAGAAAGTTCTGGAATCTGAGAGGAGCCACAAATTTCCTCCCACCCAGCGTTCCCCCAAGTCTCCCGATAAAAATTATACCTCACTTGTGTGAGTAGGCCTAGTATATGCGTCAGGAAATGCCCCAAAGCACAACATGCACACATCACATTTTCCCAAAGAAAACAGGTGTTTTTTTCAAAGTGCCTACCTGTGGATTTTGGCCTCTAGGTCAGCTGGCACCTAGGGAAACCTACCAAACCTGTGCATTGTTTAAAACTAGCTACCTAGGTGAATCCAAGATGGGGTGACTTGTGGGGCTCTCACCAGGTTTTCTTACCCAGAATCCTTTGCAAACCTCAAAATGTGGCTAAAAACAAACTTTCTCCTCACATTTCAGTGACAGAAAGTTCTGGAATCTGAGAAGAGCCACAAATTTCCTTCCACCCAGCATTCCCCCAACTCGTCTCCCGATAAAAATGATACCTCACTTGTGTAGGTTGGCCTAGTGCCCGCAACAGAAAATGCCCCAATACACAACATGGACACATCACATTTTCCCAAAGGAAACAGAGTTTTTTATTTCAAAGTGCCTACCTGTGGATTTTGGCCTCTAGGTCAGCTGGCACCTAGGGAAACCTACCAAACCTGTGCATTGTTTAAAACTAGCTACCTAGGTGAATCCAATATGGGGTGACTTGTGGGGCTCTCACCAGGTTTTGTTTCCCAGAATCCTTTGCAAACCTCAAAATGTGGCTAAAAACAAACTTTCTCCTCACATTTCAGTGACAGAAAGTTCTGGGATCTGAGAAGAGCCACAAATTTCCTTCCACCCAGCGTTCCCCCAAGTCGTCTCCCGATAAAAATGATACCTCACTTGTGTAGGTTGGCCTAGTGCCCGCAACAGAAAATGCCCCAAAACACAACATGGACACATCACATTTTCCCAAAGAAAACAGAGGTGTTTTTTACAAAGTGCCTACCTGTAGATTGTGGCCTCTAGGTCAGCTGGCACCTAGGGAAACCTACCAAACCTGTGCATTTTTTAAAACTAGACACCTAGGGGAATCCAAGATGGGGTGACGTGTGGGGCTCTCACTGTCAGGAATCCTCAAGGTGCCTCCTGTGTTATCTGTCAGCATCCCCAGGGATTAGGATTAAATCATATCTCTGTTCTTAGTTAAACCTTCATGTTTCTAAGTAAACATAATGTGCTGTGTTACACAATTGGTTTTATCAATGCTTGTTTTACCAATGCTTGTTTGCTAATGTGAGCAGGTGTAGAAGTGCTTCTAATTGGGCGGGTTGACTCATCTCAACTGCTTTCCTGATTGGCTATAAATAGCAGAGTGAAGCATGCCTCCCTGCTTGGCTTTGTTTTGCTTCCTGATCTCAGCATCTGACTTGGCAGTCCAGCCCCTGCTGTCATCCTCATATTCAGGACTTTTGAGGCAATTCTTTTCTTCGTTCTGTACCAGCTAACACCAGTCATTCCTCCAGCACACCGGAAAAAGACTGCAGCTAAGTGACCAGTATTGTTCTTTGAGCGCTGTGCTTTCCTAGAACGGCTGGTGTATTTCAGACCTCGTATTTCGGCAGAGTGCTTATCTTGAAGAGAGAAATGCATTTCTGAACATTCTACATTATTATTGTAGTTACTTGCCTAAATGTGCTTCAGGAAATCTGATTGAGCTCAAGTACTACAAAAAGTGACAGTGCAATTTTAAAAGAGCATTTACGTGATTTTTCTTTCTCCAATAGCATAACTCTTGGATTTAAATTGTGTCATTCATGCCTGTGTTTCAGGTTTGAGGAATTTGCTTCTTAAAGGGTTTTTCACACACAGAGTGAAACCAAACCAAACTGTGCCACCCTAACTGTTTGAACCCAGATTGGACATTTGAATTTCTTGGATTGTTTTTATTCCTTTTAGTTTAACCCTATGCATGCAGGAAAGTTATATGTGATATAGTTAATGCCCTTGTTTGTCTTTCTTGTGCAAGATAAGTTCAACCACAGTTCTAATTGTAGTGTGCAACAGTGAATCTCTGTGAAGCCAGCCCTAGTGTTGTAGTACTTATTGTTATGGTACTCAGTTTGGTTTTTTGGTAATGCAGTGTTAGTAATTGTGCCAACAGTTATTATTATCCAAGAAAAGTGCTGGAGCATCCTGGTGTTCTTCTACCACTCCCGTGCCCATATCTCAAAGAGAGATTCAGTTTCAAGGAAGTTGAGTGCACTAACTCTACTATCACTCTGTCAACAACAACCTGCCCCCGAAGATACAGGGTGCCTGGCTGGACCGGCAAGACGTGGCACTGTTTTGTCTCTTTCTCTTCCACTCCCCCTTTTCTTTTGGAACACCTGCCGGGGTTTCTGTGTCCACCAGGAAGTGATGAGAGGTGTTCCAGGAGGTCGGGGCATACCATCGCTCCTGCAGACATCCTGCTTTTCAGGTGAGTGGCCCCATCTCAACAGAAAGCCAAGCCACAACATACAGGGCTGCCTGGACGATGGATTCCTCAATGGGTACTTTCAAAGGTTTTGCACAGGCTTTACCAGGTGCTCAGGATTCTCAATCTTTATTAGATTTAACTAGGGCCCTAGCAGGGGGTTACAGAAGGACTTTCTGGAGTTGCACACTGAGCTACAGCGGTATAAATCACAATTGACCTGGTAGTACGATTGGATCACCGCTTGAGTGAACGTAAGGGAGAAAAACTTCTGGGGTGACACACGCTTAGTGGTGCTCAAAACTGAGAAAAAGGAGTCCACCATTCCCACTGATGATACATCTGAGCCCATGCAAATTGGCAGTGTACGGGGCCCACTATCTAAGGAAGAGAAAGAACCTAGGAAAACATTGAAACTGTGTTTACACTGCGTTCAGGCAGGGCATTTTGCTCGGGAATGTTCTAACAAGCCTACTGCTCCAAAGAAAGGCATCTGAGCGGTAACAGGGCCTGAATTCTCTCTTCCTGCCCAGGCGGAAAACTAACTGACTCGATAACTTCTGAAACCATTTTTTCAAGCGCTTCTTTCAATACAGTCTCACATCTTCTGGCTAATACCACCAGTCCAGTACCTCAACATCTAACTCTTATTGTGACGTTAGTGTTGTCCCCTCAGGTTTGTAAGGTCATTCCCGTATTGCTTGACTCTGGGGCTACCGGAAACTTTTTAGACTTGGGTTTGGCTAAAACCCTAAAAATT
Organism: Pleurodeles waltl; assembly: GCF_031143425.1. Classification (NCBI taxonomy): domain Eukaryota; kingdom Metazoa; phylum Chordata; class Amphibia; order Caudata; family Salamandridae; genus Pleurodeles; species Pleurodeles waltl. Next base: position 822,213,781 of record NC_090450.1, on the reverse strand, counting down.
ACGACTGTCAGAAAAGACGTCCCTGAACGAGTCAGAGCCGTGGATGGCTCAGAATTGTCCCCCGGGCTTATCGTTTATCAAACAAAACCCTTGTCCATGCTTTGCGCAAACAACCATACAGAACAAATTCAGTTTGACCTCATAGATACCCCAGTATTTGGAGCCATTTTGGAGATACCCTGGCTTCAGTTACACAATCCCAAAATTGACTGGGCAGCAAGGACAGTGACATTAGACTCTAAACATTGCTGGCACTCCTGTTACCAAGACAAACCGTTACTAGTGACACCCTTGCATTGTGTGTCCACACATAGTACGGCTATCAAGCCGGATGACACACTGGCCATTCCTGCACTGTATAAAGACTTCCATGATGTCTTTAGTGAACAGAGGCCACCCAGCTGCCACCACATAGGTCATACAATTGTCGTATCGACTTGATTCCAGGGGCAACGCTACCATGCAGTAGGGTGTATGCTCTTTCTGAGCCTGAAAATCGATACCTGCGTGACTACCTGGATGATCTATTGGCTAAGGGTTTCATTCGTCATTCAACGTCACCAGTATCGTCGTATTTGTTTTTCGTGCCTAAGAAGAATCGCGAGCTGCGCGCCTGTATAGATTATCGTGCAGTGAACAAAGTGACCATAAAAAATCAGTATCCTCTTCCATTGATCCCAGTACTTTTAGATCAGGTACGTCAGTAGACCATTTATACTAAACTCAACCTCCTGGGCGGCTACCACTTGATCCGAGTGATGAAGGGGGAAGAGTAAAAGACGGCGTTCCAAGCTAAATTTGGACTCTTCGAGTACACAGTGATGCCCTTCAGGTTGTGTAACGCTCCTGCAACGTTTCAGTTTTTCATCAATGAAGTGCTGCAGGAGTTTCTGGATATCTGTGTAGTGGTATACATAGACAACATATTGATCTATTCGTCTTCCACTAAGGAACATATAGGGCATGTAAGAGCGGTTTTACAATGACTTTGTGAGCATCATCTCTTCACCAAGATGGAAAAATTTGTTTTTCACGATACAACTGTAGAATTCCTGGGATATGTGATCACTCCCGATGGAATTTACATGGATAGATTCAAGGTACAGGCCATCCTGAATTGGGTAGCCCCAAGATCCATCAAGGAAGTGCAACAGTTTCTGGGCTTCGCAAATTTTTATCAGAGATTTATAACCCACTTTTCTACCGTGGTATCTCCCATAACACGTCTCCTACAAAAGGGGGTTAAGTTCCTCCGGGATGCAGAAGCTGAGAAAGCCTTCCAACATCTTAAAAACACATTCACTGAAGCACCCATTCTCTATCATCCCGACCCGGCTCAGCCATTTTTCGTGAAAGCAGATGCTTCCCAAATGGCAGTGGGTGGTGTCTTGTCCCAACAAGATCCTGAGTCTGGGCATTTCAATCCAGTAGCTTACTTCTCAAAGAAATTGCTACCCTCAGAGCAAAATTACACGGTGGCGGAACAGGAACTTCTGGCCATCAAGCTTGCCTTCCAGGAATGGCATCACCACCTACTAGGAGCTAGACACACCGTAACTATTTACACAGATCACCGTAATTTACGTTTTTTCCACGCAACCAAGGCCCTGACACCTCGTCAATTACGCTGGCTTCTATTCTTTAACAAGTTTGACTTTATAATCACCTATAGGCTCGGTACTACACAACAAAAGGCAGACACGTTGTCTAGGATAGGTTTCTCCTCTGATGTTGCTCTAGAACAGGTCAGACGCATTATACCCCCAGAAACAATCGTGGCTGTGTGCACTTCCTAAGAGTTCCTTGAGAAAATACAGGTAGCCCAACACAAAGTTTCCTGTTCAACTGATATGTATGAAAAAGAGGGTTTATTATACCATACTGATCAGTTGTACGTCCCTACCAAAGAATTACAGGATACAGTGTTACATTGGGGACATGATTCTGTCCTCGCAGGTTACCCGGGTAGGAAAAAGATGTTAGATCTCTGTCAAAGTTGGCTTTGGTGGCCCACACTTGTGCAGGATGTCAGAAGCTACGTCCAAACTTGTACCACCTGTGTTCGGGCTAAAACCCCACATACTCCAACCACAGGATTGTTACTTCCCATGCCAATTCTGGTGGCCCCATGGCATACCATAAGTATGGATTTTATTTCTGATCTCCCAGCTTCCAATGGACACACTGTCATATGGATGGTTGTAGACTACCTAACTAAAATGGCTCATTTTGTTCCATTAAAGTGCCTCCATACGGCTTCCAAGCGCTCTGATTTGTTTGTCCAACACATTGTACAGCTTCATGGGTTGACCATCACAATAGTTTCCAATCGTGGCCCTCAATTTATATCACGGTTTTGGCGGAGCTTCTGTTCCTCTGTCGGTATGGACGTCCGCTTGCCCTCTGCATATCATCCACAAACGGATGGGCAGACGGAACGTGCCAACCAATCACTGGAGCAAATCCTGAGATGTTACATTGACACATGGTCTACTGAGTGGGATAAGACTTTACCTCTTGTTGAATTTGTATATAACAACAGTGTCCACATGGCTACAGGAGTATCCCCATTTTACTGTTTGTTTGGTCTGCCAATTCCATACCATGCCCTCTTGCTAGGAATGTACTGCCTAAAAACCAAATGACCCTTGAACAGAACCAAAGACTCATCTACAGATATTTCTTTGCTTGGAATACAGCTCTCTGAAAACCGATCTACCAAATGATCAAGGACAGGTCTAATCTTAAAAAGACGGTCAGAATCAGGGTGATCTCGTGGCAAGGCTAAAGCATTATCTACAAAATGCAACATCCGAAGACGAAGCTCATACCGGTTACGACTCACGATAGCAGGAAATATAGCAGTTGCCATCAAGGTACTAGTAGGCCAATATGAAGACAGTGATGGCTTCCTTATCAGCCCCATCAAAAAAGTTAAACCCAAGAGCTTTTTCAACTCTTCCAGATTTGTGGGAATCCACCGGCTAGCTCTAGAGTGTGGCCTAAGTCTGGCAGCTTTGTCCCTCAAATACTGCTCTGCATACAAATTAGTCTGCTCAATCTCTTCCAAAAATATCTTGTCCATAAACAACTCAAAAATTTTGACGGGCAAAAAGTCTTCCGTATTAACTCGACACCCTGGGAAACCAGTAAACACAGGCAACTGTGGCTGGTCCATGTTTGGTGCAACCCACGTGTCAGGTCTTCAAATGGGAAGCCTTTCAGCCGCTGACTGCTGCACCTTTGGCACATCAGTGTCCTCCTCTAAAACAGGCCCTTCATCAGCACTGAGAGTGGTTTCATCATCAGATGATTCCTCTCTGACAGAAAATGCACTTTCAGAATCTTGCACTTCCTCCGCTGCCTCAGATGCAGAGTCAGTCTCATAATCATGGTCAGAAGATGACTCAAAAAGCACACCAACAACCTGCTGAGCGGTCATCCTACGGCTAGCCATGATCCTTCCTACAAAAATTAACTGGACAAATGCACCACCAACAACCAGCACTGTGTAAGATATGTAACAAACAAAGTGTGGCTTTATCACTAAAAGTTATTAACTCAAAAACTATACCGCTCACTTGCCTGAAAAAGCTTTACTCACCAGCAACTATTCTGCACAGCCACAGCAATCACCAATGATATCCCACTAAAAAGAGAAAAAAAGCAAATTAGACATAAGACAACACAATAATCATTGTGCATAAATCTAAGGACAATTTCACACACAAACCTGCATTCAGTACACCACCTACAAACATGTCATTCATGCATGGCAAGAATACTCCTTTGGAGTAAATTTATTTACTTACCTAAAACATGCAACTATGCAAACCGCAGGATGGCCACTGCCAAAACGGCAACAAGCCACAGCAAAGGAAGCAAAAGCTTTGAACTAGAACAAAAAGAAGAAATAAACTGTTCTTATCATAAATGCAAATGCTTTGCAAGTTGACAAACACGCCGCCACCAACCATTTTTAAATTTTCCCTTGTGTCTAGTGTTCTCTGCTTGGGGGCAGAAATGCCATAAAATATATTGCTCCCTCTGGGGGGGGGGGGCGACCCTTGCCCAAGGGGCCACCCCCCCAAACAAAACACACACATGATCCCTGGCGCTAAGTGGATTCTGCCCCTCTTGGGGGGATATGGGCCTAAAAAAAAAAAAACAATAGCCCAATCTGCCCCCCTTCTGCCCAATACTGCTTTTTGGCCCTTGGGGGTGACCCTTGCCCAAGGGGGCGCCCTCCCAACACAAAAAAAGACAAAAGAAAGAAAAGAAAAAAGTTCCCTGGCGTCTTCATAAAATAGGCCAATCTGCCCCCAAGGGGGGCATAAATGGCATAGATTATATTGCCCCCTTTGGGTGGCAACCCTTGCCCAAGGGGGCCTAAAACAAATAGACTGATCTGCCCCCAAGGAGGGCAGAACTGCCCAATAGTGCTTTTGGGCCCTTGGGGGCGACCCTTGCCCAAGAGGCCGCCCCAACACAAAAAAATGAGGAATAAAAAACAATCCCTGGTTTCTAGTGGCTTTCAGATCGGCCAAAAAAATCTGCCCCCAAGGGAGCAGAAATGGTAAAAAATACATTGCCCCCAAAAGGAGAGCGACCCTTGCCCAAGGGGTCACTCTCCCACGTAATGACAAGACATATGCACACACATACACTAATTCTCTGGTGTCTAGTGGGCATTCCTGCTACCCGATCGCATCACGATCGTGCACCAGGAATGCTCAGAGACATAGAGGGAAAGGAAAACCCTTTGCGTCCATGGCCGTCAAGGGGTTAAGAAGTGCCATTGTGTGGTCTGGGAGGCCATGGAGCAGGGCATTACCACTGTCCAGATGCAAGAGTATGGGGGCTTGAACAGCAGTTATGAAGTCACTTTCTGGAAGAAAGTTTTGCTTTCTTTAGAAACAAGAGCTTGACTTTTTATTTTTTGACAGTGTGTTCTCCAAACCTGTGAGAGCTCTGAAAATTAGTAGAACAGTGTATGAGCCTGTAAAACATGTGGCTCTGCTGTGTATGTTGTGTATGCATAAGAGGATGAGATGCCTCTCATTTGTATTTTCCTACTCTTCAGAGAGCTTAACTGGTATAACCCCTCAACTCTCCAAATACTCTGGAGTTAGTGAGGTTTGTAAACTTTGTGAATGCAATTCTTGGTGCTTTACAACATCACCAGACACCACTGCTCTGCTCTGGGTTTAAACATTTGCTGTTTTGACTGCTTCATAAAGACTGTCTCCCTCTCTGTTCTATCTCATGCCATTCTGCATTGATGTCTGTACTTTTTTGTGGTCTTTTAAATCTACAAGAGCATCAGAGGGGTACAACTAAGTACACTGCTCTGAAAATATATAAATAATCAGTCTACAATTTGTACCCATTATTTCCGTACAAGCTTTGCATCTGTCTGTCAGTCTGTGTGAGTGTGTGTGTGTGTAGACGTGTGTGTTTGTAACCCTGGGTTGTTATTTATTTATTGATAGGGTGCATCTTTTCCAGGCTTATAATTTTGGTCATTGGAACATATTGGGCATGATTTGTGGAGCTGATCAAGGACAGGAAATAATTGGTCACAATCGAATTTTTGCAACATTGTTGTTGGACACCTACTAGAGTATAAGCATATCTCCTAGGTCACACAGTAATGACACCAATATGTATCAACTGAAACAAATCATGTTAATTAAGATCAATTGCTTTATTGTGCTACCATTAAAATTCAGTTATAGTGCACTGATGCTTTTGACCAGGCAAGCTTTAAAATATACTACTCCTACTCTTCAGAGAGATTATCTGGCATAACCTCTACCACTGCTTAGTGGACCAACAACAACTCTAACTACAACATTATCTTTAATAACATCCTCGAATCATATACTTTTGAACCGTGTACGGTTTGCCATCATTTTGCTAAAAAAGTAACAGCAAAGAACCCAAAATTACTGTAAAGCCATATATAAATTATATCCTATTTTGATTAATGTGATTGCTCCAATATGTTTTATGCAATATGCACAAAACTATCACAAAGATCCATGGTGAGGGACTTCTCATTTCTCCTGTAAAACTGGCTTTAAATCGTATTCAGTTTTGTGTAAAGTGTTAACTAATGTGCTTATATTGTAGGCATGGAAGTAATTTAGGGATCGCCAGGGGTCACAACTGCAACCCCTGGCTTGCCCTTTGCAACCACTGGGACTGCCTTTGCGACCCTTGGTCTCAGAGATGGCAAAATCAGTGCCAGGAACACAAGGGCAGCCCCACTTTACTTGTTTTTTGTCATTTCTTTTATTACTTTGAGAGCGAATAATATTTTATTATTCACAATTAGTGTAAAAAAGAATGAATTACCATTTGCTGGAATATTCGCCTCCCTGCCAGCTGAGATAAATGTATATTGTGTGCCTGCTTGAGGGTTGAGAGTGTGTTTATGTGTTATGTGTAAATGTGTGTGAATGTGTAAGCCTGGGTATGTGAGTGAAAGTAAAATTTAAATGATGATGTCATCTCTGCTACCCATGGCATTTTGGGCAATTGATGTTCATGGTTGTAAGACTGGGGCAAATATTTTCAGAAATCTTTCAGAATATCCCTAGCCCACTCGTAAAGTGCCTTTACATTATCTTCAGTTTTGACTACCATGTTTTAAAATGTACAATTTTTGCACCCATTTCCGCCAAATTCCCTTGGGGATCATACTGTAGCCAAATATAAAAAAGAAATTGCCTGTTTTCAAATATCATCAAATTTAAAGACTTTTTCAAACAGATGCTGTAGATTGAAACCATCAGTTCCCACCCTGAACCAACTCTTGCTATTATGTTTGGCCATGCACTCCAAAACCTATACATCTGGCTATGGGCCTGATCACCTCGTGGTATTCTTTCTCTAGATCTCTTAAGGGATTTTTTTTCAGGATCTGATAATGTTGCTATTTCTTAGCTGCCACTTGACTTACACTTCGTATTGAGATTTGTCCATAACCACATTGTTACCACCTTTGTCAGAGTGCTTCATTATGCTACGTCACCTGTACTTGAGGGGGGATTCCTGTGGGATGGCGGATTGCTGACATCAGGTCTGGCTCCAACTGGGTACACAGTTCCTGGATTGTGGCACGGTCAAGCCTGTAGGTGATTATCAAATGCTGCTCCTCCATTGTCGACAGATCCACCAACGGTCGGTACACCGGAGGATGCCGCCATCTCCTCACATATCCCAGCAGATGGTGTATATGAAGGACAACAGCAAGCCAAGAGTCAAACAACTCAGAGGTACGTACCCACAGTTTACACAGAACACCAAATCGTACACAAAAGGTGGCCTGTATGTGTGTTGAGACTAGGCCTAGGTATGTGTGACGTAGATGAAAATGAAGCCATGTGGGCCCCTGAAATGGCGGCTGCTTGACCTGTAAAGTGGGACAATGGGATGTGAGGTAATTGCGCTGGTGTTGTACACCATCGTGGTAGGCGGTCGGAGACCATGGCGCAATGCTGCATTGGTTAACGTTGGACCCTGTGGGTCCCAGGAGCCAATGACGATGTACGTGGGCGGTGACGGTACGCACCGCCGCGGACGTGACCGCTGCGGATGTGACCGCCATTTTCTATCTGTTCAATCACTCTATACCTGATTCTACACTGCAAGTGCTGCTGTGACCTCGGTCTGGAAAAGACAATGGCTCGAGTGTCTGGGGAAAGGGCCCCTGCCTTCACATCGGAGGAGTTGGAGAAGCTCGTGGATGGGGTCGTCCCCCAGTACACGCTACTCTACGGTCCTCCAGGCAAACAGGTAAGTACACAGGGAGCATGTTGTATGGGTTATGCCTGTGTGGAGAGGGCTGGATGTAAGAAGGAAGGGGGCAGAGTGCTGCGTGCATGAAAGACGGTGAATGCATGTGCCCCATGGCAAGGGTAGGGATGGGGGCCAATCACTTTGACGGTGCAGTTGGTAATGACTTCTCTTCTTCCCCTGTACATTTCATGTAGGTCAGCGCCCACCAGAAGAAAGATATTTGGCGTGCCATCGCCAAGGACGTCCGGACCCTGGGGGTCTACCACAGACGGAGCACCCACTGCTGGAAAAGATGGGAGGACATTCGCCTCTGGAGCAAGAAGATGGCGGAGGCTCAGCTGGGGGTGGCCTCCCAACGTGGGAGGGGTGCCCGTCGCACCATGACCCCCCTGATGTTCAGGATCCTGGCGGTGGGCTACCCGGAGTTGGATGGGCGCTTGAGGGCATCACAGCAGACATAAGGGGGTGAGTACACTCTCATTCTGCTGACTTTGCGCGCAGTGGAGTTGTCTGGGTGGGGGAGGAGGGCTGTGGGTTTCCCTAGGCCAGGGCGAGTTCTGTAGGCAAGGCCCCTCTGTAAGGCAGGCCATGTGGCACCCCACCCCACCTCTGTAGACTGCCAAGTACAGCTATTCATGCCCCTGTGTCATCTATGTGTGCAGATGTCGTCCATAGCCTTGTAGGCCATTTCCCAGGAATTGAACAGTGGAGCCCAAGAGCGCAGCGTAGTGCAGGGGGCTTCTGTGTCTGTCTTGTCCGCCAACGGTAGCGGTAATCCATGCACTCAACATGTCTTTCTTCTGTCGTCCTCCCCCCTTTTTGTGGTCTCCCTGCTCTTGTGTGCATTAGCATCATCAGGCGGAGGAGCAGTGGCACCGGCATCCCACATGGCCCTGGAGGGCGAGACTACGGACTCGGAATTCACCAGTGTGACGGAGGGCGAGGGGAGCTTCACGGCGGGGACAGGAGCTGACACCAGCGACACAGACATGTCCTCTGATGGGAGCTCCCTTGTGGTGGCGGCAACATCTGTGCCCCCGCATCTACAGGTACAGCCGCCACCCCCCCTACCAGCACCGCCCTCCCAGCAGCCCCTCTGCCTTCGCCCCGTGCCCGCTCACCCAGGAGGGTGGGCATCATCTTCGCCCCAGGCACCTCAGGCCCTGCCCCAGTCACCCCTGCTCCCTCAGTGAGGAGGCCATTGACTTCCTCAGGTCCCTCACTGTTGGGCAGTCTACCATTTTGAATGCCATCCAGGGTGTAGAAAGGCAGTTGCAATAAACTAATGCATTCCTGGAGGGCATTCATTCTGGTCAGGTGGCCCTTCACCGAGCTTTTCAAACTCTGGCCTCAGCACTGATGGCAGGCATTGTCCCCGTCTCTAGCCTCCCCCCTCCAACTTCCTCCACCCAGACTCAATCCCCTGTACCTCTGCCTATCCCAAGCACACCATCAGACCAGCATGCACACACGTCAACACACAAGGGAAGCTCAGGCAAACATAAGCAGCACACATCCCACAGGCACTCACGCAAGCAACACACACATGCAGACACACCAACATCCACTGCCTCCACTGTGTCCCCCTCCTCGTCGTCTCCCTCCTCCCTCTCAGTCTCGTCTACACTCACACCTGCATGCACTACCTCTACAGCCACTACGTCCCTCACCAGCACACCCACCAGCACACCCTGCTCACGTGCAGTCACCACCCCCACTACCATTCACACGTCCCCTGTGTCCTCTCCCAGTGTGTCTGTGATGCCCCCTCCCAAGATACACAAACGCAGCCACACACCCACCCAACAGCCATCCACCTCACGACAGCCTCCAGCGCACGCACCTGCACCCTGCACCCAAAGTCACCAAACGTACACCTCCTACCACCACCACCTCTTCCTCCACTCCCAAACCCCCTCCAGCTACCCGTCCCAGTGTGTCCAAGAAATATTTCATGTCCAGCCTTGACCTTTTTCCCACACCTCCCCCACCCCGTCCATCTCATAGGTCCCGAAGTAGCACCTCAGCCACAACATCTCCGGGACCAGTGGTGCCTGTAGTCACCAGTATGTGGAGTGCACCGGCCACCAGGACAGCCAGTGTGGCACGGAGCCACAGCACAGCCAGTCCCCCACCTGTGAAGCATCAGAAGTTGGCCAGTGCCCGGCGGGAGAGGGGGAAGACTCCAGCCACCAAAGCCGCTCCCAGGGGTCCCGGTGGGAGTGTGGAGTCAGCTGTGACACCTCCCAAGGTGGGGAAGGGCCACAAGAAACCCGGCAAGTCTGGGAAGAGCTGCACGGCGGAGAAGACCGCCATCATCCCCGCTGTCCAGGAGGCCACCGCCAGCCCCAGCCCAGCTGCCCAGGAGGCCACCGCCAGCCCCAGCCCAGCTGCCCAGGAGGCCACAGCCAGCCCCAGCCCAGCTGCCCAGAAGGCCACCGCCAGCCCAGCTGCCTAGGTGGCCACCACCAGCCCCAGCCCAGCTGCCCAGGAGGGCACCACCAGCCCAGCCCAGCTGCCCAGGAGGCCACCGCCAGCCCCAGCCCAGCTGCCCAGGAGGGCACCGCTAGCCTCAGCCCCGCTGATCCATGAAGGACCGCCAGCCCCGCTGGGCCATGAAGGACCGCCAGCACAAGCCCCGCTAGGCCATGTAGGACCGCCAGCACAAGCACCGCTGGGCCATGTAGGACCGCCAGCACAAGCAGCGCTGGGCCATGAAGGACCGCCAGCACAAGCCCCACTGGGCCATGAAGGACCACCAGCAAAAGCCCAGCTGGGCCATATAGGACCGCCAGCACCAGCCCCGCTGGGCCATGAAGGACCGCCAGCACAAGCACCGCTGAACAGGGCACCGTCAACTCAAGCACCGCTGAACAGGGCACCGCCAACTCAAGCACCGCTGAACCGGGCACTGCCAACTCAAGCATCGCTGAACAGGGCACTGCCAACTCAAGCACCGCTGAACAGGGCACCGCCAACTCAAGCACTGCTGAACCGGGCACCGCCAACTCAAGCACTGCTGAACCGGGCACCACCAACTCAAGCACTGCTGAACCGGGCACCGCCAACTCAAGCACCGCTGGACAGGGCACCGCCAACTCAAGCACCGCTAGCCCATGAGCGGCAGGGGCACTGACGCAACTGGGTCCATCACGGGGTGAGTGATGCACTCTGGGCACCAGTCCCCCTCCAGAACCAGTGGAGAGATCCATTCACTACCTCTGTCCTTCACAGGATGAAGCACTCTGGGCACCAGTCCAACTCCAGAACCAGTGGAGAGATCCATCCACTACCTCTGTCCTTCACAGGATGAAGCACTCTGGGCACCATTCCCTCTCCAGAACCAGTGGAGACATCCATCCACTACCTCTGTCCTTCACAGGATGAAGCACTCTGGGCACCAGTCCCCCTCCAGAACGAGTGGAGACATCCATCCACTACCTCTGTCCTTCACAGGATGAAGCACTCTGGGCACCAGTCCCCCTCCAGAACCAGTGGAGACTGTTATCCACTTGAGAGACTGTGGCTTTGCACTCCCCAGGATTGAACAGTGGGCAAACCACCCACTGTAGAGACTTGAGAGACTGTGGCTTTGCACTCCCCAGGATTGAACAGTGGGCAAACCACCCACTGTAGAGACTTGAGAGACTGTGGCTTTGCACTCCCCAGGATTGAACAGTGGGCAAGCCACCCACTGTAGAGACTTGCGAGACTGTGGCTTTGCACTCCCCAAGATGTTACAGTGCGCAAACCACCCACTGTAGAGACTTGAGAGACTGTGGCTTTGCACTCCCCAGGATACATCAGTGGGCATTGAGCCCCCTCGTGGATCTGGCGTCGTGCACTCATCCGGCTGAGGTGCCCCCCTTCCCTTCCCCCTGAGGTGCCTGTTGTATTTCTATCTGATGCCCCTGCAGTGTTCTCTCTGTTTTGATTGGGTATCGAGTGTGGGCCTAGCCCATGCATTTTGGGCCCAGTGATCCACGGACTATAAATGGTGCAATACCTGGACTTGTATTATTGGTGTATATATTTGTTTGAAGTGTATATATATTTTGGAGTACTGGATTTTAATACATTACAATAGTTAAAATAATTTCCGTTTGTCTTTGCATTCTTCCGGGGAGATTGGGGGGTGTAACTGTAATGTATCAACATGTATTAGTGTGTGTGTTGTAGTGGGTGAGGGGGGGTGGGGGTGTTGCGTGTGTGTGTCCCTGTTTTTTGCCTCCCCCCTACCCTGTGTCGTAGATGCAGTATTCACCGTGGTCTTCGCCGCCGGCGTTCGTGCTCCTGGTAGAGGAGCAGGAAGACTATCGCAGGTAGAATTTGGAGTTCCGGTTCCATGGTGTCCTCGTTCTTCGTGGGGTGTGTAGAGGTGAGCGTTTTCCCTTCGAAATTCCTGTTTCCGCCGTGTTTTTATCCGCGGTGAATCCGCCCCGGAAAAGGTGGTGGATTGGCCTGTCATAATAGTGTGGGCGGTACATTGTCTCCCGCCTGTCTGTTGGCGGTGACCGCCGAGCTGTTTTTTTGTACCGCCGTGGCGGTCTGAGTGTTAAAGTGGCTGTCTTTGTTGGCGGTTTCCGCCACAGTCGTAATTGCAATTTTTTTACCGCTGGCCTGTTGGCGGTCTTACCGCCGCTTTAACACCGTCCGCCAGGGTTGCAATGACCACCTTAGTGTCTTGATGGATATGTGAGTGGGTGTGTGAGTGACTAAGTGGGCCTGTGAGTGGATGCATGAGTGTCTGAGTGGTCTGTGATTGGCTGTGTGAGTGTCTGAGTGGCTCTGTAAGTGGATCATTGATTGTCTGAGTGAGTCTGTAAGTGTGTGCATTAGTGTGTGAGTGAATGTGTGAATGTATATATATTATTTTTTTCTGCAAGGTTCGTGACTCCATCGGGGGGTTACATGGGTAGCAGCGCTGAGCATCACAACAAAGTTGTGACTCCACACACGTAAAAAATTAATTTAGGCCATTTTAAAGATCACAAGGGGTCCCTCAGACACCACTGAATGCCCCCATGGGGTCAGGGTACAGCTTCTATACTATTTAGCCTCAAACCTCATCCCCCCAGGACACGGTCTCAGTTTAGAAAATGGCAGCTGCAACTTTCTTCATGGGTTGCGGCCAATCACAGCACCTCTCCTGGTGTGAGGGTTTGCGAATCTCCACGTAGATGGCACGAAGGATCCACGTCCCTATATATACAAATTTAGTAACTAGAAAACTACTGAATGCGTTTATATCAAATCAGAAAAAGGGTGCCTTCGGGACCAAGAGTTAGCTTTATGCCAAATTTGGTGTAAATCTGTCCAGTGGTTCAGGTTGTAGTTGTGTTCAAAATCCCTATGGAAATTAACATGGGGAAAAACCTGTTTTGGGACCCACCCCCTTTTTCTCATCCCCCACTTGACGGGTCACCCCAAAACTTTCCAGACAGCAGCTGAAGTAAGCGTCATATTTTTGGGGAAAATTTTGTGAAGATTCATCAGCCGGCGCCAAAGATATAGGCACATAATAAAACGCTTTTCCTACGGAAACTGGGTCCTAACTATAACTACCTTAGGGCAACCTTCACTAGGATATATATATATATAGATATATATATATATATATTTCACAAAATATCTTTATCTATTGGCTTGCATTTTTCTCGTTCTTACCACAGTTCATAGGATAAGGCAGTGGGCATTTTACTGGACAAAAATATAGTGCTAATCTAAAAAACTATTTTCCAACAATACGGTAGAAGGCACTTGCGTTAACCAGTGATTGCTAGTACCTACATATTCTAGCTTGTTTTTACAAGTCTTCTATAGTATTCAAAGTAACACAAAGAGAGAGATGGAGGTACGCCACCGCACATCTTCCAGAACAATCAAGGTAAAAGCATCACTAGTGCGATGGCCAACAGTAGAATGCTAAAGTGAGCCCTACCATTTAATTCCTAAAAGGATTTTGAAAAATCACCCTTAGCAGTCACAATGAATCTACCTCGATCCTAGAGTGCCTTAGCTTGGATGAGGAGGCCTCATCCACTAGTTGTGGCGTATTTAATCATTGGTACTGCATCCCCCGTGGTAAGATGATCCTACCAGGGCGGACTCAACCTCATTAAGAGGGAGTTCTAAGTGAAAACTAACTGGACAAGACGGGATCCAGATAATCTAAAAATACATAAAGGTAAACCCAGGGTAATACCTTTAACAACGGGCAATTCGAGTACTGCTAAAATAAACAAAAGGGGATGTTGAGCAGGTACAATGACCTATCCATCCATATTATGCCAACATGTTTCTTCACACAATCACACCAGTTCGGGTCTGGGGCATTCATCAGGGCCAAGGGGATCCCTATCTCTAACCTTGCACTAAATCAGTAAGAATAAAACACTTGTGCCCCTAAATACACATTGGAACTGTAGCTGAGGGCCAGAATGGGTGTTTAAAGGCCCCTGCGGAATTAGCCTGAAGGTCAGGGAGAGCCCCTGGTGTCACACACCCACCTGGTTCCACCCGTGTAGACAACACAGCAGCCGCTGCTGGACCTCCACTCCCTCCCAGGAACTATACACTTAGATCCGCTGGCTTCCAGAGGGGGAAGAAGGGAAGGGACAAAATTTTAAAAAGAACACTTGCAGTACAGGTTCTGCTTTGCTTTAAAGGATGCGTCACTCCTGGGACCTTTTGGGTATCCAAAGGTGGACACTTAGGAGACCGACATCTCTGATTTCGTGAAGACGCATTACACTAGGAACCAGAATCCTCTGAGACTCTTGAGGAGGAACTCAAAATACTGATTGGAGTCTGTGACACTCCTGTGGTAAATTCAGAACATAGATTGGAGTTACTGGCACTTCCAAGGTTATAATCAGTACGTGGATTGGATTTGGGGGCATTCGCAAGGTATACTAGAAACAAGGTTGCTCTCTGTATAGAAGTTGGAGTTTACAAAAATTCTCAAGGTATGCTTGAGAGCAGGTTACACTCAGAAATAGGTTACACTCTATACATTGGTTATACCCGGAAATAGGTTATACTCAGAACAAGGTTATACTCGGACCAAGGTTATAATCTGCACAATGTTGGAGCATGGTTATACTCTGTACAAGGTTATACTCGGAACAAGGTTGCACTCTGTACATTGTTACACTCAGAGCAAGGTTATACTCAGTACATAGATTGAAGTTACAAGGTTCATTCAGAATTCAGTGTCTAGTGCATCACAGTCAAAGCGCCAAGGCTTAGAGAAAGGGTCCGGAGCAAGGACAAGCAAGGAGCACTGAAAGTAAATTATGGATAAGGAACTGGAGCAAGGTCTAAAGTCTTGAAAAGGTTGACAGACAGGCCTGCTACTACTATAAGGATTAATGCACACTAACTTGAAGGAAAAGTACTTAACCTTGTCTATTACTTTTACAGGAGTTTGAAGAAGGCAGGCAGATCGATGTAAGAAGTTCAGGAAGAGGCAGAATCGTAGCTTATGAAGGGAGACACTGGTAGCATCACAGAAGTCAGGATCACTGAATAGTTAGGAAACCTTGGAAGAGTAGAGCACTGGGAAATTTCCAGGTGACTTAGGAGATGAGTGCAGCAACTAGGCTTGCACAGGGCTGAGTGCTGAAGTACCGGGTGATTCAGGAGATGAGTGCAGGAATGAAGCTTCCACTGGACAGGAACAATGAAGGTCTGGGCTACTCGAGAGATGAGTGCAGTGACGTTTCTTATGCAGGACGGGTAGGAGGCCAAACGCCGATGCAGGTTCAGAGGGGGGGGTACCTATACAGGAAGCAAGGATGTTCCAGAAAAGGCATGTGCCATTGCAGCATAGAAACTTCCAATGAACCTGGGGAAGATCACATTACATTCAATGGATTTGAGGCCTAGAAGGTGCAAACGGTTATTGACAACAAGAACTAGTATAGAAGAACCCTAAGAGCATGATGGTACAATTCAATGGTTCACAGTGGAAACGTGACTATCTTAAATAGACATGTGATATCTGCAGGTGCTAACTAGACTAAGGCCCTCATTACAACCCTGGCGGTAAATGTCGCCGACCGCTGTGCTGACGCCCGCCAACATACCGTGACCGCGGCGGTATAAGGTTACGGGTATTATGACCCACACAGAGAAATCCGACACTATACAGACACCCTCACAAGTCCTCCAGCCCAAAGGTCAGTGATAATCTGGCAGTACCAAAACCCACACTGTTACGCTAACAGAAATACGCCCACAGCATCATGACCCACGAAGCACCGCGGCAGTCATTTAACCGCGGTAAACCATTGGCGGTACACACCGCCGCACTCAAAATACACACACACATACAAAACACCACCACATAGGACAATTCAAACTATACACACCTGACATACATACACACACCACACCCACACCCCCACACCAATATAAAACACACACCCACATTACCTACAACCCCTTACAATGAAAAAATATATTGCCAACTGAGAGAGAGACAAGCCAGGAGCACACACTGAATCTGAGCCACATAACACCATCACCCATACACCATCCACGCACCTCACAGCACACACCCCAACACATTACCCCACACACCCTCACACATACCACACACACTACACCCATGGCACCACAAAGACACCCCAGGTTCTCAGAGGAGGAGCTAAGGGTCATGGTGGAGGAAATCATCCGGGTAGAGCCACAGATATTCGGATCACAGGTGCAGCAGACATCCATTGCTAGGAAGATGGAGCTATGGCAGAGAAACATGGACAGGGTCAACGCCGTGGGACAGCACCCCAGAACAAGGGATGACATCAGGAAGAGGTGGAATGACCTATGGGGGAAGGTGCGTTCCGTGGTAGCAAGACACCAAATAGCAGTACAGAGGACTGGCGGTGGACCCCCACCTCCTCCCCCACAACTAACAACATGGGAGGAGCAAGTCTTGGCGATCATGCATCCTGAGGGCCTGGCAGGAGTAGCAGGAGGACTGGACTCTGGTAAGTCAAATCTTTACTACTATATCCCCCACCCTACCTGCATGCCATCACAAACCTCTACCCCTACCCTCACCCCATCACACCACCACCTCACATATACCCTACTATCACAACCCATCCATCTCAATACCAAGCCCTGCATGCAACATCAATGCATGGACACCCATCACAGACCTGCATGGACACCCATCACCACAGTATGCACACTAGTGACAATCACTTAGCCAAACCAATAACATCTCATACAACCCAAACGTGCCTTGCTAATAACAACCATAGAGGGAAACATATCCATGCACAAGATGGCACACACAGATACAATAACACTGCATTTACATCCCCACAAGACCCCCCCACTGAACGTCACCGGAGAGGAGGTGCCACCAACATCCAGTCCCCCCACAGAAGAGGCCCACAGTGATGACAGCAGCTCTGGACGCCTGGATCACGATGACCAACCTGGCCCATCAGGGACCTCTGGACAGTCAGTTACCCTGCCACAGTCCCAAACCACCACAGAGTCTCCCCCCTCAGGAAACACCACCACAGCACCCACCCAGCGGGCCCATCCCTCTGTCCCCATGACACGTCAATCAGCAGTGTGTCCACCACTACAGGGACCCCAGGCAACACCACACACACAGGATGAACAGGGACCTGGGGTCAGTGGCAGTGGGCACACGGTTCAGGGGACAGAGGCACAGGACAACAGGGAAGCTGGGAGGACTGCTGTGCGACAGGGGGAGGACAGGCCCAGGGAACCCACTCTCCACGAGGCATTCACCAACATCCTGGGAGCATACCACCATTACCAGGAGACCATGGGCCAGATACTGGACAAGTTGCGGGAGACCCAGCGACTGCAGGAGGGACAGTACCTGGGGATCAATGAGGACCTGAGGGTCATACACACCACCCTAGTCACAATTGCAGGGGTGCTGGCAAGCATGGACAAAACCATGAGGGAGGCAGTGGCTCACCAACGGGCCCCTGACACTAGCCACACTGAAGAACAGCCCTCCACCTCCGCCGGCAGTAGTGGACAGGAGGCCCCGCCACAGGAACAACAGGCCACCAGCACCCCCCCTCCCCCCTGCAGAAGGACAACCACCCCGCAAACGGTCCCTGCGATCCAGGCACAAGCCAGAGAACATTGCCAAGACCACTGCCAGGAAATAAGACTCTCCTGAATGTCACCCTTGTGTCCCACTCTGTCACCATGTCCACCTCGAGCTGCCATTGCTCCCCTTCCTATGCCCCCTTGGACAATGCACCTGTGATACAAATAGACTGGATTCTACCCTGGACTTTCCTCCACCATCACCCCAGCCCATTGCACATCTCCCTCTAGTTATTAGCACTTAAATAAACACCCTTGGAACAAATACAAGTATGGAGTCTGTCAAATGATTGAAATATGTATTTTTTTAACAAGCTGTAAACGTCGCAATTCATATGTACAGTTATACCTACATAGGTATGAACTGTAGTGGGCAGCAGTAAACACACAAGGAGCCAGAGTGGGGCACAGAGATCTGAAAATAGAGATGCCAAAGGGTACAGTAAGTGGCCATAGACATAGGGAAATCAGGCTGCCATGTCCAATGTCTAACACAAAACTGCAATGGAAAGTGAAGTTTCTGCGGGTCATTACGAGCTTGGAGGGCGGCTACCGTCGCCCGCCAAGCGGTAACCGCCGTGCGGCCGCCAATGCGGCCGCACTCCCGCGGACCCCATTACGACATCCCCGCTGGGCCGGCGGGGATGAGGCCGCAACATAGGAGCCGGCTCCTAATGGAGCCGGCGGTGTTGCGGCCGTGCGACGGGTGCAGTAGCACCCGTCGCGCTTTTCACTGTCTGCTATGCAGACAGTGAAAAGCTGCCTGGGGCCCTGTTAGGGGGCCCCAGCACTGCCCATGCCAGTGGCATGGGCAGTGCAGGGTCCCTCAGGGGCCCCAGGTCACCCCTTACCGCCAGCCTCTTCCTGGCGGTGCAAACCGCCAGAAACAGGCTGGCGGTAGGGGAGTCATAATCCCCAGGCGGATTATCACTGCCAGTCGTAATAAGGGTTTCCGTACCGCCAGCCTGTTGGCGGTACGGACGCCACATTACCCCTGGCATGACCCCCACAGTGTCCTAACTGTGTGCCACTGGAAGTACTGTTGAATGAGTGAACTTCTGTTGTCCACATCTTCTTCCTCTGCTTCCTCATCCTCACTGTCCACAGGCTCCACCGCTACCACAAGACCATCTCCAGGCTCATACTCCTGCAGAAAAGGCACCTGGCGTCTCAAGGCCAGGTTGTGCAACATGCAACATGCAACGAAGATCTGGCACCCCTTCTTGGGTGAGTAATACAGGGATCCACCTGTCAGATGGAGGCACTGGAATCTGGCCTTCAGGAGGCCAAAGCTTCTTTCAATTATAATCCTTGTTCGCCCATGTGCCTCATTGTAATGCTCCTCTGCCCTTGTCCTAGCATTCCTCACTGGGGTCAGTAGCCATGAGAGGTTGGGGTAACCAGGGTCACCTACAAATATTCGAGGGATACCTGCTAGCCACACACTCACCCTTAGCGCCAAACCCACACCCAAATACCTACATCAACTGGGTGGGGACTATGGGTTCACCTATTAGCCATACCCGGTGCCTCTGGAGTTGAGACATCACATATGGGATGCTGCTATTCCTCAAGATAAAGGCATCATGCACAGAGCCAGGATACTTGGCATTCATAGGAGATGTACTGGTCCGCCAAACACACCATCTGCACATTCAGAGAGTGAAAGCTTTTTCTATTCCTGAACACTTGTTCATTTCTCCGGGGGGGGGGACAAATGCTACATGTGTACCATCAATGGCACCAATGATGTTGGGGATATGTCCCAGGGCATAAAAGTCAGCCTTCACGTTGGCCAAATCCTCCACCTGGGGGAATACGATGTAGCTGCGCATGTGTTTCAGCAGGGCAGACAACACTCTGGTCAACACATTGGAGAACATTGGCTGAGACATCCCTGATGCCATGGCCACTGTTGCTTGGAAGGAACCACTTGCCAGGAAATGGAGCACTGACAGGACCTGCACTAGAGGGGGGATACAGGTGGGCTGGCGGATAGCTGAAATCAGGTCTGGCTCAAATTGGGCACACAGTTCTTGGATTGTAGCCCTATCAAGTCTGTAGGTAAGGATAATGTGTCTGTCCTCCATTGTCGCAAGGTCCACCAGGGGTCTGTACACAGGGGATGTCTCCATCTCCTATTCATCCTCAGCGGTTGAACTCTAGGGTGAAAAACGGTGAGCAGAGGGTCATATTCACACATATGTGAAAATAATAATGCATTACTTCATTTACAGAAACAGTATGTGAATACGAAAGTCAGTTGATGTGCCAATGTCTGCTGTGACGCAGTTAAGTGCCATGGCCTGAGCCCCCTGAAATGGCGGCTGCCTGACCTGTGAGGAGAGACAAGTGGAAATGAGGTAATTCCGCTTGTGTTGTGCGCTGTTGCAGTCGGCGGTCGATGACCGCCACGCATCTTTGCATTGGTTTATCATTGGGTCCTATGGGTTCCAGGAGCCAATGGCGTTGTATGCCGGAGTTGACGGTACACACCACTGCGGACGTGACCGTCATTTTCTATCTGTTCATTCACTTGCTACCTGACCTTCAACAGGAGAGGACCTACACTGTAAGTGCTCCTGTGACCTGTGTCTGAAAGCGACAATGGCTCGAGTCACTGGGGAAAGGGCCCCCGCCTTCACTGCTGCAGAGTTGGAGAGACTGGTGGATGGGGTCTTACCCCAGTATACTTTACTCTATGGTCCTCCAGACAAACAGGTGAGTACACTGTGAGCATGATGCGTGGGCCTTGAATGTATGGAATGCTGTGTGTGTAAGCCTCGAGCGGGGGGGTGAGGGGTCCTGGGCAGAGTGCTGCATGTCTGTGCGTAAGGGGATGGGAGGGATATTGTGGGCCATGAGTGTAACAGTCCGGACGGTATGACTAATCCCTTTTTTCTATGCATATTTTCCTGTAGGTCAGCGCCCATCAGAAAAAGGGTATTTGGCATCCCATCGCCAAGGTGGTGCGGACCCTGGGGGTCTTTGACAGGCAGAATACCCACTGCCGCAAACGGTGGGAGAACATGCACCGCTGGGCAAGGAAGACGGCAGAGGCCCAGCTGGGGCTGGCCTCCCAAACGAGAAAGTGGTGCCCTTTGTACCCTGACCCCCCTGATGTTCCGCATCCTGGCGGTGGCCTATCTGAGTTGGATGGGCGCTTGAAGGCATCACAGCAGCCACAAGGGGGTTCAGAATCATGACTTTGCGCGTGTTAAGGTTGTACCTGGGTGGGGGATGTGAGCTGTGGGTGCCCCTAGACCAGGGCGAACTGGCAGGGTAGGCCCCTTGTTGGGCAGGCTCTGAAGCACTCCAACCCCAATAGTGTTAGTGGGCATCTACTACTGGGCAGGGTCCTGTTGGTTTCAGGTGTGCAGGTAATGGCATTGGGCAATGTACCCCATGGGCTGGTGACTAGCTTTGTAACTGGTAGTGCATGGCCTAGAGCATACGGCTGATCCCTGTGTGTTGTGTACGCCAGCGGTAGTGTTGGTGCTGGCATTGACCAAGTGTATCCTCTGTCTCTGCCCCACTTCTTGTTTTGTCACCCTGTCCTTGTGTGCATTAGCATCATCTGGAGGAGGAGCAGAGGCACCAGCGACGGAGGGAGCTGCATCCCACATGGGCCTGGAAGCCGAATCCACCGACGATGAGGGCACCAGTAGGACGGAGGGTGTGGGGAGCACCACGACGGAGACAGGAGGGGACACTACAGACAGCGAATCCTCCTCCAATGGAAGCTCCCTGGTGGTGGTGGACACCTCTTTGCCCACCCCAACAACAGGTTCAGCCGCCACCCCTGTACCAGCACCGCCCTCCCAGAAGCCCCTCAGTGTGTTTCCCGTGCCCGCTCACCCTGGAGGGTGGGCTTCTCCTTCGCCCCAGGCAGCTCAGGCCCTGCCCCAGTCAGCCCTGCTGCCCTCAGTGAGGAGGCTATTAACCTCGTGAGATCCCTAACTGTTGGGCAGTCAACCATACTGAATGCCATCCAGGGTGTCGAAAGGCATTTGCAACAAACAAATGCATACCTGGAGGGCAATCACTCTGGCATGGTGGCCCAACAGAGAGCATTTCAGGCTCTGGTCTCTGCACTGATGGTAGCCATTGTCCCTGTATCCAGCCTCCCCCTCCAACTTCCTCTACCCAGTCCCAATCCCCTCAACCCCAACCTATCCCAAGCACACCTTCAGACCAGCATTCACCCAAATCAACACACAGAAGTGGCTCAGGCAAACACAAGCATCACACTTCATCTCACAGGCACTCACACAAGCACCATCCCCATGCAGACACACCAACATCCACCTCCTCCACTGTGTCCCCCTCCTCCTCACCCACCTCCCTCCCAGTATTTTCTCCACTCACACCTGTATGCACTACATCCTCATCCACTACCTCCATCACCAGCATGCCTATCACTACACGCCCCTCACTGGCAGTCACCACCCCCACATCCATGCACATGTCCCCTGTGTCCTCTCCCAATGTGTCTGTGATCCCTCCTCCAAAGGTACACAAATGCAAGCACACACACACCCAACAGCCATCCACCTCACAACAGCATCCAGCTCATGCACCTGCACCCAAACACAGCAGACTAACACCTCCTACAAGCACTCCCTCTTCCTCCACTCCCAAACCTTCACCCTCTTCCCGCCCCAATGTCCCCAAGAAATGTTTCCTAGCCAACATTGACCTCTTTCCTACCTCTCACCCCCCCTTTCACCCCCACCTGTCCTTCACCTCGGGCCAGGGTGGCCAGAACCCAGCCCAGCACCTCAGCCACCAAGTCCACGTCCGCTGTGGTTTCTACAGCTCTGAGAGGCTCTAAGGAGGCACCCGTCATCCCAGCCAGTGTGCCACCAACACCTGCCAAGGCCAAGAAGGTTCCGTCACCTGGCAAAGGCAAAAAGAGGACAGCATCCAGCAAGGGTAAGGAGGCACGACCAGCCAGAAAGGCCAAGGCAAAGACTCCAGCAGGCAGAAGCAAGGAGGCACCACCATCTGCCAAGGGCAGGAAGGGGCACAGAACACCAGTCAGGGCACTTCAGCTGTCCGAGGCTGCAGGTGAAGGCCTGGAGGCTACCACTACAACCGCCAGCACTGCCACCTGCACCGCCGCAAGCAGCACTACTGCCAGCAGCAACAGCCCCAGTGGGCAGCTGTCTGAGGCTGCAGGGGAAGGGCTGGCGCCTCCCCCCACCACTGGCAGCACTGCCACCTGCACCTCCGCAAGCAGCACCACTGCTAGCAGCAGCAGCCCCAGCGGGCAGCCGTCTGAGGCTGCAGGGGAAGGGCTGGAGCCTCCCCCCACCACTGGCAATACCGACACCAGCACCGGCACTGCAACCACTGTACAGCCATCCCTGCCAGCGACCTTCCTCCATGGTGTGTCATGCATCCTGCCCACAGTAAATCATGTGGGTCTGACACCCAGGTGAGTGACTGTGACATTGCACTCCCCATGTGCTGCATCACAGGGCACAAAACCCCCTCCAGAACCAGTGGAAGAAGGCATCCACTCAGACGCTCCATGGCAGGATGAAGCACACTGGGTACACAGCCCCCTCCAGAACCAGTGTAAGAAGGCATCCACTTGAGAGACTGTGGCTTTGCACTACCCAGGACCAAGCAGGGGGCAATCCACCCACTTGAGAGACTGTGGCTTTGCACTCCCCAGGACCAAGCAGTGGGCAAACCACCCCCTTGAGAGACTTTGGCTTTGCACTCCCCAGGACCAAGCAGTGGGCATAGAGCCCCCACCAGGAACAGTGCCGTGGTACCATCTTCCGGCTGAGGTGCCCCCCATTTCCCCGTCCCCCTGAGGTCCCTGTGTGTTTCCGACCTGATGCCCCTGCAGTGTTCTCTCCGTATTGAGGCAGGAGTCAAGTGTGGCCTTGGCCTATGTGTTTTGGACCAGTGGGCCACGGACATTTTGAGTAGGCATTGTCCCACCTTTTGTATATATTGTATATATTGTAAGTACAGTTTTTGATTTCTGAACGTATTTCTAAGTATTTTTAATATTACACTAATTTGACTCCATTCCTTTTGTCCATGCGTTAGTCCAGAGGGTTACGGGGTGTATATGTAATGTTGTTGCATCTGTTTGTGTGTATGGTGTTGGGGGTGAGGATGGGGTGGGGGTGTTGCGTGTATGTGTCACTCTGTTTTTCCTCTCCACCTCCCCTGTGTGCTAGGTGCAGTACTCACGTGGTCGTCGTCGCCGGCGTTGGTGCTCCTGGTGTATGAGCAGATACACCAGCATGGGAAGGACCTGCAGCTCGGGCTCCATGGCGTCCTGGTTCTTCCCTGAGTGTTGAGAGGTGTTGTTTCCCTTCAGAACACTGTTTCCACTGTGCTTTTGATGTTGTTGGTACCGCCCCGGAAAAGGTGGTGGATAGGTGTAAGGAAATGCCTCCTTGGCATGGTTGCCCCCTGACTTTTTGCCTTTGCTGATGCTATGTTTACAATTGAAAGTGTGCTGAGGCCTGCTAACCAGGCCCCAGCACCAGTGTTCTTTCCCTAACCTGTACTTTTGTATCCACAATTGGCAGACCCTGGCATCCAGATAAGTCCCTTGTAACTGGTACTTCTAGTACCAAGGGCCCTGGTGCCAAGGAAGGTCTCTAAGGGCTGCAGCATGTCTTATGCCACCCTGGAGACCTCTCACTCAGCACAGACACACTGCTTGCCAGCTTGTGTGTGCTAGTGAGGACAAAACGAGTAAGTCGACATGGCACTCCCCTCAGGGTGCCATGCCAGCCTCTCACTGCCTATGCAGTATAGGTAAGACACCCCTCTAGCAGGCCTTACAGCCCTAAGGCAGGGTGCACTATACCATAGGTGAGGGTACCAGTGCATGAGCCTGGTACCCCTACAGTGTCTAAACAAAACCTTAGACATTGTAAGTGCAGGGTAGCCATAAGAGTATATGGTCTGGGAGTCTGTCAAACACGAACTCCACGGCACCATAATGGCTACACTGAAAACTGGGAAGTTTGGTATCAAACTTCTCAGCACAATAAATGCACACTGATGCCAGTGTACATTTTATTGTAAAATACACCACAGAGGGCACCTTAGAGGTGCCCCCTGAAACTTAACCGACTGTCTGTGTAGGCTGACTAGTTCCAGCAGCCTGCCACACCAGAGACATGTTGCTGGCCCCATGGGGAGAGTGCCTTTGTCACTCTGAGGCCAGTAACAAAGCCTGCACTGGGTGGAGATGCTAACACCTCCCCCAGGCAGGAGCTGTGACACCTGGCGGTGAGCCTCAAAGGCTCACCCCTTTGTCACAGCCCAGCAGGGCACTCCAGCTTAGTGGAGTTGCCCGCCCCCTCCGGCCACGGCCCCCACTTTTGGCGGCAAGGCTGGACGGAACAAAGAAAGCAACAAGGAGGAGTCACTGGCCAGTCAGGACAGCCCCTAAGGTGTCCTGAGCTGAGGTGACTCTAACTTTTAGAAATCCTCCATCTTGCAGATGGAGGATTCCCCCAATAGGGTTAGGATTGTGACCCCCTCCCCTTGGGAGGAGGCACAAAGAGGGTGTACCCACCCTCAGGGCTAGTAGCCATTGGCTACTAACCCCCCAGACCTAAACACGCCCTTAAATTTAGTATTTAAGGGCTACCCTGAACCCTAGAAAATCAGATTCCTGCAACTACAAGAAGAAGGACTGCCTAGCTGAAAACCCCTGCAGAGGAAGACCAGAAGACGACAACTGCCTTGGCTCCAGAAACTCACCGGCCTGTCTCCTGCCCTCCAAAGATCCTGCTCCAGCGACGCCTTCCAAAGGGACCAGCGACCTCGACATCCTCTGAGGACTGCCCCTGCTTCGAAAAGACAAGAAACTCCCGAGGACAGCGGACCTGCTCCAAGAAAGGCTGCAACTTTGTTTCCAGCAGCTTTGAAAGAACCCTGCAAGCTCCCCGCAAGAAGCGTGAGACTTGCAACACTGCACCCGGCGACCCCGACTCGGCTGGTGGAGATCCAACACCTCAGGAGGGACCCCAGGACTACTCTGATACTGTGAGTACCAAAACCTGTCCCCCCTGAGCCCCCACAGCGCCGCCTGCAGAGGGAATCCCGAGGCTTCCCCTGACCGCGACTCTTTGAATCCAAAGTCCCGACGCCTGGGAGAGACCCTGCACCCGCAGCCCCCAGGACCTGAAGGACCGGACTTTCACTGGAGAAGTGACCCCCAGGAGTCCCTCTCCCTTGCCCAAGTGGAGGTTTCCCAGAGGAATCCCCCCCTTGCCTGCCTGCAGCGCTGAAGAGATCCCGAGATCTCTCATAGACTAACACTACAAACCCGACGCTTGTTTCTACACTGCACCCGTCCGCCCCCGCGCTGCTGAGGGTGAAATTTCTGTGTGGGCTTGTGACCCCCCCGGTGCCCTACAAAACCCCCCTGGTCTGCCCTCCGAAGACGCGGGTACTTACCTGCAAGCAGACCGGAACCGGGGCACCCCCTTCTCTCCATTCTAGCCTATGCGTTTTGGGCACCACTTTGAACTCTGCACCTGACCGGCCCTGAGCTGCTGGTGTGGTGACTTTGGGGTTGCTCTGAACCCCCAACGGTGGGCTACCTTGGACCAAGAACTGAACCTTGTAAGTGTCTTACTTACCTGGTAAAACTAACAAAAACTTACCTCCCCCAGGAACTGTGAAAATTGCACTAAGTGTCCACTTTTAAAGTAGCTATTTGTCAATAACTTGAAAAGTATACATGCAATTGAAATGATTCAAAGTTCCTAATGTACTTACCTGCAATACCTTTCAAACAAGATATTACATGTTAAATTTGAACCTGTGGTTCTTAAAATAAACTAAGAAAAGATATTTTTCTATAACAAAACCTATTGGCTGGATTTGTCTCTGAGTGTGTGTACCTCATTTATTGTCTATGTGTATGTACAACAAATGCTTAACACTACTCCTTGGATAAGCCTACTGCTCGACCACACTACCACAAAATAGAGCATTAGTATTATCTCTTTTTTACCACTATTTTACCTCTAAGGGGAACCCTTGGACTCTGTGCATGCTATTCCTTACTTTGAAATAGCACATACAGAGCCAACTTCCTACAATAGGCCTCTTGTAATACAGTGGGCGGAACCTTGTCTTCCGCCTGGCTGTTGGCGGTTACCGTTGCAGTGCTTGTTGCTACCGCCGTGCAGTCGGTGTGTTAAAGTGGCTGTCTGTGTGGGCAGTTTCCGCTGTGGTCAAAAATCAATTTTTGTTACCACCGGCCTGTTGGCGGTATTACCGCCGCTTTATCACCGATCGCCAGGGTTGTAATGAGGGCCTAAATCTGCATAGCACCAGAACAGAAGGGTCAATATTTCAGGCTTACTGGGAAGGGAAGTCATGGAGTACTCGAGACAAAAAGGCACCACAAGGGAAGGAATGACATGAAGCCAGATAACAAATATCCACCGCATGTATGGCACAAGATGGAGTCTTGACCGTTCCCACCGCAAAGAATGACCTACCAGGCTAGGGGCATTATTAGCTGGGTCCCATGAGTTTCCTTTAGGGTCAAACCTTTTCCATGCAATTAAATAAAATAAACAACCCATAACACGTTGTGAATGTACAATCCTTCAGACCTCAAACTTTAACCTCTTAGCTGCTGGCCCCCCCCCCCCCCCTCTCCCCTTCCCCCCAAAGTGCGGAGCGCTTTTTTGGCTATTTGGGGTAGTTCACGCTTAGTCCTTCATAACTTTTTACCCACATAAGCTATCCACGCCAAATGTGCGTCCTTTTTTTCCATCATCCTAGGAATTGTAAAGGTACCCAGAGTTTCTGCGTTCCCCTGGAGGAGACCAAGAAATGAGCCAAAATACACCTAAAATTTCGTTTTTTTTTTTTAAATGGGAAAAAAAGGACTGCCGAAGAAGGCTTGTGGTTTTTTCCCTGAAAATGGCACCAACACAAAAATCACCATCTTCCCAGCTTTCAGGAACAGGCAGAGTTGAATCAGAAAACCACATCTTTCAACACAATTTTGGCATTTTACTGGGACATACTTCATTTTTACTATTTTTGGTGTTTTCCGCCTCCATCCAGTTAGTGACAGGAATGGGTGTGAAACCAATACGGGAAAGCTAAGCATTTATGAAAAGTAGACAAAATTCTGAATTCAGCAAGGGGTCATTTGTGTAGATCCTACAAGGTTTTCCTACAGGAAATAACACCTGAAATAAAATAAATTTGAAATTGAGCTGAAAACAACAGCCATTTTTCTTTATGTTTTACTCTGTAACTTTTTCCTGCGATATCAGATGTTTTAAAGCAATATACTGTTACGTCTGCTGGACTCTTCTGGTTGCGGGATATATAGGGCTTGTAGGTTCATCAAAAACCCTAGGTACACAGAGCCAATAAATGAGCTGCACCTTGCAATAGGTTTTCATTCTATACCGGGTATACAGCAATTAATTTGCTGGAATATAAAGAGTGAAAAATAGGTATCAAGAAAACCTTTGTATTTCAAAATGGGCACAAGATAAGGTGTTGAGAAGCAGTGGTTATTTGCACATCTCTGAATTCCAGGGTGCCCATACTAGCATGTGAATTACAGGGCATTTCTCAAATAGATGTCTTTTTTTTACACACTGTTTTACATTTGGAAGTAAAAAGGTAGAGAAAGACAAGGGGCAATAACACTTGTTTTGCTATTCTGTATTCCCCCAAGTCTCCCGATAAAAATGATACCTCACTTGTGTGGTTAGGCCTAGTGCCCACAACAGGAAATTCCCCAAAACACAATGTGGACACATCACATTTTCCAAAAGAAATCAGAGCTGTTTTTTACAAAGTGCCTAGCTATGGATTTTGGCCTGTAGCTCAGCTGCCACCTAGGGAAACCTACTAAATCTGTGCATTTTTTAAAACTAGACACCTAGGGGAATGCAAGATGGGGTGACTTGTGGGGCTCTAACCAGGTTTTGTTACCCAGAATCCTTTGTAAACCTCCAAAGTTGGCAAACAAACCCACTTTTTTCTCACATTTCGGTGACAGAAACTTATGGAATCTGGGTGGAGCCACACTTTTCCTCCTACCCAGCATTCCCTCAAGTCTCCCTATAAAAATGGTACCTCACTTGTGTGGGTAGGCCTTGTGCCAGCGACAGGAAATGCCCCAAAACACAATGTGTATACATCACATTTTCCAAAAGAAATCAGAGCTGTTTTTTACATAGTGCCTAGCTGTGGATTTTGGCCTGTAGCTCAGCTGCCACCTAGGGAAACCTACCAAACCTGTGCATTTTTTTAAACTAGACACCCATGGAAATCCAAGATGGGGTGACTTATGGGGCTCTAACCAGGTTATGTTACCCAGAATCCTTTGCAAACATCCAAAGTTGGCAAAAAAAACACTTTTTTCTCACATTTCAGTGACAGAAACTTCTGGAATCTGAGAGGAGCCACAAATTTCCTCCTACCCAGCGTTCCCTCAAATCTCCCGATAAAAATGGTACCTCACTTGTGTGGGTAGGCCTAGTGCCCGCGACAGGAAATGCCCCAAAACACAATGTGGACACATCACATTTTCCACATGCAATCAGAGCTGTTTTTTACAAAGTGCCTAGCTGTGGAGTTTGGCCTGTAGCTCAGCTGCCACCTAGGGAAACCTACCAAACCTGTGCATTTTTTTAAACTAGACACCCAGGGAAATCCAAGATGGGGTGACTTATGGGGCTCTAACCAGGTTATGTTACCCAGAATCCTTTGCAAACATCCAAAGTTGGCAAAAAAAACACTTTTTTCTCACATTTCAGTGACAGAAACTTCTGGAATCTGAGAGGAGCCACAAATTTCCTCCTACCCAGCGTTCCCTCAAATCTCCCGATAAAAATGGTACCTCACTTGTGTGGGTAGGCCTAGTGCCCGCGACAGGAAATGCCCCAAAACACAATGTGGACACATCACATTTTCCACATGCAATCAGAGCTGTTTTTTACAAAGTGCCTAGCTGTGGAGTTTGGCCTGTAGCTCAGCTGCTACCTAGGGAAACCTACCAAACCTGTGCATTTTTGAAAACTAGACACCTAGTGGAATCCAAGATGGGGTGACTTGTGGGGCTCTAACCAGGTTTTGTTACCCAGAATCCTTTGTAAACCTCAAAAGTTGGCAAAAAAACCCACTTTTTTCTCACATTTCGGTGACAGAAACTTCTTGAATCTGAGAGGAGCCACACATTTCCTCCTACCCAGCGTTCCCCCACGTCTCCCGATAAAAATGGTACCTCACTTGTATGGGTAGGCCTAGTGCCCACGACAGGAATGGATCACACAAGGGTCAATGGTAGTCCTTGCATGAGGGCTACTGTTAACCCTGGAGTGATCCATTACTGACGCAGGCAGTAGGCGCAAGCACACAAGCGGGGTTGTGTTTTTATCAGGACAGTGGAGAAACACTGGGTGGTAGGAATTTTGAGGATCCCTGCATATTCCTGTAGTTTTTGCGATAAAAAAGGAAGGAAAAATAGTAGTTTTAATCAACGTTTCACTTTTGCAGGTTATTCTGATTAAGAAAGCTTTGTGAAATCCAAACACGCCACACTTACGTGGGCTGCCTTGGGTATCTAGTTTTCAGAAATGTATGCGTTTGGTAGGTTTCCCTATATGGCTGCCGAGCCCAGGACCAAATACTTAGGTGACTGTCTTAAAAAAATGAGGCTGTTTTGTGGTAGGTAATTTTAATGTCTCCACAGTCCGTTTTGGGTACTTCCCTGTTGTGGTCACTTGCCCACTCACTAAAGTGAGGCCGTTTTTCGCTGGAGACTTAGTGGAACGCCTAGTGGTAGAAAATGTGTGGCTCCCTGCAGATCCCTGGACTTCTGCTCATTGGAATGCAAGGCAAATGTGCTTTTTAAGCACATTTTGTGATTTCAAGGGGATTCTGGGTGAAGAAAAACTGGTGAGAGCTACGCAAGTCCTGCACCCTTGGACTCCCCTGGTACTAGTTTGTTAAAGTTAACTCACCACTCACATTGGTTGGTTTTAGCACCTCCAGAAACTATAGTTTCAAAGCATGAATACTTATCAAAGTATCTGAATATTGAAACCAAGCCTTCTGAAGGTGGGCCATAAAGCCGCATCCAGACACCAACCTGTGTATGGTCTATTCACACGCCATTCACGCCCAACAAACAACCCTTTCATACTGCCAGCCACGGGCCCAATCCAACCAATCACTGCACTCACATTAACTTACCGCTGCCAGACAAGGGCCCATCACATTCACATGCCGCAGAACGGAATAAGTTTGACAACATTTACCAACTGCCTCCTTCTTCCTGAACATTACCAAATGCATGCGTAACGAACCTTTACTAATGACTCCTGTGACAGCCACCTGAGGCTCAGGAAGATATGTTTTTCATGCGCCTTTAACGCACTCACTGTGCTAAATCCAACACCTTCCAGTTTGTGGATGCAAGTTGTGGGTGTCCGAGTATGCCGTACAAAGCGATTCATCGAACTGAGTGAGCATATCTACCTTTGAAACTAAGGGAGACATGCTGGGGATTTCTCATGATGTTCCCTAAAGAGAAGGTCATAGGCTATGAAAAAGGGTAGTGTTTGGCACACAGGAGAGTCCATGAGAACGTCTACTAAGTTCTGATGGAGGATGAACATGAAAAACAGGTCAAACACTGACCTATACAAGTCATTCTCCTTCAGTGCTGGGATGGCACCAATGGGTTTGAATTCATAGGTATAGATGATGTACATCTGTACTACCTTTACTATCTGCCTTCTACCTGTGCAATATCCCTGTGAAGGCACACCTACCATAAGCTTTCCTTACCCATTCATGTCTCTGTTCTCATCAGAGTCCTGACTAATCCTGTATAATTGGCAAGTGAACCTATACTAGTTTGTGGATGCAAGTTGGGGGTTTCCAAGTATGCTGTACAAAGTGATTCCCCGAACTGAGAGAGCATATCTACTGTTGAAAGTAAGGTAGACATGCTGGTGAAGAAAGGGTACTCCGTGACAATGTGGCATATGTTCTGTCCACTAGTATATGCAGTAGGGGGAATATAATGCATGTTAATCGAACAGAACACCTACCATGTTCTGACGGTGGATTTAGCTCTCAAGCAGTCCAAAAGGAAGTCCATGATGAAGTAAAATTCTGAGGCTCCTTGCCTAACGAAGCAGTGGCCCATGGACGTTCGGTATCTATGCACTGCCACTGAAAGGATTACCCAACGGCAGCTCAACCTCAGTCGATTTCCCAGAACTTTGCTTTAGTATGACATAACGTAAAACAAGTAGGGATACAGAGGCCTGGTTGAGATGGGCACTGGGGACAGTAATACCAACTCTCCTGCCGCTTTCCATGCTTTGAGCACACTTTACAGCGATGACATGGACAATCCTTTTTGGGTGTTTTAGGAATGCGATCAGCAAAGTGTTGCTCCTGCAGCCTTGCCACATCTTCCAGAACATATGAGGTGGAGGCTGCTGCTGCTTCTGTAACAGCAGTGAGGCTTTCAATTACAGACAACTGGAAGTCAAGGAAAGTCATGAGTCTTCCTGTGGTTGTCTGACGATAAACAACATACGCATTATATTTGCCATCTGAATCAGGGGGGGTAAATAGTTTCTTGTACCAAGTGCAAGTTTTACGACATGCATTGTATGGTTGAAGAACCTGGTCGTTCTTGTCCACTCTGCCCATGTACTTATTGTAATCAAGTATAAAGATGGGCTTGTAGACTTCGGCCATCTGACTCCAAACCGTGATGGAGGAAGTGCTCTCATCATGAATTGTAGTGACCACATATACATCATGCCTATCCAAGAACTTGACTACGAGCAGTTCGTTAGAAAGCAATGCAGTACTCTCTGATTTCTGGAGCTTCTTGCAAACAAGCTCCTGCGGGAATACTTTGCGCTTACAACGAACTGTACCGCAGGCCACAGTGCCAGCTTTGCAGAGCTCACTGAACAGCTCTACTCCTGTATAGAAATTGTCCACATAAAGGTTATAACCTTTGTGAAGAAGTGGCTGGACAAGTTCCCATACAATCTTACCTGTGACACCTAACGCGGGAGGGCAACCTACAGGGTTTAGGGTAGAATCCTTCCCTGTATACATTCTCAAGCTGTACACATAGCCAGAAGAGTTCTCACACAGCATGTACAGCTTTATGCCATAGCGAGCTCTTTTGCTCGCAATGTACTGTTTGAAAAGCAGCCGTCATTTGTACAGGATCAAGGACTCATCAACTGCTATATTCTTTCCAGGAGTATAGATCTCTGGAAACCTGGCAGACAAATGTTCCACGACAGGCCGAAATTTGAACAACCTGTCATGGTCTGGATGGTCCCGGGGCAATGCAGCAGAATTGTAATTGAAATGCAGCATGTCCTGCAGTTGCAAAAAACGATCTCTGCTCATGTATGGTGTGAAGATGGGAGTTACCCAAACCGTGCGAGTCGTCCAGTAGGACTGCAAGGTGGGTTTCTGCACTAACCCCGTTTTGAGCGTAAGGCCCAAAAATATCTTCAACTCTGCCAGCGAAGTGGGAGTCCACTGGCGTGCCCTAGAGCGGGGCCCTAGAGTGACTCCATGCTCTCTCAGAAATTGGTCTGCACGCAAATTTGTTTGCTGCACAATCTTCTGAAGGAAGTCAACATCCAAAAAAAGATGGATGTAGTCGATTGGCAAAAGGTTAGCTGTATTGACTTTACATCCAGCGTCACCAGTAAAAGGTGGAATTTGGGGCTGAACTAAGCAGGGGGGCTGCCAAGAGAGCACTCTCTCCATGCTCGCAGCCACATGCACCTGCTCTCGGGTTCGCCTAACCCAATGTTGTCCCGCTACACAGAATGTGCTTGCGAAGGGACAGCACGGCTGTCGTCATCGTCTCCTTCAAACTCACTGGAAGAGGTGTTCGTCGGATGGGACTCCGCCGACTGAAAAATCACTCCCAGATTCTGCCCCATTGTCCTCTCCCTCAGATGCTGTCTCAGTATCTGCTGTCTCAGTCTCTGAGCCTACATCCGAACTGTCCTCCATAACCCGAGTTAGGGCTTGATCAGCAGTCATCCAACGGAACGCCATCTTTGCTACTGGCTAAACTGTCCCTCTAAATTACTAGCCTATGTAGAAGGCAGATAGTCACAAAATTGCTTGTGGATATGTTTGATGTGTCCAATAGGAAATGTCGGCCCCTTACTTTTGCTTCTTCTCCAATTCGGCAGATTCTCTGAAAACACTGGAAAAAACAAAAAAGAATGTATTACTTCAACTTACCACATACCCATCATCACAGCCTTTAGCGCTGGTGGCACCCAGTGCGACAGTCATTTTTGGTGCTCTGCCTCCCATTACCTCCTCTTCTAATTCCCTCAGTACCACCCAGCAAAAGTGCGGCTCATATCTGCATAGTCCCCCTCACATAACATTTGTTTTACAGCGCAGGTAACGCTTGCCTTCACTAATCCACTCAGCTAAATATATATAAATGTATATCCTTTGCAGCAGGACAATAAACCATCTCCTCTACTTTATGGCAACTACCACTAGACAAAAGACATACATATATATATATATATATATATATTCCACACAGCAAACTCCGTTAAAGAGGGCCTCCAACTCTGCAGGGCGGCTCCACAACACGGGAACGGAGAATTGCGTGAAATTGATCCAAAAAACAAACAAAGTGCAGGAGCCCCGATTCCATGTAAGCCACACGTTTATTTCTCAATAATACTGGCAGCAGAGATCACTTTCCTGACGCGTTTGGGCATTGTTGCCTTGACAGTGAGTATAAAGAAATGCGAGTTGCTAAAATCATATATAATGGAGTGCACGTGGCCACTTTATGAACAGGAATATTTGGCACCTTTAAATATGCTATTAGAAACTGTGGTGAAATAACGCTATTAAGCAATACTGAAGACTACACCATTGTTTTAAAGACTATAAGGATGCATTATGGACATTGAAGTATTATACGCTAATTGGCACGTGACTGAATGATATTTAAGCACCTATGGTAACTTGCAATCACCTGTGAACAAGGCAACAATGCCGAAACGCGTCAGGAAAGTGATCTCTGCTGCCAGTATTATTGAGAAATAAACGTGTGGCTTACATGGAATCGGGGCTCCTGCACTTTGTTTGTTTTTTGGATATATATATATAAATATATATATATATATAATTATATATATATATATATGTATTATATATATCTTGCCACAGTCATCGCCTTCACTCCAGCCTCTTGTTACGGTGAGTCATAAATCCCTCATAATCCTCAAATCCCTATAATAACCCCTCATAAATCCCTCCAACGTTAGCCTGAACACCACAAGATATTTCCCCGCGATGAAAAGCAACAAGCCAGGACTCAGTGCAGAGTAACGTGCTTTACTTAAACAAAAGAAAAGAGAAATCTAACGCATTTTGGAGAACTGACTCCTTGTTCACAGATCCAAATCACCGCTGTTTTTACATGTATTTAAATTATCAAAATCAGGTAGCAGAGACTTAACGTAGAAGAAGGACTCAAACACAAATTCATCGCACAAATATTCTAAAAGGTGTCGGCCATTATAAAACAGGCAAATATCTACTTATAATCAAACAAACATTAAACCTATGCATGTTGATACACAATCAAACTTAATGTCAAGTATAATATTTATATATATGTCCTATTCTTCAAACTCATTAGTTTTCTAATAAGCACAATGCACTGTTATAACACACCCTTATTTTTATACAATCACTTATATGAGTGTGAGATGTCAATCCTCATAGATATAATAGCTCTTTGCATTTCACCAACACCTCACTAATATTTGTCTGATATACCTATTTAAAAGAGAGGAAAAAAGAAGAACAAACACACAGAAGTATTCATACATAGGATACAAAAAGAGGGGAAATACAATACATGGTTAGTTTTTCTACCGCATTAATTCCAAACAAAAGATCCTTCCAAAAATGATTGTTTCCAATTTTCTATCTACAGGTTTTTAACAGTTTTTCCACAGATTTTTCCCCAAAGTTCTCACACTTAATTAATCACGTTGTTCTGCGTCTGCTACACACACACAAAAAAAACTCCTACGGAGAATTTTTTGACCCCCTCCCTGGTGTCGGCCACTGGTCGTGACCCGCACCAGGGAGGTAGTGCGGGCGTCAGCCAGTGGCCAGCGCCCGCACTTAACGGGTTAAGTGACCATCCAGGGTTATAGGTGCTGGAAGAGGAACAGGCTGTGGTGGGACATGATATGGTTTGACCAGGGAAACATGGAACACAGGGTGAACAGGCAAATCATCCGGTAGATGGAGCTGAGCTGTCACAGAATTAATCACCTTTTCGATCTGAAAAGGGCCCAAAAACCAAGGTTGCATCTTACGAAGACCATGCAGACTTACGTTTTTTATGACAAGCCAAACCTGATCTCTGCTTTTGCACTCTGGTGGTAGTCGAAGGTATTTATTAGCTTTTGTCTCAAGGTCAACCTGAACCATTTGTAAGTGTGGTAACACCTCTTATTGGGAATCAAAGAGGTACTTTACAAAGCCTAGTATTGCAGGTACATTTTCAAAGCTTAATACAAAGTTTTCAGGTATCATACATGGACATATGCCAGTCACACAACAGAAGGAGGAATCCCCGTGACTGAATGTGGTGGATTATTATAGGCAAGCTCAGTGAATGGCACAAGTACTCCCAACTATCGGGAGTAGTGGTCACAAGACATTGTAGTGCATGCTCTAAAACCTTATTTACCCACTTCATGTGTCCATCAGCGTATGGGAGCCAGGCAGACGAGAGTCAGACTTCAATGTCCAATGATGTGCAAAGACTGTGCTAGAATCTTGAAACAAACTGTAGGCCCTTAGTAGATAACAATGACCAAAGGCAACCTGTGCAACCTCATTAAGTGTTGTACAAAAAGCATGGCAAGAGTTTGGGCAGTAGGTATTTCTTTAAGAGCAAAAAAAGCCTTGGAAGAAAGATCATTTACTACCAAAACAATAGTACAGCCATTGGAGTTAGGAAGGCCAGTAATAAGCTCCATGCTGATGGCGTGCCAAGAATAAGGAGCTATGGGCAAACACTTGAATTACCTAGAAGGGCGAAGTGGGATGTTTTGTCTTGAAAACATATTGGGCTAGTCTGAATGCAGTCATGCACCTCCTTAGAAAATGAGAACCGTTCAAACCATAATTGACAATTTATTAAGATCTCTTGGAACTTTAGAAACTCTTCTAAAGGAATAAAAGGACGCCATATCAAGGTTTTTTGTTTTAATTCTTTTGTCAGAGTAAACAGTGCAGTGTCATGATAAGGGAACTGCTGGTGTACTGGGTCCCTACTCCCTCTCTGTCTAACTCTACCCAAAAAGGAGCTTTGGCCCTTGCTACTTTCCATGTGCTCAGAGTGGACCAAGTTCAAGGGGATCGATTCTTGAGTTTCCTGACTAATGTGCCTCTGTTCCACTGGCAATATTTTCTTTAAAACAAGGGAACTGGAGGCAGGTATTCTGGTAAACAACTGTGTGGCATACAAACTCTTCCCACAATTATCTTTGAGGCACTCAGCTCTCCAAGACAAGGTTGCATGGGGACTAATTATCTTAAACCTGGAATCTCTTTTATATTCATAGTCACACCCATAGGCAACAAGATGGGTTCTGAGAATTTATGAAATGTGCTTTTGCCCCTTTTGGCACAAAAAGGATGTTCTGTCTCTGGCCCTGAAGTACTGTAAGCTTGACTAAAGGAAAGTGTTGCACCTGATGCAAAATCTATGTGACAACTGGATTCCTTATGGGGAGGTAATTGTGTACTTGATTGTTTGTCACTGGTGCCTTGAATGTTTGGGTTACTCCCTGAGGATAGAGTCAAGGAGTCAAGTGTAAGAGCCGCTCATGCCAGGAGAGACAGGCTTCTCAGCACATTAATATAGCAATGGGTTTGACAGTAATAAGATTCAAAAGTGGCAAGGTGTAGAAACCAGTCAATAGTAGGGTTTTGCAATTCGAGCCAAGGAATTCCCAATTTTGCACCAAAGGTATCAATAGAGATCAATACCAAATATTAATGAGATCAAAGGTCAATGTCTCTGTGTGCCCTCTCTCACATACTACCGATATTGGAGTAGTTTGTTCTACAATCAACCCAGAAGGGAGCTCAGCGCCATCTATGGTTCTACTCTGCTCAGGCTCACTATTAATAACCCATGGAACATGCAAGGAACTAGCTAGGGTCAAATCTAGGAAATTCCTTGTGGCCCCAGAATCAATGAGCATAGATAATTTCAGTCTCTATTGGGTTGAAATTACCAGGGTGACTGTTATCATTATAGGTTGTTAAACCTTATGTGAGATAACAATCATGTAAGGGGGGTCCGGGCCAAAAACCGTGTCCCACTGGCGGACCTCTATGTCAACTGGGTACTCAAGTCGTTGAGGAATTGTCTGAAGTAAAGGCACTAATCCTACACATTCCCTTCAGTTTGACAGCAGACTCTAGTGTAGAATGTTCCGCCTCACCACAATAAGGACACATATTAAATTTCTTTCTAAGTTTCAGTTTCTTATGGTTTGACCTGACAACTGAGTCAATGAACTGGGAACATTCTAAGGGTAGGTCTGCAAGGAGCGTTAAAGAAGTCTGTAATTCACAACTCAATTTCCTATAAAGGGGTAAAAATCTTTGTTTTAACAGGCCACTAAAGCTCAACATCAATGGTCTGGACATGGGTATGCGTATCCAAATGACGAAGCATTGTCTCTTTTAGTTTTCCAAGATCATGTAAAGCCGGGCCACTACATTGGAGGGGTAGATTAGCCCAAATAACTGTGACACCCCTGAGAAAAGACATGGTTAAGGTCATACTAACAACATCGAAGGGACTGGATTCGTGTTCAACTGACACTGACCCAGGGATTCATAAATATTGTGGCAATTCCCACAAACTAATTTGAGCAAGTCTAAAGGTATTGGGGCTGGGGTAGTAACTGTGAAAAGAAAAGGATTAACACTTCTATAAGCAAAACCGTTTACTAGATTTCTTAATATGCCTGACTTAACTACATGCTGCACATCCGCTAAAGGCCAGACTAGATCTACAACTTTCAGGATGTTCTGGAATGGGGTCTGCGCCAAGTCCAGAACATACATCTGATCATCCATGTTGTCTGAGCAGTGGAAAGTGAGAGGTTATACTCGGAACAAGGTCATACTCGGTACAAGGTTATACACAGAACAAGGTTATACTCTGAACAAAGTTGGAGTTACTAGACACTCAGGGTTGCACTCGGTATATAGGTTATACTCGGAACAAGTTTATACTCGGTACAAGATTACACTTGGAACAAAGTTATACTCTGCACAAGGATGGAGGTACTGACACTCAAGATTATACTCTGTACATAGGTTACACTTGGAACAAGGTTATTCTCTAAAAAAGGTTATACTCGGTACAAGGTTATACTATAAAAAAGGTTATACTCGGAACATAGATTGAAGCTACAAGGTTCGTTCAGAATTCAGTCTCTAGTCCATGAGCATTACAGTTCAAGCACCAAGGTTTGGAGGAAGGGTCCAGAGCAAGGAAAAGTAAGGAGCACTGAAGGAAAATTATAGAGAAGGAACTGGAACAAGGTCTCTAGTCTTGAAAAAGGTTGACAGACAGGCCTGCTACTACTACAAGGATTAGTGTGGACTTACCTGAAGGAAAAGTACTTACCCTTGTCTAGTACTTTTACAGGAGTTCAAAAACAGCAGGTGGGTCCATGTAAGTTCAAGAAGACGTGGAACCATAGCTCATGAAGGGAGACACTGGAAGCAGCGTAGAAGTCAGGATCACTGAATCATCAGGAATGCTTGAAAGACTAGAGAGCTGGGAGGTTTCCGGGTGACATAGGAGATGAGTGCAGGGATGAGGCTTGCGATTGGCTGAGTGCTGAAGGTCCGTACAACTCGGGAGATGAGTGCAGGGGTTAAGCTTGCACTGGACAGGAACACTGACGGGTATGAGGTCATGCCCGAAGCAGGTTCAGAAAAGGCACATGTCCCACAGTGGCAGCGTGGGAACTTCCAATGAACCTGGGGAAGATCACATGTTACATACAACAGATACAAGGCCTACCAGGCAGCAGGTGCAAATGTTAATTGACAACAAGAACAAGTAAAACGGAACCCCAAGTGCATAATGGTACAATTCAATGGTTCACAGTGGAAATGTGACTATCCTAAATAGAAATGTGATATCTACAGGTGCTAACTAGACTAAACTTGCATAGCAACAGAAGGATCAATGGTTCTGGCTTTCTAGGAGGGGGAGGGAAGCCATGGAGTACTTGAGATGGAAAGGCACCACAGGGGAAGGAATGACATGAGGCCAGCAAGCACTACCCACCGCACATAGAGCGCAAGATGCAGTTGTGACAACAAGGGCCCCGCGTTCTTGGCTGGGCTGCAGTGCCGCCTCTCATGGACTGTTGTGCCTGGTACTGCTGTTCTGGGCCATGAGGGCCTCTTCAGGTGGCGGCTGCAGGGGGCTGGAGATTGGACAAGGTGTCTGCCCCTGCCCGTTGGGCCTAATCGACAGGCCTAAGGGACGGGGCAGCTATCGGATTTCACCTGGGAAGAAGTGCAGGAGGAGGGTGCTGCTATATGTTGGCCACCATTCAACTCTAGACTTGAACCGGCTGAATGAGAGCCATTCCCCTTCTCCTGATGGCGGACACTGAGTGATCACATGAGCTCTAGAGCTACTACATATGGCAGTATGCACTGACATGCTCCTGATAGGATGGGAAAGGACAAACTTCCTGAGGCGGCATAAATTAACAAGATTGACTAATACACAGTTCCGGGCCTTGGTCCACAAGGAACAATGCAGGAGGAATGGTCCAGCACTGGTCTGGGACACAGTTGCCGGCTATGGCCAAAATCCTGGCAGACATAGAGGGCACCAGAGAGGCTCTGGGATCTAAGATGGACACCATAGCAATTGATATCAATCACTTGCGCTTGGACTTGCGTAAGGTGGCTGAATGAGTGACAGTCACTGAGGATATCACTACTCTCAAACAGGAAATCAAGATGCTCCAAGCCGCTGTGGCAGGCCTTAAGTGCAGTGCCTCATGCATGGAGGACGTAAAGAACCGCTATTGATGAAATAATATACACCTCATTGGCTTGGCTTTCCGGAGTGAGCAGAGGGTCCCTCTGTGGAACTATTCCTAGAGGGCCAGCTAGTGAATACATTTAAACCCAAGCGTTTCTCTAATTTTTTCATGATCCAGCATACACACCGTACTATGGCGGCTGTACTTTTGCCGTTGCACCCGGGCCCTCATTGCATGCTTGTTTAACTATAGAGGTCAAGATGTGATCCTTCAGCATGTGAGCATAACCGTAAGTGTAGCCTTATGTGCCCGGCAAAACTCAGAATACAACATAATGTCAGTGTTCACTTGTTCAAACCAGCCCGGGAGACAGCAGACTGGTTTGATACGCTGGGCATTGGGCAGGAGCATCGATCCCTAGAGTGGAGAGAACCAAGACGGCGGGACTAGGCCATTCTGACAGAAACAAGGCAAAACCTCTCTAAGACTCCTGATGGGGCAACAGGCGGCCATATTTTGGTCTGCCCAGATGGGACATTACAGAATGAACCTAAATGTGCTAACACAGAACTCCTTTTCTCAAATCCGAGAGGGGCCTGACACGCTGAGTGATAGTACGGATGCTGGGTGACCAATTGAACTTGGGCTGGCATCACTGGGTTTGTAAAGGATGGCAGGCAACAGATATGAAGTCCAGGACCCTATTTGCCCTGCTACATATTATAGCTTTTAGTATGCAGGGGTGGAGGTGGGCAGGCAGCTCATTGTGAACTACTGCTTATTACATGAAACTGATGGTGCTATCCGACCAATGTATGCTTACATTGATTGCAATTTTCTTTTAACTTCACGGAAGGGAGAGACCAAGAGCCCTGTCTCCTATGGGTTGCTGAGACCATTAAATGTATTGCGATTCGAGTGGTGGGAGAGGTCTGGGGACTCAGGCGGTATCTACAACTACAGTTACATTTTTAAAGTTTAGTTGAGGTTACTTGGGGCAGCTGATTGGGGCAGGATTCAGAAACTTATTGGCCAAGTGTTGTGTCATGGGGCTCCGTTTGTTCTGCCTATTGAAGGGAGTGAGGGTGGGAATGTTGAGGGACATGTTGATACCAGTTTTGTTGTTGAGTTAGGGAGCTTCCTTAGTCAATTGGTGCAGTAAGATGGGCTACAGACGGTTATTAGTCTTACAGGGACTTGGACTGTGGATACAAACTCATCATGAGAGACAAAGGGACTAAGTACAAATTCCTCACATGGAATGTGAAAAGCTTAAATAACCCCAAGAAATGAAATAGGCCAAATGCATACCTCAGTAAATATGGGGTAGATGTTGCGTTTCTTCAAGAGACTCATGTCTGTGGGGACTGTATCTCATCCATAAGAAGGAGGTGGCGGGGCAAATTTATGCCACATCCTATTCGGGTTATGGACGTGGGACACTCATATGGGTAGCACAGGGGAAACCATTTAAAAACACAGGTACAAGGGGACTCTAAGGGATAGCATGTCATACTCACAGGAATGCTTGATGGGCATGATCTCTGCCTAAATAATGTATATGTGCCAAATGGTAAAGATGGCATATTCTTTGGCCTGGTACACCATGCAACTGAAGTACTTATGGCGGGAAACTTTAACTGTGTTCTGGACAGTGGAACTGATAGCTCTAACAATAACCAAGGCCCAACAATAAACCAAATATGAAGACAGCCCTCTCACAGGTATGGACGGGGTTTGGGATTGGGCGATATCTGGTGAGTACATTACCTGAACATGTATTCATGTTACCCCCCTGCGTCTGGTACATGTAGTAGATCTGACTACTTCCTGGTCCAATCCACAGCTGCACAGCAAGTAGTACATACGTCGCATTTGGGGCGCTATATGTCCGATCACTCCCCTCTGCTACTGACATATTCACTCAACTGGAAGCCTTCTAGGATGCCACTGTGGAGGCTCTGGGCAATAGCATTGACTGACCTGTTATTTCTCAATACATTAAGGGAAGCCATTGATCAATATTTTGATACTAATTGGGACAGTGCAATTGTAGGGCAATTGAGTGGCAGGCAATGAAGGTGGTCCTCGGGGGTGTGTGCGTATAGTGGCATCGGTGGGCATTCATCAAACACTGGAGAAGGAACTGACACAGGGAGAGGCGGTGTTGGCATTGCTCATTCCAGGTTGGCTCGAATGGTATATTACCAATTCAAAGCTGTAATACTGTGCCTGGAGTGGTAAAAGGGTTTTTGTCATTTACAGCTCAGAAAGGATAGCAATGTGCTAATCCTATGCTTAAAGACTATGCTGTATAAATGGCAAAAGACTATCTCATTTTGTAGCTCGGCGTAGATAGCACTGTGCCAATCCTATGCTTAAAAACTTTGGTAGAAAAACAGACATTTGAGGTGAGCAAATCAGAGTGTTGCTGGTGTTGTAGGGTGCTCAATACTGGAGCTGCTCTCCACCTAAACATGGGAACTACCCAGAGATCTCTCTTCTTTTTTGCTTAATTTATGTGTCACTCTAACTCTGAAAGGGTTTTATATATATATATATATATATATATATATATATATACACATACACACATATATACACACACACGCACACAAATATATGTAAGCATTTTTTGACTTGCCTATATCTTTGGCACCTTTTGATGAATCGTCACAAAATTTTCCAAAACAAGTGTTCCCAAGAATTTTGTTGTACATGGGAAGTTTCGGGGTGATTTGTCAAGTGAGGGCCACGAAAAAGGGGAGGGTAAAAAAAAGTGCATTTTCCATTTTAATTCCCATAGAGATTTTAGACACAACTACAGCCCGAACTGCTGGACGGAATTACACCAAATTTGGCAGGAAGGTAGTTCTTGGTTCAGAAAGAGTGCTTTTTGTTATTTGGCGTAAACCGTCCAGTATTTTTTCAAGTATTTAAAAAAATAAAAAGTATATCTGGAGGCGCGAAGGCTTCGCCAATACCTCGTGCAGAGAATTGTTTGGCAGGAAGTGTAGGCAGCCATTTTAAGACTCAGTTTCAGCTGAGTCTCAAAACAAATTTTTAAAAAAGAAAAAGGGTCAGTGTACGTTTACCCTAACCCCCTAGCCTTGGTGCAAGGGTACCGATGGTACCCTCCACGACTTAAAAGTTTTATTTTCTTAAATCACAGCGAAAATCATGGCAGATCCATAAATTTCAATGTTGTTTAAAAAAAGAAAAACAATCGTGGTCTCATGCGCTTGCTTTTGATTTTGCCGCTGCGTGGGCCAGGTCCCTGGGGCATTTCTAAAATATGGGAGAGGGGAGCATGTGCCCCCTCCTAGGGCTTATCAAAGCCCGAGGACCACCACCTCCCTGGGGCACTGCATATAACGAATGCGGATGGGCACCCACAGCACCCCCACGCCCCAGGGACCGCCACCTCCCAGGGGCAAATGCTGTTTAATGTATGTGGGGAGGCCTGTGCGGTCCCCACGCACCCTGTGGACCACCACTTCCCACCATTGAACCCCCTCTCCATGCCCCGGGGACCGCCATCACACAGGGACAATTAATACAATGTATGGGGGAGCTGTGTGCCTCAGGGACCACCACCTCCCCAGCACAAATAATATAATGTATGGGGAGCCCCCATGCCCTAGGGACCACCACCTCCCCAGGGCTCTAATAACTTAAAGGAGGAGGGTCTGTTGCAGACCCCCAGGCCAGGGACCACCACCTCCCTGGGGCAACTCCCACCACACACAGGCATGAAACGTTATAGTTA
This sequence comes from Pleurodeles waltl, assembly GCF_031143425.1. NCBI lineage: Eukaryota > Metazoa > Chordata > Amphibia > Caudata > Salamandridae > Pleurodeles > Pleurodeles waltl. The sequence goes on along the minus strand of NC_090450.1, from coordinate 822,168,949 downwards.
TTGATAACAACACATGAGGGAAAAAGGTTTGTATCAGTATGCAGGCATATGGAGGTAGTCACAAGAGACATTTTAAGGATTATTCATCATGTGTAGTTGACATGCATAATTAATAGTTGGGGATACAGTGGATAATGCATCAGAAATAGAGAGATGGAATAAACAGCATAATAAGAAGGGTATATTTTAAGAAAGTTTTGGCTTACCTCTGTTTTAGTTGACACTTGTAGGGTATGCATTGAGAGTATTCTACAGACACAAGAGTTTATATGGTTGTTCAAGCTATAGTTACGCCATTTTTAGGGTTGAGCGCGCAAGCGCTCTGTCCATGTTGTAATCTCTCTGTGGGCTTTTAACTTCAACTTCGAGAAACCCACAACGCACCACCACTCGCAGCGGATTCCCCAGCGCAGATGGAACAAAATCACCGAAGACCAGCTGATCACCACCCTCTCCCGGAACCCACCAATCGACACGACCGACACTGACACAGCCGCCTGCAACCTCAGACAATGGATCGACGACTGTGCCAACACTCTGGCCCCGATCAAGAAACCTTCAAACAGACGCACCAACAGAAAGGCCTTCTGGTTCACCGCCAACCTCCAAGAATCCAAAAAAGCATGCCGAAGACTGGAGAAGAAGTGGCACCAAAAAAGACACCGGATAACCACACAGCCTTCAAGAAAGCATTCCGCAGACACCACCAACTCATCCGAACCGCCAAAAGAACCTCCTTCAAAGAACGCCTCGACAACAACGCACACAGCTCCAAGGAGCTCTTCAACATCGTGACGGAACTCTCAACTTCAATGACACCCCGCCTTCGCAAGACCTCTGCGACTCCCTATCCACCTTCTTCTACCGCAAGATTGCAGACATCCATGACAGCTTCAATACCCAGACCCCCCATTAACCACCGACACCACAGGCTCACCGCACCCCAGCCACACCAACCTCCTGCTCTCCTGGACCCACGTCAACGAGGACAACACCATCAAAATTATGAACACCATCCCTCCGGCTCTTCGTCCGACCCCTACCCTCACCACATCTTCAACAAAGCAAGCTCCGTCATCGCACCCCAACTCTGGAAGACCATCAACAGCTCCTTCAAAACCACCACCTTTCCGGAGAGCTGGAAACACTCCGAGATCAATGCCCTCCTCAAGAAACCCAAGGTGGACCCAAATGACCCACCTCCCTGCTCCCCTTCCTGGCCCATCTCCCTGCTCCCCTTCCCGGCAAAAGTAATTGAAAAGATTGTCAACAACTGACCCATTTCCTCCAGGAGAACAACACTCTGGACTCATCCCAATCCGGATTCCGCAGCAACAACAGCACCGAAACCACCCTTATCGCTGCCACCGACGACATCAGGTCCATAGTTGACAATGGCAAAACTGCGGCTCTCATCCTCCTGGACCTCTCTGCCGCCTTCGACACCGTCTGCCACCACACCCTACGCACACGCCTCAACGACACAGAGATTCGCGACAGGGCCCAGGACTGGATCACCTCCTTCCTCACTAGCAGAACCCAGAGAGCCCGCCTCCCTCCATTCTGCTCGGAAGCCACCAAGATCATTTGCGGCGTACCCCAGGGGTCGTCTTTCAGCCTGATCCTCTTTAACGTTTACATGGCTCCACTCGCAAACATCATCCGATCACACAACCTCAGCATCGTCTCATACGCCGATGACACCCAGCTGATCCTCTCCCTCACCAAGGACCCTGCCACCGCCAAAACCAACCTCCATGAAGGAATGAATGCCATTGTCTAATGGATGATGAACAACTGCCTGAAACTGAACTCTGACAAGACTGAGGTCCTCATCCTCTGTTCCACCCCCCCGCTGCGGGACAACTCCTGGTGGCCTGCCACACTGGGAACCGCACTGACACCCACCAACCACACACGCAACCTGGGGTTCATCCTGGATTCATCGCTATCAATGACCCAACAAGTCAACGCCGTCTCTTTCTCCTCCTTCAACACCCTCTGCATGCTTTGGAAGATCCACAAATGTATCCCCACCGGATCCAGAAGAACGGTGACCCAAGCGCTCGTAAGCAGCAGACTGGACTATGGCAACGCCCTCTATGCAGGAACCACTGCCAAGCTCCAAAAAAGACTGCAACGCATACAGAACGCCTCTGCACGCCTCATCATGGACATCCCCCACCACAGCCTCATCACAGCTCACCTGAGAGACCTGCAATTGCTCCGCCTCAACAAGAGAATCATGTTCAAGCTCCTCACCCACGCTCACAAAGCACTGCACAAGACCGGACCAGAATACCTCAACAGATGACTCTCCTTCTACACCCCGACCCACCAGCTTCGCTCCGCTGACCTTGCCCTCGCCACCGTTTCTCGCATCCAGAGAACAACCGCCGGTGGCAGATTGTTTTCCCACCTCGCCGCCAAGACATGGAACACTCTTACTAGGCACCTGGTACAGACAAAGGACCTGCTAACCTTCAGGAGACACCTCAAGACCTTGCTGTTTGAGCAGTAGCAGCTCCCCTCACTGCCCCTCAGTGCCTTGAGACCCTCACGAGTGTGCTATACAAATGCTATGATTGATTGATTTTAACCACACCCATGTCACCCCCATCACTTTCATTGGTTTGTGGGCTTGCCCTTTAAAATTCACTTGATTACATTAGTGAAAGGCATGCATGCGTCATGCCTTTTCCTCTGTTCAGCCCTTCTCGAGAGCACCAGTAAACTACTGAAAACATACGAGGCTCCATGTTTTCCGCATGGTTTCTGGACTACTTTTATTTTTATTTCCGCAGCGCGATCTCGCTGGGCAGTAGTCGAGCGCTTTGCATGACATCGACCCCGTTACATGGATAATTGTAAACCTGCTGATACGTTTGACTGCGAGCGAACTGGCACTTTAAATCGGCTCACTTATGTAAAAACTGTATTACATTTCATTTCTTCACTCTTGTAGATTCTTTATCATCCCTGCTTTCTTTCCCTGCCACTTTCTTTTCGTCTTTCTCTTCGTCCTCGTTTCCTCCTTTTGTGTTTTCTCTCTCGCGCTGGGTTCAAGTCTAATGAAGAAAAGTAAAGTGGTGGTCCCCAAAGATGAGTGCTGGCGGGCACCACCTGCAAGCACCGGTTCAACTTAAACGCCGTTCTTCCTCTACCTGCTTGCTGAGTTGCCATCATAACAAGATGGTATTTATTTCTTTACGTCTGTGCTGACAGACGATTCTGAGTTACAGGGCGTGGAGCATAAGTAGACTTAGAACTAACCTATAACAGGAGTCCATCTTTACGTACGCATTTGGCACTAAGAGGATGTAAACCTGGCTCGACTAACCAAGCAGCTATCACCTAATTTCTAGAAGCGTCTGATTTGTTTCCAAAAAAGGGAGCAGGTCACTGATTTGAAAAATGGAGCTGCCTGTGGCTAACATCGGAAAGAGGAGGTAGCTAACATTGGTGCAGTGTCATTTGGTCCCAGAGCCCCGAGAAGCCCATTGAACACTGATAATTGATAAATGGTACTACCAAACAGCAGTCAGAGGGCGGGAATTTACCAGGCACAGCTGACTGGCCCAAACCAAAGTGCGCAGAGACCGAATGTGTGTGTAGTTTAACAAACTTCTGACCATAAATAAAGGAAAGGTTGGATGAAAAGAATGGTGGGGGAGGCGGGTTATTTGATTGCATTACTAGGGATGCTGCGTTCTCTACTGACGTCGGCTCTTTTGATGTACACCCTCAAACATGTTTGATTGATCCTGGCTGGAGCCCGGCTCATCACTAAGCTATACCGTGAGGGCAGCAGGGGAGCACTATGATGAGTGGCCTTTTGTTGTGTCTTCACACAGTCACTTGACAGCCAAAAACAGATTTCAGATCACTACTAAGCCATGCAGTTGTTTCCCCTGCACAGCCCATGATTGTCGACTGCCATATGCTGCAGTTTTCAATTATTTTTAAGGCTGTTAGGATACATAAACCTGTTAATCTCAGCATAAGACACTGATTCATTCCTAGGCACTGTGTATTTCAACACATCACCTGCAGATCATATTCCATGTGCCTGCAAAAAGGAAATGGTAACACTTGCAGCTTATTGCTTGACAGACATCTAGGACAATCGCTCATAGTTGGAAATGATCCTAAGAAAATGAAATAAAAATGGATTCCACCCTATTAAATAATCCATGAGTTGATGCTAACAGTTGAGCATATTTTAATCTAATTTCAAAGTTTTTAAACTGAGCTATATCTTATTAATATAATCGATTTGTCATTGAATGTCCTACTGTGCATACATTTATATCGTGTTCACCCCAAAACATATAGCCAGACCTGTGATTGTGTCAGTCATGCCACAAATGTTCTCCATCCTTCAACAGGAAGACCGAGGCCTCCTGGTTGGTAATGTTTGGTCCTAACAGCTGTCATTGGCACATTGCAGGTCACAAAATCCTCATAAAAAGTATACAGAATGCAGAGTTTTGAAGGTTTAGGGCCATATTTACACTTTTTGATGCAAAACTGCGCCAACGCAGTTTTGCGTCAAAAAGTTTAATGCCATTTCTTTGCGCCACCCGGGCATCAAATTTATACTTTGATGCTCTGTGGCGCAAACCACGGATTAGAGTCTTTTTTTTTACTCTAACCATTGCGCCATGTCGTAAAGAAAAATGACGTTAATGCTGCGAAAATGACTTTAATCCGGTTTACGACGTCTGTAGGAAGTTGGCTCTGTATGTGCTATTTCAAAGTAAGGAATAGCATGCACAGAGTCCAAGGGTTCCCCTTAGAGGTAAAATAGTGGTAAAAATAGATAATACTAATGCTCTATTTTGTGGTAGTGTGGTCGAGCAGTAGGCTTATCCAAGGAGTAGTGTTAAGCATTTGTTGTACATACACATAGACAATAAATGAGGTACACACACTCAGAGACAAATCCAGCCAATAGGTTTTGTTATAGAAAAATAGCTTTTCTTAGTTTATTTTAAGAACCACAGGTTCAAATTCTACATGTAATATCTCATTCGAAAGGTATTGCAGGTAAGTACTGTAGGAACTTCAAATCATCAAAATTGCATGTATACTTTTCAAGTTATTCACAAATAGCTGTTTTAAAAGTGGACACAGTGCAATTTTCACAGTTCCTAGGGGAGGTAAGTATTTGTTAGGTTAACCAGGTAAGTAAGACACTTACAGGGCTTAGTTCTTGGTCCAAGGTAGCCCACCGTTGGGGGTTCAGAGCAACCCCAAAGTCACCACACCAGCAGCTCAGGGCCGGTCAGGTGCAGAGTTCAAAGTGGTGCCCAAAACGCATAGGCTAGAATGGAGAGAAGGGGGTGCCCCGGTTCCGGTCTGCTTGCAGGTAAGTACCCGCGTCTTCGGAGGGCAGACCAGGGGGGTTTTGTAGGGCACCGGGGGGGACACGAGCCCACACAGAAATTTCACCCTCAGCAGCGCGGGGGCGGCCGGGTGCAGTGTAGAAACAAGCGTCGGGTTTGTAATGGAAGTCAATGGGAGATCTAGGGATCTCTTCAGCGCTGCAGGCAGGCAAGGGGGGGGTTCCTCGGGGAAACCTCCACTTGGTCAAGGGAGAGGGACTCCTGGGGGTCACTCCTCCAGTGAAAGTCCGGTCCTTCAGGTCCTGGGGGCTGCGGGTGCAGGGTCTCTCCCAGGTGTCGGGACTAGGATTCAAAGAGTCGCGGTCAGGGGAAGCCTCGGGATTCCCTCTGCAGGCGGCGCTGTGGGGGCTCAGGGGGGACAGGTTTTTGTACTCACAGTCTTAGAGTAGTCCTGGGGTCCCTCCTGAGGTGTTGGATCGCCACCAGCCGAGTCGGGGTCGCCGGGTGCAGTGTTGCAAGTCTCACGCTTCTTGCGGGGAGCTTGCAGGGTTCTTTAAAAGCTGCTGGAAACAAAGTTGCAGCTTTTCTTGGAGCAGGTCCGCTGTCCTCGGGAGTTTCTTGTCTTTTCGAAGCCGGGGCAGTCCTCAGAGGATGTCGAGGTCGCTGGTCCCTTTGGAAGGCGTCGCTGGAGCAGGATCTTTGGAAGGCAGGAGACAGGCCGGTGAGTTTCTGGAGCCAGGGCAGTTGTCGTCTTCTGGTCTTCCTCTGCAGGGGTTTTCAGCTAGGCAGTCCTTCTTCTTGTAGTTGCAGGAATCTGATTTTCTAGGGTTCAGGGTAGCCCTTAAATACTAAATTTAAGGGCGTGTTTAGGTCTGGGGGTTAGTAGCCAATGGCTACTAGCCCTGAGGGTGGGTACACCCTCTTTGTGCCTCCTCCCAAGGGGAGGGGGTCACAATCCTAACCCTATTGGGGGAATCCTCCATCTGCAAGATGGAGGATTTCTACAAGTTAGAGTCACTTCAGCTCAGGACACCTTAGGGGCTGTCCTGACTGGCCAGTGACTCCTCCTTGTTGCTTTCTTTGTTCCCTCCAGCCTTGCCACCAAAAGTGGGGGCCGTGGCCGGAGGGGGCGGGCAACTCCACTAAGCTGGAGTGCCCTGCTGGGCTGTGACAAAGGGGTGAGCCTTTGAGGCTCACCGCCAGGTGTTACAGCTCCTGCCTGGGGGAGGTGTTAGCATCTCCACCCAGTGCAGGCTTTGTTACTGGCCTCAGAGTGACAAAGGCACTCCCCATGGGGCCAGCAACATGTCTCTGGTGTGGCAGGCTGCTGGAACTAGTCAGCCTACACAGACAGTCGGTTAAGTTTCAGGGGGTACCTCTAAGGTGCCCTCTGTGGTGTATTGTACAATAAAATGTACACTGGCATCAGTGTGCATTTATTGTGCTGAGAAGTTTGATACCAAACTTCCCAGTTTTCAGTGTAGCCATTATGGTGCTGTGGAGTTCGTGTTTGACAGACTCCCAGACCATATACTCTTATGGCTACCCTGCACTTACAATGTCTAAGGTTTTGTTTAGACACTGTAGGGGTACCATGCTCATGCACTGGTACCCTCACCTATGGTATAGTGCACCCGGCCTTAGGGCTGTAAGGCCTGCTAGAGGGGTGTCTTACCTATACTGCATAGGCAGTGAGAGGCTGGCATGGCACCCTGAGGGGAGTGCCATGTCGACTTACTCGTTTTGTCCTCACTAGCACACACAAGCTGGCAAGCAGTGTGTCTGTGCTGAGTGAGAGGTCTCCAGGGTGGCATAAGACATGCTGCAGCCCTTAGAGACCTTCCTTGGCATCAGGGCCCTTGGTACTAGAAGTACCAGTTACAAGGGACTTATCTGGATGCCAGGGTCTGCCAATTGTGGATACAAAAGTACAGGTTAGGGAAAGAACACTGGTGCTGGGGCCTGGTTAGCAGGCCTCAGCACACTTTCAATTGTAAACATAGCATCAGCAAAGGCAAAAAGTCAGGGGGCAACCATGCCAAGGAGGCATTTCCTTACACAACCCCCCCCCAAACGAAAGAGGATGAGACTAACCTTTCCCAAGAGAGTCTTCATTTTCTAAGTGGAAGAACCTGGAAAGGCCATCTGCATTGGCATGGGCAGTCCCAGGTCTGTGTTCCACTATAAAGTCCATTCCCTGTAGGGAGATGGACCACCTCAACAGTTTAGGATTTTCACCTTTCATTTGCATCAGCCATTTGAGAGGTCTGTGGTCAGTTTGAACTAGGAAGTGAGTCCCAAAGAGGTATGGTCTCAGCTTCTTCAGGGACCAAACCACAGCAAAGGCCTCCCTCTCAATGGCACTCCAACGCTGCTCCCTGGGGAGTAACCTCCTGCTAATGAAAGCAACAGGCTGGTCAAGGCCATCATCATTTGTTTGGGACAAAACTGCCCCTATCCCATGTTCAGAGGCATCAGTCTGTACAATGAACTGCTTAGAATAATCTGGAGCTTTTAGAACTGGTGCTGAGCACATTGCTTGTTTCAGGGTGTCAAAGGCCTGTTGGCATTCCACAGTCCAGTTCACTTTCTTGGGCATTTTCTTGGAGGTGAGTTCAGTGAGGGCTGTCACAATGGATCCATATCCCTTCACAAACCTCCTGTAATACCCAGTCAAGCCAAGGAATGCCCTGACTTGAGTCTGGGTTTTTGGAGCTACCCAGTCCAGAATAGTCTGGATCTTGGGTTGGAGTGGCTGAACTTGGCCTCCACCTACAAGGTGTCCCAAGTAAACCACAGTTCCCTGCCCTATCTGGCATTTGGATGCCTTGATAGAGAGGCCTGCAGATTGCAGAGCCTTCAAAACCTTCTTCAGGTGGACCAGGTGATCCTGCCAGGTGGAGCTAAAGACAGCAATATCATCAAGATAAGCTGTGCTAAAGGACTCCAAGCCAGCAAGGACTTGATTCACCAACCTTTGGAAGGTGGCAGGGGCATTCTGTAAACCAAAGGGCATAACAGTAAACTGATAATGCCCATCAGGTGTGGAGAATGCTGTTTTCTCTTTTGCTCCAGGTGCCATTTTTATTTGCCAGTACCCTGCTGTCAAGTCAAAGGTACTTAAGAATTTGGCAGCACCTAATTTGTCTATGAGCTCATCAGCTCTTGGAATTGGATGAGCATCTGTCTTGGTGACAGAATTGAGCCCTCTGTAGTCCACACAAAACCTCATCTCTTTCTTTCCATCTTTGGTGTGAGGTTTGGGGACTAAGACCACTGGGCTAGCCCAGGGGCTGTCAGAGCGCTCAATTACTCCCAATTCCAGCATCTTGTGGACTTCCACCTTGATGCTTTCTTTAACATGGTCAGATTGTCTAAAGATTTTGTTCTTGACAGGCATGCTGTCTCCTGTGTCCACATCATGGGTACACAGGTGTGTCTGACCAGGGGTTAAGGAGAAGAGTTCAGGAAACTGTTGTAGGACTCTCCTACAATCAGCTTGCTGTTGGCCAGAGAGGGTGTCTGAGTAGATCACTCCATCTACTGTGCCATCTTTTGGGTCTGATGACAGAAGATCAGGGAGAGGTTCACTCTCTGCCTCCTGATCCTCATCTGTTACCATCAACATGTTGACATCAGCCCGGTCATGGAAGAGCTTAAGGCGGTTCACATGGATCACCCTCTTGGGGCTCCTGCTTGTGCCCAGGTCCACCAGGTAGGTGACCTGACTCTTCCTTTCTAGTACTGGGTAAGGGCCACTCCATTTGTCCTGGAGTGCCCTGGGAGCCACAGGCTCCAGAACCCAGACTTTCTGCCCTGGTTGGAACTCAACCAGTGCAGCCTTTTGGTCATACCAAAACTTCTGGAGCTGTTGGCTGGCCTCAAGGTTTTTGGTTGCCTTTTCCATGTACTCTGCCATTCTAGAGCGAAGGCCAAGTACATAGTCCACTATGTCCTGTTTAGGCTCATGGAGAGGTCTCTCCCAGCCTTCTTTAACAAGGGCAAGTGGTCCCCTTACAGGATGACCAAACAGAAGTTCAAAGGGTGAGAATCCTACTCCCTTCTGTGGCACCTCTCTGTAAGCGAAAAGCAGGCATGGCAAGAGGACATCCCATCTCCTTTTGAGTTTTTCTGGGAGCCCCATGATCATGCCCTTTAATGTCTTGTTGAATCTCTCAACTAAGCCATTAGTTTGTGGATGGTATGGTGTAGTGAATTTATAAGTAACCCCACACTCATTCCACATGTGCTTTAGGTATGCTGACATGAAGTTGGTACCTCTGTCAGACACCACCTCCTTAGGGAAACCCACTCTGGTAAAGATACCAATGAGGGCCTTGGCTACTGCAGGGGCAGTAGTCGACCTAAGGGGAATAGCTTCAGGATACCTGGTAGCATGATCCACTACTACCAGGATATACATATTTCCTGAGGCTGTGGGAGGTTCCAGTGGACCAACTATGTCCACACCCACTCTTTCAAAGGGAACCCCCACCACTGGAAGTGGAATGAGGGGGGCCTTTGGATGTCCACCTGTCTTACCACTGGCTTGACAGGTGGGGCAGGAGAGGCAAAACTCCTTAACCATGTTGGACATATTGGGCCAGTAGAAGTGGTTGACTAACCTCTCCCACGTCTTGGTTTGTCCCAAATGTCCAGCAAGGGGAATGTCATGGGCCAATGTTAGGATGAACTTCCTGAACAGCTGAGGCACTACCACTCTCCTAGTGGCACCAGGTTTGGGGTCTCTGGCCTCAGTGTACAGGAGTCCATCTTCCCAATAGACCCTATGTGTTCCATTTTTCTTGCCTTTGGACTCTTCAGCAGCTTGCTGCCTAAGGCCTTCAAGAGAGGGACAGGTTTCTTGTCCCTTACACAGCTCTTCCCTTGAGGGTCCCCCTGGGCCTAAGAGCTCAACCTGATAAGGTTCAAGCTCCAGAGGCTCAGTTCCCTCAGAGGGCAGAACTTCTTCCTGAGAAGAGAGGTTCCCTTTCTTTTGCTGTGTTGCAGTTGGTTTCCCAACTGACTTTCCTGTTCTCTTGGTAGGCTGGGCCATTTTTCCAGACTCCAGCTCTACTTTTTCACCCTGTGCCTTGCATTGTGCTCTTGTTTTCACACACACCAGTTCAGGGATACCCAGCATTGCTGCATGGGTTTTTAGTTCTACCTCAGCCCATGCTGAGGACTCCAGGTCATTTCCAAGCAGACAGTCCACTGGGATATTTGAGGAGACCACCACCTGTTTCAGGCCATTGACCCCTCCCCATTCTAAAGTAACCATTGCCATGGGATGTACTTTTCTCTGATTGTCACCGTTGGTGACTGTGTAAGTTTTTCCAGTCAGGTATTGGCCAGGGGAAACCAGTTTCTCTGTCACCATGGTGACACTGGCACCTGTATCCCTCAGGCCCTCTATTCTAGTCCCATTAATTAAGAGTTGCTGTCTGTATTTTTGCATGTTAGGCGGCCAGACAGCTAGTGTGGCTAAATCCACCCCACCCTCAGAAACTAGAGTAGCTTCAGTGTGGACCCTGATTTGCTCTGGGCACACTGTTGATCCCACTTGGAGACTAGCCATACCAGTGTTACCTGGATGGGAGTTTGGAGTGGAACCTTTCTTGGGACAGGCCTTGTCTCCAGTTTGGTGTCCATGCTGTTTACAGCTATGACACCAGGCCTTTTTGGGATCAAAGTTTTTACCCTTGTACCCATTGTTTTGTGAAGAGGCTCTGGGCCCACCCTCCTGTGCAGGTTTTTGGGGGCCTGTAGAAGACTCTTTACTATTTTTAGTTTTGGTTGTCTCATCACCCTTCCCCTGGGGAGTCTTTGTGACCCCTTTCTTTTGGTCACCCCCTGTTGAAGTCTTGGACACCCTTGTCTTGACCCAATGGTCCGCCTTCTTTCCCAATTCTTGGGGAGAAATTGGTCCTAGGTCTACCAGATGCTGATGCAGTTTATCATTGAAACAATTACTCAATAGGTGTTCTTTCACAAATAAATTGTACAGCCCATCATAATTACTTACACCACTGCCTTGAATCCAACCATCTAGTGTTTTCACTGAGTAGTCAACAAAGTCAACCCAGGTCTGGCTCGAGGATTTTTGAGCCCCCCTGAACCTAATCCTGTACTCCTCAGTGGAGAATCCAAAGCCCTCAATCAGGGTACCCTTCATGAGGTCATAAGATTCTGCATCTTTTCCAGAGAGTGTGAGGAGTCTATCCCTACACTTTCCAGTGAACATTTCCCAAAGGAGAGCACCCCAGTGAGACCTGTTCACTTTTCTGGTTACACAAGCCCTCTCAAAAGCTGTGAACCATTTGGTGATGTCATCACCATCTTCATATTTTGTCACAATCCCTTTGGGGATTTTTAACATGTCAGGAGAATCTCTGACCCTATTTATATTGCTGCCACCATTGATGGGTCCTAGGCCCATCTCTTGTCTTTCCCTTTCTATGGCTAGGAGCTGTCTCTCTAAAGCCAATCTTTTGGCCATCCTGGCTAACAGGAGGTCATCTTCACTGAGAGCATCCTCAGTGATTTCAGAAATGTGGGACCCTCCTGTGAGGGACTCACTATTTCTGACTAACACAGTTGGAGACAGGACTTGAGGGGTCCTGTTCTCCCTATTTAGGACTGGAGGAGGGACATTGGCCTCCAAGTCACTAATTTCTTCCTCTGTGAGGTCATCATCAGAGGGGTTGGCTTTTTCAAACTCTGCCAACAGCTCCTGGAGCTGAATTTTGGTAGGTCTGGAGCCAATGGTTATTTTTTTGATATTACAGAGAGACCTTAGCTCCCTCATCTTAAGATGGAGGTAAGGTGTGGTGTCGAGTTCCACCACATTCATCTCTGTATCAGACATTATTTTGCTAAGAGTTGGAAGACTTTTTAAAGAATCTAAAACTGTTTCTAGAATCTAATTTCAAACTTTTAACAAACTTTTAAACTCTAAAAGACAATGCTAAACAGGATCTAACACAAGGCCCTAGCAGGTCTTTTAAGAATTTAGAAAACTTTTCAAATTGCAAAAATCAATTTCTAATGACAATTTTGGAATTTGTCGTGTGATCAGGTATTGGCTGAGTAGTCCAGCAAATGCAAAGTCTTGTACCCCACCGCTGATCCACCAATGTAGGAAGTTGGCTCTGTATGTGCTATTTCAAAGTAAGGAATAGCATGCACAGAGTCCAAGGGTTCCCCTTAGAGGTAAAATAGTGGTAAAAATAGATAATACTAATGCTCTATTTTGTGGTAGTGTGGTCGAGCAGTAGGCTTATCCAAGGAGTAGTGTTAAGCATTTGTTGTACATACACATAGACAATAAATGAGGTACACACACTCAGAGACAAATCCAGCCAATAGGTTTTGTTATAGAAAAATAGCTTTTCTTAGTTTATTTTAAGAACCACAGGTTCAAATTCTACATGTAATATCTCATTCGAAAGGTATTGCAGGTAAGTACTGTAGGAACTTCAAATCATCAAAATTGCATGTATACTTTTCAAGTTATTCACAAATAGCTGTTTTAAAAGTGGACACAGTGCAATTTTCACAGTTCCTAGGGGAGGTAAGTATTTGTTAGGTTAACCAGGTAAGTAAGACACTTACAGGGCTTAGTTCTTGGTCCAAGGTAGCCCACCGTTGGGGGTTCAGAGCAACCCCAAAGTCACCACACCAGCAGCTCAGGGCCGGTCAGGTGCAGAGTTCAAAGTGGTGCCCAAAACGCATAGGCTAGAATGGAGAGAAGGGGGTGCCCCGGTTCCGGTCTGCTTGCAGGTAAGTACCTGCGTCTTCGGAGGGCAGACCAGGGGGGTTTTGTAGGGCACCGGGGGGGACACGAGCCCACACAGAAATTTCACCCTCAGCAGCGCGGGGGCGGCCGGGTGCAGTGTAGAAACAAGCGTCGGGTTTGTAATGGAAGTCAATGGGAGATCTAGGGATCTCTTCAGCGCTGCAGGCAGGCAAGGGGGGGGTTCCTCGGGGAAACCTCCACTTGGTCAAGGGAGAGGGACTCCTGGGGGTCACTCCTCCAGTGAAAGTCCGGTCCTTCAGGTCCTGGGGGCTGCGGGTGCAGGGTCTCTCCCAGGTGTCGGGACTAGGATTCAAAGAGTCGCGGTCAGGGGAAGCCTCGGGATTCCCTCTGCAGGAGGCGCTGTGGGGGCTCAGGGGGGACAGGTTTTTGTACTCACAGTCTTAGAGTAGTCCTGGGGTCCCTCCTGAGGTGTTGGATCGCCACCAGCCGAGTCGGGGTCGCCGGGTGCAGTGTTGCAAGTCTCACGCTTCTTGCGGGGAGCTTGCAGGGTTCTTTAAAAGCTGCTGGAAACAAAGTTGCAGCTTTTCTTGGAGCAGGTCCGCTGTCCTCGGGAGTTTCTTGTCTTTTCGAAGCCGGGGCAGTCCTCAGAGGATGTCGAGGTCGCTAGTCCCTTTGGAAGGCGTCGCTGGAGCAGGATCTTTGGAAGGCAGGAGACAGGCCGGTGAGTTTCTGGAGCCAGGGCAGTTGTCGTCTTCTGGTCTTCCTCTGCAGGGGTTTTCAGCTAGGCAGTCCTTCTTCTTGTAGTTGCAGGAATCTGATTTTCTAGGGTTCAGGGTAGCCCTTAAATACTAAATTTAAGGGCGTGTTTAGGTCTGGGGGGTTAGTAGCCAATGGCTACTAGCCCTGAGGGTGGGTACACCCTCTTTGTGCCTCCTCCCAAGGGGAGGGGGTCACAATCCTAACCCTATTGGGGGAATCCTCCATCTGCAAGATGGAGGATTTCTACAAGTTAGAGTCACTTCAGCTCAGGACACCTTAGGGGCTGTCCTGACTGGCCAGTGACTCCTCCTTGTTGCTTTCTTTGTTCCCTCCAGCCTTGCCACCAAAAGTGGGGGCCGTGGCCGGAGGGGGCGGGCAACTCCACTAAGCTGGAGTGCCCTGCTGGGCTGTGACAAAGGGGTGAGCCTTTGAGGCTCACCGCCAGGTGTTACAGCTCCTGCCTGGGGGAGGTGTTAGCATCTCCACCCAGTGCAGTCTTTGTTACTGGCCTCAGAGTGACAAAGGCACTCTCCCCATGGGGCCAGCAACATGTCTCTGGTGTGGCAGGCTGCTGGAACTAGTCAGCCTACACAGACAGTCGGTTAAGTTTCAGGGGGTACCTCTAAGGTGCCCTCTGTGGTGTATTGTACAATAAAATGTACACTGGCATCAGTGTGCATTTATTGTGCTGAGAAGTTTGATACCAAACTTCCCAGTTTTCAGTGTAGCCATTATGGTGCTGTGGAGTTCGTGTTTGACAGACTCCCAGACCATATACTCTTATGGCTACCCTGCACTTACAATGTCTAAGGTTTTGTTTAGACACTGTAGGGGTACCATGCTCATGCACTGGTACCCTCACCTATGGTATAGTGCACCCGGCCTTAGGGCTGTAAGGCCTGCTAGAGGGGTGTCTTACCTATACTGCATAGGCAGTGAGAGGCTGGCATGGCACCCTGAGGGGAGTGCCATGTCGACTTACTCGTTTTGTCCTCACTAGCACACACAAGCTGGCAAGCAGTGTGTCTGTGCTGAGTGAGAGGTCTCCAGGGTGGCATAAGACATGCTGCAGCCCTTAGAGACCTTCCTTGGCATCAGGGCCCTTGGTACTAGAAGTACCAGTTACAAGGGACTTATCTGGATGCCAGGGTCTGCCAATTGTGGATACAAAAGTACAGGTTAGGGAAAGAACACTGGTGCTGGGGCCTGGTTAGCAGGCCTCAGCACACTTTCAATTGTAAACATAGCATCAGCAAAGGCAAAAAGTCAGGGGGCAACCATGCCAAGGAGGCATTTCCTTACAACGTCGCAAACCGGATAGGCGACATTTTTCCCCGCAAGTGCATCAAAAAGCGGGGCAAACACAGCAAAATGTGCTAAGGAGCCCCAAAATGGATCCCAGAAGCCATGAGAGACCCCAGGAAGAGTCCAACCAACCAGGAACCAGTCAGGAGGACCCAGACAAGACCCAGGAGAGGGAGAAGAAGAAAAGGAAGTGTTGTTTCAGTGCAGAGGAGCAGGAAATACTGGAGGAAGAGGTGACGGAACAACAGCATCAACTTTTTGTCACCTCAAAATTGCCAATGGGGAGGAGAGAGGCAATTTGGCAACAAATTGTGGACAAGATAAACGGTGTGGCAGAAGTACAGAGAACAGTCACTGAGTGCAAGAAGTGCTGGCATAACTGCAAGCGCAGGACCAAGGAAAAAATGGCAAGGAACAGGAAGGCAGCACTGCAGACTGGAGGTGGGAGTCCAGCACCGCAGAAGGCCCTGGACCAGATTGAGGAGATGGTGGCAGCCATCATCACATAGAAGATCGTCACAGGGATTCAAAGACAGGACAGAGCAGACTACCAGGATACCAAACAGATGCAGGGTAAGTTGCATGGGGGACAAAATTGCCTCAATGTTAACTGTAAGCGGGGGAGGGACATACCTACTACACAATGCATGTCAGCCATGAAAATCAGGCAGTGGAAAGGGCAAAGGGGCACGGCACGGGTGCATGGGCTGTGCAGGGGAAACCAGGGGCACAGCACAACACTACACCAACAACCTTTGCATGGAGGTACTCTGCCATGCCAAGGATGTTGGAAAGGCAAAGCCAGTCCAGGAGGGTAGGGTACAATGTAAAACTGGCCTGCTGTCACACGACAGCTGGTATTGTCGCTACATGACCTAGGGCTCAATTTCCAGTCTCAGGCCATATCCGCAAGTGGTATTTACCATTGACAACAGTTGCCGCTACCACCTGTGCTGTGTGTGCAGGTCAAGTAGCTAATGGCAGTTACGTGCCCATGGATCAAACACACACAAAATAAAGTGTTCAGGATGACAACATTATCAATCCCCTGTAATTCCTAACAAAGTGTAAATTCTGTCAAATGCTCATGTCTATAGGCCCTATAAACATCAGGTATTGTTACTTACATTATGAAGTACACAGCAGAAATGTCATACCCATGCTGCACATTTCAGGGTCTACCCCCTGCCTGTGTTACAATAGCTGCAATGCCACCTTGCAACATCCCAACTGTCATACTGCTAAGACAACAGCATTGAGGGGGAGGACATTTGTGTCTAGCTAGTTAAACACACCCGCACCGTCATAAGAAGAAATAGAACACTGCCAGGACCATCAGTGCAATCCAATGTAGCACACATTCCCCAACATCAACATTACACACTACCAATGCTGACACCTGTATCGTACCTTGCCAATGCTATACATAGTATGTGCTTGGTCTCAGCAACATATAGGTGTATGTGAAATATCCGAAACTGGGTCAGTTTCATATTGTTAAGTGTGGTGCAAGTGGCATCAGAACACCCACAGCCATTGCATGGCCACACCATGCTAAAGGAAGTAGACAGAGGGTTGAGTAGGACAATAAGGTGGCAACATACAATTTGGACAGAACCTACACCTAGAGGATGGGACGCAGACAACTCCCCAAACTGCCCACACTACATGTGGCATGCAGGTGGGGCATTGGCCTGGGAGAATGCTAATATTAATGACAGGAACAATGAGCAGGAACCAAGATTACTATGTCTCACTAATAGGAAGTCAGTAATGTCACATTACAACTGCCACAACACAGACACACTAATTGTACAATATCTCATTGCAGAGGACGATGGCTCTCCTGGGGATATGCCTGTCCTGGACTTCCCTGATGACATGGATGACAAGCTGACAAACATTAGCCAGCAGACCCTCTAAGATGTCGCAAGGAGGAGTACAGATACAGCAGCCATCACAGAGGACCCACCCAACACCCCAATAGTACGACTTGCCAGCTCCAACCTAGCTGAGGACTCTGGGGACACTGGTACCACCTTTGAGAGGGCAGTAGTGGGAGTATAGCAGGAGCTGGCTAAGGAGGTGCGGGTGGGGATGCAAAATATGGCAGCCAGACTTGAGGGGATGCGCATGTGCATGATTTAATTTGCAGAACAGGCAGCAGCCATGCAAGTGCTACCATCCCTCCTGCACGGACTACAACAATGTGTGAGGGAATTCACCACAGCAGTTAGGGAGTTGCCACAACACCTGGCATCCCAAACCTTTCACTGCTTGCACAAATGCAATCATGACTCCCCTTAGGGCCGACCTGGCTGCCTACCACAGTGATGTAGCTGCTATACTCAAGAACCAGCAGCTCCTCTGTGCTGCAGTAATGCCCTTAATAGCCCCACAGTTGGCAGCTACCGGGAATTCTGACTCCACGTCTTCAAACACTGAAGTGTGTGTTGTCCCTTCAAACACACCACCACCAAAGGCAGAGGAGACGACACACACATCAGAAGATGAAGACGTGGAACAGATCACCTTCACCCGTAGGAGTACCCTGTAGCACAAGTCCATGCCACATGGGAACTGATATGCTAGGTCCTGTGCTTGTTAACATGCCAGTCTTGCTACAGTTGGTCACATGCACAGTTCTCCAGCACACTGTTTACCTTGACACTATGCACTGTAATTGTCTCTCACTACCTCATTGGCACATCATGTTCCTCTGCACTGTATGACACTTCACCCCAGCATGTCCAATAACATGTCCCTCACCATTGCACTTGTGTTGCATCACAATAGAAGGCGTCACACTAATGGACTCACAAATCTGGACTATGTAAATATTGCACTACTGCACTTTAAAATAAATAGCACTTACACAACCACTTTGTCTCTGTGTAATGTGACACATCAACTGTGTAGGAGATTAGTGATGTATGTTACATGTCAAGGGCCATAGAATGTCAATACACCAGTGTTGAAAGAATGTGGGCTGATAACTATGCACTGGGGCCTGGATTTGACCATCATCTGTGCTTCCTTAGGCTTATTTCTGAAGTGAAATGAAAACAAACAGTATAATGCTGTGTAGAACAGAAAAGTCAGCTTCAAAGTATGTATAAGCTGAAACTCAATGTGGCCAACATTCCCTTCAAGACAATCTTTATGTATGAGACATCTGGCTATAAACTGTCATCTCACACACACACACCATACAGCAGGAATGGATGTGTACGAGTGTATGGACAAATATGTAACCTGGGAGTACAATGTAAGATATTATAGGTGTGAGTTATGTATACAGAACTACATAAGATTATACCATCACTCAGTTTATCAGGGTTCATGTGAACATCAGGCTGCAGGCAGACGTCCCACAGTGCCCAAGATTCCAATTCAGGACTCAATCGATAACAGATTTAAAAACACATCCAACCTTCGCAACACATTGGGAACCATAGTAACCTTGAGTGGTGGGTGCAATTGATGGCAGATGCATAGAGAAGTAGCTTTGGTGTAGCTGCAAATGTGACAGCTCATTGGGAATTGGGAATAACCATGTGAATAATGGGATTCTGATGCAGTATGGAACAGAAATGCAAATACTAAATTGACACTGTACACCCATGCCAAGGCCCTGATCCCCAAGCATATGACACATGCTGTAAAGGAGTACCTAAAACTTTATTTTACAGTAATAAAGGAAACGTAAACTAGGGGAAACACCTTAACTAACCTAACCTATCCTAACTATACATTACCCACAACTGGCCCAATTACCCTTAGCTAAATTTACTTATCACATTTAACTAAACACTCTAAACATCAACCCCTCACCCCCTTATATGACGGGACACATGTAGGACAACATATACTAACCTAAACACGTACTAACTTAACTTAAACAAATATATTTTTTTTGTATTTTTTTTTAATTAAAAAAAATAAAATATATTTGTATTTTTTTTATACACATAACCCCAACATCATCCAGTACCCACCCACCCACAAAACAACACATGTAATAATATAACCCCCTCCACCTCCCAAACCACTTATACTGACTAAACTACCAGCCTACTCTAACCTAACACTAAGCCCCCTAAACCCACTAAAGATAAGAACAAGGAAAGAGGAGGGAGGAGGGGGAATCATGGGTGAGGATCCATATTTACAAATTGGCCCTCTGCAGGATCTTTTTGATACCATGCAGTCTCCTGCTATTGCGGGACACCTCCTGCTGCAGCCTGTCCATCCTGCGCAACATTCGTTGCATGTCACGTTTCAGTGTCTGTATGTCCTGATTGTCTGTCACAGCAGCTGGGGTTGTTTGTGTTCCACTTGTTGATGCCATTGCTGGTGCCGGCACCATGGTTGGAGGGGGAGGTGCAGAAGGTACTGCTTGTGGGCCTGGAGCAGATGAGGTTGAGGGACCTGCTACAGTGACTGTCATCCTTGAGGCCACTGTGGTCTGAGCTGTGGTGGTGGTGGTTGTTGCGGGCAAGGCTGGCCCCCCTTGGGCAAATGCCCTCCAGACCCCTGTGGCTCTCTCCTGGCGATAACGGCGTGCCATATTGCGGAACCCAGCCTCCATATCTAGTATGTGGCGGTAACGCATTGCCCGCCTCTGGAATTCCCTGATCTCATGGGCATTCATGTTGGCAGCTGTACAAATAGAGAAAGCCAAACATTAGTGACATCATTGTGTGATACAGATGATATTCTAACACTTCATCAAAAATAGCAGATATAGCCAAATCACAGTACAGATGGAAGTATGTCCCTGAGGAATTACATGCCAACGCAGCCTACACATCTACTATCTAAGAGCACAGCAATGCACAACAAGGTGTGTACTAAATTAAATGATCTGTGCATTTGTGTACTGCTATTAGTCACATAACAAATGCTGCAAGTACTCCACATGTGCCAGGCCAACTAATGACTATCTTGTGGATGACAATCCAGGCCCACAAGACCTGTGATTTGTAAATGGAACTGGCTGGACGGTATGCAGTTGGTAATCATGAGGGGCCATTGTAGGTTCAAACATGTGGATGTTTGAATTGCATGTCTGTCTTCTACGCTGGGATCCTGATACCTAGGTACACTTATTTCCTGACCCTAACCCTGTGCCTCGGGGGGATGGACATGCAACACATACTTTCAAACATCAAGGACAGCCAGGAAGCTTTGTACAGCTGTCCATGGGTTTAGTCAGTCCACCACAGGTAAGGAGGCCTGCCAAATAGGATTCACTCAAACATTGGACAATCACATCCACATTACCTTTCTAATTGTGGACAATTGTCTACATCATTACATCTCACAAATTGGCCCTCCGCAGGATCTTTCCAAAATCAAGCACATTGATGCAAGCCCCCATCTGGCCTTGACCTGAATGCACGCCTATGACATTTCACTAAAGTGCCACAGAAACGGAGCACAACATGTAGAGCTAGATGCTGCCGGAAAGTCAACCATACAGTCCTACATGTTCATTACTTAACAGGGATGCTCAAGTCTGTGGGTAAGACTTCAGCATCACTGGTCTGTGTGAATCAGGGTATGACTTGCTGACTAAATCATGACACTGGCCACCTCCAAATTAATCATTGGCATACATATAGCAACAATTCACCCAGTTCACCTGCCCATGCCTATAGCGCAGCACTCGACTCCCAATATATGACTCTCTGCCACAGAATGTTCAATTCTAACATGGAACAAAATGTCAACCTCCAGTCAAGTCACATTTCAGGTCATGTGCCAGCACATCATACCTTGCAATGAGTCTAACACACAGGAGTCAATCACACAACAGCTGCAATCACAACACAGGACAAACATATTAACACTTACTGGATATGACTGGGTCCGCAAATCGAGCCACTTCACCAATTGTATATGGGGTGGGTCCACCTGTAAAACATGGAAGGGTGAAATGTGCTCAATGTCTGCTCACTGTACAAAACTTGGATCAACAAATTACTGTGTGTGACATTTTATATGATAGAGCAGCACATCAGGCATGTAGACACACCAACAGACATAGTCATGCAAACATGCATTGACACTGTCACTCCAGTGAGTAATAGACACACATATGCACACATGCACTGGTCCTAACAATCATGTGGTGCCAAACATGAATACTAAATTTTGCGCTTAATTATTTCTAGAGGGTACTCCATTTCATCATTTGTTATTATAAGAGACATGCAAAGCCACATTCATGGAGCACTGCAATACCAGTGACTCAGGTATTGTGGCTTGTGCATCAAGGGACAAAGAGTTACTGTGTGATGCTCATGTGGGTTGAGTTTTGTTCTGGAATTATTGTGCTATCAATGGTCCATTATATGTGTGCCTGTGTTGTATGTAGGTTACTTATGCTACATTGGCAGTGTACCCAGAGCCGTATATGCCCCCTATGACAACATGATGGCAGGGATCCTGTGTGTTACTTGATGACAATGTTACGCTAAACATGGATTGGCCATTTATCTAAAGCAAAACAGCAACAACATGTATGCTGACAGTGTCTAATTTCATCATCTGTGACAGAATGCATGGCAGGTGTAGTCATTGCACCTGAAATGTGTTCCACTGGGCCGTGTGTACGTATATCAGGTATTGTAGATCACAGTTTGCCACATTCATTATCTCAGAATTGCCAAGTTGGGTGATCTGTGGTAATACAACCAAACTGACACTGTCCACTAATTAAAACATGTGTAAGCAAATGTCCTATTACTGCAATCTTGATGAGATAGGTCTCTATTTGTAAGCACCTTAGGAATGGCAGCACTCACAGGAATGCTGGCCTGCTGATCTTAGCATACCACTATGGGCCTGATTACAACTTTGGAGGAGGTGTTAATCCGTCCCAAATGTGACGGATATACCACCAGCCGTATTACGAGTTCCATAGGATATAATGGACTCGTAATACGGCTGGTGGTATATCCGTCACATTTGGGACAGATTAACACCTTCCTCCAAAGTTGTAATCAGGCCCTATGTCTGTGATAGCCTTCATACTGAGAAGTTAACAATTGTACATATGCTGCACTATATCAGCTGGGGTGTACTAAACGTGAAATAGCAAACTATTTTGTCACTTTAAATGTATGATGGAAGCATTCAGTGGTCCCTTGCACAACATCATGCAAATAAATATTTTGTGTCCATGCATTCACAAAGTTCAGGGATCCCATGATGACCCATTAACTGTAGAAAATTGTTTGGCTATTAAGTGACACAGATGGCAAATGCACCAGCTCTGTAACAGATGTTGTTGGGCCATGCTACTCAATGATAGGATTTCTACGCCTAGTCTGAAAAGCCACAAGATGAACCTGTTTAGTGCTACTGCAATCTGGTAGAATCCGGGCACAATTAGATTTGGCCATGTGAAAGATTATCTGTCCAGACGTAAACACACAGAAACAATTAACTTAGGGACAGAAGTTTTTTTTTTATGGGTAGCATTTGCTTCATTTGTTTACGCTATACAGGGAGTGCAGAATTATTAGGCAAGTTGTATTTTTGAGGATTAATTTTATTATTGAACAACAACCATGTTCTCAATGAACCCAAAAAACTCATTAATATTAACTCTGAATATTTTTGGAAGTAGTTTTTAGTTTGTTTTTAGTTTTAGCTATGTTAGGGGGATATCTGTGTGTGCAGGTGACTATCACTGTGCATAATTATTAGGCAACTTAACAAAAAAAAATATTTACCCATTTCAATTATTTATCATTACCAGTGAAACCAATATAACATCTCAACATTCACAAATATACATTTCTGACATTCAAAAACAAAACAAAAACAAATCAGTGACCAATATAGCCACCTTTCTTTGCAAGGACACTCAAAAGCCTGCCATCCATGGATTCTGTCAGTGTTTTGATCTGTTCACCATCAACATTGTGTGCAGCAGCAACCACAGCCTCCCAGACACTGTTCAGAGAGGTGTACTGTTTTCCCTCCTTGTAAATCTCACATTTGATGATGGACCACAGGTTCTCAATGGGGTTCAGATCAGGTGAACAAGGAGGCCATGTCATTAGATTTCCTTCTTTTATACCCTTTCTTGCCAGCCACGCTGTGGAGTACTTGGACGCGTGTGATGGAGCATTGTCCTGCATGAAAATCATGTTTTTCTTGAAGGATGCAGACTTCTTCCTGTACCACTGCTTGAAGAAGGTGTCTTCCAGGAACTGGCAGTAGGACTGGGAGTTGAGCTTGACTCCATCCTCAACCCGAAAAGGCCCCACAAGCTCATCTTTGATGATACCAGCCCAAACCAGTACTCCACCTCCACCTTGCTGGCGTCTGAGTCGGACTGGAGCTCTCTGCCCTTTACCAATCCAGCCACGGGCCCATCCATCTGGCCCATCAAGACTCACTCTCATTTCATCAGTCCATAAAACCTTAGAAAAATCAGTCTTGAGATATTTCTTGGCCCAGTCTTGACGTTTCAGCTTGTGTGTCTTGTTCAGTGGTGGTCGTCTTTCAGCCTTTCTTACCTTGGCCATGTCTCTGAGTATTGCACACCTTGTGCTTTTGGGCACTCCAGTGATGTTGCAGCTCTGAAATATGGCCAAACTGGTGGCAAGTGGTATCGTGGCAGCTGATTGCTTGACATTTCTCAGTTCATGGGCAGTTATTTTGCGCCTTGGTTTTTCCACACGCTTCTTGCGACCCTGTTGACTATTTTGAATGAAACGCTTGATTGTTCGATGATCACGCTTCAGAAGCTTTGCAATTTTAAGAGTGCTGCATCCCTCTGCAAGATATCTCACTATTTTTGACTTTTCTGAGCCTGTCAAGTCCTTCTTTTGACCCATTTTCCCAAAGGAAAGGAAGTTGCCTAATAATTATGCACACCTGATATAGGGTGTTGATGTCATTAGACCACACCCCTTCTCATTACAGAGATGCACATCACCTAATATGCTTAATTGGTAGTAGGCTTTCGAGCCTATACAGCTTGGAGTAAGACAACATGCATAAAGAGGATGATGTGGTCAAAATACTCATTTGCCTAATAATTCTGCACTCCCTGTAGCTATGGAAAGTAGCACAAAACATTATGATATTATCAAGTGTGCATTACTTTGGCATCCAGAATTAATTTAAATGCTGCACAAACAAAGTCGAAATATCGACCTAAGATATTAACAGACGTTAGGAAGATCTTTGTACGTATGGCCATGAATACTATTCAGACATGGTTTAAAAACATTGGGGACTACATTGGTTCCTTGCATTAGCATGTAAAATACATCCCATTCCTGGTACACTCACAGGCCCTGAAAAATACTTTTGTTTGTGCTGCATTACCATCATCTATTGACGTCAAAGCGGCACTAAGTTACATGATAAGGTTGTCTTTTGTAAGTTTGTGCAGCTTTTGTGGCAACAAATGACGGTAACGCGCTGCAAATTTTTTATAAATCAGGGCCACGGTTTGTTCAACTTGCATTCCACATGTCCACAAACATTGCATGCAGCATGTCACAAAATCTGCTACTGTCACTACAGAGCATTTTACTGTACATGTTAGTCTAATTTGTAATCACCAACAGGGTCACCAATCACCACACCCAGGTGATCCAGCAGGTCCTGCTTTCGGGCCACCAGGTCAGCCCAGCAATGTTTCAATTGGTGGTTGTTCCACTGGCTGTTGATGAGTCTTCTTAGGTGGAACAGCACCTTTGCCCACCTGAGCCTCCTAGCCTCCGTGTGATACCCCTGTATCACCCTGCCACCAGCCTCCAACATCAGGGGGAGGAAGTGGCACACCAGCCACACAAAGGCCCCCAGCTCCTCCTCACCCATTCTCCCCAGATGTGGCCTTCCCAACATCTCAACAATAATAGGAACAATAATAAGGATAGGAAAGGGTAAAGAGGGAAAACAGGGAAAGGAGGTTTGGAAAGGAAACTGAAAGAACCCACAAACAGCCCAACAATACCCCAACTAACAATACCCACTAACACACTTCCAACAGTACTAAGACAAATCTAATCTCAAACAATGACTAAAACACACTAACACTGATTTACACAAACACTTACAAAAACAACAGATTACAATGGCAATAGCACACAAGAGACAAAAGCACAAGATTCACAGATACAACTCTATACACAGCCATACAGTCTAGAGGAATCACAGACTGAAAAGTGAAAGTACACCCACTGTACCATTTCTGTAAACAGGATATCCTATTACATCACGTCCGTCTCAAATGCAGTGCATTTTTATTATATTGCGTGAAATGTTATGACGCTTACGGGCTTTGCGTCAAATATTTTTGACACATATGCATAAATATTCCCCCACATTCAAGGATCAATACATTTTTAATGGATAGCCATTTTCATGGGGTGCATTGTTGGAATTAATGCTAGGTACCAATCGATGTATTAGGGGGTGTGAGCGTAATTTTTTTACGCATATGCATCATATTTTGACACATATGCTTCTTTTTTGATGCTTTTGCGCCATAAAATCTGTCTATAACAGTGTTTGTGTCATTTTTCATTTTTCACATACATGAAGCCCATAACTACACAAAGATAGGATGTAATGACCTGCTGTGTGTGTTCTATTGTTTGGGCACATGTGGCAGACCATACTACTGCGGACCATAATACTCATGTTGTTGTGCCAGATTAGCTCTCTTAACTGACGCAACAGCAACACAAACTTTTGGAAAAAAATGGGTATTTCCTAGTTTGAGCAGGTGTTGCATCAATAGAGGATAGCAAGGCTAAGCAAGTAAACAAATAGACTCATGGCCTGTGTGTCTATGTCTGTGAATTGTCTATTTCAATTTTTGTTGTGCCTCTGTGTGTACGTCACAAGAAGTGTATTGCATAATGTAAATGTTTGAATGTGTTGTAATTGTGTATAACTATCAGATGCCATTCATTGAGGTACATCAGTTATGATATGTGTTTGTTATATCTGTTGCGTCTAATGCTGTGTGTACTTCCTTGACTTTGGGGACAAAACATTTCCCATGACAAACTATAAACAAGATAGATAGAGGACAGTTGATAATGGCAATGTCAGAAATGTAACCCAGCACATGTAATGAAATGTTGAATACCACTTCATGGTCACTTGTGTGTATACTACCCAGGAGTCAGGCATTTGAACATGCTAGGTAGGTACAGTGTTTGTGGCACAGATTCTCAAATCCTATCCGAAAATTGTTATGTTCACCACTGTTTGAGTCATGTAAATGACCTATGTTTCTCCTGTGGCTGTGGAGGACCAGCAGACCATGCTGCATGTGTTCACATATTTCCAGTGGTTCATTGCACAAAGGTGTCCACTTCAAGTGTGTGGCCATGTGTACCCTGTGTCAGTATTGGCCCCCATGTTGTCACAGTTACGTGCAGGTCTAGTCATGAGCCTAGTCATGAGCCTGTGGAGCCATTCCCTGAATTAACAGAGTATCCTTCAAAGCAGATTTGACCTAAAGCTAACGACTAACGATTCAATCAACTAACGACACACATGGGGATAGTCCAGCTATGCCACTCCAGAACTTTAATAAGGCTGACGACAGGGCAACCTTGGTGTGCTTAAAAACTTTATGGATGAGTAATAGGAAACAGGCAGCTTTCATCACAACATGTGTACACAGGGTGAACTTGAAAATTCCCACTGCAACAGGGAACATCAGTGCCTCTGTGCTAATTAATGCTCACAACTAGTCACCACGCAAGCACCATCAAAAGGTGGCAGCAGAAGTGAATCTGTGTATGGACCGTCAGGGCACAGACAAGTTTTGTCCTCACATACACAATGCCAAGCCTTGTTTGTTGTGCTGGAGGCACCGTACCAAATCCATGCATAATGCCATAGCACACTGTCACTGTTTGGCAATAATGAATACATCCAAAATCAGACAAGGGATGGGGGCTGGATTAGGCAATTTGAATACATGTCCCAGAACTGAATACGATGAGTAAAATGATTAAACTATGCTATCTATTTGAGGATTCATTGTAGACCTACCAGACACAATACCCCAGGAGGAAAGAGAGGGCATGGAAAGCAACTATGAGACAAATGTAGCCACAGGGAACCTCTATGGTTAACGCAAAGACAGGAACCAGTCAGGCTAACAGGATGCAGGCTCTGTCGGGAACAAACATGAACACAGCAAATACACAGTGAGCAGACTCTGACTGGGAAAAGCTGGAACAACACTGTGGGAACTAAAAACGGTTTGTGCTGTGGTCTTCAACATTTCACAATCCCCCAAGAGCTCTGGTACACAGGTGACTTGTACGCCAATGCACAACAAGGTAATTCTGAATAGGGTAGCTTCGAAGCAGTTCCAGGCAGCAGCAAGGGCAGGGCAGAGACAAATGGCTAGTCTGCATGGTAGTGCTCACAGGTGTGTGCCGCTTCAGTCTCTCACAAGTCCTGGAGTTGAGTATCAAGTTCAAAGTGCCAATTGGACCTTTTACATGGGAAGCAATGGACAGCTGATTATAGTTCTTACCGACTACCAGGCAGTGCATTATTTGACCTGAAGTCCATGCAGACTGCTGAACTATAACTATGGTATGCCATACAGAAGTGGGAAGCACACAGGAGTCAGAATGGGAGTCTTGGTGTGTGTAGATGAAGATTCTCAGGGTACAGATAGTCCATTTACAGGGCACACTAGAGAAGGGCAGGGAGAGACTTAAAACATGGCAGTGGCAGGACTTATTACCTGGGATGGACTGCGCAGAGCATGTCTTGTGAGCAATGCCTGTCATACCTGGGGCACTCGTGCTATCCATTTGCAGCTTAGATGGACTTCTTGTCACACATGCTCCTTGCAGAGATAGCTGATGTCACACTTACTGCTGACAAGGGTCTGATCATACATTCCTGTTACCAATGCAATAGTGCATTCACTGCCTCATGTGTGAGACACTTTTTTACCTTATGATTGATGGTGTCTTAGTTGTGTATCATTTGCTGCAATGGACCATGTTGGCAACATGGATGTGTCTCATAGCTGTGGTCCTCTGATATTGCCCTTCACGTGTGAAATAGGCAGGATATATGTCATTTACACTGTGTGTGATGTTGACTGTACATTCATACCCATTAAATGTGATGTGGCTTTTTCAGTATCCTAATCTGTATTTCTGCAATGCTCCATGAGGTTAAACTCTAATTATGATTCCTAGGGATCATGTGATGCATAAAAAATTACAGAGAGCATGATTGAATGATGAAGTGAGGTGGTTAATGACATATGAATACAAAGTGGTGATGGTGACTATAGTTAGAAGAAGTTTAGTACGATGTGTTGTCTGCGACACAATCCTGCAGCTGTGTTTGGATGTTCCCCCTCATTTTCACGGACAGCATCCTCCTCTTCCTCCTCTTTCTCCTCTTCCTCCTCTTCAGGCATTTGTGGGTCTAGTTCATAGAGGGTAATGTTCCTCCTTACGCAAATGTTGTGCAGGATGGCACAGGTCAAAATGATCTTGCAGACCATTTCAGGTGAGCATAGGAGGCTGCCTCCGGTGATGTCCAGGCACCTGAATCTGGACTTCAGGATGCCAAAAGTCCTCTCAACTATGGTGCATGTCCTATGATGTGCCTCATTATAGGCACGCTCTGCTGCTATGCTTGGGTTGGCAAATGGGGTCATGATCCATGGCTGGATCCCGTAACCCTGACCAGCTGAAAGAGAAAATGAGGGTAAATATTTGGTTGTTGGTTGCACCTTGATTATCACTTTGCATGGCAGTTGTTCTCTTGTGTCATCTGTGACTCTTCAGTGTTTGTGGTATTGTGTGGGATCCTAGGCTTATGTGATGTTCTATCTGCATTGGGTTGTTAAACTATCAAAACTGGTGTTTGGCTGATTGACCTGATATCAGTGGTATATTTTGAGACTTGCTGTTCAGTGTGTATCTCCCATGCATTATGTAATGTGCAAGAAGTGTCCATGTGCCATCACTGCAGGTGACATAATACTTCCACACACACAATCGAATCCACTGTGGTGGTAACACGGTTGCTCTATATGGGCTGATCATCCCATCCAATTTGACATATGTAATTGCATGTGCAATGCAACAGTGAGACCCTATGATTTGGCTAGGTGACAATGCATAACACATCTCCATAAGTTGGCAGCACTGAAGTGTTCACAATTGACAATGCACAATTATCCCATGTGTGACAAGTTCTATGCAATCCTATTTTTGTGCCCTCACTGAGTTGGCTCATGTGCAAACATGTACCTACACTACTGAACTTGCTCCAGGTAAGCTGGCTAACTTGGTTGTGGGGGTGGAGGTTTTAGTGTCAGAAGGTCCATGTGCCTGTCCATCTGTTATGTATATGTGAATTATCTCAATCCGTATGTGTAGCAGTGAGCACTTTGCATTAGTGTCACATCCACATGTTTTCATAGCACAATCCACTTCCTTATTGCTAGCGGGCGATGTCACCCCAGGAGTGATGTGAGATGTTGGTACTGCCTCAATGATTCCTTGTCACCTTCAGTGGAGTCAGCATCATCATGCTATGTGTCTCATGGTGTTGGGCCTGCAGCAAAACACATTACACACCCCTTCCAAGTTGTACTGCCAGTTAAGGCCATGTCATTGTCACTGTGTGGTTTTAAATTGGTCTCTGGAGTGGCATCTGTTGTTATTTGCATCTGTCATTTGTCCATAGGTGTGTATCCCATTGGGTCAGGATATCAAACATCACTACCAGTGTCACAACCTCAGTGTCTTCCTGGCCACGTGTCAATGTAGTGGTGTATGTGTTGTGTGTCCTACAGGGTTGCTGTGCTGTGTGTAAATTCCTGTGTTTCTGTACTTACCACCAAGTAGGCCATTGCCATATCGTCCATCCTGGAAGTGCTGATTGATGGTGCTGTGGCAGAAGATGAATGAATCATGTACACTCCCAGGATATTTTGCCACGATGTTGGTGATCAATCCACGGCGATCCACAATGGCCTGCACATTGATGCAGTGTGTGTGCTTCCTGTTGCGGTATAGATGCTCCGTTGCAGCAGGCGGCACAATCCGTACATGTGTGCAGTCAATGGCACCAGGCATGTGCAGGAAGCCATTGATTTGATAGAGCCCCTGTTTGGTCTCCTGCTGCTTCTGCTGTGCGCTGGGTAAGCTGATGTGACGAGGTGTGAGGGAGATGATGGCATCAAGTACCTTGGGAAGGAAGACAGAGAATGAGGGCTGTAGATCCCGGTAACCAGGGCACCAGTGGTTTGAAAAGAGCCACTTGCCAACATGTGCAGGACAGCTAGCAGCTTGGTCTCTGGTGGAATGATGTGGGGTGTCTGCAAGCTCGGTGCCAACTGTGGCTCAATGTGGTGCAGCAGCTGCTGTATGGCTTGCCAATTTAGTCTGTACCTCTGGATGATGTCATGTTCCCTGAGGCCCTGAAGGGTTGTCCTGGTCCTGAATATCCTCTCCTGCCTTCTGCGTTGCCTTTGGGGTCCCTGTTGGTGTGGTGGTAGCTGCTGCTGTTGCTCCTGTGCTCTGCGTCTTTGTGCATGCTGGATGAATAGCACCTCCATGTCTTCCTTTTTGAGCTCTGATGTTGCTCGTGTGAGTTTTCCTTAAGTACTGGTGTGTTTGCCCCATTTTAACACCTGCTCTGACCCAGGCGTTAAATTTTGGCACAAATCGGGATTTGGGTCATTTTCCGGCTCGGCCTCCCAGCTGTGTGACATTTTTTCATGGTTGGATAAATATGGCGCATGGGTGTTTAAGTAATTTTTTAGACGGGAACGCCTACCTTGCATCCCATTGACGCAAGGCAGTTTGACACATCCAGAAAATGACGCACAGTGGGATATTTTGACGTTAGACGGTCTAGCGTCAAATTATGAATATGGTGTTAGCTTTGCGCCGAATTTGCGTCAAAATAAATTACGCTAATCCAGCGCAAAGGGAGTATAAATATGGGCCTTAGTGTGTAAAGGCATTGGCATGACTTCTACTAGAACCTCTGAGCAAGCTAGAATCCGTACTTGGGACCATAATTTGGGTAGACATTTAGAGATGGTTTAAATCATGAAAGGTGAATACAAATACGTTAGCACCCTATGTTGCATGCTCACACTGGCTGAGCCAATCAAAATGCTTATTTTACCAGTACTAATGTGTTCCTGTATTCTAATTTCTATGAGATTGTGAATCAGGACATAGAGAAGGCAGAGAAAGTTGACATTTTTTCTGCAATGCTTCCTTAGATTAAGGGAATTGGCGCTGATAGCCGAATTACCTTCATGCTGTTGGGCTTTAACATTTGTTAATTTCCCATCCCTCATTGTGCATGCTGTACTTCAGTTGAGGACTATAATGCAAGGGTGGGCAGTTAAAAGTAATTAACACTATGTACAGAGGACATTAGCCATTTTTAGGGTTGAGCGTGTAAGCGCTCTGGCCCCTGTTGTAATTATTCTGTGGGCTTTTAACCACGCCCATGTCACCCCCATCACTTTCATTGGAACGTGGGCATGCCTTTTAAAAATCGCTTGATTTCATTTGTGAAATGCATGCATTCCAGTGTTTAGCCCTCCGTGACAGCATCAGTAAACTACTGAAAACATATGAGGCTCCATGTTTTCTGCACTGCTTTTGGACTACTTTTTATTTTTATTTCCTATGCAGTGCAATCTCGCTGGGTAGTAGTGAACCGCTTTGCATGGCATCGACCCTGTTACATGGATAATTGCATAACTGCTGATAAGTTTGACTGCAAACGAACTTCTGTTTCCTTTTGTGTGCTCCTTCACGCTCATGCTCATGGCGTAGCACTTTGAATCGACTCGCTTATGTAAAACTGTATTACTTTTCATTTTCGATATATGTGACAAGAACAGTCCAGTTAGGACTTTACAATGCTACTAGCTCTAAGTCGAACAAATGCGAGACCCATTACATTGCGAATGATTGTTACATTTTGTTAATTGGGAGCAAAGGCATTTGAGAGATGCAAAATATGGGCACTGGAGCCATGCATTTTGTCAGTTTAATTTAATTGATAATTTCCCTTTTGGGATTTCTTAAATCCATGCACGTAGCAGTTTGTATATTTAAAGCAGTTGTAGGGGTTCCTCCAGGTCTAGTGACTCTTGATGAAATTTGGGACATCTGTCATAATTGTGTACGTACTGCTTATGATGTTACTGCTTCACAAGTAATTAGCAGGGTAGGCACTGGAGCCCCTTTACAAGAATGAGGGATGTATAATTATTTGTTTATCATTTTATGATTAGATTGTCCTGGGATGATGCCTTAACCAAGTTTAGTGAGCTGATTTACAAAATATTAATTCTGCCGTACCCTGATTCACTACTGATACCAGCATGCAAGAGGAAAGTATAACATGAGCACGGCTGGCGTAGTGTCATCGGCTGAACCATCACATCAGTAAGTAAACAGGATGTGCAGCAGAATATAAACAAATAATAACACACATTGAGAGGGACTTGATCCTGTAACACTGCCAGTTAGTACAGTACAGGAGCGGAGTTAACATTAAAAAAAAAAAAAAATCAGTTAGCATTCATTAAACAGTTCTGCTTTCAGCTACGTAAACCAGAATGCAATGCATTGGTATGCCTTCACCCAACAGAGCATTAAGCTGGGTAAATGTTAAAGTGTTAAAAATGTACGGGGGCATTCTGTTATCAGTAGCAAATGTTGCCATATTGTTTGAATTAATTATGTTCCTATGGTTGTATTTTGTTTTATCACTGGTGGTTTGACACAAGTGAGCGTAGTGGTGCAGATAAACACTGATATATATATATATAATATATATATATATATATATCAGGGCTCGAAAAATCTAGGACCACCAAATTTTATTTTATGAGGTCGAGCTATTTTTAGATTCCACTCAACCCTTCTGGCAGTGGACAAAGAATAGGTGTTCTGTTCAGTCAGAAACTGAATTTGCAATTAAGATGCCTTTAAATCTTATTCTTGTCACATTTGCTCTCTGTTCAGAGACAGAGGTCAAACGTCAGTTTGTCTTCTTGCAATGCAAATACTTTTCCTTGTGACTCCAGAGTTCCAGGATTTTGTAATGTGAACTGACTGACCTATGTGAAATGAAATGCTTTTGGTATCAGGTTTTTCCTAACACAACATTTATATAACTAAGTCAACTATACAAACATTTCAAAATATATTTCAGTAGCTGTGAAAGACCATTTATTCTACTTATGTGTGATGAAAAAAATATTTTAATAGAATGAAAAAATGTCAGAGCACTTTACTCAGTGATGTGCAAATAAATGTTTCCTGAAACCCAATTTTCACAGATTATTATTAACATACTATTTAGTTTTATCAGTAAATCTGCAAGTTAGTGGGAAGGTTTTTAGACATTTATTGGAAATGACAGTGCGCTACCACATCATGCTGTAATAATATATTTATTAAAAGTGAGTGTTTAAACATAAACTCAGAAACACTCCTGCCCTGATGGCAAAGCTATTAGTAAACTAAGAGGCAAGTAATGCATGGATCATGTGTACCCTATATGTGGGCTAGAATTATTAAACATGGAGCAAATGTTTAGTGTATTTAATCACACAAAAGAGGATTTTTTCACAGCAGAAATGCTGAACTCACATACTTGAAGGTGCACTCATATTTGAGAACGAAGAAAAAGGCGACTGTAAAATACAATATTTGCCTAGGCTCACACAATTTGAGACCCGTTTCCAGGTCAAGTACATTACATTTAGGTCGAGTAGATTATTCAAGGTACTCGACCTGCAGGTCTAGTAACACTTTTATGATTTTTTTAGGCCTGCATATGCCATTTTACTGGGACATAAATATAGTGGCACTCAACAAAAAAAACAGTTCAGTAGAAGGTACTTGACTTAACAAGTGATTGCTAGTACTTTAGTACCTATACATACTAGGTTGTCTTTACTAGTGTTCCATAGTAATCAACACATTTATTGAAAGTTGTGATATTGATTAATCAGCATATTCCAGCATTGCCATATTTACTTACTTATCCTACTGAAATCGAGCACAATTTATAAGTGTAGCAAAAGTGTGGATCTTTATGTTGAATCCAAAACCCCTCAACTTACTGGAGGACATTTGAAGCAGTTGCATCTTTCTCAAGAGGGATTCAAGAGAGACATTGAGTAACAACATGAGTTATTGCAGCTTTGTGACAGACTGGCTAAACAGTTGCTTCTGACTTGAGAGGAACATCTAGTAAAGTTCTGAAGTGCTGAAGTCCTGTAAAAGACTTCAGGCTGTTTCTTCTGACTCAAGAAGAACATCTAATAATTATGTGGGTAAAAAGACCAGATCAATTGGATTTGCCAGTGCTTTTTTATGCTATAAAACCTTAATTGGTAAATCTAAACACTATAGATGGTTGTGTATATGTAATCAGAGAGAAAAATAATTTAATCTGGGTTGGTGCAGTAGGGACTAGCGACTTCTTTATTTATAGTGCTATGAGGTCCCAGCCTACGACTAGAAGACAGTGTGAATGTACAAGTCATTATTTTAAAATTCTGCGACTAGAAGGCACTACGAACGCGCAAGTCATTTTTCTTTAATTCTTTTGCACACGGATTGTGTCACTCAGTGTCACACATTTGGCAGCAGGCTGTTGCTCATAAATAAATCCACTAGACCATGGAAATGTCCCACAAGATCAATCTGAAACCCTCATAGTTAAGTTTAAAAGTTGACTAGTGAAGATATAAACATAATCGCTGACTCACTGAAGTACATTGTTGTTAATTCTATTATTGTTTTGTATGTGTTTTAATTTGATTACTATGAGGCCTTTGCAGTTTAGCACATCCGGGTGAGAATTCTCTCAAGGCATCAATTGATGCGAGGAATCTGAGCTGGATGGTCGCTACACATGGTGGCCATATTTGGAGACTGGAATAAAAGCTTATGAAACGTTTTCCTGCACAAAGCCTGCCTACTACATTCATAGTAGGCACCTTTTCTGCCACAGAGGGTATCCTGCTGAGTTTCCATTCTCCAGCAAGCATCCATATCCCGGCCTCCCTTCTACTTTCAGTTCCGTTTCTCCAGCACAAAACACAGAGTTTGATATATCTCCCTCTTTATCTGGAAAAAACGTGTAAGTCAGCAGGACAAGGGACTCACGGAATCCACTCCCTGACTGTTAAAGTAGAGCAACAGTAGGGGCAGATTACAACACTTTCGGATGTAAATTCAGTATTACTTACCCCTTCTGCCAGTTTTAGGTTAGGTAATACACTTTCCTTTGTTTACTTTAGTCCTATTTTTAATAAAGACACCCTAAATTCACATGACATCGACCACTTTGTTCTGTTCCTGGGCGTCTGTCCGTGCCACTTGCAAATGTGTTGATATCTGCGACTACCTCTCGTTGTGACTGCTGTGCTGCGTGATCGGTTTTAGAAAGTCACGAAACAGTCATAGGAAATTCTATGTCAGGACCGGAGGCTCCGATTATGCTTCTCAATCTTTACTACTCAAAATACAGCAGCCAATGAAAAAACAGTAAAAACAGAAAACACACTCAAAACACAGAGGCTTTGAACCACACCTCCATCTCAAGCCACCAATGGTAGCCCAGAAACCTCTATAAAATAGATAGGCATCATCTTGACTTCCTCCTTCTTTGCTGCTCCGCTGTCAAGATAAGTGCCTCTCTAATTTTGTTTTCACACTTTAAAGATTGTTATTTGTGGTTTTTCTTACCTTTGTAGTGATTTTCATTAACATTGCTCCTTGCCTCGACCTCGGTCGGCTTTGAGCAAGTTTTCAGGTGCTTGTTGCGCCTTTTTTCAATTATTTCCCCCTTTATTTATTTACCTTGTCCTTTTGCTGTTTTGTTAACACTGCCCTTCTCGGGGCCCGCCAGGCTTTGTTGTACCACTTTATGGACAGGGTGTCCTGAGCACTTCGTTGAGGCACGCTTTCGCCATAGTGCCCTAGTAGGCTGTAGCCGCGCCTGCAGCCCAATTGGGCTACGTGCACTGCTACGGGACGGGCAGCTGAGTTGCATTCACTCAGCTTCTCTCCTGAAAGTCTTCAACAACTCTTTACCCCAGGCTGCAATGATGGGGGTGCTAGGCCACGGCAGAGTGCCAATTAAGTTCCCAAGTTTCTACAGGGCAAAGATTTTTCTTTTCTGGAAGATTTAGATCACTTACGATCGCACAATTTTTGGAAACCTGTGTATGACGTCCCAGGCCTAAAGAAAGTTTAGGAGGCTAGGGCTGTAATAATTAAGGGGATCTGTGAAAGTTAACCCTTTATCTTTTTTGATCTCATATTCTAAGTCACAGATCCTTAATTCCTGGAGACCTTGAGTTTATTTGGGGTAACTTACCATTACCATGTCTGATTATGAAGAATATGAACAGGGCCTGGAATATTATGGCCCTTATGAAGCCGAAGAGCTGTATTTCGACCCAAGTATGGACCAAGTTCTGGAGTCCTCCATACAAAAATCTGTGGACAAAGCCATTGCATCAGCCCTTCCCCCAATTTCCAAATATTTGGATGAATTGTCCCGTCCCATGACCCCTACCCATGCCCCCAGGGACCCCTTGCTTCCTCCCCCCCTCCTACTCCTGAGCAACAATGGCCTCATGCCAGTTCTTTGGCCAAACTGTCCCATTCTTCAGCTCCCGAACACACATATGCTGCTTCTGCATCTCCCTTTCAGTCTAAGTATTTTTCTCCCCCTCCCCCCTGGGATTCCGATTCCGATGGTTCCTCGCCATCCAAAGAGTCACGTAAGGCACATAAACATACCAAAAAACGCAAACATTCTGCCTCTCCTTCCCTCCTTTCCCTGTTCACTTTTGAACCTTCTGATATTATCCACCCCAGATCCTCTGATTGGGCTCCTGCCCCAGCAGTTGCCGAATATATGCAGGCACACCTCAGGAAGGGCTTTGAAAAAGAAGTACGGTCCAGATTGAAATCTGAAAGCCCTCATCCAGATCTTCCACGTAAAACGGCTGTCACCCCTGAAATCGATGCCACTATGATGACCTTTTTAAAGAAATATAATAAGGATCCATAGAAGGGTATAGATAGAGCCCTGAAAGCTTGCCAGGATAAACTCCTGCACATGTCAGGTCCTTTGGCAAAGATTTTGGAATCAGCTCTCAAGGCTAAAGAATCAGGTTCAAACATTCATCCTGACGTGTTGG
The DNA here is from genome assembly GCF_031143425.1 of Pleurodeles waltl. Lineage (NCBI taxonomy): Eukaryota > Metazoa > Chordata > Amphibia > Caudata > Salamandridae > Pleurodeles > Pleurodeles waltl. Next base: position 822,131,526 of record NC_090450.1, on the reverse strand, counting down.
CTGGTTGTACTCAAAGAGCCATTTGTTTTTTGGGCCAGGCAAATTGTGCTTTATCTTCAGAATGTCGTAAATTGGTGTTGATGCGTATTGACTCTCAGCTCGTGGATCTTGCATCCGCTGAGGCTGGTCCTCTGGCCGAAGGGCAATTGTTTGGAGATCATTTTGTGAAGGACATTGCAAAACTCGTGAATACTTTCACATCATTGGACAAATCTCAAACTTCACTTAATAGGATGTTCAACCCACTTTATGGACGGGCCGGTCATTTTAGAGGACGATAAACCGACTGGGGTTATCAGCAAGGTCCTTCAAAAGGAACTGGCTTCAGACGCAGAGGTTTTGCCCAAGACCCTAATCAAGCAGGCTTCTACCCTTCCAAATCTAGAAACATTTGGGCCGTGGCTTCCGTGGCTCTAACAGAGGTTTTAAAGCCATTGACTATACCCCAACAGGTAATAGACTTTCTGGTTCCTTCTTCCCCTTCTCTTCCTTTGGGGGACAGAATAAGAAATTTTGTTCATTTTTGGGAAAAAATCTCCTCAGATGCTTGGGTGTTGGACACAGTGCAAGGTTACTGCATAGAGCTGATTTCTATTCTGTGTCAAACAGATCTCCCTCTTCTTCTCCATTTTTCCCAACCAGACAAGTCTTTTATTGACTCAAAAATTCAGGAGCTTTTAATAAAACAGGCCATCACCATTACTTCCCAACATCCCCTAGGTTTCTGCAACAATGTTTTCTTAGTGCAAAAGAAGGGAGGTGGTCAGAGATTGGTCCTCAATCTCAGGGATTTCAACCCTTTTGTGGTTTACCGCCATTTCAAGATGGAGGGTATTCATCTGCTGAGAGATCTACTGAGAAAAAAATATTGGATGGTCGGTCTAGACCTGAAGGACGCTTATCTGACAGTGCCCATTTCTCCCTCCCACAGGAAGTTTCTTCACTTCCGTTGGAGGGACAAATGGTATGAATATTTGGCGCTCCCTTTTGGCCTATTATCAACTCCCTGGGTATTCACCAAGCTTCTAAAACCTGTGGTAGTACACCTTCGCGGGAGGGGAATTTGTTTGATAATTTATCTAGACTATATGATTCTCCTGGCCCAAGATCAGTCCATTCTGCTGAATCACCTTTCTTGGACAATCTCCTTTTTTACCAAATCTGGGGTTTGTGATCACTTTCAAGAAATCTTTCTTGACCCTGTCTCAACGCCTGGAATTTCTAGGGTTTCGGGTGGATTCTGTCACAGCTCAACTTCTTCTCCCGGCACAAAAAATGAAGTCAATCAAGAGAGAGTTGAGGGTGACTTTGTCGAAACAGATGGTTTCTTTGAGGTCCCTAGCCAGGATTGTAGGGTTACTTGCTTCCTCGATTCAGGCAATCTTTCCAGGTCCCTTGCATTACAGGGCTCTACAGAGATTACAGATTCTGTACTTGCAACTGGGTTTCTTGTATGATCATCTGATCCCATTATCGGTCGAGGCACAAGAGGAGATTCACTGTTGGCTGTCTCACATGGAAGCTTGGAACGGCAGAGCCATCTTTGGTGCCGCTCCAGAAACTGTAATAGAGTCCGATGCCAGCCGTTGGGGCTGGGGAGCGAGATGTGGACCTTTTGCGACAGAGGCCGGTGGTCATTTCAGGAATTAGATCTCCACATAAATTGTCTGGAACTGTTAGCAGGTTCTTTCGCCATCAAGTCTATGTCTCCTGTCAAGAGCAATTGTTGCATCCTTTTGAGGATGGACAATGTTTCGGCAGTCCGGTATATCAAACGGTGGGGGGGACAAGATCCTGCCTTCTGGCAAACATTGCAAGAGATTTTTGTCATTTTTGCCTGTCTCAGAGAATTATGGCGGTGGCGGAGTTCCTTCCAGGGAGGGAGAATCTGATTGCAGACTGGAACTCCCATTTTCTGAGGGATTCCAGGGATCGGAAGCTTCATCCAGAGATTTTTCAGAAGATCATATCTTGGTGGGATACTTGTCACATAGATCTGTTTGCCTCTCGCCTCAACTGTCAGACCAGATCCGTTAGCCCTAGCAACGGATGCTTTTCTGCAGGACTGGACAGGTCAGATGAATTAAGCTTTTCCTCCTTTCGCTCTGATTGCAGAGTGGTGGCTTTCATGAGACATCAGTTGGCATCATTGATTCTCATCACTCCGGTGTGGAGGAGTCAACCTTGGTTTCTATATCTTCTGGAATTGTCCATTGCGCTTCCTCTGCTCCTGCCGGCCTTTCCTCCTCTCTTGCAGGACCCAGTGGGGTCTCAACACCCCCTCTTGCTAGCTGGTCAATTGACCCTCATGGCCTGGAGGCTATCAGGCAACATGGTCAAATGCAAGGAATTTAATCTGCAGCTGCCGCATTTATACAGCAAGCTTGGGCTCCATCTACCCGCAAGAGATATTCTTTGTCATGGTGAAAATGGGTGGGCTGGTGCCTTCGAGGGGAGGTGGATCCCTTTTGGAATCCGAACTCAAAGATGTTCTGAATTTTTTGTCAGAACGCGCTGAAGCAGGTTTGTGTTACAGGTCAGTAAATTCTTTCAGATCAGCCATTTCAGCTGGACGTTCACGGATTGATGGTTAACCGATTGGTCAACATCCACTAGTATGTATATTGCTTAAGGGCATCAGAATATCTAATCCTCCTAAGCCACATTATACACATTTGTGGAATGTGAATGTAGTTTTATCTTTCTTGAATTCTTGGCCAGATAATTATTCTTTATCCTTGAAACAGTTATCGGCAAAACTGACCATGTTCTTATGTCTAATTTCATGTCGCAGAGTCTGTGATGTAAGGGCCTTAGATTTAGCAGGTAGGTTGTTTTCCCCTGCATTAGTTTGTTTTATCATCTCCAGAAGGACTAAATGTATGTCTCCATTGGTAGACTATCCATCTTTTCCACACAATGACCAGCTTTATGTGGTCAAATGTATAAAAGCATATGAAGAACACACAGCTGGTCATAGGACTGACCTTTTGGGTCCTCTCCTCATCGCGATTCAGAAACCTTTTCGTCCTGTGTCAGCTGCTACTTTAGCCCGTTGGATTTGTTGGGTGATGTCTGAGGCAGGTAATGACACTTCTTTTATGGTGCTCATTCTACTAGAAGAGCCAAGGCGTCTAAGGCCTTTTCTTTAGGTTCTAGGTTGGAAGATATTCTTCGTGCAGCGGATTGGTCAAATGATTCTATGTTTAAAATGTTTTATTATAAACCTATTGTGCATGTGTCTTCTTTAGTTGTTGATCAGCTTTGAACCAGCATAATCGGAGCCTCCGGTCCCGACATAGAATACAACATTTTCTAGCTTTGTGTCAAGAATTTTAGATTCTATTAAGGACACGGAGGCGAGGATTATCCCACCCGGTATGAGGCTGGAGCAGTAGAATGTTGAATGTTATTTACATATAATTGGTATTGTATTGCACCCTCCCTTGTTTTAGTCTGTTGAGACAGCCTTGGGATTTACATTTTTTCTCTTGTTTTAGGTTCAGATGCTAAACAATCGTGAATTGGTGGATTCTGAAGTTTCTGGACGAAGAGTTGTTTCGATCCGATGTAACACATTCTGGATTTTGGCGACGTATTGGTTTATTTGTTTTTCCTGTTGGAGACGTTTTAGACTGCCTTACAAAGAAAGAGGAAGTCAAGATGGTGCCTATCTATTTTGTAGAGGTTTCTGGCCTAACACTGATGGCTTGAGATGGAGGCGTGGTTCAAAGCCTCTGTGTTTTGAGTGTGTTTCTGTTTTTACTATTTTTTTATTGGCTGCTGTATTTTGAGTAGTAAAGACTGAGAAGCATAATCCTTGCCTTCGTGTCTTTAACAGAATCTAAAATTCTTGCCGCAAAGCTAGAAAATGTTGTATTCTCCCAGAGAGGACGAACGAAGCAGTGAAATTAATTCCAAATTCACTGTACAAACTTGCTTGAGAACACCAAAGAGTAAAAAGGGGGAGGGGCATTTTGGCAGAAAAGGGGACACTTTCCAGCATCTTGTTAAATGCATCTGTGGGGTTTATATACTCAAAGGGTACACGTGGAAGAAATATATAGATGACCAAACGTAGGTCTCACATTTTCCGGGTTAGTGGGTGAGGGGTAACGGGAGAGAGAGAGATCTGTGAATCGGGTCATCATCTCACTGGTCCACCTTAAGAGCTGCACTTACCGAGCCAACCCCGGAGGGGCGTGGCTAGCCGGGAGCTTCAAAAGCCAACACTGTCTCAACCTGAGGGGCAGCCTGAGAGAGCATCTCACCACTCCAAATGGAGCTTCTGTCACCAGAGAGAGTTTGAGAAATCCGGTCCCTCAAAAGATTCTGACAAACCTTACCAGAGCTTCTGACAGCAGAGACTACTAGAACTCCAGATACCCTGCCACTGGAGAGCCCTCTCACCAGAGAACCCGAAACATCCTTTCAATAGAAGGAATTTACAAGACCCTACCACTAGAGAGAACAATTGTCACTAGAGCGAACCTAAAAGACCATTTAATGAGAGACAGACTGGCCGACTGTGCCACCTTACAGCGCTGACCCGATCCTGTTGGCAGAGAAAACCTTAGACACCCGAAAGGTCCTGGCAGGGGCTGTCACCAGCGGAACTGACAAACCCAGTGACAGAGAGGGACATACAAACCCTTTCATCAGAGAGACTGGCAGACACTATCACAATTTTAAAAACAAATATGCCGGGTCACTAGAGAAAGCCTGGCTGAGGGATTACAAGGCCACCGTTATTTCTAATGGTGCCTTGCGTGAGCGTCTGACTGCACTGTTATTGTTGAATTATTCAAGGGGGGAAGGGTGCGGGACCGGCTTTGGGGTGGGGGTTTGTGGTGTCGTCACCAGTACCAGTCGACACCACTAGATGAGCCCTAGAGGGGGGAGAGGTATCCACCCCTCTTATGATAGACGAGATAGACTAGACAGGGAGAGAGGAAGGGGAGGTGACGAGGGAGGAGGAGAAAAGGCGGGGAGGCAGTGTATGGAAGGAACGGAATAAAGGAGCACGTAATAACACAAGCTGTGTGTCCTGTACTTATTCAGGCCTGCGAGGACCTGACAACTGGCGACGAGGTGGGCCTACCGTCCATGGTAGTGCCACCACCCACGACGACAACAACCCAAACAGCCCAGCCTGGAACAGAGGAGCAGCGGTGCACCCGCACGCCCCAACGGGGTCCGACCACACAGCCGGTCGCTACGGTACCGCGACCCACCCCCCCAAGCACCTCGACACCACGTGGTCTGCAGCGACCACTACAGGTACTCACCGGTTCCTGCCTTGACGGGACGCGCGCTCGTCCAGCGACCTACGCCCGCTGCCGCTCACTGCCGACGCACGCGGCGAGCGCCGCACGACGTGCGCCTGCTCCCGTCTGCTTGCCCCTCCCAACCGGAGGAACCCCGTGCCTCTCCACGTGAGTGCGTTTGGCCCTATCCGCCTCGCACTACGCACGCGCGGCATCAGCCAGGCCGGGAAGTGCCCCTGGCGTTCCCGGTCCAAAAAAAAAACCTAAAAAAACAACGCCTGGCCGGGACAGCGCCGGAGCCACAGGCAGCACTGCGCAGCAAGGGAGGGAGTGCCCCGCCCCACCCTAAACAACAGAAAAAAAAATATAATAATACTTAAAGAAAAGGAAAACACCAAAAGAGGACAGGTGCCCTCAAAGAAAAAAAATAAATACAAAGACACTCTCTACGCATTCATTCATTCAAAAAAAAAAAAACCTCAACAACCAAGAGCGGTCATACAGGCCTACCCAAACAACAATCCTCACCTCTTTGTTATACCACCTGAGAGACCGCAGACCACGATGGCTGGCGTACAACCAATAGAACCTTTCACCTTCACAGGCGCGCCACCCACCCAAGCAGCAAAGTGGAAATTCTGAGTAGAAAGACTAGAAACTTATTTTGAAGCCCTAGACAACAAAGCCGAACGGCGCAGACCCCTTCTCCTCCACATCGGTGGAGCGGACATCCACAGAATCTTCAAATCAGTCACAGAAGTACAACCACGCACGTATGAGACACTAAAAAGAGCGATCACAGCCCATTTTGAGCCGTATGCCAACGCTGACTACGAGAGGTTCCTACTACGCCAAGCACGCCAAACCACTGACGAGTCCGTCGACGTCTTCTACACCAGGCTAAAAGAGCTGGCCAGCACCTGTGCGCTGCCCGACGAGGAGGACGAAATCCGTGCACAGTTCAGACAAGAGTGCTCGTCATCAAAACTAAGAGAACGCATTCTCCAACAGCCCAACATGCTTATGAAGGACATCCTCACGCTAGGCCGTTCACAGGAGTTAGCACGAGCCAGAGCAGCCCACATGGAACAAACGTCTACAACACAGACAAAAACAGAAGTAGCCAACGTAGTAAAGACAAACGCACCACGGCAGAAAAAAGAACCATATAAAGGGAGACTGTGGGGCAAACCATGCAAGTGGTGCGGCGGCCCAGCTCCACACCCGACCACCTGCCCAGCATGGGGCAAAATGTGCAGTGCATGTGGGAAGCTAAATCATTTTGCTAAAGTCTGCAAGTCTACACCTAAGCAAACAAACAACCCCACAAAGAAGACCGTCAAGATGGTGGAAGTGCCACTAGATCAAGATTCAGACAGTGACATGGACAACGATCAGCACACAATCCACGTAATCCACGCAGTAGGGATCCGACGCCTACCCACGTTCATGGTCACAGTCCAAGGCTCCCCAACACAGGCACTGGTGGACACAGGCGCATCCATCAACCTAATGGCCATGGACGTCTACAACCACCTATCACAACCGCGGCCAGCACTCCGGCCCACAATCATACAAGTGTTTGCATTCGGAAACAGCCGACCATTGAACATAGCAGGGGTGTTTACAACGGACATTACTCACGACGACACAGAAATGGCCACCAAAGTATACGTCTCCAAAGACAGAACAGGCTTCCTACTTGGCTGCCGCACAGCCCAAGACCTCAACCTGGTACATTTCGCTTTCACAATCCATGAAAACACACTGCAAGTACTAATGCAAGACTTCAAAACTTTGTTTGAAGGCATTGGATGCCTCAAAGGACCGCCACTGCGCCTCCATATTGACAAATCAGTGGCCCCCACAGCGCTTCGACACCGACGAATAGCGTTCCACCTACGCCCCAAGGTGGAACAAGAACTACGCCTCCTTGAGCAAGCAGGAGTCATAGAAAAAGTGTCAGGCCCAACACCGTGGGTCTCCCCCATCGTAGTCGCCCGGAAACCCAAGCAACCGGAAGCAGTCCGAATTTGTGTTGATATGCGCGTACCAAACCTAGCAATCAAAAGGGAGCAACACCTAACCCCGACAATAGATGACATCCTCAGCGAACTATCAGGGTCATACTGGTTTTCCAAAATGGACCTTCGGTCTGGATACCATCAAATCATGCTGCACCCGGAATCCCGACCCATCACCACGTTCTCCACCCACAATGGCCTCTGGAGGTACAAAAGACTAAACTTCGGCATCTCCAGCACAGCTGAAGTGTTCCAGCATGTCATCAAAGAAGTCCTGCAAGGACTCCCGGGAGTCCTTAACGTGAGTGATGACATTCTGGTCCATGCACCCACCGTGGAGACTCATCTGAAGAGATTGTGAGCAGTATTTGCCAGACTACAAAGCAGAGGGCTGACACTGCACAAAGACAAGTGCGAGTTCCTAAAGCAAGAAATCTGCTTCTTCGGATACCGGTTCTCCAAAAACGGAGTCGGTCCAGACCCCCTGAAAGTCAAAGACATCCAAGAAGCACCAGCTCCCACATCAGCCTCAGGGGTAAGGAGCTTCCTAGGCATGGTCACGTACTGCAGTCGTTTCATGCTGAACCTGGCAGACATCACAGGACCCCTGCAGCAGCTCACGCAAGCAAACTGACAGTGGCAATGGGGCAAAGAACAAGAACAGGCGTTCCAAGCCACGAAGAAAGCACTATCGGCAGAAACCACACTGGCATTCTTCGACTCACAACGTCAGTCACAACTAGTCGTCGACGCCAGCCCTACCGGGCTAGGAGCAGTGCTGGCACAGAAACAGGACTGTGGAGAGTGGGCACCCATTGCGTTTGCCAGCCGCACACTCACACCGACGGAACAGCGATACTCACAAATCGAAAGGGAAGCCATCGCTATCCACTGGGGGTGCCGCCACTACCACCTCTACCTGTATGGGAAGCCATTCTCAGTCGTGACAGACCACAAACCCCTACTACCACTATTCAAAGGTTCATCCTCAAAACCACCACCGAGGATAGAAAAATGGATCCTGCAACTCCAAGAATATGAGTTCATACTGGAATACCAACCAGGCACAAAGAACCCAGCAGACTTCCTCTCCCGACACGCTCGCACAGCCACACCACAGGAAGTGGAAGAAGCACAAGAGACAGAAGAGTACGTCAGAATGGTAGGAGAACGCGCAAGGCCCCTACCCATACCACTCAGCGAAGTGATTGAAGCAACTGCCCAAGATGAATGCCTACAGCTCGCCATAACAGCGACCCGAACAGGAAACTGGCGAGCCTTACAACGCCCCGACGCCTTCAGAACACAAGAAGCGCAAGCCTGGCTACACGCACTATTCAATATAAGGCAAGAACTCTCCGTGAGCGAAGATGGCTGCCTTTTGAGAGGCCTCCGGCTGGTCATCCCTTTGAGTCTGACAACCAGAACAGTTGCCCTAGCCCACGGGGCGCACCAAGGAATGGTCAAGTCAAAAGCCCACATCAGAGACAAAGTATGGTTCCCCGGCCTAGACAAGTTAGTGGAAGACACAGTCAAAAGATGCCTAGTGTGTCAGGCCAGCGGCAGCCCAGACCCCCCAACACCGATCATCACCGAGAAAGGGCCAACAGCGCCATGGCAACGAGTAAGTGCAGACTTCGGGAGCCTCCCAGATGGCTCATATATGGTCGTAGTGATTGACGACTACTCGCGCTACCCAGAAGTCAAAGTCGTACGCTCCACTTCCACCCATACAGTCATTCCAAAATTCGAAAAAATGATGGCCACCCATGGACTCTTCGGAGAGGTGCGCACCGACAACGGGCCCCCTTTCAATGGCCACGAATAGGCAGAATTCTTAACGTCTACGAACACCAGACACCGGAGAGTCACACCGCGATGGCCACAAGCAAATGGAGAAGTGGAGAGGTTTGTAAAAACACTCAACAAGGTCATTCGCATAGCAGTAGCAGAAGGTGAGAACCCGGAAAGAGGAATATATACCTTCTTAAGAGAATACAGAGTCACGCCGCATGCCACCACAGGAGTCACCCCTAGCCAACTCTGTTTCGGGAGAACGGTGTCCGACGCCATCCCACACCACCCGTCATGGGCAGAGAGGTCACCACCACCGAACAAATCAGAAGAAAAGAGAAACAGCACCAATGCACAAGCATCCAAGAAACGGAGAGCTCGCGAAACGACCATACAAATCGGGGACACTGTTTTAGTAAAAGACCGCCACCCAGGAGGGAAGTTCCGCCTCCCATTCGAAGCACAACCTTGGACAGTAACAGCGAAGAAAGGCACCATGATAACAGCCCGACGAGGACCGGAGACAGTAACACGAAATGCAGCACTGTTCAAACATATACCCCAGGCAACAACTGACGAAGGAGCCGGAGATAGCGGCGAAGAGTGGGCAGACCTGAGTACAAACACAGACAGGCCAAGGTGCGTAAGCGGAGAAACAGGAGGCGTTTCAGAACATAGTACAACCCATCCAATGACGGAGCAAGGACCAAGCCAACCCACCGGCAGAACAGCATCCAAAGAGGGACCAGAGCGGAACCAGGGGTCGGACCGGTCCAGGACAGGAAGATACATGCTGAGACATAACCCAGGCCCTTCCCGACGTTACGAGAACTATGCCGGTGATTGAACAACTCCAAGGGCTCCACCCTGAAGGCCGGAGACGCCCCATGAGGAAGCCCACACGGGCGAAGAAAACCTGTTGCCAGATAAGTTGAACGTTTTCTGTTTAGTTTGGTCCTCTCCCCCGTTGGGGAGGGATGTGGTGTCGTCACCAGTACCAGTCGACACCACTAGATGAGCCCGAGAGGGGGGAGAGGTATCCACCCCTCTCATGATAGACGAGATGGACTAGACAGGGAGAGAGGAAGGGGAGGTGACGAGGGAGGAGGAGAAAAGACGGGGAGGCAGTGTATGGAAGGAACGGAATAAAGGAGCACGTAATAACACGAGCTGTGTGTCCTGTAATTATTCAGGCCTGCGAGGACCTGACAGGGTTGGGAGAGGGGAGGTAACAGACGTTGCTTTTTCAAGAGATGGTAGTTTGGGGTGAGATATTGAAATATCCCATCCGGGTTTCTTTAAGAACTGGCGTTTTGGGCCAAAAAACGGACAGTTGCCAGCCCCCTTTCTTTGTCACCACTGAATGAGGTGTGATCAGCCGAAGAGTCACCAACTGGGGAACCCGAACCTTGACAACCACGAGCACTGTTACTTAGGTGATAGAAGTAGAGGCATAGGTGGGCAGCGCACTCCAAAATAACTAGGCTGGAGTTCAAAGGTGAAAGAGCGATAAAGATGCCTTTCATTTTGCTATTATCTTGTCTCCTTTGCTGTGAGCTCAAAGACAGGTCATGTATCAGGATTTGTCTTCTGACAAATTGCTGTTTTCTTTTAACATGGGAATTTTTTAGTTTTCTTTCTCTACATGCAAAGTGAGAGGATTTTGTAAAGTGAATTGTTCCATACTTTTGCTGGGGTACACAGAGTGTGAAAGAAAAAGCTGGTGGATGTTAATTTTTTTCTAATGCAATTTTTTTCCTAATGCACAACACAATGTAAGTACTTGTGACTGAACTGTTCACATATTTTCACCTATATCAACAGTTAGGAAAGCACAAATGAAAACACTTTTATGTAATTTTGAAGTGTGATAGGCATAAAGATTTTAGTTGGATTAAAACAAATCTTTACACTTTACATGGTGATGCACAAATGATAAATATTGGTTGCAATCTGATTTTCCTACATCAGCCTTTGTGTGCTACATAGTTTTATCAGGAAAAGTGTAAATTCAAATTTAGTAGCCATTCCAATGGAAAATGTGCTGTCTGTAGATGACGGTGTACTACCACACCATGCTTCAGTAAGATAATTCCAACAGTGTATTCCAAAAAGTGCCACTGGCTACATACCATACCATACATACTGCTGCTGATGGGCATAGCAAATGTGTTATACTTGGTGTGAGGATGAACCTTTCACAGTCCCCATGACTTCAGTTATACAACATTGACTGCTGCACTCCCTCTCTGAAAATGTTTCTAGTGCCACTGCTGTTGCACATCAGCAGTGTGTGTGGAGCATATACACAGTGGGAGTACAGGTGTTGTTGCTGATGGGGGGGCCCTCATCACATTCTTCAGTGGATCCCCCATTATTTTGCATTACGCCATTGATTCTAATAGTTCTATGACATTTCACCTCCACCCCTTCACTCCACAGTGCCCCCTCTCACTGAGGATAACACACAAAAGTGCTAAACAGAATTTAACTCTAAGTATGCCCCTGGCGCAACCAGGTGAGGTGTATAAAGACTGCTCTTTAATTTTTTTAAAGTCTAGCCCATTTAAGTAAAAAAAAAGTAAAATTCATATCGACATCAAAAACAATGCACCCTGTTAAAATACAGTGGACTTTGGGCATCATTATGAGTCTGGCAGTCGTCAGACCGCCAGACGCACGATGGTGGTCGGACCGCTGCAGTCGTGGCGGTCGGACTGCACTCTTATGACAGTGACGGTCCGACCACCGACACCGCCAGGCTGCCTGCAGCCTGGCTGTCCCGGCAGTTGTAATCTGATAAATAATGGTGATCACACATGAATGAATGGGTGGATGAATGATTTAACAAGGGAGTGCATGGATGATGGATACAGAAAGGTTACACCAGTCTTACATGTTGAGACCTCAGGCAACAGTAGCAAACGTTTTAAAAATGCCAAGAATTACACATATTTTGCCAGGTAAAGCATTAAGTACGAATACGCACCACTGTACAACAGTGGCCACAATATTTAATGAATTACTGCCATTATGAGTGTTCAGAATTGTGTTGGTCACTAATACTTAATCCATATTCACATGTACTGGAGAGCTGTTGAGAGCAATGGCTGACTTATACTGGCGCCTTGACAAGAAGCATCTGATAAGTAAGACACAATGAATAACTTCTCAAAACAATGACATGACGGACTGTTGACCGGCCCTGCAAGTTAGTTTGATGTAAAAGACCACCAGATTCCCATGAAGAAGGCCACACTCTGGGGGTTATTCCAACTTTGGAGGAAGTGGTAATCCGTCCCAAAAGTGACGGTAAAGTGGCGGATATACCACCAGCCGTATTACGAGTCCATTATATCCTATGGAACTCGTAATACGGCTGGTGGTAAATCCGTCACATTTGGGACGGATTACCACCTCCTTCAAAGTTGGAATAACCCCCTCTATCTTTTCCTGCCTCATACTCTCTCCTCCACCCAGGGTGCACTAACCTCTGGAGAAATGTGGGGGTCTTTCTCGTAATGTAATGTAAAATGATGGGCCCTCCCTGCAGAATGTGAAGAGGGGTCCCTTGAGTCTCCCATGTTTCAGATATTCACTTGTCTTGAGTGGAATAGGGCCACTCTGAATGCTTTTGGGGCCTCTGAAGGACTTACTGGGACCCTGCACTGCAGAGGCAGAATGGTCTGCAATGGCTTATGTAAAACCCCTGAATATAATGGCATTCTGGGCAAATCATGTAATCTCCAGGTGCCTAAAAATGACTGTGACCTTATGTTCATGTAAAGCACTTTAATACCTTTGGGTCGTGTTTTCACTATATAAACTGGACATAAATCAGGGTATGCCATACAGTATGGAGCCAATCATTATTTTAACATGGGGTCCCATTCACTTTTGTCAGTTTGTCCAAAATGCTGTTTTTTGTTATTTTTCGAGCTTTTGGTAGCTGCACAAATGTGTGAAGCACACAGAGTAGTAAAAAGATAGTGTAGGACAGTAAAGCAAACACAACTCACTTACATACCCACTAACACACCCATGCAGACACTCATAAATCAACTCGCACACCCATACAGCCAATCAGATACACATTCAGACACCCATACAGCCACTCTTACACCAACTCAAAGACCCCACACTCACACACCTACTCACACTCAGAAAGCTACTTACACACCCATACAGAAATCTACATTGCCACTAACACCTGTACAGACGCTCACAGAGCCACTGACGCACCCACGCAGCCACTCACACACCCATACTGCCACTCTCACACTCACTCACTCACAGACCCAATGCTACTCACACACCCACATGGACATGTACATCTCCACTAACACACCCATACAATCACTCTCACAGCTACTGACACACTCACATAGCCACTCATACACCCACTCACACTCCCATACAGTCACTTACACAACCATTTACAATTGCACACACCTTCTCACATAGACTCATACACATATACAGACACTCATTCACACACTCATACAGACACTTACCAGCTCATAGACCTATAGACCCACATGGCTAATCATACCCCCAGAGAGCCACTTACACAAGCACTGATACATCCATAAAGCCAATTACACATCCACTTGCATTTTAGTATTTTAAATGACATTGCAAAACATTTCTTCTTTAATACTTTATATGTATATTCTCCGGGGTGAATATTAAAGTAGCCAGATATGCTATTTTAATTTAACTTATGTGTGGTATGATGCATGTATACACCAAAAAACTCACAAACACTTAAACATACAATTGCACAAAAAAAGAAAACATGTAGTTTGCTCTTTCTTTGACAAAGCGAAGTCGTTCTAAAAAGAACAGGTTTTTGGGGGATGGGTTTTCTAAAAAAAGGTTTTGTTTTTTGGGGCTTTTTTGCTATGGAAGGAAATTAACAAGTGTAGTAAAAGAAGTAAGGCAAAGCAGTTTGAAAGAAGCAACTGGCTCCAGTCCTTAAAAGGAAATAAAGGTGGAACGATGAGGTAAAAAAAAAAAAAATTAACAGTTGCGGCTGTTCACTGCATCCATGAACTCGGCAACAGAAGGCATTTTTATAACCACTGGAATATGGCGTTTGCCAGAGTGAATCACCATGTTTGGTAGTTTTTGGTACACAGCGTGGATGGTAATATCTAGTCAGGTGGTAAGGGTCCCAAAGATGGTCCAGCTGCTGATATTGATGCTGCACCACCTCACTTTTCTCGCATCACCCTATCATACCTCTGTGTAGGAATGTTTTTAGAGGTTTCCACATAGAGGTTATTCGATGTGAATACTTCTCCCCCATACCTCTTGACCGATTTTTGCTGCATATATTGCATTGCTCAATTTTTGCAACAACTTTATTTTCTTCTGAAGAGATGGAGGAATGTTTCCACACGTCTAAAGCCTTCTTTCGAGATGGGATGCCTTTTTGTTCTTCATCGTGCTCTTCACCTTCTCTTTTACCTTCAGCAGAAGGCATATTGGGGGTCATTCTGACTCCCGCCGGGCGCGGTCACTGCGCGCCCGGCGGGAGCCGCCAAAATACCGTACCGCGGTCGGAAGACCGCGGTGGGTATTTTGAGGTTTCCCCTGGGCTGGCGGGCGGCCTCCAAAAGGCCGCCCGCCAGCCCAGGGGAAACCGTCCTTCCCACGATGAAGCCGGCTCGTAATCGAGCCGGCGGAGTGGGAAGGTGCGACGGGTGCTGTTGCACCCGTCGCGTATTTCACTGTCTGCCAAGCAGACAGTGAAATACTCGTAGGGGCCCTCTTACGGGGGCCCCTGCAGTGCCCATGCCAGGGGCCCCCAGGGGCCCCGCGACCCCCCCTACCGCCATCCGGTTCCCGGCGGGCGGACCGCCAGGAACTGGATGGCGGTAGGGGGGGTCGGAATCCCCTCGGCGGCGCAGCTAGCTGCGCCGCCTTGGAGGATTCAAACGGGCGGCGGCACACTGGCGGGAGACCGCCAGTGTTGCCGGTCTGACCGCGGCTTTACCGCCGCGGTCAGAATGCCCTGCGGGGCACCGCCGGCCTGTCGGCGGTGCTCCCGCCGACCCTGGCCCCGGCGGTCTAAGACCGCCGGGGTCAGAATGACCCCCATTGTCTTTGAAACTCTCAAGAAAAGCCAAAAAAAGGAGCTGTGGTTTTCAGTCTGTCTCTAGAGAGATGTGAAACCCAAATAACTGATTTAGGGTGTTGTTTGGATTCTGCATGGGTGGAGACTTACTGTATCCAATTTTGAGAAAGGGCCTCTTTTTGACATGGTTAGCCCCTACTTTTTGCCTGATGTAGCCTAGTAAGTGTAGTGCCCAGGACCCCTGCTAACCAGGTTCCCTGGAACAGAGCTCTTTCCCTAAAACTGTTATGATGCATTGGCGCAATTGGATGCACCTTTAGCTACCACTATAAGTCCCTAGTAAAAAGGTACTTAGGTACCCAGGCATGAGGTACTAAGGGTAGGGCTCTGAGGACAGCAGTACTAATTATGTCAACCTCTAGGGCCATGCATCCAGGTGCACCCAGCCCTGCCACTGCAGGCTGAATGCCCTGATGCAAACCAAAAACACAAACTTGACATAGCACACTACCTGTGTGCCCTGTCCACCATACACTGCATATACTATGGGTAAGACACCCCTCTGGCAGGCCTTTCAGCCCTATGGGCATGGTGCACCATATTATATGTGAGGGCATAGCTGCATGAGCAATATGTCCCCACTGTGTCCTTGTCAAACCTAGGATATAGTGAGTGAACAGAGCGGCCATTTTAATACATGTACTGGACAATGGTCAACACGAGTTTCCCAGCTACATGATGGCCACCCTGAACCCTGTGTTGTTTGGTATCAAACAACTCAGAATGATAAATCCAAACTGGTATCAGTATTGGATTTATCCCTAAATATACCCAGGGGTTACCAGTGCAAAAGCAAAGTACCCTGGCATGTAGCTGACTGGTTCTATCCAGCCTGCCTTCTCCAGACACCTAAACTACAAACCTTGGGATGGAGCACTGTCTTTCCGGTTTGTAAATCAATTCCCTTCCTGGGTGAGGGTGCTAACACCTCCTCCCTCAGGAATGGGCACTGCCCTGGTGGCGAGCTTCAAAGGGCTTACCGCTTTTGAAACCCAACCTCCAGGCCTGCTGCTGGCAGCAGATGGTCAACCCCTTTGCAAACCCCCACTTTTGGAGGGAGCAAATGCGGGAACCCACACAAAGGGTAGGAGGAGTGGCCCCACCTGGCACGCACCACCCATAATATGTTGCCTGCTAGGTGGACACTCCATTTAATTTTCCTCCATCTTAGATAGAAGGAAAATAGCCAATCAGGGATAGGGAAGTGACCCTTCCACAGGAAGTGGTCACTGTAATGGGTGTAGCCACCCAAAGGTAAATGTCCCATTGGACACTACCAGGTTCCCCCTAAAACACCCACTTAATTTAGTATTTTGTGGGCATCGCTAGACTGCTGCACTCAGGAAACGACAATTGCCGCTGCAGAGCTGCTGGACAAGTGGACCTCCAGGTTTCATCAATCACCCAACTGCAACAAAGAAGAAACAATTGAACCAGTGAGGGTCACTTCACTGACCAGCCGCTAACTCTTGATCCGGAAGTCACAGCTGGACCTGACAAAACACCCACAGCCACAAGGACAAACTCTGCAAGTGTGCCAAGTTTGGTGACACTGCACTCTCCAGTGGTTGAACCGTGCCAATACCCTGGGTATTGGTCAGCTGACATCGGACACCAGGAAAACCAGCCCGCCCGGTGCTGAGAAAAGTTCAGGAGGAATCCCCAGTTGAGGGACTTCAGGAACACCCTGGCCCTCCCACCAGAATGCCCCTGTTGTCCTGCAAGCGACCCTTGAAATGGCTTACCTCCAGATCCAAAGGGCATCTTTGCACACAGCTCCTGGCTCACCGATTTGCTCTGCACCAAGCTGCCCTGTGCCCTTCAACGAAGAACCTGCTGTGCCCTGAGGATCCCTCACCTCCTGCGACCTTGGCAGACCAAGGGGACACCAAAGAACCACCTCTAAACTTACCTGCACAGACCTTTTCCAAGTGGTCCCCCGCAGTGGCCCTGCACCAGCTCAGAGACCTTTCACCGCTGCTCCTACCAGAACTGGGAGCCGCCCAAACATCTTCAGCTGGCACAGCGTGCCCACCGATGACTTCGACCAACCTGCAAAAGAAGAACTTGACAAAGCAACTGTGTGATTTTATATATATTTTTAAAGGTGACTTTCCATTAATTCCTCTGGTGCGTAATCACACACAAAAAAACTATTTTTATTAAACTTCAAAAATTCATATCTCAAAATGTACTTAACTAATTAAGATAACCTTGGTCTTAAATATTATATAACAATTTGAAGTATTTGTATACATTGGTCTCAAGTTATCCCTTCAAATGTGTGAGCTGAATGATTAATACTGTGAGTACAACGAATGCTTTATACTTCCCCAAGATTGGCCTAACTGCTCCACCAAGCTTTAAGTGATCTAGCTCCATATTTATACCTTTTTAGCACCTCATTTGCGCCGCTTTTTGACGCAAAAGCGGCGCAAATTTATAATTGTATTTTGTAAGTTTGTGCTGCTTTTGCGTCAAAAAATGACACAAATGCGGCACTGAAAAAGTATAAATATGGGCCCTAGTTTTTACCCATGTAAACCCACGTGTGGTTGCCTGGACCCCCTACACAGTGAACCTAGCTTTGCATACTACATAGAGGGCCAGCCTCCTACACCAATGAGAAGTTGAGGTTTGGGTGTTTTCTTGAAATCGCGGAGGAGCCGCGTATCCGCTTAACTCGTATTTAAGTATGTTGTGAAAAACAGATTGGCTTCTATGTATTAATGTATGGATATGGTTTCTCTGAGGGCAATGTGAACATTTGTGGGGTCTGTATTTGATATTTATATATTTTTTAACATTTTATCAAATCTGTGTATCCACCACAGTCTTGTCACAGGAACAAGTAACCATACAGTATCAATCAATAAATGTTTTTTTCAGACCACAAGTCTTTAAAGAGCATTAAAAAAAAGTAAAACAAAATAAAACACATTTCATAACATACATTAAATATCTACTGATTATAATATCTAAAAGCTTTAAAACCAACATAATTAAACCCCCATTACACCGACAAAGAACTCTTCAGGGGCCCACACTGCAATCATAAATCTTTCGATGGCACAGGCCATATCTAAAAAACGCATATCCATTAAAAGTGGTATAGCGTCAGCTCTCTTCCTAACACCATACTTTTCAAAAAACTGGGCATTCTCCGGAGGTGCATAACAAAAAAACAATACATTATAATGTGTAAGATGTCACTTAGTCCTCTAGGCACAAGTACATCTCCCAGAAATATCCATCATATCCTTTTTTAGTGCTAGGTTCCCATGAAAGGGATCGATCCCCACTCTTATTCCTAATACTTCATATCTCAATCTTCGATTAGGCAGCAAATCCAGGTAGGGGAACAATTCTTTATTTTGCCATGCCATTCTCATGAATTGAACAGAACTTTTACGCCCTAGGTATTGCTGATCTTTCTGTCTGGACCGCTCTTTACAATACACCTTTAGTTCTGTCTTAAAAACCTCCACAGTTATTCTCTGGGTCAAACTTCACTTTCATACTAATGCAAATATCATTCAACCTTTTCCTTACCCGCTTAGCCCATTCCCTTTCACTTTTCACTATCTCATTCCAGCACCGTAATGCAACTTTTAGCACCGTAATGCGACTTTTTGCTCTCTGCTCCTCCCACCCAAGCCTTAACCAAAATCGAATTAAGGCAATTTGTGCCAATATATCCCATGCCACCTAGCCTGTTTCTAACCTCACAGCCTGTATCATGGCTGATGCAAGGAGGGACAACACATTTCTTAGACACTTCCCCTTCCCCCTGTTCCAATCATTTTTCCCATTCACACACTGCAACTCAGCTCCCTATAGGATTTGTGATGGTATCATGGCAGCATTGGCTTGTAACAGTGGTCGATGGGACATTTCTCCAAAATCCCTATTGGGTTTTTTCAGGCCACTTATCAAGGCAAGCACTTTTACCTTTGCTGATTCATTGTGCATGACCAATCTCAAGGATGCCTCAAACCACACCCCCAAATACTTAAATTCCTTTACCTGTTCCAGTTTTATATCACTTAAATATCAACTAAATCTGGAAGTTTTAGTGCCAAAGCAAAGCACCTTAGTCTTCTCCCTATTCACAGTAAGTTTTTTTACATGATAATACTCTGCAAAAGCGGCCAGCTTTTTTCGAAGGCCTAACTCAGCTTGATCAATAATCACAAGATCATCAGCATATAGAAGAAACACCATGTGATTCCCATCCATTTTGGGGCTGACTCCTCTTTCTACCATGAGTGTAACAGGCAGATCAGCAATAGACAGAAAAAACAGTAATGGGGCCAACACACAGCCCTGCCGCAACCACATTTATCACAATTTTCTAGGTTAGGGTCCCTTCCACATCCATAATAACTTGCGCCCAAATATTTGTATGCAATTCTTGAATAATCCTCAGCAACCTCTTTGAAATACCCTGCTTAATGTAAGTTTCCCACAAGCACTTACAGTCCACCAAAACAAAAGCAGCACAGACGTCGACAAAACAACACAACAATCTTCCCCCTTGATCTATGGACTTCCACGCGATGACCCAGAGGGAAAAGCAATGATCAGTTGTTGAATGACCCTCCTTAAAGCCACCCTGCTCTGGGGGGACAATATGCTTCTGCTTGGCCCATTTCTTAAGTGTCCCCAAAATAATTTTTAAGAACAATTTTCCTCCAACATCTAACAGATTCATCAATCTATAGATTTTTGGGTCTTTTTGTTCCCCCATTTATAAATTGTTCTCACAATAGCACCTCTCTAATTTTCAGGAAGCTGCCCTGAGTCTAAAATAATCTGAAACATCTGGCCAAAGAATTCCGCCCACCAAACAGGCCTGGTCTTTATAATAATCGCCAGGAGATTATCCGGTCCGGCTGCCCTGGTCAGTACTAAATTATACATAGAACGCTTAATATTTGCTATAAACTGAGCGACGACCATGAATCTTTATCAACATCACTCATACATTCCTCTGCCCTATAATCAGGTGAGGCTAAAATTGCATACCTTTTCCCATTTTTCTTAGTCTTCCGAAGGGGGACTGAACAGTTATCCCCAGGGCTTCCCTTTCACCATACCCCTTTACCGTCAGCCTAACTTGTCTTGGCCCCAGCCCTGCATGATATCTGAGGAACAGATTATTTGGGGTTTCAGTTTCCAGTATTTCAGATCTCAGGACCACCCTGATCCCTTCCTTTTGTACGTTCTTTTCAGCATTTAAGATCTTAGACTTTACAAGCTCTGAATACAACATGTCTTTAGTTACATCCTCCCCTTTCCTGTTTTTCGTAAAGCCCACCTGTCCAAGATCCTTTGTTGGGAAAAATATATATTCACATGTATGTACCTATAGATATTATACTTTAGTTCCAACTCTCTTTACCCTTATCTGAATCCCAGTAAGACTTCCCTACTGACCTCTCTGACACCTATGCCAGTTGTACAAACAAACCTCTCCAGGCCACGTTGTTAAGTTTAGCTCAGTCTCACACTTTAAGTTCAGCCAGCAACCCAGCCCCCATTTCTTTAGGGACCACCTGTTGTCTGTTCACGTGCTCATGCTCACACTGCATTCTGTATATTTTTACACTATGGACTTCTAGTTTTGTATGTGCAGCATTTCTTTTGTATGTGCGTGCCCATGTTTGGACTGTGTCCCCTTTTTGGGTTGTGCAGTGACAGCACTTATCAACATATATAAATGCCTGACTTATATGCTTCAGGGCAGAAGATGCCAGCTTGTAAGACGTTACACTGGGATGTGCGTCTGCCTTCTGCCTTGGCCTGCCAATAAACCTTGGTACCTCATAAAAGCATTTCATCTGTTCCGGAGCCTTGCCTGGTGTTTGTGTTTTCTTTGCGTCACTCTGAGGGTTGAAGAATAGTTTCCTAACAAATGGCGTCAGAAGTGGGATGTGTGAAATGCCACCACGGGTAAGTTAATTGAATGCCTGTTGTTGTGGCCTTTCAACGCTTAGCTAAGAGTTAAACTGGGGATTGATATAAATAAAAATATAGCTGGCTATTTAATAGGTGACTGAGGAGTAACTAAGTTATCCGTATCATTACATTAAATGATAGTGGCAAATTTGTGCGGCGAATTGTAATTCCACGCAGGAGAACCTGGCCAGACTGAAGATAATTTTTTTCTTAAATAGGTGACTGAGGAGTAACAAAGTTATCCGTATCATTGCGTTAAATGATAGTGGCAAATTCGTACGGCGAATTGTAATTCCACGCAGGAGATCCTGAACAGAAAGAAGAGAATTTTGTTTTTGTTTAATGGGAATCCCAGAGAGAAAATAAATTAATTAATTATTTAAAACCCTCCTGGAGTGTAGCTTGGGAAGCATTTGATCGGCTGGCGCCGGAACACAGGAAATGATTTTGAAACGCGCGCAAACAAATAGTCTGTCATTGATCAATGGCTGTATTTGAATTATGTGTTGATTAAGTGTAAATGCGTCACTATGTTTCATTGCAATGATTTTGAATTATTTGTAAAGTAGTGCAGCACTGCAAATAGACAAAAAAAAAAAAAAAACGGTTTTATGTTGTGCCTATAAATTGTCAACAGCTCTTGGTTTCTCTATCTCTCTCTCTATCCACCACCGCATAACATTTTTTCCCCTGTTTAACAATTTTTTTTGCAGGATACAACCATTGTGTTTATTTTTTCAGATTATAAAATTGTGAGGGAAGGGCACAATGGGCAGCGGCAAGTCTAAAGGAAATGTAATGGTGGTAAGCCCTAGAATGCTGAAAAAGACTAAAAAGTTGTTTAAACAGTTGACAGGAGAGAAAGGTTTCAAATTACCTCCAGATAGCCCTGCAGCCCAGGTTCTAGAAGATACAAATTGTCTGGAATATGTGACACCTTTCTGCGCGCTAGTTTGGACTTGGAAAGGGAATAACGGGAAGTGGCCTAGATTTGGTTCTCTTGAGGTAGAGGATATTGAACTATTGACAGAAACTATAGAATTACGGGGTGACCCATCATGGGATTCACACTACATAAGCGATTGCTTGCAGCAGTGGCTTTCCATTGCTAAGAAGAAAGCTCTCCTTTCAAAAAGAAAAGGCAAGGAAATAGTCTCCACAGAGTCCAGAGACTGTTCTACAGTGGCAGTGGTGAACAGGGAATGCGAAAAACATAATAAAAAGGAACTAGAATTAGCAAAGGATTGGCCCACAACATATAGCCAATGTTTATTGGAATTAAGTAACTATGTGCAAACAGAGCAGCATTTTCTGTCACTATGTAACCACTGTGGTTTGACAACAGCTGACATAGACAGAGTTAAAACAATACCAAATGCCACTACTTCGAGAAGGGCTGCTGCTCTGCTGTGTATTTGGAGTCACCGCCAGGTGTATATTGATATAAATAAATTGAAGAAAATGTTTATGACCTCCAAGCCTCATGGCCTTTATGTAAAATTGGGGAAGGAGGGAATAATGAGCAAATAATGAGTAGTACAATAACTGAGGAAGAGATACTGTTATTTACAGAGGAAGAAAGGAAAAGACAGAGATTGGATGTGAATAGTGAGTTCAATTCCTGGAACACAGGTAGAAATAACAATGAGAGCAGCCCCCTAAGATTGGATCAAAGCATCCATTCTGCAGGGCCAGTTCCACCTCCTCCAACAACTTCAATTTACCCATCACTTTCAGGCCCCTATGTACATTGTGAAAGAAATAACACACACAAGCAGACTCTGGGTCCAAAACAAGGCGTGCCCTGTGTGCCTTATTTCCATATTTCCCTGGAGGGTGATTTAACTAGGGTATCTGACATGCCAACTAGTGCCAGAGAAGGTGGTGCCACAACACCAATCCTGAATAGACACCTGTCCTTTGGGGGGGACATACCGCTTGCTTTTGAAACCCCTGTACCAACTTCCACTTTTGGTCTAAGGGAGGATTTAGGGATGAGTGCACAAGGAAAAAACAATGAGGAGGAACACAGGCAGTTAGCTCAACGAAGGCGGGAGACAGACAGGTTCCAGGAAGAAGTGAACACAGAAAGGGAGAAAATACAACGCTCCATTCATAATCTCCAGGATAAGATAGATAGCAGAGAACGGCTGATACTTACACAGTCTTGCACACGGGCGCTAAAAGGAAAGGGTGAGAACTCCTATACTGATGATGCACTATTAAACGCTAGAATGACTGCACCAAAAATAGTGTTAGGAGGGACAGCAATGTTAAAACCATGGACCCCCTTGGAAGCAGCTCAAATGGCTAAGGATGCCCCAGACCCATTCACAGCCAGTGTGAAATATTATGAATGGCTCCATAAAATATGCATTGCTTATACCCCCCTTCCCAGAGACGTAGAAATGCTACTAAAACTAGGATATGGTAGCAGATGGTCTTTAGTAAAGAGTGCGTTCCAAATTCCACAGGAGAGGGACTGGACAATACTGACTAATAATATAGATGTCACAGAAAATAGATTGATGAATTGGTTAGAGTCTGTCAGGGACACAATAAATGGCTTAGCAGTAAAACATGGTGATTTTTCTCAAGTAACAGCTACATTGCAGAAATCAGGGGAATCAGTGGCTGATTACATCCTAAGGTTCAATGAAGCATGGGATAATAGTGCAGGTGTACCACGCACAACAGAGGCATATAAAGTATTAGCAACTCAGACCCTTATGAATGGATTATTAGCATCTGTGGCCCATAGTTGTAAACTACGCCACCCTGACTGGTCTGCTAAGGGATATCAAGAGTTGTGCACACTTCTGGCAACTATGGAAAGGGATGGCATTTTTAAAGTAAAGAAGGACTCAGCTAAAACTGACAAAGGGATGATGTTGCAACAAGTACAGCAAGAGGAGGAGCCAGAGGGAATGTACTATCAGGGGGCGCGTAATAGACAGGATGAAGGACAAGGATACCAGAGAAGAGACTTGGCTAGGGATCAGTGCTAAGTTTGCCTGAGGTATGGGCACTGGGGCCGAAACTGTAAAAATTATAGAGGTAGAAGAGACAGAAATGACAGAAATGACCGGTATGAGAGAAAAGACAGAAACAACAGGTATGACAGGTTTGACAGGGACAAGGTCCAGCCATCAGCACCACCCATGCCTAGAGACATCAACCAAACACAGCACTCCCTGAGGAATCCCTTTCAGGAGCGACATGGATCAGCATAGGACCACGTGGAGAGAGAGATGACCCAAACAACAGAAAACCGGCGAAGACAGTGCTTTATGATGAAGGTATCTGACACGCCTGAGGAGAATCCCATGTTCCCAATTAAGGTAGGAGGTAAGGAAATTGATTTCCTAATAGACAGTGGTGCAACTATCTCTGCAGTAAGAAACAAATTGGGTCCCAGTAGTGGTAAAACAGTAACTACTGTAGCTGTAAATGGAATGCTGATGCATGAAGAGTTATCAGAACCCCTTCCAGTTTCTGTTGAGGATTTCACAACGACCCATCAGTTTCTCCTGTCACCAGATGCACCCATCAATTTGCTGGGAAGAGACCTCCTCTGTAAATTGCATGCAACCTTATATTTTTCACAAAATGGGATTTACTTACAAGTGCCTGAGGACAGATTAGAATTGGCTAATAGAGCACTTACTGCTTGCAAAATGAGTGAGGACTCTATGCTATGTCCAAACCCAGTTTTATCTCTCTCTCCAACACGATACCAATGGACCCCGTTACAGGGAGATTTCTACAATGACATGTTTAAAGAATTGTTTAAATACAGCACTGACATTGAGATTGACTTGATGACCAAGTTAGTACAGTTGGAATTAGTACCTGGGCCAAGACACTGTACTGCAGCATTTTTTACAGGCCCAGTGCCTGAATGGTACGCCTACATGGCAGACAAATATTTGTACTGGACAACGGAGTTGCATGAAGACACATTGTATGTAGGAAAAGAGGGTTGTGCTGCCAGCATTAAGCTAGGATCACAGGAAGAGAGGTTATTTCAAGTACCAGCTTCAGAACCACATGTGTCCATAGCTGTAGCACCAGGATTTTACCCTAAAGATTTGGGCCCCATGGTCCAACGTCTCCGGGTCTTACCAAGAACTAAGGACTTTACATTTCCTTTGGGAGTTGTGTCTGTGTTGGGAGATGGAGAAGGATGGTGTTGGACGTTGTGTATGCTCAGAAATGACAGGACTGCAGTTTTTGACAAGATTGAAGGGAATATGGCTTTACAGCTGACAAAAAACAAGGTCCTAGAACAAGTGAACTCAGAGGTTTGGGCAAAACACAAAAATGAGGCAGGATTGTTAAAAACATGCCCTCCCCATAAAGTGAAGCTTAAGGAGAATGCAGAACTACCTTATGTGCGTCAGTACAGACTGTCACCTCAGGCAGAGGAGGGAATAAAACCTGTGATTGAGTCCCTTTTACAACAGGGTATCATTAAAAAGACCACTAGCCCCTGTAACAGTCCAATAATTCCGTTGCCCAAGGGCAACACTGGGCAGTATAGATTCATACAGGATTTACGCCAGATAAACAACATTGTGGTTCCCTTAGCACCTGTTGTGCCTGACACCAATACTATATTATCTTCTATACCTGCTGAAGCAGAGTTCTTCTCAGTTATAGATCTCTCAAGTGCGTTTTTTAGTATTAGAGTCCATCCAGAGAGTGAGTACTTCTTTGCCTTCACAATAAAAGATACCCAGTACACTTTCACAAGACTGGCCCAAGGCTTCACAGAGAGTCCCACGGTCTATGCACAGGCAGTAAAGAGAGACCTGGACAGCCTACACCTGGAAGGCAACAGTGTCATCTTGCAGTACGCTGATGATCTGCTTGTGGCATCCCCATCACTAGAGGCTTGTGAAAAAGACACTGTAACTCTGCTGAACCACCTGCAGAAGAGAGGACACAAAGCCTCATTGTCAAAATTTCAGTGCTGCCAAAAAGAGGTGACTTACCTTGGTTATGTGGTATCCAAAGGTACGCGCTGCATATCACCTGACAGAATAAAAATGATTCAAAGCATGCAGCCACCGTCCACCAAGAAAGGAATGATGTCCTTCCTGGGGATAATGAACTACTGCCGCCAGTGGATCCCTGAGTACAGATCCTATGATGCATTATTGAGGAAATGCACACTACAGGATGCACCAAACAACATTGTATGGACTAATGAACTTGCAGAATGTTTCAAGAAACTGAAAGGGACATTGTGTACTGCGCCAGCATTGGGGCTCCCTGATTACAAACTACCCTTCCATCTCTATGTGTCAGAGCAAGACGGCATTGCAAATGGTGTACTGACACAGCAGCATGGCTCTGGAAAAAGACCTGTGGCGTATTACTCTGTGACTTTGCCTTCGGCAGTGACTGGGCATCCAGCCTGTTTGAGAGCAGTGGCGGCAGCCGCTGTGATGGTAGAGAGGTCGGCTCCCATTGTGAGGGACTACCCTTGTATTGTTTATGTGCCACATTCGGTACAGTTGTTGTTGTCATCAGCAGCAACACAGCATTTTTCGGCAGCCAGGCGCACAGGTTATGAGGTCACATTGTTGTCTAACACTAATATTACCCTTAAAAAATGCCCCCCTGTTAATTTGGCAACATTATTACCTGCCATAGGTGATTCTGATGAGACCCCTGACCATGATTGTGTTGAGGTTGTAGAAACATGCACCACACCCAGACCAGATTTACAACAGACACCTTTAGAAAAGGTAGACTATGAGTGGTACACTGATGGTTCCTCCAGTAGACTAACAGACACCGATTACAGAGCAGGGTATGCGATAACAACAGTAGACACCATAATTGAAAGTGCAGCTCTGCCCCCTGGCACATCTGCCCAGCAAGCTGAGCTGTATGCTGTAACAAGAGCATGCATCCTAGCCGATGGGAAAAGTGTTAACATTTATACTGACTCACGTTATGCCTTTGGAGTTGTCCACGATTTTGGCCAGCTGTGGCAGTATCGTGGTTTCATAACAGCAGCAGGGCGCCCCATCCAAAATGGCCTTTTAGTAAAGAACTTGTTAAAAGCAATACTACTACCCAACAGCATAGCAATAATAAAATGCGAGGCACATACAGGGGCTAACACCAAGATAGCCAGAGGAAACGCCAAGGCTGACACAGCAGCAAGAGAAAGCATGTTACAGCCAATACAAATGGTGCCCCTAATGGCAAAAAGCATTCCTAAAATTCTGCTTATTCAGAGACAGTTGTTACTAGCTGATGTAAAGGAAGCACAATGGTCTGCAGCACTAGGTGAGGAAAGAGTGTGGACTGATGCTGGGTGTTTGCAAAATGATGAGGGATTGTGGGTCCACCAGGATGGGAGACCTGTGGCTCCACGTAGTATGTTCCTTCCCCTTGCAAGGCTTGCTCATGGACCCACTCACATGGCACAAGGGGGGATGAATGAGCTAATTAGACAGGAATGGTTTGCACCAGGGATAACAGCCTTCACTGCACAATTCTGCTCCCAATGTCTTGTCTGTGCCCAGCATACTAAAGGCCGGTCCCCTGCTACACATGATCACTTACCAGTACCACAGGGGCCGTTTACCAATGTCCAAATAGACTTTGCCTATATGCCCCCAGTGAATGGATTCAAATATTTGCTGGTGTGTGTAGATCAATTTTCAAAATGGGTGGAGGCGTTTCCCACAAGGAAGAATGATGCGGCAACTGTGGTGCGATGCTTGATGAAAGATATCATACCCCGATTTGGGGTCCCCCAAGGCATTAATAGCGACAGAGGGGGTGAATTTGTGGCTGCAGTGGTGCAAAAGATGTGTGAATGTTTGGGAATAGAGTGGAAACTGCATGCCCCTTACTACCCCCAAAGTTCAGGACAGGTGGAGAGGATGAACTCCACTATAAAAAATAGATTAGCAAAAACAACTGATGCAACAGGCCTGAAATGGCCTGATGCTCTACCGTTAGTGCTGCATGCCATAAGGGCAACTCCATCTAGGACAACCCTTTTGTCCCCCCATGAGGTACTGATGGGGCGGCCTATGTCTGTGGGGTTGAGGTTGCCTCTACAAGAATCTCAAGCAGCACTGCTGTGGACAGATGAAAACATTTCTGATTATGCTATAAAATTGTCATCAGTCTTGAGGCATCACCATCTCCAGGTGAAGGAAGCCTTGCCCCATCCGTCCTCAGAGCCCACACATCCTTTTAAAGCTGGAGACATAGTCATGGTGAGAAAAATAAAAGACGTTTCTCTTAGTTCTAGGTGGACTGGACCACACCTTGTGCTACTGGTGACGCGGACGGCGGTGAAGGTACAGGGACGTCCTGAGTGGATTCACGGCACTAGGTGCAGATTCGCACCATCAACAACAAAGACCGACGTGCCTACAACGGATGAGCACATGCAACCCGTGGAGCAGCACAGCTTACCAGAAAAAGGGGAGACAGACCAGACCATTCCCAAGAGCCACGCTGAGGGTCCGTCATCAAGTGTCAGGTGACACCAACTGAAGCAGTTGAGTGAAGCACACAACGTAGTCTCGAAGAAAGGTGATAGTCACACCTGCAGAAAAATAGACTGAAGAGGACACTGCAGGGCAGGTCCGTGAAACCGCCCTTGAACAAGACTACTGCAGACTAGTAGGGGAAGACGAGGACAGCACACTGCATGCCATTGCCTTACTGAACAGACTTCATATCTATTTCTATAACTTTTGAAAAAAAAAAAAAAAAAGGAATTCCATAGTACAAATAATATTTTTTTGTACCTTAATTTTGTATGTACTAACAGTATTTAGACAAACAGCTGACCATCCCCTCATTGCGGTACATGAGAAAGTAGCCCAAGTCTTAGGTCTTGAAAACTGCTGGATGTGTAGAGAATTATCCAGAAACCCCAATGACCCCATTGGCTTACATGGGATACCTGTGCCTATACAGAATTATGCACAAGGAAAAGGATGCCTTATACCAAATGTAACTTGGGACTGTGGAGAAGGAAGGATTGGATGGTACCCACGTTGTACCATACTGCCCAATATTCAAGCTGAATACCCAGTGTCACCTATGAGAGAGAACAATGCAGAGGACAGTGTTTTTCCTGTATGTATAAAGCATCAAGTTTCAGGATGTAACCCAGATTCCCGATACTTAGGATACCTCGCAAGTAGCAAGTGTCCTAACATATTAGAATTTGATGATACCACGGGTAATTGGAATTTAAAGGACAGACAGTTAATAAGTAGGATCTGGACAACTAAGAGGCAAGGAAAGAAAGATACCTACACTTTACATTACTGGAACATCACTATTCTTGGAGAAACACTGTTGATAACACCTGATGGTCTTCTATATGATCCACTAATTGAACAAGAAAATTATTATACTAGGGCACCAAGTGTGATTTCTAAAATATTAGAATATCCTTTATGGTCAGCTCGCTGCTCTTACATGGCGCCGTGGGCAAATGTTACTTTTATAAACTCTGCATGGATTGATTATAAATGGTGTGACCAATTTCAGAACACTTTCCCTGAGGGGGTAGGCCTTCCTCTCAGTAAATATCACACATTGGACACACAGTTACAGGGCAGTATGTATTTCATTTGTGGAACTAAGGCTTACAAGGTGCTTCCGCGGCATTGGGAAGGCATGTGTGCTATTTCTTATCTAACACCAAACATTTCAGTTGTACCGCATATTGCAGCGCATGAGCCATTAAACTTGGGGAGTTTTGCTCATAGGTATCAAAGAGATATACATACACCTATTCTGGAGGCTAGACAAGGTCTATTTTTTTAGCTAATGCGTATATTAATCCCTGGATATGGCGTATATGATTTGGAATTGGCCCTTGTTAACATGTCTGCTGAGCTAGCCATAGCATTCAATGCAACAAGAGATGCACTTCAAGAGTTGCAGGTGGAAATTAATTCAGTGGCTGCCATGACTATCCAACATAGAATTGCCCTTGACCTCCTGACACTACAACAAGGAGGACTGTGCGTTTTGTTGAATTCCTCTTGCTGTTATTTTTTAAATAAAAGTGGAAACATAGCAAGGGATGTCACCCAAATTAAAAAATCAGTTAGAATATTTCATGGAGCAGAGAAAATGTCTGATTCTGATGATTGGTCCTGGCTTTGGTCATGGTTACCAACAGGATGGCTGAAGAGCTTAGTTCTAGCGCTATTAGGTATCTTTATAACAATAGTGGTACTTTTGTGTTGCCTCCAGTGCTGTTGCTCCATGCTCCAGCAGTTCTGTAGTAAGAACATCTATTCATTTTCTGCTGTTAAAGTCCTACATCCTATAGAGCAGGAGATAGCCCTCAGATATCTTACAATACAACAGGATGTAGAGGAAATACACAAAGAAATGTTTGATTTAATGGCTATAGACCCATAACACATGAATGCTTTAGATTAAATACTAGCATATCATTTAGTCTATGTTTAAATAATGAATACCTCATAGATGTATATCTAGATGACAATATATGTGTTTCATCTGAACAAAATGTGTAATGCCATCCAAAGATATGTATTTTTGATATGTTATTACTATATTTCTGCAATGTATATATATATTTTTGCAATCCAGTATGATATTACTATCAAAAAGGAGATATTGTTGGGAAAAATATATATTCACATGTATGTACCTATAGATATTATACTTTAGTTCCAACTCTCTTTACCCTTATCTGAATCCCAGTAAGACTTCCCTACTGACCTCTCTGACACCTATGCCAGTTGTACAAACAAACCTCTCCAGGCCACGTTGTTAAGTTTAGCTCAGTCTCACACTTTAAGTTCAGCCAGCAACCCAGCCCCCATTTCTTTAGGGACCACCTGTTGTCTGTTCACGTGTTCATGCTCACACTGCATTCTGTATATTTTTACACTATGGACTTCTAGTTTTGTATGTGCAGCATTTCTTTTGTATGTGCGTGCCCATGTTTGGACTGTGTCCCCTTTTTGGGTTGTGCAGTGACAGCACTTATCAACATATATAAATGCCTGACTTATATGCTTCAGGGCAGAAGATGCCAGCTTGTAAGACGTTACACTGGGATGTGCGTCTGCCTTCTGCCTTGGCCTGCCAATAAACCTTGGTACCTCATAAAAGCATTTCATCTGTTCCGGGGCCTTGCCTGGTGTTTGTGTTTTCTTTGCGTCACTCTGAGGAGGGTTGAAGAATAGTTTCCTAACATCCTTGGTCCCTGAATCACTCAGGCTTGGACACTTGGAGAAGGCAAACAATAATTTAGATTGATTTGGAGGGACTATCTTTCTAGTGCATTTTCCTTTTTCTCATTTTGTGCTGGTTCTATATACAACCAAAGGTCACTTCCAACGTCATTCCCTTTGCCAGTTGTTGTAGCGTTACACTTACTCCTGGACATGCTGTCTTTCTTTCTTTTTTCACCACGTCCCCTTTCTGAACACCCTGCTTTTTTGTGACTTTCCTTACTCCTCCTTGTTTAGACTTCCCCGTTGCTTCCTGGCATAGGCATTGGATATTCCCTTCATTATAATCTCCCGGAGACCTCCTACCCTCACCTTCTAACGTCCTAGTCCTTCTAATTTCTGACAGGTTAATTTTATTTTAATCACTTTTTTGCTTTTTTACTTTAACAATACTCCCATCCCCTTGCCCGGATGCCTTCATTTAAACAGGGTTTGTTCTTACTCCCTTCCCTCGCCTCACTCTTTTTTATCCTGGGTACATACTGTCTATATTTAGTAGATTGGCCAACTTCCTAGCAAGCACTGGCTGCGTTGAGACATAAACACTCTGTGGCCTGACTGAACTTAGAGCCTCTCCCCCAACCTCCGCCATGCTTGGAACTTCAGCATCTTGCCTATTTCCATCCCCAGGGCTAACCATGGATGGCATAAGGGCCTTTATCTGTTTTAATTTCCCCACAATTACCTGAAATTGGTGTATGCTGTACTTTCAAAATATCATGACTCATTACCGACACCTCCAGCAACCCTTGCAATGTCTTCTGCAAGATCAACATTATATCTATCATGAACACTGTGGAACACTGTGGGTTACTCAGTGAAATTTATATTTATGGTGGAGTTTTGCCCTGCTCCATCTAAGGTTATTTTCCCACCTTCTGGGCCATGGCTGTCTAAACCTCACCACCCCTCCTACAATCAACGACGTCCCCCTTAGGGTACCGTTCTTCCATATCCTCATTCCTTTCAGTTTCATACTGCCCTCCAACCTCAAATAATGAAGAAAGCCAGGGGACGATGATAGTCTGGGTTCAATGTTGAGTTCATTGTGACTTAATGTGTCCTCCATGCTTATTGTTGGCAGATTTTACTCCAAGGTTATACCGCTGGACTCGTCGATTTGATCTTTTCCTATTAGTCCCAGCTCGGTTAAAGAATGAGGTGATTTCCTTTTAAAGTGTCTGTCCACAAAGTTCTTTACTGATTTGGTTGCAGAAGCTCCCTCAGAACCTTTCCGTGAAGGATACATAAGCCGAGTTTGGGCCCTTTTATCCCCGCCTCTAGTATTTCTTTCACTTTCATTTCCAAATTCATCCAAATCTGACTCTGGCCCTTTGTCCGGAGACATTGTGGTATCCTTGTGTTGGCGGCCACTCAACCCTTTTATCTGCTTCCCTTTTCTGTGCGCCACCTCTCCTTGAATCCTACCAGCACCCAACCAGTGACAGCTCCTTATTTCTCTTGCCCCTCCCATCAGGTCAGTGCTTAATTTGTAAATAATAACGTGCCGGTGCCAAAAGCCCTCCTCTTAAACACGTGGCTGCTGCAATTAAATGTGTAAACAAGGAATACTGAGGCAGCGTAAGCCTGAAGCCATCCCGGGCCTCTTTAATCCATTCAGTCATGCCCTGCCCCTTCAGCTCACTCTTGCAGCTTTCTGCTTTCTCCCATTGTGAACCTTTTTTTTTTAAATCCTCCTCCGTCTCTCCCATATGTGTCTTTTGCTCGCAGCAAATGCTTGAGGCAGAAAAATAAGCGCCGGCCCTCAGAAATAAGTGCCGGTGCTCCGCACCGGGAACAACAAGCACAAATTAAGCACTGCGTCAGGTTAATTTTTCCTTTTGGGGTCCTTTAAATTCCTCCACCTTCACAGCAAACTTCTAACAGTTCCTTTATGATCACAATTTATCCTACAATCACATCCAAGCACATACCTCTGCTTGTCTGTGCCAGCCCTTCCTAGGGACCGCCAAACCGCTGCCGCTGTCACCGCCCCAAGAACAAGAACAACCAGCTGCTGGTTCCTTTAAAAGCTTTAAGGTACTCCTTACGCCAATTGCTGCACACAAATCCCCAGACAAGTCCACTGCTAGCCCCCTTGACCCTTGGGTCTACTAACCGGCGGGCACACCACTGTGTCCTGCGCACCTTGTGGCCCCCCGCAGGGATGAATCGGTTGCTCTCCACTGTCCAGAGGCTAACAGAGACCCGTGGCTGTCCTTCCCTAGGCCGCATATCAAAAGGATTGACTAGTTAAAAACACCACTTGTGGCTCTCTGGAGTCTGTAGCTATGTTTTTCAAATCTGTAGAAAATTCACTGGCTTTGCTTGCGGCGTCACTCCCATCTATTCCATGCAGTCACCCTCTAACTACAGAGTACTCGTATGGGCTCTTTTCTCAAATTTGCGGTGGCTCCGTGGATTCATAAAATGATTTTTTTTTTAAAGAGAAAAACTTGGTGTATTGTATTTATAGAAAGACTACATAAGTTACCTTGCCTGATTTGTTAATTGTTAGATTTAAGATGTATAAGAATAAATGTGTGAATAAAATGTATTTATTAACAATTACAAATCTATATTACCTAATTGAAGTTATAGGTGAAATTGTTATACAATGTATACAAAAAAAAATGGCGAAATTCACTGAAAAAAACAAAGGTTACAGTGAGGTCATAGTTAGAACATAGAATTTTTTTTTTTAAACTTAGAAATTCACTGAATAGACCAAAGGTTACAGGGACATTATATTTAGGCTCAGATTTTACACACACAAAACCATATGAATTCAGCAGTTACAGTTACCTGGGCTAACTATAACTTGCCCCCTCCCCCCCAAGCATTGCTTATGACCTCACATATTACAGCACTCATGACAGTCAGTGACATCTCACATGACATGGCATCAGCCAGCAAACTAAACTTCAATATACTTCATAAAATACCATTTAAGTGATTTAAAAATGAGAAGACACAGGCGAGAGATGTACAGGAGAGGGCTGGCTGACTGTGGTGGGTTTGCTGCTTCTAAGCTGCGCCATTGCAGGCACCTTTCTGTCACAGATGGTGTCATGCTCAGTTTCCATTCTCCAGCAGGCGTGCATACTCCAGCCGCCCTCCTACTTTCAGTTTCGTTTCTCCCGCACACACCACGGAGATCGTCATATCTTCCTGTTGATCTGGAAAAAAACATGTAAGTCAGCTGGCTCAGGGAGTCGCTGAGTCCACTCCCTGACTGTTAAGGTGGAGTCACAGCAGGAGCAGATTGCAACACTTTCGGCTGTAAACTCAGTTTTATTTGGTCCCTCCACGAGTGTAGGGTAGATAATACACTTCATTTTGTTTGATTTAGTCCTATTTTTTATAGACACCCTAAACTCACACGACTTTGACCAGTCTGTTCTATTCATGGGTCTTTTGGTACTGTTTTTCAAATGTTTTGATGTCTGCGCAGTAGCGTAACAAAGGCCCCAGGGGTGCGGGGGCCTGGGGCGAGGTTCAGGGGCCCCTCCATGTATTTTGCAGGGGGCTGCCTCGAGTTTTGGTTCGCCACTGTATCTGAGACTACCTCTGTGCCTGCTGTGCTGTGTAATGGGTTTTGGAAAGTCACGAAACAAGATTGTCCCCGGGAAGGCGAAAGATGCGAAATTAATTGCGAATTAATTGTAGAAACTCGCTTGACAACACCGGAAAGTGGAAAGGGGGACATTTTGGCAGAAAAGGGGACACTTTCCAGCGTCTTTTTAAATGTGTCTATCGGGTTTGTATACTCAAAGGGGACA
Source organism: Pleurodeles waltl (assembly GCF_031143425.1). Lineage (NCBI taxonomy): Eukaryota > Metazoa > Chordata > Amphibia > Caudata > Salamandridae > Pleurodeles > Pleurodeles waltl. The sequence goes on along the minus strand of NC_090450.1, from coordinate 822,096,282 downwards.
TGTGGAAGGGATATATAGATTGCCAAACGTAGGTCTCACATTTTCCGGGTTAGTGGGTGAGGGGTAACGGGAGAGAGAGATCTGTGAATCGGGTCATCATCTCACTGGTCCACCTTAAGAGCTGCGCTTACCGAGCCAACCCCGGAGGGGCGTGGCTAGCCGGGAGCTTCAAAAGCCGACACTGTCGCATCCTGAGGGGCAGCCTGAGAGAGCATCTCACCACTTCAAAGGGAGCTTCTGTCACCAGAGAGAGCTTGAGAAATCCTCTCCATTGAGAGATTCTGACAAACCTTACCAGAGCTTCTGACAGCAGAGACTAACAGAACTTCAGATACCCTGTCACTGGAGAGACCCTCTCACCAGAGAACCCGAAGCATCCTTTGAATGGAGTGAGTTTACAAGACCCTACCACCAGAGAGAACAGTTGGCACGAGATCGAACCTAAGAGACCCTTTCATAAGAGACAGGTTGGCTGGCTGACTTTGCCACCTAACAGCGCTCACTCGATCCTGTCGCCAGAGAAAACCTCATACAACCGAGAGGTCCTGTAGGGGCTGTCACCAGCGGGACTGACAAACCCGTGACCGATAGAGACTTACAGACCCTTTCATCAGAGCGACTGGCAGATCCTATCAAAATACAAAATAAAAAACTGATATGCCAGGTCACTAGAGAAAGCCTGGCTGAGGGGTCACTAGAGACAGGGTGACAGCTCGTGACCGGGATAAAGACTGACGGTCCCTTTCACTACAAAGACTGACAAGACCCTATCACCCTCAAGAGAGTAACAGACACTGTCACCAAAGAGAGACTTACAGAGAGTGTCATCTGAGAGAAACCCTGACAGACCTTGGTTTAAAGAGACAGCCAGAGAGAGACTGCCAGTGTCGGTACAGTGCGAGGCTGACGGGCGCTGTCGCTAGAGAGAGCCTGACACAAAATATCCTGTCAGAGTTTGAAGGTGTCGGACTCGGTAGCCAATGAGAGCGAGCCCCGGACAGGGACAGACAGAGCTTGAGCTGAAAGCGTGCAGCAGCAGCGGAGATGGCGTGGAACCAGGTACCAGGGATGCCCGAGCTACAGGCTCAACTCACGGAGATTCCGGAGCTTTACCAGACCCCGGCAAATAAGCTGGACGCCTGGATCGAGCGCTTCCTGCAGCCTAACGAGACCTTCAACTCCCAGGTGCTAGAGGCCATCGACAGGATCGCGACATTCCTGAAAGAGAACTGCTTCAAGACCACACAGGTGCACAAAGTGGTGAAGGTGAGTCCTCGTGTCACAGGGAAGTAAATACCTTACGTCCTCAAGGCGAGTCCCGCCCCCCGCCCCAGGAGGGTAGAGATTACAAGGCCACCCTTATTTCTAGGGGTGCCTCGCGTGAGCGGCCTGACCGCACTGTTATTTATTGAATTATTTAAGGGGGTAAGGGTGCGGGACCGCGGGACCGGCTTTGGGGGGGGGGGGGGGGGGGGGGGGCGGGCGGGTGTGGATAGTAACAGACCTTGTTTTTTCAAGAGACGGTAGGTAGGGAGAGATACTGAAACTTTCCATCCTGGGTTATTTGAGAACTGGCGTTTTGGGCCAGAAAAAAGTCAGTTGCCAGCTCCCTTTCTTTGTCACCGCTGAATGAGGCGTGATCACCCGAAGAGTCACCAACTGGGGAACCCCAACCTTGACGACCGCGCGCACTGTTACTTAGGCGCTAGAAGTAGGGGCGTAGGTAGGCAGCACACTCCAAAATAACCAGGCTGGAGTTCAAAGGTGAAAGAGCAATAAAGATGCCTTTCATTTTGCTATTATCTTGTCTCCTTTGCTGTGAGCTCAAAGACAGGTCATGTGTCAGGCTGTCTTCTAACAAATTGCTGTTTTCTTTTAACATGGGAAACTCTATATAGTTTTCTTTCTCTACATGCAAAGTGAGAGGATTTTGTAAAGGGAACTGTTCCACAATTTTACTGCGGTATAGAGTGTGAAAAAAAAGCTAGTAGATGTTACTTTTTTTTCTAATGCACAACACAATTTAAATACATGTGACCCAACTGTTACCATAGCTACTGCTGCTGATGGGCGTAGCTAATTTGTTATACTTGGTGTGAGTATGACATGTTCACAGTCCCCATGACTTCATTTACGCAACATTGACTGCTGCACTCCCTCTCTCAAAATGTTTCTAGTGCCACTGATGTTGCACATCAGCGGTGTGTGTGCAGCGTATGCGCAAGTACAGGTGTTGCTGCTGATTGGGGGGGGGGGGGGCGGGCGGGGGCGGCACATCACATTCTACACGCCCCCCCCATAATTTTGCATTACACCATTAATTCTAATAGTTCTCTGACATCTCACCTCCACCCCTTCACTCCACAGTGCCCCCTCTGAGTGAGGATAACACACGAAAGCACTAAACAGAACTTAACGCGAAGTATGCCCCTGGTGCATCCGGGTGAGGTGTATAAAGCACTGCTCTTTATTTTTTTTTAAGTCTAGCCCCACTTAAGTAAAAAAAAATGTCAAGTTCATATCGACATCAAAAACAATGCACCCTGTCAAAATACAGCGTACTTTCAGTCAAGGCGGTATTGCGCATTAAAAGCTAAAATGCATGCTTTATGACATACCTAAAAGAAATGGCTGCCCTCCTCCCATCTGTGCTGGTGCCTGACAAAACACCATAGATTATCTAGTTATCTAAGACGTTTTCATAGCATCACAATGTCAATGTGTGGCCCTGAAAGATCAAGCCCAGCCAGCTGAATAAAAAAACAAAATTATCACAGCTGTGTGGAGGGCAACCACTTTTTTTTGTGAAAGCACACAACTTCTGGCCAATCAAAACATGTAATCCTGGCTCCCAACTAGTGGGAGCAGGCAAAGCCCATCTGGTGATTGTGATACAGTTGTCTGGTGACAGCTGCACTGTCAATCCAGACCATAAATCAGCCCACACACTGACCTGTAAGACAACTCCCTGATTTCCCTATAAGCCAGACAGACCCTGAATTTGTTCTAATATGGAAGTGGGTTGGTAAACCCACAGGTTTCAGTATCAGATCTTAGTAAAATCTCCGATGGGACTTAGGCGGAAGTTTGTCAGTTGAGAGAAATAGGCCGTGGGTGAAGTGCCTGCTGTAGATATCCACGTGTGTCCCACTGAAAATAACTTTGCGGGGATAAATACATTTTTTACTTCTCAGTATGTTGATGAAGCAAAAGAATATTAGGAAGTGCCAAACATGTTAGTTTGCCAGTTTGTTTTACGTGATATAAAAAGAGACAATAAACAACTAAATACCCTCTACTAATGAATGAACATGCTATTGCCCCATAGTCTCTGGGTATTATTGTTTTAATTATTTTGTAAATTTCACAGTTATAAGGGAAAACAGCAGCACTGGGGCATGCAGCGGTGAAGGGGTGGTGTCAGTGACTCATGTTTTTCCTGTAGGCACATGCATGATAATTCCTATGGTTAAACAGCGAGCGGTGCTCTCCTCACTCTTGTTTAGTTTATACATACATGATGTTCCTTATTTGTTCAAAGGTTGCATGTTTTCTCTAAGCCCATTGGTTCTCACTGAGCACAATTATAATACCTGATAGGACAAATGCTCAGGAGCAATAGCATTACCTGCCTCCAAGGGGAGGTAGCAGTTTGGGAGCGGTACTGGAAACCACTAGACAACACCAAGATTAACTGTAGCAACACTAAAGCCTGGGTCGTTGGTGGCAGGCTTTGGAAATTCATCTGGTGAATGGGAGAGGGTTATTGTAACTGTTAAAGAATTTGAGTGTTTGGACTACTTTTGCCCAAAGACTTAGCTTACTGCTGTGTTTCGAAAAAAGTAGAAAGTAGTAAGAATTATGGCCAATGAAGAGATTTGGTGCTTAATTTGGTGGTTTGTGACATAAAGTGTGGGGGGGGGTCTCCATACTCCAGAGTGTTGCAGCATTTCAAACAAGTATTACTGAAGCCGGTAGTGTTGGCCATGTTGTAAGTGAAAGCGGTTCATCGGTTTGTATGAGTGGTCGTGTGCATAGTTGTCGAGATTAGCAAATGCATGAATAAATATGGGGGAGAGTGGTAAGGTGATTATGTATGGATGAATGGGCGGACAAATGATTGAACAAGGGAGTGCATGGATGATGGATACAGAAAGGTTACACCCGTCTAACATGTTGAGGCCTCAGGCAACAGTAGCAAACATTTAAGAAATGCCAAGAATTACACATATTGTACCAGGGAAAGCATTAAGCACAAATACGCACCACTGTACAACAATGGCCACAATATTTGAAGAATTACTACCATTATGAGTGTTCAGAATTGCTTTGGTCACTAATCCTTAATGCATGTTCACATGTACTGGAGCGCTTTGTTGGAATATTGGCTGAATTATACACGCACCTTGACAAGAATCATCTGATAAAGTAAGACACAATTAATAACTTCTCAAAACCATGACACGAGAGACTGTAGCCCAGCCCTGCAACTCAGTCTGATGCAAAAGACCACCAGATTCCCTTGAAACAGGCCACGCTCTGTCTCTTCCTGCCTCATGTCCTCTCCTCCACCCAGAGGTGCACTAACCTCTGGAGAAATGTGGGGGTCTTTCTCGTACTGTAATGTAAAATGATGGGCCTTCTCTGCAGAATGTAAAGGGAGGTCCCCTGCGTCTCCCATGTCTCAGATATTCACTGGAATTTGGTGGAATGGGGCCACTCTGAATGCTTTCAGGGTCCCTGAAGGGCTTGGTGGGACCATTGCAATGCAGAGGGGAGGGGGTATGGGCTGCAATGGCTTGTGTTATACCCCTGAATATCATGGGTTTCTGGGCAAATCACATACTTTCCATGTGCCTAAAAACGAATGTGACCTTGGGTTATGTAACTGGTGTTTTTGTAAAGTGCTCTAATACCTTCAGGTCATGTATGGGGGAATCAATCGTTATTTTAACATGGGTCCCATTCACTAAATGAAGGGGCCTTTTTCAGTTTTTCCAAAATGTTTTTTCTTGTTTTTTATCTTTCAAGCTTTAAGTATCTGCACAAATGCACGAAGCACACAGACTAGTAAAAAGATAGTGTAGGACAGTTAAGCAAACACATGCCAAGACTGAGGTCTCCCTCGGAAGCTTATGTGATGTGCCCCCTCCCTCCCCACCAACCCCCCACCCCTACCACCGCCCGGCCTGCGGTGATGTCCGTTAAACTAAATTAAGGATATTGACTAAGAACATGGCCATTGTCCAGCCCAATCGGCCATCTGAGGCACATGGTCACCAATGATCACTATTAAGGCAGGTTGACCAGTGCCACAGCTCCCGCACTGTGCCTTCTTAAGATAAAGAAATATCCATCCCCAAAAAGAATATTACAAAAAGTTTCAGTTTCACCTTTTTATTGACTAACCAAGAATGACACCACCCTGCTGAATGTGATGAGGGGCCGAAGTCTCCTTCATCTTAGAAATATTAATTTGAATTAGGATGCAGTGTCCAGCTCGACATGTAATAATTCATCCCCTCCCTAGGGGCAGTCCTAACACCCACCCCACACTCATCAACAGAGGTGTCACCAGTCAGGTGATCCTGCTAATAAATAAGGTCTGGCACAGGTGCCCTGGGCCAGTTGCACCCACCAGAATAATGTGTTTGTGTCGTCCATTACATTTGATGGGGCCCAGAGCCCACAACTTTACATAGGGGGAACAATTGAAAGAGTGAGGGCTCCCAACAGGGTTGACCCCCACCCACTCTTCGCCACAGGGGCTGCAGACACCTTTGTTAAGCCCCTGGCTGAAACAGAACAATAATGGCTTTCTAAATGAGTCTCTTCCTCAGAAAGACGCGTCAGCAGTCACGACAGCAGATAAGCTGCTCTCTATACACTTCTCTGCTCACTCCCCATCAGCCTTTGATTGGAAAAGCACCACCTTGAAAATATGAGCAAGTTATTTTATCAAGATTTTACTTTTAAAAAAAAAACCTTTGGTAAAGTTTTTCATATGTTTGTGGAAAACATATTCTGCTCATAATCAATTTGCAAAATAGTGCTCTTTGGCAGTTTTAGGCGGTGTCGCAGCACACCTGACACAGCACAGCCTTTCCCTTTCTTTTACAAAAGTTATTAGCAAAATTCTTATGCAAAGTTTTGTAAACCTACCATGACAGAATTCCTGTTGTCTGCTAAGAATAACAAGCAAGAAACTGTGCAAACCTGACTCACTGATATGAATGAACCTTAATGGCTGGGAACCCCAACTTTCCCAAACTTAAATGTAAATTAGAGTCCAATTACACTAATGTGGAGTTAGACTGCCATGCCCATGGGGCATATTTGAAAAAAGTGGCGCTGCACACAGTGCTGCACCACTTTTCTTGTGCCCCTTAGCGCTCCCCTAACACCACCATGTGTGCGCTGTATTTAAAATATGGCGCAACATGGCAGTAGTTAGGGGACTACTGTCTGAATTTTTTACACTAGTCCAGTGCTTTGCAGGATTAGCATAAAAAATGTTGATCCTAATCCTGCAAAGCACCCAGAGGCCCATTGTAACCAACAGACACCTCCTTTTAATGCCTGCTCTGAGCAGGTGTTAAAAGTGTCAGAAAAAAACAGCGCAAAGAAATCTGTCATATTTCTTTGCGCCATTTTTTGGGCCCTCCCTAACGGGGGAATGCCTCCTTTGCATACATTATGCCTGGCGCAAGCATAATGTAGCGCAAAGGGATGAAAAGTGGCGCAATGCACGCATTGCGCCACTTTATAAATATGGCACAGCGTTTTTTGCCCTTCTAACACCACATTCGCTTACAAATTGACGATAATGTAGCGATAGAATGGTGCTAGGGGCTCTTAAATATGCCCCTATATTTTATGTGGGTAGCTGAGTGGATTAGTAAAGCCAGTCTTTACAAGTGCATTAAAACACATGAATGTATGTGAAAGGGGAGCGATGGAGAGATGAGGGGCACATTTGCTGGGTGGAAGTGAGTGAAACCGAGGAGGAGGTCATGGGGTGGGGGGCGCCACAATAAACTTTCGCACAGGGCGCCTCCACTCCTAAAGCCGGCCATGGGTTGACACATTGACTCTGAATGAGAACGCAGAGTGTGCTTCCTGGAATTCTATGTGTTGCAGAAAAAGCGTGCCGAGGGCCCGTGTAAACAGCTCCCACGTGCGTGCCCAGTGGCACCCTTACACATGCACCTATGAACTGGAGCCAGTGAATATGGGGAGAGTAGATAAACAAGAGCAGGGAAGCACAAAGGGAGAAAGGAAACATCACAAACCTCAGGAAAGAATGCATCCCTCCAGGCATGGGGGTCTAACTTTTGCGTTATACTGAATGATTACACGTAGTTGGTTTAATGTGCTAACCAACGCTGGAGCAAATAAGCTCCCAACAAATCGCTAATATTTATCACTCTCACCTTTTAAGAAAATAAGGAATAGCTCTGACGCCTTTTCGCCTCTCTGTACTGTATCTTTTTCCCTTTACGTTTCGACATGCACTCCTAGACTGCATATCTCTCCAGTCTCTCTCAATCCTGCCGATCCATTTCCGTCCTTAATGCACTCTAGAGCACCAGAGATCTTTGACAACTCTGCTGTGACAGGAAGGCACAGCGCTATGACAAGATGTCATTGGCAGGCTCTCCCTTCTACGCTGTATATTTATTTCCATGCTTGAGGCTGCAAGTAAATACGTTTTTCAGTTAACAGACGAACCAACATTTTGCAAAATATATATATTTTTTTCTGTGGTCCATTATATCTTATACGATGTGAAAGCTCTGGATCTGCAAATGCTGTGGTCGTGAAAGGATGATTGCGCAGTCCCTAAGGAGGGGTTGATATGGCATAGTGGCTAGAGCTGCTGACTTTTTAGCTGTGGAACCAGGTTCGATTCTTAGCTTCAGCTCCTATGATTCTGGTCAAATCACATAATCTCACTGTGCCTAACATAAAATTGTTCTTGGTAATGTAACCGGGGCACATGTAAAGTGTCGGGTCGGGTTTGCACTATATAATACTTCAAAAAATCTATACATATTTCTGCATAAAGTGCATTATGAGAAAAGCCTGCAATTATGCCACTGCACCGCTCTGTTATTTCACTCACACACACACCCCCCTCCCGCTCTCTGCTGTTTCCTACCCTCCTTCCTCATATTTCTTAAACCCTCTGTGCTGTTTTTACACATATTTTGCTGCGGTACAACATTGCTTACAGGGAAAAAAATGCACTGACACTGTCAGTGCTAGCTACTTCGTAGTGCTTTTTGTTGTTGTGCAACATGTAAAAAAACAGTAAAGCCAATAGATCTTGCGTAGGTGTAACTTTTGGCTTAGCCAATGCTTGTTTACTTAGAGGGCGTAGCTAAAAAAATGCACGGCTTTGCACAGAACTCAAAGCCCTTTGCATTGTCTGCATACAATAGACTCAAGTGTAAGTGGTTTCACATTTGGGCATTGCAAGATCAGACTAAGTGGCGAACTGCTATTTTTAGACATGGCATCAGTCAAGACCTTTTGATTTTACTAAAATTATATGTGTGTATCATGTACATACCTAAAGGGGCTTTCTTTCAGTCAGCCTTTTTCATCCACTAATCTTTTGTTGTGTCATTCCTCTTTTTCTTCTGCCCACTACAGCATGGAGGAATGGGTGAATTTACTTCACCTGTCGGCTAATTTCACTGTGAGCGACAGCATTCTACTCTTTCACAAGGAACACATATGCACACAAAGTAGTTCCTTTCAGTGCAAGGGACTGCAAAGGCAGTGTGTGCTTTTTCAAACCAAAGATATATTTTTTTTTATAGTCAATTTTTTTTATATTGGTGAGAGCCCAGCAACTCCACCAACAATAACGATTTGCAAAATCAAATGCAATAACAAAACAAGCAGTGACAAAGCCAAAAGGCTGTCGGTCAATACCAGACCTATTGCCTGTGCCAATGCCTTTTTTTTTATTTATTTTTTTTAGAATCTTTTAATTAGTTTTATAACCATGAAACAAATGGGTATGAATCCCCCCAGTACCTCCTAGTCTGCAGTTCTCAAAGTAAATCCACATTCCCCATAATAGACGTAAGGACACCAGCACATACAATCTCACTCCACATACAATAAACCATTACACCCCATCTCGATCTGGCCTGACTGTGTGGATGCTTGGCATTGGCTTCCATCTCAACTCATGTTTTGTTCCAAGAGCTTATTTAAAATAACCACCCTTGCTTCTGAAACCAACACAATAGAATATACTCCTTGCTCTAAGTAGATACTCCCAATAAAAAAAAAAAATTAAACAAAAGTATCTGCACAGCCTTAATTTGTTCTTTGGCACCAGAAACTAAGCTATAACAGGATGGAAGGCAATAACTCAGTAACGTTTCTGCAACCCTCATATTGGTGTTTGATGGAAATGTGCTGTCCCTGTTCAGTTTCTGTAAGGAACGGGCCCTCCCTGTTGTCCAGAAAGTAAAAATGCATGGAGGCCAACTAATCATGGTTAAAATATGGTTACATTTCTTAAGTAAAATAGAAAACTAAGGACCATATGTACCTACGCATTTTCCCATAGACACAGAATGGGTAAAACCCTTTGATACATCTGGCCCTAAATCTTTTAGCTGCATTCTTATTAAGTGGCCAACATTTTTTTAAAATAATGTGCCTGATTGGCTGCAACTTACCTTTGTAGTACTCCTGAATTCCAGAAGTAAGCCAGGAAAAAGCCTGATGTATTCTTGTTTGACTCCTGAAATTAATGAGTAAACTAGTAGTACTAGAAGTGTTAGTCACACTAATGCACTCAGCAGTCTTTGTGAACTGGGGCCACAGTCCTTACCTTCTGCTCAGGGAAAGTGGTGTAGCAAACTCGGTCACAATGCATCAACCTTTGTTACCTACAATAACAACCCTGTTTCTTATGGTTTTGTAGGGTGGATCCTCTGGAAAAGGCACAGCCTTGAAAAATGGTTCTGATGCAGACTTGGTGGTCTTCCTCAGCGCCTTCCAGTGTTTACAGGATCAGTATAAGGAGCGAGGCAGTGTCATTGCTGAAATCCGTGAAATGTTGAACAAATGCCGGAAAAGCATTGCCTACGAGCTTGTGATTGATGAACCAAGAGTCAATCTGGATCCTAAAGGACAACTACGCCAGCCACGTTCCCTGTCCTTCAGCATACGTTCCCGGAAGGTGAATGAGGCCATCGATGTGGATGTGCTTCCTGCTTTTGACATTTTAGGTAAAGTAATAACCTGATTACCTACTGTGTAAAGCACATGTTCACTTGGTGCTGCAAATAACAGAAGGGTATTGTAAGCTGGTATGATAAGCATTGTAAACTGGCCAGGGCTGACCTAATCAAAGCTATTAGGTCACCGGACAGGGATGGAATTCCTAAGCTCAGGGCAGCCTATAAGGCGGCTTAGGTGCATGCAAGGAAAGTCTGGGTGGAAACAATCTATACGAAGAGGGCAAGGGATTCTCCTACCAATTATAGGCCTATAAGTTTGATGGATGCAGCACAGAAAGTCCAGTATAATTGACCAAGTGTTTAGATTTATGTTTAGATTTGTGTTATTATATTGGAAGACTGTAGTAGTAGGTAAAGGCAGTCTACATGTTGCATTTTTCGACCTTAAATTATCTTTTGACATGGTCCCAGGAGATAAACTCTGGTCTGTCTTAGTGGATATGGGTTTGCCTGGCAACATTTTGTCAGCTTTTATCTACCTGCATGAGAAAAATCAAGCAGTTATCCGGTCCGGGAATCAAGGACAAGTTACCAAACTCATTGCAATAGAGAAAGGTGTGAGGCAGGGGTGTGTCCTTGCCCCTTCACTCTTTTCTCTGTTTTTGAATGAAGTTGTACATTTTGGGGGTTATTCTAACTTTGGAGGAGGTGTTAATCCGTCCCAAAAGTGACGGAAAAGTGACGGATTTACCACCAGCCGTATTACGAGTCCATTATATCCTATGGAACTCGTAATACGGCTGGTGGTATATCCGTCACTTTACCGTCACTTTTGAGACGGATTAACACTCCTCCAAAGTTAGAATAATAACCCCCTTTATGTCTATCCCCTTGGCAGATGCCCTCTAAATTGGGAATCACAAGATTACAACTCTACTATATGTGGGTGATGCCTTACTGGACCTTATTGGTATTTAAGAACCTAGCTGGTCTTCAAAAGTTAGATTTGAAGAATTTTGTGGAATACAGGAATTGATTATTAATACTACAAGACTAAGGGGGTGATTCTGATTCTGGCGAGCGGCGGAGGCCGCCCGCCAGAATTCCGCCCCCATTATACCGCTCCGCGGTCAGAAGACCGCGGAGGGTATTATGAGTTTTTCCCTGGGCTGGCGGGCGGTCTCCAAAAGACCGCCCGCCAGCCCAGGGAAAAACTCCCTTCCCACGAGGATGCTGGCTCGTAATCGAGCCGGCGGAGTGGGAAGGTGCGACGGGTGCAGTGGCACCCGTCGCGTATTTCAGTGTCTGCAAGGCAGACACTGAAATACTTTGCGGGGCCCTCTTACGGGGGCCCCTGCCGTGCCCATGCCATTGGCATGGGCACGGCAGGGGCCCCCAGGGGCCCCGCGACCCCCCCTACCGCCATCCTGTTCATGGCGGCTTTCCCGCCATGAACAGGATGGCGGTAGGGGGGGTCAGAATCCTCATGGCTGCGGAGCGCGCTCCGCAGCCATGGAGGATTCAAACGAGCAGCGGAAAGTCAGCGGGAGACCGCTGACTTTCCGCTTCTGACCGCGGCTGAACCGCCGCGGTCAGAATGCTCGTTGGAGCACCGCCAGCCTGTTGGCGGTGCTCCCGTGGTCGGTGGCCCTGGCGGCCACCGGCCGCCAGGGTCAGAATGACCCCCTAATTCTTTGGTTATGAGCCCACACAAGACATTGAGGGGGAGGCTGACCTTGGGGGCGAGACTCTAGAGAGAGTGAACAGCTTTGAATATCTAGGTATTAAGTTGGCAGATAATATTGTTTGGCACCATCACATTAATAAAATGGGCAACAAGTTAAGACAAGTAGAGGGTGTAATATTGCAGGAACACAGCGCTGCCACTTTTAAGCCTGTGGCAGTGCCCAAACAGATCTACGATGTCAAAGCTGTGGCATCAGTACTGTTTGGTGCTGAGCTCTGGGTATTTTCTGGTGTTAGTGGTCTGACCCAGATGGAACACGAGTTTTTTAGAAGTCTTGTTCAGGTACCTCCTCGTACCCCACTTCTTCCCCGGAAACTGGACTTTGGCTGGAAGTCCATCAGGGATAAGGCAAGGTTGCGCCCACTGCTGTTTTGGAGAAGGCGGATGGTAACACACAAGCTTGAGCAGTATGCAGCCACCTTTAGGGAGCTATTAAGGTGTGATGGGGTGTATGATCGTAAAGATGATGTTACGTACCCTGAGGTTCGAGATAGCTGTGAGTACGGAACACTGAGAGGAGATCCCATCTAAGGCCGAATTAAAAAGACTTAGTGGGCCTGGGACTTGCAGGAGGGCTTAGCGTTGGGAATGGAGAGGGGAGGGGACAGGCACTTTAGCAAGCGTGTTTTTGAAATTTAAAGCCAGTACTTTTTTAGAACTGTACTTATATTTCATTTTGGTTCCTAGGGACAGGAAGCTGTACATCCAGTTCAGATTAGGGTCATTTCCCCTGAGGTCCTTTATAAGTTGTTGGGCATCAGATTCTGCTGTTTCATCTTTATGCCCTGGCTGCAAGCACCGTAAGGAAACAGTAGGTCATGTTTTTTTTTGCAATCTGGGTGTATGAAAAGCCTCCAGGAAATGGGCTAAACCTGTTGCTAGGGCTTTGGGAACACAACATAGCGCAATTGCACTGAGAATCTTGAGGTCGGATCCCAGTCCCGTGTTAGCATGTGCAGTTGCGAAAATTTGAGGGAATGTCTGGTTTATCAAAGCAAAGGTGATCTGGGAATGGTAAGGAAATGTTGCACTTTATCATGTAATAGGCTGAATGTTTTATTCTGAGTGTTGTACCCTGCACAGTCTATTTATCTGTCTGGTTTTATGTTGTTTTGCAATTTGTTTTATTGCTTGCCTGTCTGTTCTTTTTAATACTTTTTTAACCTGACAATGTATTATGCTTTTATGGCGTCCTTTGCCAAAATAAAGCTACTTGTTGTGATTTGTATTGCTCAATTGAATGTTCATCTCATTATGGACCTCAGTAAACTGAAAAGGCTGACGGTGTAATGGACAAATTAGGATTCAAGGCTGTGGTCATGAAGGTAAACAAGCATGCATGCCAGTGAATGCATCTGCTCTCAGGGCTACCAAGCCAGATGTGCCAGGAATGAAACAGCTTAACTACTTATTGAGAATGCTACCGATCTCCATCCCATGCTCACTACGGCACACTATTGATCTAGAAATCAAGGGCTTTGTGTGAGGAGCAAGCAAACCCTGGCTCCTGATCCCAAACTGTATGCACACACTCCGTCTGCCACATATGGGCACCTATGGCCGGCAAATTACTTATCACTACATATCACATAAACTGGGCAGAGGCAATGCAAGATCCCCCCACTTTGCACTAGACTGAAAGTGCTACGACACACTGCAGGGCCTCCACCTATGCCCTCTATGCAACAAAACCTGAGACACAAACACTGGCCAAACCAATTATATTGAACATATTAGAGTCTGGTAGCTGGTGCATCTAGCCCGCAGAGTGAACCCTTGGCCCCAAGCAGCGCACCTGATTTGGAATTATGTGAGTATCCGAATAGTGGGGCAGATGGTCAGCTGGCCAATGCGGATGGAGTATGCCATTTGTTCACTTGACAAGCTGCTCGCTGCACCCTCGTTAAATTCTTTGCTAATCTTATTTCTGTGGAATTCTGTTTTACACCAATGGTCCATTGTCAATATCTCCAGCTTCATGACAGTCTTTCCGGGCTCTTGAGGATGGGACCCAGTCTCCCCATTCCCAATTCACAACTATTGTGACAAATGGAGTAAAGCTCAGAGGCAATATCTGGACTGTATAGTCTGTTGATAGATGCCATTTTCTCCCAGCCCACTTTGGAATCATTCTGACTTTACTGGCGGTGTCCTGTGGGGCATGCCTATTCCCCGTAAAACTGGGCCTCATTGCTTGACTCCCACAGCTCACTTCTGTGGGAGGCTCAACTGAAATTATTTTAAATTGTTGCATAACTGGTACTGGTTGCATGCCAAACTACACAGAGCTGGCCTTAACAGCTGCAAAACTGCATGTTCTTCGCTATTGGAGGAACCAGATGATCCTAAAAGGAGCTGACTGGTTTCTGAGACTGGTGAAAATTGCAGAGTGTGAACTGATCATGATACATTCAAGATGAAAGACCAATTAGTCGTATACTCCCCAGTGTGGGAAACATTTCAGCTGCCATAGTGGTTGGGGAGAGGCACAGAATAAGAATCTATTGTAACCTTCCAGGGGAGGGTGATGGTCGCCGGTAGGACCCTATCATTTTTTCTCCTGTTTTTAATTCACTGTTTGCAATTTGAAAGACGATAAAGCTCCCTACTTCTTCTCTTTTCTCCCCACGTTGAACCCCACGGATGATGGTTGGTGTTATGTACTATGTACCATGGGGACTACTTTTTGTGGCCTGGGAATTCAGGTTTGCTTGTTTGTTTTCTGACATTGGGACAACTGCAGTCTCAAGATTTTCCTATGTCTTGCAGAAAACAGGGGTTACGATTTCAGGCATGGCCACACTTGCGAATTGGGTATAATTAGATGCGCAGTTATCCTTAAGAATGGAGGACCCCTGACCCATTCACAAATTATGCACTGAAGGAAATCAGGACAGAGCTGAATGAGATCAAGAAGTATCATAGGGTAATCCAACTAAAGAAGAAGAGCAACTCCAATTAGATACACACACTTGTGTTGTATTTATTTCAATGCAAGGGGGTCCTCAGCAGATTGTAAAGGAGGACCCCCCAAAAGGAGTCAGCCAACATGTCTTTCGCTGCCTTGATGGCATGCAAGCATGGGGCTTTCTCAAGGCTTAGTGCAAAGGGGGAAGACAGCGTGGTCCATATAGATTGGCAGTGGTGAGTGACGTGTTCCCTTAATCTCTTCTAGTCTTAAATATCTCTTGCAGTGTGGTTGGAAGGGTGCAGTAGATCACTTGAGGTAGCCAAAGCTGTTGATTTACTGCGCCGTTCCCACCAGGGTCCTCATTTACAATCTGCTGAGGATGCCCTTGCATAGAAATAAATACAAGTGTGTCCATCTAACTGAAGTTGTTCTTCTTTAACTGGATTACCCTACAATACTTCATTGATGTTATTGGCTCTGTCCTAATTTCCTTCAGTTCTTGATGTTGCTATGCTTATCTTAAGCTCTTCTTGGAATACTGTGATGATTTTGTTTGCATTGCACTCAAAATGCCAATAAAGAATTGTTACA
The DNA here is from genome assembly GCF_031143425.1 of Pleurodeles waltl. Classification (NCBI taxonomy): domain Eukaryota; kingdom Metazoa; phylum Chordata; class Amphibia; order Caudata; family Salamandridae; genus Pleurodeles; species Pleurodeles waltl. The sequence continues at coordinate 822,080,822 of NC_090450.1, read as the reverse complement.
AAAAACGAAAGATATAGCTGAATTGGAAATGCGGTGGGCATAGGAAGGAGAAGGTCAAGAGTAAACCAAAATGCTGCCAATCAGAACTAGAAACATCATCCTTGAGGAGCGGGTGAGGGCTGGCAAAAGAGGCTCTTGATATCTTAGAAGCTGAAACGTAGCACTTGAAAAGCTAAAGATCCATGGGAAGTAGGAGAGTCTGCACTACATTTTGGAACCTATGAGGTTTCATGGGGAGAATCAATGTTTCCTCATATTGACGGAGCACAATGTTACATTAACTCCTATATCTGAAAATTGAGCATAATCTATTGGTTGAATAGCTTGCTGTGAAAGGCTACACTAAAGGGAATGAGGGAGAAGCACCTCTCCCATTATATGTAATTTTAACCAATTAAGAGTTGGTGGTACGGTAAAGAATTCATTTTTGATCATGTGTACTTTGTTTTTCAAGTGCTACCCAATTTAGTTTCTCTGCCTTCAGTAGAATGCTGCAAACAATAATTCTCTAAGTTTATATAGGCCAGATCTCTCAATCATTAAAGTTAGAAAAATAGTTTATTGATGAATAATGGTTCATTTCCATCCTTTGTTCAGGCCACGTTACCACTGATGCAAAACCAGACCCGATGGTCTACATCTCCTTAATTGAGGCTTGTGCTGGCCCTGGCGACTTCACTCCTTGCTTCACAGAACTGCAAAGAAACTTTGTGAAACGTTGCCCACCAAAGCTCAAGAGCCTGATTCGCCTGGTGAAGCAGTGGTACAAGACGGTAAGCTAATGAGTCTATACAAAATAGAAAATGTGCTTCTAGGAAAATGCACAGTGGCAAAGTCACTGCCATACACACTACGTTAGTGACCTGCACATCATGTTTTTCCTTGCTGTTGGACTCCCCCACTCTCTCCATGTACCTTTTTTCTATGTCACTGTTTCCCTGGTGCTCTCCTGTTTGACATGGAAGAACAGCAGACACCAAGATGGGAGAGGGGGTGGGCTACACAGTGTTTTTGGTTGTCACGTTTGCACCTATTTGGCAATCCAGATCCAACTGAAGCACTGTCAAATCTCCTCACCTCCCTGAATCCCAGGATAACAAAAATACTATGCTGTTCAGCAGAAAACCATGGGAAAGAGGAATGGGGCAAGAGAGAGAAACAGATACACTCGGTATCTTCACCAGTAGTGGCAGCTGGCATCCACGGAGGAGAGGGGGCGGTCAAATCGGTGGATGGGTACAAAAAAAAGAAAAGAAAAACAAATCAGTAAAACCTTACCTTATTGTGACAGCACAGCATGCCATCCTGCACCGGATGTCTTCTGGCTGGACTGAAGTGCGGGCCAAAGCAAACTCCCTATACCAATCCAGGCGCTGCTCACATGCTGTAAACCAGCATGAGAGCAGTGCCCTGAATGGAGGGAGCTGCTTCTCTCGGTGCTCCCCAGCACACTGGAGGCCTGCGCTTGCTCTCAACCCAGCTGTCTTAAGATAGCTGGGTTGAGAAGTTTAAAGTGCGCATGTCAGGCTGGCCGTCACAAGACGGCCAGCCAAAGAGACATGCACACTATAAACAGTGCACAGGCAGACCTCTGCCCACGACTACTCCCTAGTGGCACTCAGTAGGCCCTGCCCCGCCCTGAAATTCGGTTCAGGGAGTGTTAGACTTTTCACCCTTGGCGTGGTCTCCATTGACTTTTTGCCTCTGTTTCCCAGGTTGTTGATGTGTGCTCGACTCTGATTTAGCTGTTTTTGTTTCTCTGGGCACTTTACCACTGCTAACCAGTGCTAAAGTGCAAGTGCTCCTTTAAAAAATGTGTATGTAATTGGCTCATCCATGATTGACATATTTTATTTATTAGTAAGTCCCTAGTAAAGTGCACTAGCGGTGCCAGGGCCTGTGAATCAAATGCTACTGATGGGCCTGCAGCACTGGTTGTGCCACCCACATAAGTAGCTCTGTACTCATGTCCTAGACCTGCCATTGCAGTGTCTGTGTGTGCAGTTTTAACTGTAAATTCGACTTGGCAAGTGTACCCACTAGCCAGGCCTAAACCTTCACTTTTCCTACATATCAGACACCCCTAAGCTAGGACCTAGGTAGCCCCAAGGGCAGGGTGCAGTGTATGGTTAAGGTAGGACATATAGTAATGTGTTTTATATGTCCTGACAGTGAAATATTGCTAAATTCGCTTTTCACTGTTGCAAGGCCTGTCCCTCTCATAGGTTAGAATGGGGGCTACCTTTAAATCTGATTAAAGTGTAGATTCCCCTTGGGAGCGGATGGACATGTGGAGTTTGGGGTCTCTGAGCTCACAATTTAAAAATACATCTTTTAGTTAAGTTGATTTTAAGATTGTGTGGTTGAAAATGCCCCTTTTTAGAAAGTGATCATTTTCTAACTTATACCATTTCTGTGACTCTGCCTGTTTGTGGATTCCCTGTCTGGGTCAGTTTGACAGTTGGGCTGGTTGCACCTCACACTAGACAGTGACACACAGGGAGCTGGGGTGTAGTCTGCATTTCCTGATGAGCTATCTGTGCTAGGAGGGAGAGGAGGAGTGGTCACTCACATCTGAAAGGGCTGTGCCTGCCCTCACGCAATGCAGTCTTCAACCCCCTGGTGACTGTCTGGGGCCTGGCCTGGGCAAGGCAGGATTTCACATTCAAAAGAGACTTTACTTTGAAGTAGGCCTACTTCAAAGGAGAAATTGGGTATAAGAAGGGCACCCAAAACCACAGACTTTAGAACACTTTTGAAAACCAAGAGGAACCTCTGCCTGGAGAAGAGTTGAATAACTGAGGAAGAAAAGCTGCCCTGCCTGTGACTGCGCTTTGTGGAGCTATCCTGCAGTTGCTGCTTCTGCCAGAGTAAGAGGGCAAAGACTGGACTTTGTGTACTTTCCATCTTGTAAATATCTCCAAGGGCTTGATTTAGAGCTTGTCTCCTGTTGTTTGAAGTCTCAAGGACAGCAAAGACATCTCTCTGCCAGCACCTGGCGTCTCTGGAGAGACTTCTACTCTGCCCTGTGGTGCCCATCCAGTTCCTGGGACCCTAAAAGGAGAAGCTGGCAGCTTAAGAGGAAGAAATCCACGCACAGAACGCCGTGCGGGAAAAAGATCGACGCGACTCCGATCTGCGGCTGAAAAATCAACGTGCTGCTGGCTTTGTGGCTTAAAATCAACGCTCGCCTGCAACGCAACCAAAGTATTGACGCACGGAGTGGGAGAAACGACGTGCAGCATCGCTGCCGGGGGCTGGTGAGATCGCAACCCACACTGCGTGGTTTTTGGATCATCGTGCGGCTGGATTTCTGATGCAAACACTGCAGGGCGTGTAAAAACAACACAAGGCCTGCCCGGACCTGAGAGTGCTGACCGGATAAATGCATCGCTCTCCTGCGGAGAGAAGAAACGACGTGCTCGACCCGCCGAAAGGAGAAACGACGCACGGTCTCGCTCGTGAGTGAAATCGATGCATCGCAAGCCCTTTTTGACGCACACTCGCCCGTGCAGGGTTATTTCTTATGCACCCAAGGTACATTTTCATGCTAACAGTGTTAGTGTGTGTTTAAAACTACATAAAGACTCTTTTTGCATTTTAATTGATAATTTGACTTGTGTATTGTGGATTTTTGTCGTTTTGGTCTTGTTTTGTTTAGATAAATCTTTTCTATTTTTCTAAACCTGTGTTGTGTCATTTTGTAGTGTTTTCATTAAGTTACTGTGTGTGTTGGTACAAATACTTTACACCGAGCACTCTGAAGTTAAGCCTACTGCTAGTGCCAAGCTCCCAAGGGGTTAAGCAGGGGTTAGCTGAGGGTGATTCCCTTTTACCCTGACTAGAGTGAGGGCCCTTGCTTGAACAGGGGGTAACCTGACTGTCAACCAAAGGCCCCATTTCTAACAGGGAGGGATGATGAAAAATAAAAGGGTAATAAATCACCTTTTAATTTTTCATCTCTCAGGCTTTGGGGAGGCATTTACGTGGGGCGACGTTCCTCCGCTCCAACGGAGAACCAACGCCTGAACTTCACTCTGCCTGTTCTTATTCCTGGGCTCATCCTACTCTGCAGATGCAGATGTCTAAAACAAGAGATAATTTGTTTAGTAATCATCATCAAAATTCAAAGTCACTGTTACTTATATGGCATAAGATTAACCATGTGACAACCTATGTATTTCCAACTCTCAGTAGTTGGTCGAAACTCTGATTTTCTAGAACCTAAAATACAAATGAAACCTCCATAAAGATACAAGGAACTTCCAGAACTACACCACTCTTTTCTATTTTGATAACTATCTTCAGCAATTCATAATTTGAGAATGTTCTCTAGGTGGTTTTTAATGTAACATGTTCATTAGCTATAAACATTAGTATCATACATTTTTTCTTGGCAACAAGCAATCACTTTCCTACCACTGTTAATATGTTAATACCATAAGCCAGTAAATAAATAATTGAATCAAATATGTAGAGGATTCTTTAACTGCTGAAGGAAGTGGGAGCATGGGCAACACCAATAGTGTGTTAATACTGGCATCATCTCCAATAGTGGCAGAGATGATAAGGCTTGTTTTTCACATATAAGGAAATGCATCTACTTCAGAAATGATTGTGTAACTGTCGAAAATCTATTTGTCAGCTCTGTTTTCCTTAAAAATATTTGCATTCTGGACTCTGCTGTGGGGGGCAAATGGACAGTTGTCCAGTTTTCTCCTGCAAATCAGGTCATAAACTGAATGTTCCCCTCCTTAAACATGGAATCAGATGTTAAAATGGTACAGTCTAATATGAGAAGCAAGAAAGTTATTTTTCACTTATATCTGGTGCAAACCCAGGGACAGGAGTGCAAGAATAGCTACCTAGCATTCCAACCTAGCACTGGATGTCAGAAGTAAACATAAATGTACGTTTACTTTACAAATGTCAGAAATCAGTACCACTCACACCTCTTCCTCTTGGAGGGGTGAAGGCTTCACTGACCAATATATTCCCAGTAACCGCTACCTGTTATTGTGGTCTCATGACATTTGCCTGCTTGAAATGATGAGATCTTACTGACATAAATGCCAGTCCCCACATGAGTGAGAGTGGATGTGATCAAGAGGGGTGCGATTTTATTTTGATCCTATGGTAGCTGAGGTCAGCTGGCTTAGGAGGAGTTTTGACGGAGAGCAAGAGGAAGCTCAGTGAGGCTTATGTCTACCATTTTGGACTATAGAAGCACAGCGAAACCTGGAATATTGTTTTGAAACACAGTGCCTAGGAGAGAAAGGATCTGAGTAATAATGCTATCAAATAAACAGAGAGGATAAAGAAACTCCAGCTAGGTTTTCTTATGGAATTTCACCTTTCTCAGCCATAAAAACCCTTACACAGTGCTCTCATGACAGCTAGCTCACTGGGATATGAGAAGACAGATAGAAAAAGTCTACTTGCTGTATGCTGGAACAATTCCCCCCTACCCAGAGATATGCTGAGTATGGGGTGCCTCCTCTCTTATGTTGAACCCCTGAAACTGGAAGGTTGCTCAGAGGTATTTAAAATCCCAATTCATGTTTTCTTAACTCTTGACTTCTACGTCAGATTTACTTACCTTTTGTGTTGCCGTTACCATTACATTTTGCTCAATTCAATTCAAGCTAGAATTAGAGCTTGCTTTATTCCTAACTGTAATGTTGTTTTGTTGCTGTTCAAGTACGCTTGCAATTTCTCAGAGGAAGATGTTTCTGCCTGTGTCAAGCTACCTAGGGTAAGTAGAGACTCCTCAGGAACACCTGGTTACCCATTAGAAGTTAATTGTTTTGAGTTTTTGGAAGCACATCCCTCACTCACAGCAAAACTACAGACTCTCTTTTCTACAGTTCAACAATCCAGTTTCCTGGGATTATCAAAATTAAAATGCTCAGCCGCTTATCCTTCTATCATTGCCTGACGATTTCAATTAATGGACAGTAGACACCATAGCTATATGCAAATGTTTGGCCTTCAAGAGTGTGCTCAGAGACTAACTCAGACAGTTGGGGTAGGGGGGTATTTTCAGTTTGGTTGATGGGCAACCAAACTGTCTAGCCTGCGGAGTGCCAGCTTGGTGCCAGCCTGCTTACCACATTGAAATTTTGCTAACAGGACAGTGGGGAAATTTTACTGAAAGAGCTCAAGCTGACATCATGGGCAATTGCTGACACATTTATTTAGTAATATTAGCATTTAAAATACACATGCTTATGAATTCTGGTACAAGGGACAACATCAGTTGTGGTGGTTAATATATGTAGGAGGCTGGACTGGCTTGTAGTGAGAACCTAGGGGTACTTGCACCTTGCACCAGGCCCAGTTATCCCTTATTAGTGTATAGGGTGTCTAGCAGCATAGGCTGATAGATAATGGTAGCTTAGCAGAGCAGCTTAGGCTGAACTAGGAGACGAGTGAAGCTCCTACAGTACCACTTAGTGTCATATGCACAATATCATAAGAAAACACAATACACAGTTATACTAAAAATAAAGGTACTTTATTTTTATGACAATATGCCAAAGTATCTCAGAGTGTACCCTCAGTATGAGGATAGCAAATATACACAAGATATATATACACAATACCAAAATATGCAGTAATAGTATTAGAAAACAGTGCAAACAATGTATAGTTACAATAGGATGCAATGGAGACACATAGGGATAGGGGCAACACAAACCATATACTCCAAAAGTGGAATGCCAACCACGAATGGACCCCAAACCTATGTGACCTTGTAGAGGGTCGCTGGGACTATTAGAAAATAGTAAGGGTTAGAAAAATAGCCCACCCCAAGACCCTGAAAAGTGAGTGCAAAGTGCACTAAAGTTCCCCAAAGGACATAGAAGTCGTGATAGGGGAATTCTGCAGGAAAGACACAAACCAGCAATGCAACAACGATGGATTTCCAGTCGAGGGTACCTGTGGAACAAGGGGACCAAGTCCAAAAGTCACAAGCAAGTCGGAGATGGGCAGATGCCCAGGAAATGCCAGCTGTGGGTGCAAAGAAGCTGCTACTGGACTGTAGAAGCTTAGGTTTCTGCAGGAACGACAAGGGCTAGAGACTTCCCCTTTGGAGGACGGATCCCTCATGCCGTGGAGAGTCGTGCAGAAGTGTTTTCCCGCCGAAAGACCCCCAACAAGCCTTGCTAGCTGCAAATCGTGCGGTAAGGGTTTATGGACGCTGCTGTGGCCCAGGAGGAACCAGGATGTCGCAAATTGCGTCAGGAGACAGAGGGGACGTCGAGCAAGACAAAGAGCCCTCTCAGCAGCAGGTAGCACCCGGAGAAGTGCCAGAAACAGGCACTACGAGGATGCGTGAAACGGTGCTCACCTGAAGTCGCACAAAGGAGTCCCACGTCGCCGGAGAACAACTTAGGAGGTCGTGCAATGCAGGTTAGAGTGCCGTGGACCGAGGCTGGACTGTGCACAAAGGATTTCCGCCGGAAGTGCACGGAGGCCGGAGTAGCTGCAAAAGTCGCGGTTCCCAGCAACGCAGTCTGGCGTGGGGAGGCAAGTACTTACCTCCACCAAACTTGGACTGAAGAGTCACTGGACTGTGGGAGTCACTTGGACAGAGTTGCTGGATTCAAGGGACCTCGCTCGTCGTGCTGAGAGGAGACCCAGGGTACCGGTGATGCAGTTCTCTGGTGCCTGCGGTTGCAGGGGGACGATTCCGTCGACCCACGGGAGATTTCTTCGGAGCTTCTAGTGCAGAGAGGAGGCAGACTACCCCCACAGCATGCACCACCAGGAAAACAGTCGAGAAGGCGGCAGGATCAGCGTTACAGAGTTGCAGTAGTCGTCTTCGCTACTATGTTGCAGTTTTGCAGGCTTCCAGCGCGGTCAGCAGTCGATTCCTTGGCAGAAGGTGAAGAGAGAGATGCAGAGGAACTCGGATGAGCTATTGCATTCGTTATCTAAAATTTCCCCAGAGACCCTAAATAGCCAGAAAAGAGGATTTGGCTACCTAGGAGAGAGGATAGGCTAGCAGCACCTGAAGGAGCCTATCAGAAGGAGTCTCTGACGTCACCTGGTGGCACTGGCCACTCATGGCAGAGGTCTGGAGCACACTGGAGGAGCTCTGACACCTCCCAGGGGAGGTGCAGGTCAGGGGAGTGGTCACTCCCCTTTCCTTTGTCCAGTTTCGCGCCAGAGCAGGGCTAAGGGGTCCTTGAACCGGTGTAGACTGGCTTATGCAGAAATGGGCACCAAATGTGCCCATGAAAGCATTTCCAGAGGCTGGGGGAGGCTACTCCTCCCCTGCCTTCACACCATTTTCCAAAGGGAGAGGGTGTAACACCCTCTCTCAGAGGAAGTCCTTTGTTCTGCCATCCTGGGCCAGGCCTGGCAGGACCCCAGGAGGGCAGAAGCCTGTCTGAGGGGTTGGCAGCAGCAGCAGCTGCAGTGAAACCCCAGGAAAGGCAGTTTGGCAGTACCAGGGTCTGTGCTACAGACCACTGGGATCATGGGATTGTGCCAACTATGCCAGGATGGCATAGAGGGGGCAATTCCATGATCATAGACATGTTACATGGCCATATTCGGAGTTACCATTGTGAAGCTACATATAGGTAGTGACCTATATGTAGTGCACGCGTGTAATGGTGTCCCCGCACTCACAAAGTCCGGGGAATTGGCCCTGAACAATGTGGGGGCACCTTGGCTAGTGCCAGGGTGCCCTCACACTAAGTAACTTTGCACCTAACCTTTACCAGGTAAAGGTTAGACATATAGGTGACTTATAAGTTACTTAAGTGCAGTGAAAAATGGCTGTGAAATAACGTGGACGTTATTTCACTCAGGCTGCAGTGGCAGGCCTGTGTAAGAATTGTCAGAGCTCCCTATGGGTGGCAAAAGAAATGCTGCAGTCCATAGGGATCTCCTGGAACCCCAATACCCTGGGTACCTCAGTACCATATACTAGGGAATTATAAGGGTGTTCCAGTAAGCCAATGTAAATTGGTAAAATTGGTCACTAGCCTGTTAGTGACAATTTGTACAGAGAGAGCATAACCACTGAGGTTCTGGTTAGCAGAGCCTCAGTGAGACAGTTAGGCACCACACAGGGAACACATACCTATAGGCCACAAACATATGAGCACTGGGGTCCTGATTAGCAGGGTCCCAGTGACACATAACAAACATACTGAAAACATAGGGTTTTCACTATGAGCACTGGGCCCTGGCTAGCAGGATACCAGTGAGACAGTGAAAACACCCTGACATACACTCACAAACAGGCCAAAAGTCGGGGTAACAAGGCTTGAAAGAGGCTACTTTCTCACAATATAGACCAAGAGGGCTGGAATTAACATAGGCAGTGGCTGGCAGGGGGGTTAGGAAAATGTGCACTTAGGTCCTAACTGGGTGGGTTTCCTAGTTCGAAAAGTGTTCTTTTTTAAGTGTTGCTGGTGGGTTGTTGGTGAGTGAGCTATTGGGGGAAGACATTCCAGTGCGGAGGAACAAGTAGATAGTTGGAGCAAAAGCGAGACTGATCTGGAGCGACTGTTGTTGGAGTCTGTGAGCAGGCACAGGTTGGCATCTTTTCCACAGAAATATTTTGGGTGTGACACAAAATAAATTTTACCCAGAGAAAGGCTTAAGATTTCACTTAGAGAGACTTACCTATGCCAGTCTTCGCAGAGGACCATTCACTTATTTGAGCTAGTTTTAGGCCCCAAACAGAAGTTATGAAGAGATTCTACTGCCACCTAGAACTTTACTCTCCCCTTAATCTATCACATTATCCAAAGGAGGTTCAACGCATTGTGATTATGTGCTTCATGAGAAGCAGTAACAGTGTCGCCTATGTGTGACAGAGGCACTGTTTAAAATGAATCCATATTTCAAATTGCCTCTTTGGGCACGAATAAAGTATTCCTCATATGTGGACTGCACAGCAGATAGTACCTCCTCAAATCGTTCCTCATTCTAGCCTGTATATTTTGAGATGAGGCCACCTTGTCAAAGCACCATGTTGTCCCAGCGAAACATTCCAAACTCTTCCCTGCTCTTCTTTACTACCTCCCCTCCGGCTCCTGTCCTAAAGGGGAAGCATAATCATTAGGAGCACACACCACAACAACCAGTCTTTGTGAGTGTACATTTTGCTCCTGGCAAGTATGATTTGGGCTGACACATTGTGGCTCAAGACTCCGAACCTGTCCTCCAAAACAGTTAATTGCAAGATGGATACTCTACAAAGGAGTAGCCTTGCCAGGGGCATTTGTGATGGCCGTAGACCTTGGGAATGCATATCTGCACAGCCACGCTCATCCGTCCCAACAGAGGCTCCTGAGTTTCTGTGTGCTGGAGTTCCATTGGCATTTCCAGAGTGGCTGTTCAGCCTCAGGTCATCTCTAAGTATGTTTACCAAGGTTCTGTTGCCAGTTTTAGCATTCGTTTGCAACTACGGAATTCGTCTTTGCTGCTACCTGGACGATTCTCTTTTCCACACTTTATCAGTACAGATAGTAGTCAGAACATAGGAACAGTTTCTCGGGCTCTGGACAAAACTGATTTTTATGATCAACTATCCAAGCTCATACATGGCACACTCTCAAGACCTGCAATCCATTATGGTCAACTTCAGAACTCAACTGAAGCAAGATCGTATAGACCTATGGATTCAGCTGAGGTGTCATATTCAGAAGGACATGGCTCTAGACAGGGATTCATTCCAGGTGTAGGAGGGAAAATCAGTTTGTTCAATTACACTCATTCTACTCTTGCCTGTCATTTCATACACTGACTTTTGATTTGTTGGGCCACATATCCTACAACTTTGTGATGCATTGAGAGCCCAAGCACCTAGATCCACTGGCCTTTTGCAACATTGGGCCTGTTGAAACACAATTTTGAGACCCAGGTGGAAGTGAGGAACTCTCCCTAGGACTGGATTTAGTGGGGACTTCTCTCTGCCACCTTCCCAGGAGGTTTTCCTTACTCTGTCCTGGATCATTAATGGCCAGCTCCATCTATCTGCCTATTTTGACATATTGATGTTGAGGATGGACCCATGCTGTAAGCCCAGGCTATTTCATTCTTTTGCCAGAAGCAGATGATCCTTCTTCCCTCTTTTTAGACTCCTGTTCAGAGGAGGAAGATGATAAAAGTTGACAGAAAAGAGGTACATCATCAGGGCCATCTACCTTGTTGTTTATTTGGTGGATTAAATCAACCAAGTCCTTTGCATGATTCAACTGGCCCTCCTTTACTATGGTCGGTGCAAGACGGATCCACTGGGTGGAAGCTGGTGGGACACCCATCTTGGACCACTCTGCTGCTTACATAACTCCATCCATCTTTGATGCTTAATACTGGTTGGAAGTGAGAAGAAGAGTTTCCTAGGCTTGTGGGGCATTTAATCCGAAGTGGTTGTTCTTTTCTTTCAGGGTTTGGAGAGAAGGCATGCCACCATGGTATAACCACAATAAAAGGAGTGGGATGAGAAGGGCTTGAGGAGATAATGGAGAGACTAGTTTCCGGTAATCTCTGTTACTCTGATAACTCTTCCTGGTCCCAGTACTTATAATCCTACCCCTCCGTCCTTTAGGATTACTCTGATCCCAAATATATTCAAGTGGTTGTAGGGCTGTGTTACTTATCACACCATCCAAGGGAATAAGAAGGGCCTAAAGCAGAGCAGTAGAGAAAAGCTGGTATCTGAGGGATGTGTCCACACCTATGTAGGCAATGGGTTAAGAAAGGGATATTGGAGTAATGAACCTTAAAGGTAAGTATCTGGCTGGTTTGTGCACACTGGCTCTAGGTAAGAACTAATGAGGACACTGGCTGTACCATTGTACTTATTCATATTTTTCCTTCCATCAGTATCTTAAAACCAAATACAAGGGCCATTCCCTGCCACACAAGTATGCCCTGGAGCTGCTAACTATCTACGCCTGGGAACAAGGCAGCAGAGCTGAGGACTTCCCCACTGAACAGGGTTTTTGTACCATTATGAATCTGCTCTGTCAGTATCAGGAACTCTGCATATATTGGACGACGTATTACGACTTCGAGAACCCAATCGTGGGGAACTACGTCAGGGAGCAACTGAGGAAGCCCAGGTCAGACCCTCACAACCACAGTTTTCACTCTTGATTTATACATTCTCATGTCTCATTCTCTTTCTAACATCTGTCTCTGCCTCTCTGGTTAATGTGTCAGTCTTTGTCTGTCTTTTTCCTTTGTTGTCTTCCTAATTGTCTGTCTTTAATTCAGTCTCCATACTTCTCTCTGCATTTATCACTCTTTTTCTACATTTACAATGCATATTTCTCTAAATGTTCCCATCTTCTTGTGTTTCTCGAGCTAACCCTGTCCCCTATATTGTTCTGTACCTTTCTACCTGCATGTACATTTATTTTTTCTCCATTTGTTTGTGTCTCAATATTTAGCCTCATTGTTTGTCTGTCTTTCTTTGTTTATCTCGCTAGAGACAAGACTCTATTTCTCGCTGTCTACATATGTGGTTGTTTCTGTAATTTTGTGTACTTTCAACTTCCTCTCTTTATAAAGTTTACTATGTTCCCAGCATTCTCTGTCCCTCCCATCTGTCCCGACAGCTTGCCTCTCTCTCGTTCAATGATCATCTCTAGTTCACTCTCTGTAGGCCTCCTTTCTATTCCAGTCTTCAATTGTGTTGTAATTTCCCTATATCTTGTCTCTGTTTGTATCTGTCCATGCTCTGGTTGGTGTCACTGCACATTTGCCAGTTTCTATTATAGCCTTAGAGCCCGCCGTAGAGGGCTATACCGGCCATTTCGGCTCGGGCCTTTAACAGTGGAGCGTGACTTTGATCGCCAGTATAGCCCAGCTACGAAGGGCTATAAGGCTATTAGAAGATTCTGCCAGTAGAGGGCAGAATGTTCCAATAAATAAAACATAGTCCTCACGGAGCCCAAGGAGACTGAAATCCCTTCGAGCTCCATGAGGCCTTTGTTTACAGCTCTTGCTGTGAACAAAGGACATTGGAATGTTGACTCTCCAGGCTTTTACCAGCCAGTAAACGTCCAGAGCACTCCATTGTCTCCAATGGACTTTGCAACATTCCTCTGTTCTAATATAGCCTTAGAACTCGCTGTAGCGGGCTCTACTGGGTAGGGCCCTTAACAAGGTAGAGGGCCTTTAATAGTCAGTAGAGCCCGCTACGGAGGGTTCTAAGGCTATTAGAACATTCTGCCATTAGAGGGCAGAATGTTCTCATAAATAAAACAAAGGATTCACGGAACCGGGGGATTAAAATCCCATCAGGCTCCGTGAGACTTTGTTCACAGCTGTCGCTGTTAACAAAGAAGATTGGAATGTTGGCGCTCCGGGCTTTTACCGGCCAGTAAAAGCCCGGAGCACTCCATTGTCTCCAATGGAGCTTGCAACATTCCAATGTTCTAATTACATTTATTGTAGTCAATATTTAGTACCCTACACAGCCCTGGATTCATATTTATTTTGATGTTACCAGTTTCAGATTGTTTGACTAGAGTTCTTAATTCTTAAAGGAGGTTTCAAGTTGCCATATGGTTATTGATTTCTAGCCAGTGGTTGGTGCCCCCACAATGCGGTTGAGCATAAACAAGAGTTTTCTACTCAATCCCGTCCCTATGGGGGAGAGACCCAGTCAGTGTTAGGTGACGCAAGTTCAGCTGATGGGAATTAGTGTTAAAGTGCTTTCTGAGGAGGTTTCACCAGGTTCTCCATCCTGGTGTAAATACGTAATTAGTGTACATAGAGATCTTGAGCATAAATGTGGATGGTTGCCTCTTGGAACTGGGTGATATCTTCATGCAGGGGAAGCCACAACATGACCTTCATACTATGCACTGATGTTCTAATAAACATGCAACACAGTAACATACTAAGCAGTACATGTGTGTTATCTGTACCTGGAGTACAGAGGTTAGGAAAACAAGCACCTTCATTCCATTACTAGATGCTCACACATAGTAAAAGTCAAAATTCAGGTGTCTCCTATTTCCCAAGAGTGAAATCTCACACAAAGTCTGGTTCTGTTGGTGCACATGGGTGGTGTAGACCCTCTGTTGCCAGGAACGGTGTGAGTGGTGTCCAGAGTGGCTGGGGTGGCTGGGGTGATTAAGCACAGGCTGTGAGGACCGTGGCTATGTGAAGACTGGAAAGGAGAGGGAGTAGACCCTGAAACTTAAAGGAGATGGCTAAGGGCTTGTGTATTGGCAGTGGCAATGGCTGCATATTTAGTGATTTTATGCATAATGACTCTCTGGCAGTAACTTCTACTCCCTGCCCCCACACTGCCAGTTTACTTGTACTTCCCCCTGCGTTGCCAGTTTTATTTTCCAGATCTGCCTGAAAATGTTTAAAACTAGGTGCGATAACTTTGTAAAATTGAGTAGCAAGCCATGTTTTTCTGTAATAAACAGTAAACCAAGGTGTAAAATTTCAAACAGGTCACATATCACCTGCACATGAGCTAACACTGAGGACACATTATACAACATAACATTTAAACTAAATTGAGCATAAGTAGTGCCTACATTAGTTCATAATAAACCTTGTTGGGGTAAAATATCAATGATCTCATCCACAATAGATGCACAGACATTCAATAGTGGGTAGTGGAGTGACACCGTGATGTCATGCTGTCACCTGATTTGTGAAGCAATCAAGATTTATCAGGCTACCCCATTTCTGATAGCACGCATAACTACATAGGACAACCTGTTCTGGGCTAAATCAAATAGTATGAGACTTTTCTCTATCTTTCATCTATCAGCAGCAAAGACCAGATGAACATGCAGACCAGATCCACTGGCCCATTGCAAAATCTCAGATGCTATCTTGGCATAGGTATTTCAGGAGGTACAGTGTACACAGTTCTTACACTGTTTTGGTACATTTGTGCCTAGATAGGGCCAGAAAAACCATTAGCAGATTGGGTTGATGGTTTTGTTACATACACAGTACCTGTTCTCACTTTGTGATGGCTTCAACATCATCTTCGAGAGGAAGTAGTAGGCAGAAAATTAAATATTCTGATTGTACGAGAGATCTCCTTGCTCCTTCAGCTTTTTTCAAACAGTGGTGATGAAATAGGTCCATGGATGACTGCCACACATAGTTTTCCCAATGTCTTGGCCTTCAGAACCGGAGAGATCTGAACATCTCAGATGTCTTTTCTGTGATACAGTTAGTTGAGTAAAGTCTAGGAACTTCTTTGTGAGCTCCCCTTCAAGTTTGGTTGGGCCACTAATATGAGTTACTAGCCCCATCAAAGGCTGCTGGCACTGTACGTATCTGATGTTTCCACCAGAAGTCTTCAGCTGCAGAAGGCAGAAAAAATGCCCTAGTAAAACTCCAGGGATTTGGGGAGAATTGGTAAGAAACTTGTGTGTGGTATTCCTGAAATCATTTCTCAGGAAACCCTAAACTGGTGGTCCTGTGGTTCTCCCAGTCAACCCCCCCCCACCTAGTTACTTTTGCCACCGTAATGAGTAGATTCAGGAGTCATGTATTGTGGGAAGGAGGTTGAATACAGGGGTGATTTACTGCCACCTTGTATCGTAAAAGGGTCCCTAAGCTGGTGATGATGTAACATACTATTAGGGTTGTTTTAGGACTGTCCTTCCTACATTTGTACTGTCCTTGTGCTGCTCTTTAACCTCTACTTGGCCTCCCGGACAACATTATGGAATCCTGGGGAGAGAAGGTTGTATCCTATGCAGACGACATGCATTTGATGTTCACATTTCGAGAACACTCAGAAGCAGCCTTTGTCAAGTTTAAAGACTGCCTAAAAGGCATAGTCAAATGGATGGGTTCAAACTTTTCAAAGTTGAATACCTATAAAAAGGAGGATGTTTCCTGCAACCAGAAGGTCCTCCCCCAACTAATCTTTGGTGGCTTGCCGAATTGAATCCACCACCGGAACCGGCCTCTTCGGGCAGAAATTTAGGGATCCAGTTTGACTCCATGCTCTCTTTCACCTCCCAGATCAGGGAGATCTCTTCAATCTGCTTCCTGAAGCTCAGATCAGTCAGGAAGCTGTTACATCTATTTCCAGCTGAGATCTGAAAAACTGCAATCTAATCTTTAGTGACGTCACTTTTGGATTACGCAAACAGCCTTTATTTGGGTCTCCCCTGCTTTGTGCTCCACAAGTTACACATCATACAGAATGCGGCTGTGAGGCTGATCTGACTGGTCCCTTTCCGCCGTGATATCTCCCCATATCTGAAGCATCTACATCGGCTTTGGGTGGCAAAAAGATTAAAGTTCAAGGATCTGACCTTGGCCTTCAGAGCCCTTGCAGGCAAGCGCCCTCGATACTTGGGAAATAGACTGGCAGTACCCACAAGCGAGATCACTGAGATCTAACAACATCTGACTTATGCGCATTCCCAGGTTTGTCAAAGTCCGTCCGGGTGGCAGATCTTTCTCAGTATTGACTGCTAAACTTTAAAAAACCCGTCCACCACATGACCTAGTTGGAGCACTGTTTCAGGAAAGAATTAAAAACCTGTCTCTTCGACCAAATCTAGATTTGGCTGGCTTTACTCTGTTGCTTTGCTTTGAGCACAAGGATGCTTCTCCTGTAGCAGCTGTGCACTGTATAAATGTTGATGATTGATTGATTGACTGTTATGGAACAGAGAATTGAAACAGAACTCAGTTTCCACAGATATAATTGCTGGCTCTTGTGTCACGGGAGACCAAGATGAAGCTTTTGCTATAGGGACAAATAACCTCACATGGCTTTGGATGTTATGCCACCCTGTCATGTTCGCCATTTTCTATCCTGTGTTTATTTTTCATTAAAACGAAAGAAATCCGAGTCCACCGGAGGCCCCCCATGATTTTGTAATGAGGGTTGAAAACTGAACCCAGTTCTTGCTGGTAAGGAGCTGCACCCAAATTGTACCTCATCCGTAATTGAGAGTGACTACTGACCCCTCATAAGAAACTCTCGGTTAATGACTGTTGGTGGCTGCTGAATTCTAGTGCCAGTGGCTTGTCTGTTTTATCTTTAGGCTTAGAGGAAAGACCTTTGGCTTGTGTGATCTATTCAGAGGTGCGGGTGTAAGACCAAGAACCAGTATGCACATTCCATAATGTCTACAGAGGTCACCAGACATGTCTTTACAAAGCTGCAGATCTCCAGATGACCTTTGTCATCCTGTGCATGTGACAAACAACAAGTACATAATTCTGAGGGTTCTGCCTGTTACACCAAAGGTGTATGTGAGGTGGGGAACATGTGTTGGCTTCCTACCATCACAGTTTCTGTATGCCACAGTACCTCAACTCCCCTCACACTTTATATTGTGTTCTGAGTGTTAGCTAACAACCAGATGGCCACTGCTATGAAGATTGTCAGGAATCAATCATGACAGCTAATACACAAAAAATGTGACCAGTTGATATCAGCTGCTATGCCTGCCTCGTCCCTGCTTTGCAACCTCCTGCTCTGATCGGGAAGTTCTTAGAAATATGATGGCAACTCACTTTTGAGTTGACCCAGGCTTCCCATCAGTGACTCAACGGATGGATAAATACTTGGTCAACCCTGCCAGTATTTGTACTTTGTCTAGATTTCACAAACAAACTCTGGTTCCATCCACTGGGAAACCACTGCCAGAAACAGAATTCTTGCGGGTTCTTATTTTCCTGAAGACAAAATGTAGGACTATAGAAAACCCCGGACTGATGTTCCCTGAGCAATGGAGGGCAGCTCTACTGACATGAAGTGGAGCAGGTGTCTGAGCCGCAATATCCAGGTGCTAGGCACAGCAGACTGTCCTAGACGCACACATCTTTTCAGTATCCTAGGATACTGGTTAGTGCTTCCGTAGCTTTGTTTCTAGCTAGTATGGTTCCAGAAATATTAAGACTAGAAGTCATGGTTGGATCATATTCACATAGCTTAGTTCCAGTCATAAATGGTGGAGTCTGTGGGTCTAAGGGTGTACCATCATCCAGAACACATAACCACGAACAGCCAGTTCCAAGATGGAGGCCTGTGATTGTTGGTAAATGGAGTACCCTTTCCTTGCTAGTGCCATCCCATCACCTACTCCTCTGTTAGAAAGTGAAGCCACTTAGCTGCTCAAGCGTTCTCCGCCTTGAAATGTGCTCATTCAACTGGACTGCCATCTACCGGTAGCACTTCTCTTTCAATTAATTAGCTACACAGGCATTGTGGGAACTGTTTCTGGTAATCTTAATTTAACCTTTACAACTTGGGTGTGACCTTATTCTAGTTTGGATTGTCGGTTTTTGTTCTTGCACATTTAGGGGAAGTTTGCTGAAAAGTAAGCCATGTGTGCTCAAACTTATTGGTTTGTTCAGACTCATTCTGAAGGAAAATGTAACAGTAAAGCTGAAACACAGTTGTATCCCATCTTGCACCTCTGCCCCACTGACTAACTGGAGTAAACAACCACTTTTGTAAACAAGCATTTGCAATGCAACGAGTCTTGCATTGGCTCGGGGTAGGGCTATTAGCATTGTAATCTCCTAACTGGACGTTTCTTGCCACACAAATAGAAGAAAAAAAAAAGCGATAGCGCTATGTAAAACACAGCGTGATCGCGCTGAAATTTAAGAAAAAAGAAATGAGCGTGATTGCGCTATGTAAAACCCAGTGCAATCGCGCTGCATAGAAAATAAAAAGATAAAGTAGTGCGGAACCCAGGCTGAAAACATTGAACCTCGTAAGTTGTCAGTAGTTGGCCGGTGCGCTCGAGGAGGGCTAAACACCGTAAAAGGCATGAAATTTGCATGCCTTTCACTAATGAAAGCAAGCAGATTTTAAAAGGAAAGCCCACGAACCAATGAGTGGCAGGAGTGACATGGGCGTGGTTACAAGCCCAAAGAGGGATTACAACAGGGACGGAGCGCTTGTGTGCTCAACCCTAAAATCAGGACTCATCAAAACCATCTTACATTCCTATTTTACGCTATAGCTAATCACAGGGACTGTATTATTTACCTGCTCCAGCTTTTGGAAGACATAGTCAAAGGCTTACATTTTTCAAAGCTATAGCTCTGACTGGACATTGATTTTGATTAGTGTAATTAATTGTTTCATGCAGTATTTTAGTTCCATATACTACATCTCAGGGAGTAAGCCTACTGTCAAGTGCTTAAACAGGAGTACCTGTACTTTCTAACTGAAGCTCAACAGTACCTGAGACTTGAAACACCAGTAGTAAACGATACTACTCGCCACGAATACTGCTTAGTAGCTACTCACAGTCACAAGACCCAGAGAATGGTCCAACAAAGAGTACCCTCTGCATGAAACTTCCCCAGTGGTTCTTGTTAATAAGACATTGCAGCAGATGTTTACCTATATCTTTGTACAGTGTTGTGACGCCAATATCCCAATTATACGTTTTTAAGAAATCACAAAATTCATAATCTTCCTCTAGTTTCTTGTTCGTGATTTGTCTAACATCCTATCTGTTTCTGTCTGAGTGTCTGTCTCTATTTTCGGACTATATTTCAGTCTTGGCATAAACCTCTATCCCCGTGCCTTGAACTCTGTGCCTATGAATGAGCCTTAAGGGATTATTTAGAGTTCTGCAGATGTTCTATCAGCGCTAGTTAGAATGTTTAGCCAGGTGTACAGTCTAAATAAATAGAGGCGATGTACATCTACCAGTCTTTGCAGCTCTCCCTCAATTGCTAAACTCTAAATAACACCTTCATTCTGCCTTAATCACTCTCTTGGTTACCTGGACATTGTCTCTAATATTGCTTTTATCTGTACTTAACACTGTCCCTCTATCAATCCGTCTCAACCTCTGTTATAATTGTCCCTAATAACATCAGAAAGAGAGGCTTTCTAGTTACACAGAAACTATGTGTTTTTGCCTCTACTAGGCCTGTGATCCTGGACCCGGCCGACCCCACCTTCGCTGTGGGGCAAGAGACCCGCTGGGATCTGGTGGCCGCGGAGGCTGCAGTGTGTCTGCGGTCAGCGTGCAGCAAGAACGGCCTAGGACCAATCCAGCCTTGGAATGTGCCAGTAAGTCTCCTCCAATCCAGCTCCCTGATCTCTCACGCTGGGTGGAAAGCCAGTGTCCTTCAAGAAGGGGAATGAAGAGATATTGTGTGTCTGCTTGAACAGTATCACACAGTCGGTTCTTCTATACATCCCCAAAGGGCATTGCTCTACTTGCTCTACTTGTCTGTATGTGATCCGCAACTCTACTAGATAAATGATCCATCATAAGCAAACACACACAGGCATTGCTTCATGTTTTATTTATTCCCATTCTTTTTTAAGCTTCAATGCCACTAGCTGTTAGAGCATTTTAGAAGCGCAGCAGTGCACGGTGAAATACAGCCCAGTACAAGCAAGTAAAATACAGTTTCACAAAAAAGTAAACATGTGCATTACATTTCAGGATGCATAATTTATTGGGACATACACTAAACACCACTAAAGTGAGCTGAGAGAAGATGTTTATTTTCTCTCTCTCTCTTTTTTTTCTCACGCACAACACACGCTTTTTTAATTGTATGATTTCTATTATCAACTTCAAAGTGGTGATATTTTTTTTACACATTATTCAGGATGCAATATTTTTGTCAACCAGTATTCTGTCCATGATAGTTTGGAACCACAGCATTTTATTCACAAAGTTAGTCCAGAACAGCTCACCTGGCACCTTCCCTCTTCAGTGTGCTCCTTCTCCTTTGTGGCAGATGGGCATCACACACCTGTGCACCTTCCGGGGGGAGGAGCCAGCTTATAACAGGGGCAAAGCTAAGGAATGACTATTTTCCTGTTATTGCCCACTCCCTGGTGTATTCTGGCTTCTGACAGCGCATGAGGCTACAATATCTCAGTGTGCCAAGCAGGCTCTTTTAGATGACGTGGTGCTCTGCAGATATAGGCTGCTGAAAGCCAATCCAGTTTTCACATTTCTCCAAGACCAGAATGTAAAGCACACATCACCAACCCCATTTTCAGTGTTGAAAGTACACGTCATGCGGTTTCCACATTATTATCCTATATAGGAAAGAAGGTAGCCATTGGTTCATTGCTCTATATAAGGGGCAACGCTGAAACATTTTGGGATCTTTGCACTTTAACCGAATGACCTTTATGTAAGCACAAACTGTCTTGCCCATTTTCCAAATTCAAAATGACCACAATGCATCTGAAACCTTCAAGACATGGCCTAGAAAAAGAGAGAGAGAGAGAGAGAGAGAGAGACAGAGAAAGAGAGGGGAGAGAGAGAGAGATGGAAGGGGCTGAACTTTGTGGTCAGCTGCTCCCACGCTTACTGTCAACAGGTAGCCACTTGCAGCAGATTAAGGATGCATCTACACATGCTCATCAGAAGCAGCCAACCTCTGCGGATGTCACTCATAGTAGCCTGAGAGCACAGGCATGCCAGCAGATTATTTTGCACCGGTGATGCTAGTGAACTACTACCTCGACAGGTTGGAGAGAGGGGATGATTGGGACATGTTTGGGCCAAGCCCAGACCATTCTACACTACTTCCAGCCTCTACCTCTGCTCCCCTACTGCCACGTTTTGCCCATAGCCTAGCTGGCTGGACTGTCCATGGACTCAATTATTTAGCAGTAGAAAGGTCTGTCTTTACCTTTCATTGCAAACTGTATAAATATTAACACTTGCGTGATGAGCAAGCTGGACTATGCAGTCGATTAGTTGTGGGTCTCCTGCATAAGTCTTCCTCCTCCACCGGTCATAACTTTAAACCTTTATACCAGAGCATTGCTCACTCTCCACAGTCACTTCCCTATCTCACTCCATTGGCATCAAACAGGATACTTTCTACTAAGCTCAGGACCCAACACCAACATTACAACAGTATTTACAACTATTCATGGAAAATTGCATACCTATCTCTCCCAGGCAAGCACACTTAGCGCTTAGACACATACACAAAGCATTGCAAACTAAAAACCTTAATAGCACTGAAACTATGCTGTGGATCTCTCAGATTTTCCACAGAATTGCTCAGTCTCTTTCTGTAGTATGTCTTTCTGAGTCTTAGGTGAGCCTTTCATGTATCCCCATAGTTTAACAAACACCTGTAGAACAAACTTCCTGCATAAACACCTCTTTTCATCTGCCCATTTATGTGAATATGTAGAATGTATAAATATACTCCAGCATTTTTTACTCTCTGCTCTATTGGGCTCATTTAGAGTGGAGAAGAAACAGGGCATCTGACAAATTTCAGCATATACCCTTTCTGTCCAACTTTTATGTCCCCTGGACCAGTGCTTAATTTGTACACAAAAACATAATTGCAGGTGACTAAATGTTTTATTAAGAGGCAACTGTCTCCCACTGGCAACACTTGTGCTGCCCACTTGCACCAGCGACACCCCTCAAAGTGGGGTTGAGAGTGAGGGCACTTTCCTAAATAGGGATCCTGGGATGCACCCAGATAACATTTTCAAAACATGGTTTAAAATAGGAAAACTGCTCCTTATGGTAGTAGATGACAGACACAATTAAGGTGTAGTGGGCCACTCACCCCCCAGCCTTTGGGTGCCGCTGCACCTTGTGCACTAATGACAGCTAACCCACTAGTTCCCTGCCTTAGATCACCTGGCACTGGAATTGCAAGGGATGTACCTGATCAGCGTGTTAGGAGCGTCTGTGCTGTTATTGTCCATACCATAGTTTCTCACAGTGTTTCAGGGAAGATGACATTTATCCCACATAGAACATTATACAAAACATGGCCTGACAGATTCATTTTAAAAGTCACAGTGAGAATCGTTACATGACCAGATGGGACTTAACAGAGACAGTCCTGCTGCTGGCAGCTTTGGAGCACTTCATTCTCCTTAGCTAGCCTGCTCCTTTTATTTCAGCCTTTAGACTACCTGTCTGAAAAACACTGACTTAAATAAGTAGAGCAGGGTGGCAAAGGCCAAAGGAACTAGTAGGAACTGCAGCAGCAGCACTGCCTCTGCAAACTCTCATATTTATGCAGCGCCCCTTCTTTTATGCTTTAATTACAGTGCTAAATGAGTCACAATCCCCTCACCAAAGTTCTGGACCCTCTTAGAACACGAATGTTGCAAAAATCCCTGTCAGTCCCCTTTAACCTCTCTACTTTGCCTGCTAGCTCTCAGTCCACCCTCTTCTATCTCCCTATCCACCTGGCACTGGCACCTCCTTTTCTCTGGCTGATGTCTAAGCTCCCTTGGCATCCTTTTCTTGGCCTCACTCACTTCTCCGTTTGCGCACATCCTAACTTGGGGAAATGAGCTATTTGCTTATTATCTGAGTTGTAAAATTCTGAATCGCATGGTATTTTCATACTCAATAAATAATGCAACAGGCAGTATCAGTATTTACCATGTGCGCATTTAGCAGTCAGGATTGCATACCGGTTAGGATCAAGTCGTTGCCATATAGGCAATAGTAGTCAAAAGCTACCCTTGTGAAACAGGTGCAGCATGAGGTGCAGCTTTGCAAGCCTATCTCCTAAAACACATGCATCGTGGGCAACAGTGTAGGGCTTGGGGTGCAAATTTAGCTTGTGGCACCATGTGGCTTCACATGAGATAACTTAAGCCAGTCGTGGCTTTCTGTCCACTAGCACATTCCTGGTTATGATTTTTAAATGCATGTGTGTAATGGTACAAAGACATTACAAGTCAGAGAATTATGTAAATTTATGTTACATAAAAAGCTAGACCTACTTGAAGGTGTAATATATAACATAGGACCATAGGCAGGTTTCTGGGGCCATGCAATAACTCTGAACAATGCCAGGCCCCAATGTTTAAATCAGAAAAGTAAACAATGACCCCTTTCAATTATGCTGAGAGTGGCATCAAATGTATTTCAATTATGATTTTTAACACACACTTTTGAAGTCTCAGTCATCTTTAGGGCTGACTAACAGCATTTTTAAAGATAAGCCAGGGCTACAAACAAAGAAAGTTGTTCAGTCCAGTTTATGATTATTTAACTCTAAGCTATAAAATACATACAGTTATCAAAAGTCTAGAGAAAGAGGCAGCAACAGGCCCAGGTGGAAAATTTCATTCCGCTCGTAGAGTTGGTGGAATTTGACAACTCTGCGTTATTCTTGTAACATGGAGCTCTGGCCAAATTCCGCCAGTGACTGTATGGCTGAATTTTTTCTCCTGCGAGGTGAGATGAGCTGGAGAGCACGAGCAAGATTTGGTGCCCTTCAGCACACTTTCTGGTCGCTAGGAGGACTTATGGCGAGAATTTCTATTGCAGGTGGTTGCAAGCAGTCACAGGACAAAACAGAGGTCCTCATGTTTGGGAACAAGCTCTCCCTCTGACCGACACATGGTGGTCCACTGCCCTCGGACCAGCCAAGCACGGAACCTCAGAATTATCCTGGACACCTAACTGATCATGACAACAGATCAATGCCATCTCCTTTGCCTGCTTCAAAATGCTCTGCAAGATATTCCGATGGATCCCCATCTCAACCAGGAAGACAGTCACCGAGGCCCTCATCTCCAGCCAACTCAACTGCGGCAATGCACTCTACCCCAGGAGCACAAAACAGCCCCTGAATCCATCCAGGAAGCAGCAGCAAGACTCACCCTCGACCTCCTCGGAAGAACCAGCATCACTCCTCACCTCAGAGTTCTCCACTGGCTCCCCGTCCAGCAAAAATGCCTCTTCAAGCTCCTCACGCACACCTACAAACCCCTCCAGAACTACTAGCCCGCCTACATCAACAACCGCCTTACATTCAACCGACCAACCAGAGAACTCTGCTCAGCCACCCTTGCCCAGGCCCACATCTCCCACATCCACCATGACTGCTTTGGGGGACGCTCCTTCTCCCACCTCTCAGTCAAGTCCTGGAACGACCACCCCCTACATCAGTGCACCTCCTCTTCTCAGCAGGACTTTAGGAAGAAGCTCAGGACTTAGCTCGTTGACCAACATTGCCATTCGGTCGAAGCTCGTAGAAACCCCCGCAGATGACAATCTACAAGACCCACTGATTGATTGACTGACAAGTGTGGTCGCGGACACAGTCAGAGGGCTGCTTCTCAAGCAGATTTTCTATTCGAGCAGCAGCAAAATGCTCTTGCATGGCCATGCACTCTTGCACACTGCATGGTCCCATTTGCTCTGATTTACCAGGAAAGAAAAGCAGTACCAGCCCTAAATTGCAGCACGAGCAGCATGATGTGCATATTTCCGCCCGAACTCCACGGAATCTCACAGACTTTTAATGTAACTGCAGAATTCCCTTAGTCAATAAGAGGTCCTCACTGCATCAAAGACTCAAACACCATGCAGCAGAACCTGTGTTCACCATCACTTCATGCCAGCCCAGCTCCTAGTTCCAGGAAAGCCACACAGTTGGAGACCTGTTGTCTGCTGGCCTTGCTTTTCTCCTTCTTTCATGAGGGAATAGAGGAGCCCTGCAAGACTACATGCAGCAAAGTGAAACAAACCCTGTCTGGAAATGTAATGGAGTATTTATTATGCCTCTACAAGATTCTAGTTAATTTAAAAGTTCATCACATACACTTGCACTTCAGACTGCATTTTGCAAACTAAAACACTTTGAAGTGTGATGCATATTCTAATGAATTTCAATTTCCCAATTCTAGTGGAGCAACAAGAAGTAAACAGGGCTCATGGGATCCTTGTTTTGCTGCTGTTCCTTGGAGTTCTCTGAAGCTAGAAGTCATATAGGCACTACCAGATCAGTAGGGCCATATGAGTAGTGGCTGCTACAACTCCTGTGACCCTCTAATCACATCCAAAATGTATATCTCTGGTGGCAGAGACCCAGCCCGCTTTGAGGTTGGAAACACCTTTATGGCAGGCCAGCCGCTGCAGAATCACCAGCTCAGAAAACCCATCCACTTTAGGGTTGAGTTTCTAAATTCCAAAAAGTGAATATCACCTAAAGCAGAACTAGTATT
Source organism: Pleurodeles waltl (assembly GCF_031143425.1). NCBI lineage: Eukaryota > Metazoa > Chordata > Amphibia > Caudata > Salamandridae > Pleurodeles > Pleurodeles waltl. The sequence continues at coordinate 822,054,880 of NC_090450.1, read as the reverse complement.
CAAGTGCTAGATGTGAACTCCAGTAATATTTCAAAACCTGGCTTACAGATAGTTTGCAGCTGCTTTTTTGAACAAAGGTAGGTTTTATGAGTCTACAGCATCATTAGGCAGCAGGTGCCATAGATGAGCCTATAGGACCTGCAGGTGCTGGTCAACCATTCTGTCACTCGGATCTTTGAGTACCTCCATCTGAGCACTCTTGCTGGTTTTAAATTATACCCACGAGGCACCAACGTAACCAATGCAGATCTTTTGGAACAGGAGTTGAGCAAGCTAAAAATTGAGCACCTACCAACATTCTAGTCGCTTAGGTCTGAAGTTCCTGTACTCTTGCTATAATGATTTTTGAAGCTCACAAAAAAAGAGCGAGTTACAATAATTGATGAAAAGATACTGCAGCATACAAAGAATTTGTAAATAGAAACTGCATTTTTGTCTATTGATTTGTTTGCCCATCCAGTAAGAAGAGTAAAACAAAATACATAGAGTGTTAGCTTTCTGGGCCATATTAATACCAGCATCACCAACCAACATCTGTCTATATGAAGGTTTTCATTTTGATTGAAAGTGCTGTGAATCAACCACGTAAACCTGCTTTTGCTTGTTTAGTGCACCCAAGCTGAGAGCATCCACGCCCTGGATCTCCGTGCATTGCATTAAGGAAAAAATGTGCAATACCCCCCAGGTGATGGGAGGAATTCCTAGTGCATTTGGGACATGGTTTTAAATATCCCAAAATCAAACCCAGTGCTGACCAGTCCGAAAAGCGACCCTTGTGGGAGAAAGTACTATCAGTGGAAATTCTCAACCCTCACAGAGATGAAGTTTCAGCGTGGCAAGTAGATCTCCATGTCCAGCAAAGTCCACTCCATCCCCCCATGCTGTAAATGAGGCCCAAATCGAGACCACTCACAGCCGTGCCTCTTCATCTTATCTTCATGTAATTACACTATTGCACTTGTACAACATTTGTATTAGGATGTCCTTCCAATTAGGGAGACCACAAGATTTTTCACGATAGATCATTTAATGATTAGGTCTGATCATGTTATGAGGAACACCCCGAGATGATTTATAAAGGATTATCCTGTGGGGCGCACAGCAATCCTTTCAATGCATGATTTCCAAATCAGGTAAACACACATTAGTTTCATAGAGGACTCTCTAATGATGGATTCTCAATGGCTCTTCACAGAAGATTCCTTAGAGAGGCACACACTATGGCTAATCATGTAGCAATCTTTATTGAGGAGCACTCCCATGTAACATTCTTTTATAGATTATGCATATTCTGTTATAGATTATGGTTGCGATGAACTCTCTTATTTGTCATGTTTATTTAGGAAAATCTGTGGAATGCACATTCCATTGGTGGAATACGAGATTTTTTAATCTAACTTTTGCTTAATGTAATGTTTATGTCTCTTTTTCCTGAATTCACTCTCTTTCCTCTTGCAGCCTCAAACACCAATACAAATATCAGTGAGAAATATTTCCGGGTCACTCCTGACCATGTCTGTAAGTCCATGGGTCACTGTCTCACAGATCAAAGAAGAAATCCAGCGTAAATGGAGCATTTCCATTTATGACCAACGTCTCTGCATTCAAGGACTGGAACCTGGTCGTGGACTACTTCAGGATGGCTGTACACTGGCAGATTACAATGTGTTCTCCAACACCACAGTTAATCTTCTCACAACTGCCTCTCAAGAGATAAACCTCTTTGTGAGAAACACAGATGGCAGAACCTACACTTTTCAGATCCAGACACATATCACCGTAGGTGACCTAAAGAAGAAAATTCAAGAGCGACTTAATGTCCCAGCACCCCAGCAGCGCTTGACGTACAGTGACCGTGAGCTGGAGGATCACAACCCCCTGAAGTATTACAATATCAAAAACGAATCCACCATCTTCCTGTTACTGAGGCTACGGGGGGGAGGGAAATGTGATATGGTCTGACAGCAGAGCTGGGAGGACCACGAGCTTATGAATATATCTTGAAAAAAGAGCCTACCTGTAACAAATGGCTCTACGAAATTCTCTATAAAAGAATGCACCTACTTCCTTTATTACATCTTAGGTGTGACAACATGATCCACCTGTATTACGATATTAAAATCATTCCTAGACATTTGTATAACAATAAACTTTAATGTTTTCAGTTCTTATGAGCATTAAGCCTGATTTAGGTCTTTCTGTAAAAAATCTAAAAATCTTTAAAGAATATGATAAAAAAAAAAAATCAAAGCCAAGAATGAGGAAGTAAATAAAAAAGAAAATGGGAGGGAAACAAGAAACAGAAGAAAGAGGAAAAGGACAACTATTGTGTCTTCATGGGACAAGTTACGTCAGCGTAGTAAGGATGACAGAGTGGAACGAGGTGGGACCTTGAGCGGAAACTTGAGGGAGGTACTTGGTAATGGTGACTTCCATTTCCTGGTGTGACTTCAGAATGCCGGCTTCAGAATAGAGCATGAAACGCAGCGCTCTGCAATGACTTCTACATAAATATTTCATTGAATACAACCATTTAGATACCTTTGGGCTAAACTTTCTTTGACAATTCACAGTAGTTAGCTACAAATATATATTTATGTTCCTCTGTTTATGTACTGCACTCCTGGAATTAAGTACAAGAAGGAAGGAAGTTATCTGCATTTATCAATTATTGACTCTGGCAAATCCACTCTGCTTGACGATAAACATTTTAAAATATTAAAAGAACTTGCGTATTGGTGTGTTTATTGCAGCAGTAGAGTTTCTACATTTATTCTACAAGTATTGAAATGGATGAGGGGCAGATGTGACTATGTATGTATAGACAGCCTCTCCCTGTCCTTGCAGGGTGCTGAGTCACAGTTGTTGTAATACTAGGGGGCGTTGTTCAAACCAGTTCCCACCCCTGTGTCCCCCAGTGGTAGATTGCCATTTTCTCAGATGGTTAGTACTGCCATAGTTCAATTTGTTTAACATTAGAACGTGCCACCCTATCATCCCTTCATGAGCCCCAGATTATTCATTAACACAGAAGCTATTGTCAAGGTGGAGCAGTGCACCAGCAGTAGTTGTTATCCATCAAGGTTCCACCCCCTCAACAAATGTGTAAACTATGCCACCAGAGCACTGTTCACTCTCCTCAGACAATCTCCTTCATGACTTTGAAGAACAAGAGACAAACATAACTTTCATTCCTTTCCTCCTTCCTTCCAGGACCTAAGTTTAGTTCATCAAATATATATACCAATACTTCAAGCCTTTTGGGCCATAGAGACGAAGACTGGGCAACCACATTAGATGTGCTAGGCTGATCCCACCAGAATTACCCTGAAAAGCTCTCACAGATCTCAGACTTGTCAGAGCGTGAGAGTCCCTCGCAAAGAATCGAAGTAATGGGCCCCAGGTTTTTCTAAAGTGACACCTTATACGGGCCTGTTTGTGGGTAATTCTTTCCACCCTCAAGATGTAACAGGACAAAGGGTGTCTCATGCATTTTTGACAGGTGCATTAGTCTCACTTTGCAAAATGACCTGTTGGGCTGCCAATAACAAATACAAGAGATTGCATGTCCTTGCCAATCCCCACCTTACTCTCAGCGTACAGTACAACAAGACTCCCAATGGGTGCACAAAGATACTGATTACCATCTTCTCAATGAGATCTAACACTTGTAGCTAACAATTTTGTATATGCGCACAACGCCTGGATTATGTGAGGTTGTGCTCCTTTAGCCACATCCTCTCCAGCTAATGTCATTTCTTGCCCCTTCAATAGTATGTATATGAGAGGGCAGCAAGTACACTGGAGCATGAGTTTGGGGCTAACTTCAAAACACTGGGCAAGTGTAGCTCCCCTAACAAAGTTGCTCCTCCTATGCTCTCTGTAAGCACCATCTCTGAGCAGGGTGCACGTTTAGTAGAATCTCTGTGTAAGGGAGATTAAGGGCTGGTCATTTAAATTCTTTTGTAGCAGATTTCCAAAACCAATCAGGTCCCTATAGGTTCTGTGCTTCATTGTGGGATGAAGAACCCTGTGCTTAACCTGAGTGGAGCAATACCTTGCAGGCCAGTGTCCCACTTTTCAAGATCGAATAGTTTGATTGTGCCCTTCACAAAAGATACAATCCACCTTCAGACATCTACCTTCCCTCCAGTGATGACAGAGAGGACCTTCACAGTCTACTTCCAAACAAGGAGGTAAACGGGGATGGCGATAGGTAGTCAATCGTTTTTTGGGCTTCACATCAAAGAAGAGCATAGAGACCATACTCTATCATTCTTTTGCATCCACAGTACACCCCCCCACCGAGTGGGCATCCTGCCAAAGTATAGTCAATAAAGCACCAGTGATGTTCGGTCTTTGGTCAGGACCATTCCAAAAGACACATTTCCACACTATAAAATTGGGGATCTGTAGTGCTTTCCTCTTATTTAGTTTCTAAGCACTAACATAACACAACAGAAATGCACTTCTGAGGTCAAAGAAGACTTTTATTGTTATTTTATTCTTCCCCAACCACAATGTTTATGAATGAATGACGAATTAGTAGCTTTCAAGTCCGCGTTAATCAAACAAAATATATCAGTTTGCAATATACACAGCAGGTTATATTTATAAGATATTGAATGCAAAGCAAAACAAATACTTCACCGTGTGGGAACTATTTACAGCTACATCTTTCTAAGGTCTGCAAGCTGGGGACCCCTGTCAGCCGCGAGAAAGAGTGTCATCTACCCACACGGGATGCTGGCAACTGGCGCCAAGCTCCAGCACGAGGTCCGGCAGATTCGAATCTGACTCTCTGCAGCCTGTTACATTCGTTACAAAGGTGTGCCCCCTCCTCTCAGACCTGGGAAACTGAGCAAGCCTTTTGGAGACTGGCCAGGTCTCCAAGACTACTCCTGTTCCCAAGCTCAAGGGAAGAGAAACAACGCCCATGTACTCTCTCTTATCAGGTCTAGTCTACTGTGAGAGCAAAACATCTTGGTTCTCTGGTGCAAAAACACAGCTTGGAAAAATACAGAACTCCACGTTAAAGGCAATGGGCAGCTAACCTAAATATCAAATGCAATGTCATGTTAAAGGCAATAGGCAGCTAACCTAAATATCAAATGCAATGTCTAGTGTCATGTCAAAGCCAATAGGCATCTAAGCTGAATACAAAATACAATGTCTTATATCATGTCAAAGCCCATAGGCAGCTGAGCTGAATACAAAATGCAATGTATAATATCATGTCAAAGCCAATAGGCAGCGGAGCTGAATACAAAGTGTAATGTATAATATCATGTCAAAGCCAATAGGCAGCGGAGCTGAATATCATGTCAAAGCCAATAGGCAGTTAAGCTGAATACAAAGTGTAATATATGATATCATGTCAAAGCCAATAGGCAGAATATCTAATAGCATGTCAAAGTCAATAGGCAGCTAAATTGAATACATCATGTCAAAGTCAATAGGCATGCAATGTCAAAGCCAATAGGCGGCTAGACTGGATACAGCATGTCAAAGCCAATAGGCAGAATACAGAATGTAATGGCTAATGCAATGTCAAAGCCCATAGGCGGCTAAACTGAATACAGAAAGCAATGGCTAATGCCATGTCAAAGCCAATAGGCACAATACAGAATGTAATGACTAATGCAATGTCAAAGCCCATAGGCGGCTAAACTGAACAAAACATACCATGTGCTACTGGTGAACATTGAGCAACTAATATGCGCAGTGGTGAAACACAAAGTCATTGGTCAAAACAAAACTTTATCAAATGGCAGGACATTCCGCCCTTTGACCAATGAATTTTTGTTTCACATATCTCATATTTAAAAAAAAAAAAAAAAACATCAGCACAAAAAAAAACATTATGATCAAATCAAATTTCAATGATCAAAGCAATCCCTGTAAAGCAATAGAAGTGAATTAACACATTGATCTCATAACCTTTCACATCAGATACATCTACATAGAAAAGATGGGCAATTTTTTTTTTTTTTTTTTTTTCCTTCTGAATGAGTCTCTAATTCAACAGTGTTAGCAATTTGATGTGGCATGAGTTCTACTCATGTAAAGATGCACGGTCCACTTGAAAGGTTTGCTGGAAGATAAGCAAAAGTCAGAGTTCCATACGAGAGGGGAAAAAAAAAAAAACACAGCAAACAAGTTGAACTTGAACTGAAGGCGCAGTTTGCGCAAAATGGATCCATGGTGCTGGCACTTTACTCAGCCAGGTTCAGGTTGGGGATTCGGTCCCTTCCCCGACCCCACACGCACACACCGGAAGGGGGACCACACAGCGCACTCAGGGACAGTGGCGAAACGTGGTAGGATCTGCAAAAGAAACAAGTATGACTTTTCTTGCAAATAACATTTTTCATTTAAACTGCACCCTTCCTCTTTCTTTCCCTGTTTTATAATCAGCAGGACGTTTTTGGGGCCCTTTGTTATATTTTCTGCAGGTTCTGGAGGGTCACTTGGGGCTTCAGCCCACACATCAGTACTGAGGTTTTTATCTGCTGCGCCACAGCTTCCTTTTTCTTGCACTGTCAGAAGGGCTGGGGCAGACTCATTCTTTACCAAACCTCCATTCACTGCACTTTTGTCAATTTGGGCCATTCTGTCTCCAATTTGTATGAATGAATCAGATTCTTTTCTAGGTATCAGCATAATTTCGATTTTTCCTTGGTAATTTGCAGCAATCACTCTCCCTAAAACCTGATCAATTTGCCATTTCTGTTCTGGTAACTTTCCTCTCCCCAACTGCTCTGTGACTGCTTGCATGACAGATTGCTTTTGTGCGTGCTGCACAGTTTTTATCAAATCTAGGGGAATGGGCATCTCTCTCATCTCTGCCCACCTGTAAGTGGCCTTTTCACATTTCTGGGGCACCCACATAGCCATCCCCACTAAGGCAGAATTCTGGGTGAACACTTCTCTCTCTGCATTTTTCTCATTAACATCTGCAAGGTAATTGAACCAGTTAGGTGCTAAAACATTATCAAAGAACCAAAAATCAGCATAAAAATGACACATCTCACGTAGCTCTTGCTTTAAAATCTGACACACATTATACAACGCTGTTCCTTCTACGGTGCCAGAAAACAACATTTCAGTCAATGAATCATCAATAAAACAAACATGCTTTTTATCTTCAGTAGACACGAATTCAAATGGTGCACACAATTTCATTGGTAACTCTTTTATCTGTGGTACTCTAGCCCTGTCTTGCAAGTACCAGATCCATTGTATGATTCTAGCTAGGGGCACTATTTTCTTTCCTTGTTCTTGATTTAAATATACATAAGTATTTCCTTCTTGCACTGCGCAGAAACCTAAAGTCTGCATTATTTCATTTGCCAAATCACAAGCGCGCAGCTGCATATTATTTTTCACAGTGACCATGTACAAAAGTGTTAGGATTTCTCTCAAATGAGGGCTATTCTTTTTCCAAAAATCAAACAAGCTAATGAAACTCGGGGTGTCTTGCTCTAAAATCCTTCGTTTTTACTTGTGTAACTCGTAAATCACATTCTGGTCTCTCGTCCCTGTTATCAGTTAAGGAATGCACTTTGGCTGCCAAAAACCCTGGCTCACACGGAAACTCAGTGCAGCTCGGAGCTGTCTTAACCCCCTCATTACTGGAATGGGACAAGAAAGATTCTTCAAAAACAGCCCTTTTATAACTTTCAGTCTTATTTTGAATTATTGTATCCTGGCTAATTTGCTCACGTAAATTCCTATTTTCATGTTCCAACTTCCTACATTTCTCCTGCATTTCTCTGTAAGCAGATAAAGGTATCCAGACCTTTCTGTCATCATTACTTCCAAAACACACTTTTTCTACATATATACAACGGGAATTATTTCTCAAAACAACATCAGGCATTTTAGCTACACATGCATTTTCTTCTGTAATTCCCCAAACAGAAAACAATTCACAGTTTTTCTTAGCACCATCAGGCAGTTCATCAACACATGTATTCTCAGACATGGTCTGCCGTGCTACTGTGATTCTCCAAACAGAAAACAATTTCTGTAATTCTCCAAACAACAAAAAACAATTACACTTTTAAAGTGTGCACTTAGAAATCTACTAACTCGTCAAACCCCTTCTTAATCACCTCTTAATGACCGACCCCACTTCTGGTACCAATTGTAGTGCTTTCCTCTTATTTAGTTTCTAAGCACTAACATAACACAACAGAAATGCACTTCTGAGGTCAAAGAAGACTTTTATTGTTATTTTATTCTTCCCCAACCACAATGTTTATGAATGAATGACGAATTAGTAGCTTTCAAGTCCGCGTTAATCAAACAAAATATATCAGTTTGCAATATACACAGCAGGTTATATTTATAAGATATTGAATGCAAAGCAAAACAAATACTTCACCGTGTGGGAACTATTTACAGCTACATCTTTCTAAGGTCTGCAAGCTGGGGACCCCTGTCAGCCGCGAGAAAGAGTGTCATCTACCCACACGGGATGCTGGCAACTGGCGCCAAGCTCCAGCACGAGGTCCGGCAGATTCGAATCTGACTCTCTGCAGCCTGTTACATTCGTTACAAAGGTGTGCCCCCTCCTCTCAGACCTGGGAAACTGAGCAAGCCTTTTGGAGACTGGCCAGGTCTCCAAGACTACTCCTGTTCCCAAGCTCAAGGGAAGAGAAACAACGCCCATGTACTCTCTCTTATCAGGTCTAGTCTACTGTGAGAGCAAAACATCTTGGTTCTCTGGTGCAAAAACACAGCTTGGAAAAATACAGAACTCCACGTTAAAGGCAATGGGCAGCTAACCTAAATATCAAATGCAATGTCATGTTAAAGGCAATAGGCAGCTAACCTAAATATCAAATGCAATGTCTAGTGTCATGTCAAAGCCAATAGGCATCTAAGCTGAATACAAAATACAATGTCTTATATCATGTCAAAGCCCATAGGCAGCTGAGCTGAATACAAAATGCAATGTATAATATCATGTCAAAGCCAATAGGCAGCGGAGCTGAATACAAAGTGTAATGTATAATATCATGTCAAAGCCAATAGGCAGCGGAGCTGAATATCATGTCAAAGCCAATAGGCAGTTAAGCTGAATACAAAGTGTAATATATGATATCATGTCAAAGCCAATAGGCAGAATATCTAATAGCATGTCAAAGTCAATAGGCAGCTAAATTGAATACATCATGTCAAAGTCAATAGGCATGCAATGTCAAAGCCAATAGGCGGCTAGACTGGATACAGCATGTCAAAGCCAATAGGCAGAATACAGAATGTAATGGCTAATGCAATGTCAAAGCCCATAGGCGGCTAAACTGAATACAGAAAGCAATGGCTAATGCCATGTCAAAGCCAATAGGCACAATACAGAATGTAATGACTAATGCAATGTCAAAGCCCATAGGCGGCTAAACTGAACAAAACATACCATGTGCTACTGGTGAACATTGAGCAACTAATATGCGCAGTGGTGAAACACAAAGTCATTGGTCAAAACAAAACTTTATCAAATGGCAGGACAGGATCCCAAGCCCCCATCTTTATTGTGATGGACCCTGTGTGCTAGGGCATTTACTTGTGCCTGTGAAGTTAGAGTGTATGCAGTGAATATGATTCAGCATGGTCCAGGCAATAAGTATTGGCTCAGATGAAAATAAAAGAGCAACTTATTGTTCAGGAGCCGAGGCTGGGCTGAAAATGTGAAAAAAAATATATTGGTGGCCAGTGGCTAGAACTTCCTCTTTCATAACATATGGGTCTAACTTTGAAACGTAACCTCTTAATCTCCCTCTGCATAAAAAAATTAAATGTGTGTAATGTAATTCCACCTTAATATACACGATCTTGCTCATCTCCCAACACCCCACATAATGTACATCACTCTGTTGCTCCCTAGCTAGGCTTGTGCTTTATAAATACCAATTTTATGTGTATTTGTAAAGTACACTATCACCCATGAGGGTATCCTGGTGCTGATAAATGCATGCATACATAAACTCAAGGTAGAATCATCATCTTAATAGTTGATTGATGGCGAAGCAAAGAGATGTTCTACCCTCAAAAGTATCTGACACATCAGGTTAGTAAAGTACTAGGAGTCCATTCCTCTGATGAACTGCCGTGTCTCTCACCCCTTAGTACTTGATCTCAGTATGCGACATGCTTAACACGTCATTGTGATGCCAGACTAGTTGTGTTAGATCTGAAGAACAGCAACCATATTAGAACATGAATGTTTATTATTCTCGAATGAAATAGAGGATCAAAGGTCATTAATGTTTCCAGCCATTACAGCGTTGAAACCAATGAATTAAAACACGTTTTGGGATCAACGCTGCCTTGTTTGTGCATGACCACATATTGGAATGGAACTACTCATTCATTTCAAATGATAAATATTTTTTTTTTATGTAGACAGAGAGTGGTAAGTGGTCATTCCTGTAGTCTATGTATATGTTATTAAGGAAATAAGACAAAAATAATTAGACATATATTATCACAAGAATGACACCTTCCCAGACTGTAAAATTCCTGAACCAGGCTCTTTATCGTTACTTAAATGTCTATCACCTCTTCATGAATTATTTGGTAATGGGCTAGATTTATTTCTGCTATCAATTGATGGTGTACAATTAATCATACTGAATGAAGGTGACTTGAATGGTGATTGCACAGTATTAAACCAATGATTATGAATCATATCCAGGGTGCAACAGATTGGCTGCTGCGCTAAAACAAGCTCCCTTTATAAAATATGTAGCAGTTCCTCTGTACATTTGTACTTGTTACTAAGGTCTTCAAGAGCTGATTATGACAAACCCCTTGAACAGGCAGATCAGTGTAATCCAAGACTACATCTCACAATCGGTTGCATTCGATCTCATCATTGAGATCAATTATGTGGCTCTTAAGGCTGTACATCCAACGTTGCTCTACTTTAATCGAACCCTATGCTCTTTGCTGAGAACCTTTTATATAAAAGTTCAGTAGAGATCACAGTCAGTATGCTGTTCTTCTTTAAAGTGATGTACTAACTTAGTTGTTAATTTCCCCCGGATGGATAATGATCCTGATTTGTGATTTGATCTTCGGTGTTATCATGCCTATGAATTGTAACAGACACAGGCACATTTTCATGAATACTACGACCTCCATGTTACAATTTGAATGGAGGTTTACTCCATCTGAAGGGCAACTGTTCTTCTGATTCTCTCATCCTCTATGGGGGAACAATCAAGTTAAAGACTGTGGATTTCCATATGTTAATTTAAAATCATAGAACAGCTGGGACGAGCCAGACCTCTCGCAAGAGGGCTGGAACTGAAGAGGAAGGTTCAGTCAATGAGGCCAAAATGTAATTTACAAATACTGATCATCTAAAGCCATCACCCCTCAATGAAATCACTGGATCCTCTCATCATTATGTATATGTTGTGCCGAGGACTCCAAAAAACAGAGAAAAGAAGTGAAAGGAAAAAGGGCAATCCTGTTTTATGCCTTTTTGATACTGGACCCATTATGAGTGACGCCGAATGAGTCAACTACTTGCTGAAGAGTTAACATAACTTGGCAGCAATAGCGCAACACGCCTATGGATAAGGGATGGGCACATCCAGTAGTTTAGATTGGCATGAGCAAGAAAACATGACTGCAGTAGGAGACAGTTACACTAACATAGAGCAATACATTTAAATTAGTCTACACTGTACAGGGCACACATCCAAGTTTACAGAATCGATGGAAACATGTCACAGGTCAGCCTGATGCATGTGCATGACTGACATGAATGTTGCTATTCATATCATGCTTGAATATATTCTTTTTCCCCTACCTAGTTGTTGGGGGTCCAAGAAACCTCCTACTATGTACCATACTGCAATAAATAAGACACATGTGGCTGGCTTGTTGCATATACTCTGGTCTTTATTCTTCATGGAATCCCAGATGCAGCGAGGGCTTGTAAACCATCTGCTGACAATATGGTAAAGCTCATCTGACCTATAAGCACTACACCACAGTAATTCAGGATCGCTGGCTCACACTTATGGTATTCTTAGTCATTCAGGAATACACATATCAGACCTCAGTCATTCTGGGTTTAGTGGCTTTCTCACACACTGAGCTATCTTACTGGTATTTCATTTCTTTGTTTCAGAACTGTCAGAATGATGGGCACAAGCAGGAGTGGGCACTAGGACCACACAGACACACACTCTACCTATTTCCGTGTGGTCTTCTTTGGGAGCTGGGATTGACAAGACACGACAACTAGCAACGAAAGTGAGAAGCCTGGCCCACGCCAACTCATCCTGTTTCACTGTGATGTGTCCCTGAATGTGCACTGGCACCTATGCCGATCCGTTGCCCCAGCACCCTGCTACACTAACACTATCACCCTGCTCCTCACGCGTGTGACTGCAGTGAAAGGTACGTAGTCGCACACATGTTGAGTTAACTGGTTCTTTATTCAGGTTACATCTGTACAGCCTTCCACTCCGACCGTCCGCTCTAATCCCCGGTTTCAACTGCCAAAACCCCACCCGACCAACATTCTACTCCCTACATTCTACATTCACTTTGTCCTCGCGCGAACGCACAAAGGACACAAACCCAACACATCCTCTTCCCTTACAAAAATATAAAGTAACAACCACAAATTTTTCCTAAAACAAGTAATAATTCTTACATGAATAACTGTTGTCATTTAATAACGTAATGACATCATGACACCTAAAATATAGATCTCCACCATGGAAATCTGCTTAACGTTGCATCAATACATAGTCATCAATTTTTTGGGGCATTTTGACAGATCTAGGAGTACGCACACCATGCCGTACAGTTGGAATAGATGTTCTGGAAACATTACTATTCACACACGTTCTGCTTCGCACTTTATACATTTTATTTTTTTTACATACAACCTTTGATACAGATATCTTGCTCTTGTTCCACCACTTGCCGTCATCCAATTTAACGGCATGATCATGACTCTTGGGGATTTTACTCTCACCAAGTCACCTTCTTTCCACTCGCACTTGCGTTCACGCATTTCCTGAGAATTTGACGTGTATCTCTGCTGCGCAGTTGTACGTTTATCTATCACGCTATCAACCTTGTACCACGGTACACTAAAATGTCCCATCCATTCTCTAGATAATTTTGAGGACGGAATGCGACCACGTAACAAAACGAACGGTGAGATCTGTGTATCAGAATTGTTCGTGGTGCGAATTGCCCACAATAACTTTGCCAATTCAGACTTGCAATGTAAACCGCTTGCCTTGGATAACTGAATGTTGTCCTTAAGGACTCTATTGAACCTCTCTACAAGGCCATTACTCCTTGGATGGTACAATTAAGTTTTTAAATGTTTGATTCCCAACAACTGCATAAACCTCACAAATTGCGTAGAAGTAAATTGGGGACCATTGTCGGTCAAAATTTCATCAGGAATTCCCCTCTCTTGCAAAAATACCTTCTAACCATTGGATCACACTACTAGAATCAGGAACTTTCACAAATTTCACTTCGGGCCACCGGCTGTAATAGTCAATTAGTACCAACCCATATTCTTGGATCCCATGAGATAACCTCATAGGTCCAATGATATCAATAGCAAGTTTACTCCACGGTTTGTCCGGCACACACACTGCTTCTATTGGGCTCGGTACAGTAACTTGGGACTTATCACTGGTAGCGCAATATACACAATCTCTTACGAAATGTTCTATACACTTGTCAACCCCAGGCCACCAAAAACCTTCTCTTATCCGCCGCTTCATAGCACGCATTCCGATGTGACCCTCATGTGCCAAACATAGAACTTTATTCCTCATCCCACTTGGCACAACTAATTGCTTGGACCTAAATAATAAATCTCTAATAACTGACAATTCGTCAAAGACATGTTTATACTTATTTCTTAGTTCATCATCTGAGGACCATTGTGACCACCCAGTGACCACCGCATTCATGACCGATTTCATTTCGTGATCATCTTCACATGCATTTCTCCACTCTTGTTCACACAACGCACCATCCAATTGCTCATTAACAGAACATACAACAATATCATCGTCATCATTCTTAGGACCACACTCAGCACTAGACACACCCAACGGATCAGTGCTGGGCAATCTAGACAAACAATCTGCCAAGATATTTTTTTTACCTGGCACATACTCTATTTTGAAATTATGTTCACATAAACTATATTGCCACCTGGCAATTCTAGGAGTGGCTTTCTCAGCCCCCTTGGTAGTGAACAATTGAACCAAAGGTTTGTGATCTGTCCTCACTGTGAATCTTGAACCCCAAACAAATTGTTTGAAGTGATTAATGCTCCACCAACATGCCAAAGCCTCGCGTTCAATTACTGAATACGTCGCTTCAGCACCCTTCAAACTCCTAGAAGCAAACGCAACCACCTCTTCCCTGCCGTCCCTTCTTTGTAACAATACAGCTCCCAACCCTTTTTGGCTGGCATCAACTGCAAGCCAATGAGCTGTAGGGGAACACGGGTGGCCATTTTTAAGTCAGGTGCCCATTCACAAACAAGGGAGTCTGACAGCAACTAGACTGTGCACTTCATAACTGTGAGTAAAAGCATTCTATTTCATATTGTGACCAGATTCAACACACCAGTGACTAAACTTACAATTCAGTATACAGTTGTGCCAACAATTACATTGTGTCAAGTACATTATACTACGTGCCTGCGACCATGACGGAGGAGAATAACAAGGGTGTAATTCCAAGCGCAATCTTCCGGCCCCCGGAAAAATGGATCAGGTGGCCTGCGTGCCACTTACAAAAACTATACAGATGAACAGGCAAAAAAACTATTCCTAAACCTCGTTGGCGATGATGTTGAGGACCGACTCGTAACGTTCCTGCCTCAGTCAATAATTACATACAAATGTCTGATAAAGTGCATAACAGACAGTTATGACCCGCAACTGAACGTTGACTATAGCGCTATACATTCAATACAGCCTGCCAACGGGCAGATGAATCTCTCAATGATTTTGCGACCCAGTTGCGCAAACTAGTCACCTACTGCAAATTTGACAAGGAAGCAGCAATAAGGCTTCGTATTATCAAAGGATGTGACTCCACTGGGTTCCGTACAAAAATACTGAAGGAAACATACACGTTGGACAAAATACTTACTGTGGCGCGGTCAGAAGCCAGGGCCACATTGCATGCCATCCAAATAGAACCCAGGAGAGTTCGGACGATGGAACAGGCTCATCGCATGGCCGGGAGCAGCAACAGACATGACAAAACACCATGGTCACCGAAGGAGATACACGTACGTACATAGTACCGCTGCAGTCTAGAATACCCGCACGTTAGCGCCTGTCCAGCCATGGGACATAAATGTTAGAAATGCAACCATGACAACCACTTTTCAAGCATCTGCATGGGTGTACACATTAAGGCAGAGAGAGGTTGACTGGCACGGCTGCAAGTCAACACGCACGGCACGTGGAAGCACGCATTCGCAGCTCTTCCACTGACCTCGATGCCACAAGTACATGTGACACCAACGAATGTCTATACCTCATGTCGGACACCCCAGAACACAAATGCACATCTCAACACACACAGCTAGTTGACAAATGACAAATAAAGAAGATTCTTATGGTAGAACTTCAAGTAGGAAATCAGACAACGCAATTTGTACTTGACAGCGGAGTCACATGCAACATCATGTGCTTGTCGGAGTATGAGAAAATGACACAAGCCTCCACCATCACCCTCCACTGTTAACGAGTTCCCATGAGGTGCGAGATAACCTGTAGTCAACATGGGGAAATTCGTGGAGACACTCACATACAACAAGTCTGTGCAAGAAGAGGTGCATGTCCTGAGGGGAGACGATCCACAGGCGTGTCTGCTCAGCAGTGTCAAGACGCAAGCAATGGGTCTCCTAGCCATGACATTCCACATCGCTGTACGTCACAACATTTTGGGGGAATACCCTGTGCCCCTCAAAGGGCTTGGAAATCTGAAAGACAAGCAAGTCACCCTGCACATCAACGAAGCAGTCAAACCGGTGGCTCAAGATCACCACAGAATTCCTGTACACCTCCAACCACAGGTAGAAGAGGATCTAAAGAGCTTGCTTGCACAGGGTATCATCGAGCCCCCAGAAGGACCAATGCCATGGGTGTCCCCCATTGTGCCTGTGCCGAAAAAAAACACAGAAAATATGAATCTGCATTGACATGCTATCGAAAGAAAATAGCACCCTGGCTCTCATCTGAATGACATGATCAGCTGCCTCACTGTAGCCTGCGTGTTCTCCAAGGTAGGCTTATTCAAGGGATACCATCAACTGGAACTAGATCCGCAGTCCCACTAAATCACCACATTCTCCACCCACCTAGGGCTATTTCGCTACAAGCAATTAAGCTTTGGGGTGTCATCATAGGCAGACATATTTCAGGAGATGGTGAGACGAGTGATCAGGCCTGTAAAAAACGGTCTAAACTACAGTGATTACATCCTGGTATTTGGTCACACAAATGATGACCACGACCCAGCACTGCGGGAAGTATGCAAGCAACTAGAAGCAGCTGGCCTGACAATAAATTAGGATAAATGCGGGCTAGGAAAAAGAGAACTCATTTTCTTTGGACACATCTCCATGGAAGGGATGCGGCTAGACATCAGCAAGGTAGAAACACTATGCAAAACACAACCTCCAGCGGAGGTAGCAGAAGTGAGATCGTTTCTAGGTCTAGGGAGTTACTGTGCTCAATACATCAAAGACTTTGCCACTGTGAGAACCCCACTTCGCAAACTGACCATACAAGGACAACCATTCCTCTGGACGTCAGAATGCAACGAGGCATTTGAGAACATCCAACATGCTGTCACAGCCATAGACCACCTCACCTATTTTGATGCTTCTCTGTGCACGGAACTTACCGTAGACATCAGCCCGGTAGAGTTAGCCATTCTCGCCCAGCACAAGCCCGGAAGAGACTCCCTGTGACACATCTTTGCATACGCAAGCAGGAGCTTGTTAGATACAGAAAGGGCATACTCTCAGCCAGAGAAAGGAAGCGTAGCCGTACTATGGGCATGGGACCATTACCACATGTTCATTTACAGTAAACTTTTCACCATCGTGACAGACCATCAGGCGTTGGTCACAATACAAGGCAACCCAAATGCAAAAATACCACTGTGCATAGAAAGATAGGGAATACACCTTATGGACTACAACTTCAAAATAGTGCACAAGCCAGGTAAAGAACACAACCCTGCCAACTACATGTCACAACATTCCCTGCCCCAGGAAATAGAGACACTATCTATCCCAGAGGAATATCTAAACTTTGTGCTGACACAGTATTCACCTGCCCCAATCACAATGGAGAAACTGGCGCATGCCACAATGACGGATGTAACATTACAAGCATGTAACATTACAAGCAATCAAGACAATAATGCGACAACAAAGGTCGAGATGTGACCAACAGTCCGGTGGGCAAAGGGGTCAGGAAAGAGGAACTACTTGCATTCAAACAAGTGCCGGAGGGGCTGTCAGAAACAAAGCAAGGGATACTGCTCCGTGGCACCAGAATAATAATACTGATGAAACTTCGACAGCAGACAGTCAGCCTTGCACATGAGTCAAACCAAGACATGGTGGCAACAAAAAAAAATGCTGAGAGGAAAAGTATGGTTCCCAGAAATTGATCATCTGGTAGAAGACATGATTATGAACTGCCATCTCTGTAAGATACCAGGAAAGCCATCCAAGCCAGAGCAACTACTCATGTCCAACGTCCCTGAGATGGTTTGGACAACACTGGGTGCACACTTCTATGGGCCACTGGAAGCTACCTACTGGTAGTCATCGACAAATACTCCCGCTTCCCCATAGTGCACCAGGTGTCATCAACATCAGCCACCACCACTCTACCAATTCTAGATGGCATCTTTGCAGATTGGGGCACTCCTCTGACACCAAAGACAGACAATGGGCCTCAATTTTCAGAGGAAGAATTTTGCACATTCAGGGCATATCTGAGAGTACATCATAGAAAAATAACACCGCTGTGGCCGCAAGCCAATGGCATGGTGCAAAGGTTCATAGGTAACATAATGAACGCTGTCCAATGAGCAACGTTGGCACAAATTGCTGTAGGACAAGCACTGTGCCAAGTACTTTGGGACTACAACAACACCCTGCATAGTTCCACAGGGAGGTGTCCATCAGAAATGGTACTGGGAAGAGTAAGTAGGACTCGTCTGCCCCAACTGGAAACAAAGGCACCGTCATAACACAGCGACATTGTCGCATGTGACCAAGAGGCCAAGAGGAAAATGAAATGACACACCAACACTTGGCGTCATGCCACAGTGCCTGGACTACAGCTTGGAGAACTAGTCCTGGTGCATCAATGGCAGATGTGAAAAATCAGGCAGCCCCTTCTCAAGCCAGCCTCTGAGGATAACAAACATCAAGGGGCCAATGATAACAGCAGAGGCAGGGTCCTACTCCATCACCAGAAACAGCTCTCACTTCAAAGAGTTCAGAGTTTTGGATGATGAGGAAGGAGAGACATGGCATAGTACCAGACAGAAGGCTGCAAGCGCAGACGCTGGAGGGCCAACACAAAAGGTTCCACCAACAGGGGAGGACCCCTCCTGGCCGAAGATGTAAGAGAAGAAAAAGGCCATGAAAAGGATAGATCACGCCTAATGAGAGCGAGCAGGAAGCCCAAAAGACTGATTGAAGAACTATGATGGCTGAGTCGAAGAACAAGTATTGAAATAGTCGACCAAGAAACCATCATATCTCTCTCTCTCTTGCTCTTTCTCTCTCTCTCTCTCTCTCTCTCTCTGTCCCTCTCCCTCCCTCACTCCCTCCTCCCACATCCATATGTATTGGTTGCATGGGGAGAACATAGACCAGGTATCACCAACAAAGGCAAACATGGGGAATGTGTATATTTATCAACAAAAGGGGGAGATGTCGGAATGATGGGCGCAAGCAGAAGTGGGCACTAGGACCACACACACACTGCCCACCGACTGGGAGAAGGGGGATGGCCACTGGACACCACTTCCGGTCAGGGGAAGGAATTTACTTTCTTACTGGCCATTGGTGGAGGAAGGACGTCCCTGCATGCACTCGGGACCAAGACTGAAGAATAAAGAAGAAACATGCTCACCTCCTACCTGCCTCCTTGTGGTCTTCTTTGGGGGCTGGAATTGCCAAGACACAACAAGAACCATGGAAAAGTATGACTTAATTAGCTTATTTCAGGTGAGCTTCAGATTTCCTAACAATCATGTTGGCAAATAATGTTAAAGGGCATTATACAGCAACCAGGGGGCATGAGTGGGGCGTAAGAGGCAGTGGAAAGGGAGAAGTATGTAGACTGGTAGAAGTACTAAGTGAGAGAAAAACAATATTTTGGAAATTAATCAACATGTTTTAGGGCTTTCAAAACAGAGATGAGAGAGTGAGTGTGGGTGGCTTTGTCTGGGTGTGCGTGCAAAAAACCCAGGTGACATCCAACAGACATCTCACCATACCCTGCTGAAAACACCCATACATAATTATTCATCAGAAAATACATTTATTGGGGGTGGTATGACACTGCAAACACCCTCCCACCCCCAAAGCTACGCCCCTGGCAGAGGCATTGAACAATAAACATCCAGGTGAAATAGGGACATAAGCTGGTTTAATGAGCTTTCTCTCCTGCCTGACCTAAACGTCCAATGAAAAGTTAAGAAAGATCAAAATACCTTGGCAGGAAACCTGGAGTTAATGTTTAGCTGAGGTATAGGGCCCACCTCAAGGACAACTGAGCAGTGACTCACCTGTATCGTATTCACCCACTGGGCACTAGCAATGGATGACTCATGGCATGTCTTCGTACTAAGGGAAGGGATCTCTACATAAAACAGGCAAGTAGTACCATAAAAGTAATCAGATAACTTATTCCAAGGACTACTGGCAAGAATTCTTTTTTAAATCAATCACATTTCTACCATGCAGGGTACTTAGAGAGACATGCACCTCATGAATCACAAGGCACGATGGTTTTCATGAAAATGTTTGGAAGTAGTATACAAGGTGCAAGCGAGAGGCTCTCAGTGAGAGTGAAGCCACATGCATTCCAGAAGGAGCATTGATTCCCTAACAGTCAATAAAAATTATACCAGTAACATAAAAACTAAAAAGTATCACTACAAAAAATAAATGATAACAAAATGACATTAAACAAGCTTTTAAAATAAAAACAAAAATCATATATTAAAAACTTTAAAAAAAGAAATCAGATATAAACAAAACACGGAGGGGTAAAAATCATTATTCCCACTCTAACCTGACCAACAGTAGGTAAAGTGACTTTGCAGGGGTCAAATGTATTATTCCAACTCCAACGTACGCAACAGAAGGGAAAGTGTTGGATTGTGGAGGGGTCAGATTTACTATTCCCCCTCCCATGTAAGCAACAGTAGAGAAAGTGTTAACTCCTGTGATTCCCACTCAAGCCTGAGCAACAGTGTGAAAGTAGTAGACTTTGGAGGGATCAGATTTACTATTCCCACTCCAACGTAAGCAATAGCAGGGAAAGTGTTGGAATCTGGAAGGGTCAGATTCACCATTCTCACCCCCATGTAAGCACCAGTAGCAAAATCTTTGGATCCTGGAGGGGTAAGATTTACTATTCACACTCAAACTGAGCACCAGTTGAGTAACTATTGGGCTTTGGAAGGGTCAGATTTACTATTCCCACTCCAACATAAGCAACAATATGAAAGGTGCTAGACTTTGGAGGGTCATATTTACTATTCCCACAGCAACCTGAGCAACAGAGGTGATCCTTTTTTTTTTTTTAACTTTGTTTATTGGTATTTTCTGTGCTTGAGTAACCATTGGTACATGTGTATCTCCCTTAGTTCAGGACAGCAATCCGAGTTTATACATTATAATCGGGTCACATACAATAACTTACTCATTGTGATACTCTGCTGGACTTTATACAATCCATCCACATGTAGATTGCATCAACATATCTTGCTTAATCCTGTTTTCGGCTTTCCTCATCACTTTAGATATTACCATATAAACTATTAACTTAGTCAACTATGGAGAAACGGTAAAGGAAGTACATAAACAATGCGCTGGGAAGATAAGTTGTGGCACGGTGGGACTGCGTTATGCATGTGTATCTAGATCACCCATCCGGGAGAGTCACATTAGGCGTCCGCCCGTCCCCTGTTTTAATGTAGTGGTATAGTCTATTCCGGCGGGACTCCGCTTCATCCCCAAGGTGGTCGTATGATCGAGCCAAGCACATTAGTGTCAGCCCAGCAGCCCCTGGAATCCCCCCTCATATGGCAACAGGGGGGATACTTACTATTCCTCCTGCCAAGCAAGCACCAGTAGGAAAAGTGTTGGATTTTGGTGGTGTGAGAACTACTATTCTCTCTCCAGAGAAAGCAACAATAGGGAACATATTAAGCTCTAGAAAGCTCATTTTTAATTTTCCCTTTCTGAAATTAATGCAAAATAAATTGCATACATTTAAAATAAATTTACATAAAATATATCTCCCTAAACAAATTAAAACATATTTTAGCATTATATCATTTATTTTAATTATTAGAAACTAAAAACATAAAATTAACAAATGAAATTATACATAAAACTATATTGAAAATTATATCAATTAAAACATGTAAAATATAAACTTAAAATACTTCTCATCCTAAGCTAAAAGTCTAACAGCCACAAAAACAAATTAAATTAATATTACAAAAATAGATAACAATATGCAGCATTTAAAAATGGAATAAATTATTAATTAAACAAAAAATCTCAAAGATAATATAATTAGTTAATCTCCAAATTATGAAAATAGTTAACACAATTATGTAATTACCATACCACATTATTAAAATATCAATTATATAACTACAAAAAGTTTACATAATGATCTAATTAATAAATTAAAACAAATCAAAAAGTTAATAATCACTGAAAAATATAGGGAAAGATTTAGATTTCGGTGGACGGGATACGCCGTTACAACAGTTACAGATATCCCGTTCATCGAAATATAAATCCCGTTATTTCCTATGGGATTTATATTGCGGCGGACGGGATATCTGTCACCATTATGACGGAGTAACTTGTCCCCCAAAATCTAAATCAGTCCCATATATATTTGAACAACTTCCCACCCTATCCCCCTACAAACCCAGCAACCTACCAAAAAATTGATATTAAAAAAACGTAAAATTTATCAGCAAAAAACAAAAGCACCCAAAAAACATTGAAACATACTTTGCATTAAAATAATAACAACGTACCACACAAAAACTAATGAAACTCAACCAAACAATAAAAAAATTATATCATGTACAACTAGGTTTACAAAATTATATAAAAGACTTGAACACAGATATTCCTATGATATTTTTGATGTTACAATATTTTTGACATGATATTTGTATTCCACGATATCCTTTAAACAATATTTTGTCAGAGTACCCAAATTA
Organism: Pleurodeles waltl; assembly: GCF_031143425.1. Lineage (NCBI taxonomy): Eukaryota > Metazoa > Chordata > Amphibia > Caudata > Salamandridae > Pleurodeles > Pleurodeles waltl. Next base: position 822,032,335 of record NC_090450.1, on the reverse strand, counting down.
CTAACCATGCAGAAACATGCATTGTAACATTCAGTTCCTCCTTCAGTCCACAGCAGAGCACCCAAATTTAATTTGCAGAAGGAATTTCACCATAATTCAATTGAATTTTGAATCATATTCTCCAATTCCTGCAAAATATGTACTTAAAACCCATTTTTTTAATTAAGTAAGTGGATTATGGTCAGAGCCATACTGGGAACCCAAAGCAACCCTGGCAAATTTTGTCAGACAAGCCCCTGTACGGTGCATAGGACGTGAGCCTGACCACTACAAGTGGGGTTTTGAAGGGAGGGTCTTCCCCCCAAGACAATTTGGGGAAAAAAATGGCAAAAACAGTGCATTCTACAAAATATTTTTTCATCAAATATTCACTTGTGTTAGCTTTCAAAGCTAAGTAATAGAGGACCTTACAGCGCACCAGGATGCACAGCCTCTTAAACAAATATAATTGGCCTTTTTTCATGTTTGTGTTATAGGTCAAACTAGAAAGTCTTCATATAAAACATCAAAGTGCAGTTAGGACTCCTTTTCAATGAGTTGCACTATCATTGTGGAGAAAAGACACTGTAGGTATGTTGAAAAGCAACTTCTGTATTGATGTATTAACAAGGAAAACAAAGTTTGTTAATCATGTCATCCGCTAACCACACCACAATTTGTATTGCTGTGATTTACAAAACATATATTCCTTAATTATCGAATTGCTAGGTGAATAACACAGGAAGAACTGAAAAAGCAATTTAGTCCTTCACACTGGCTATTTATTACCCCCAGAGTCTCTGACGTCTGATCTGAAAGACAAGGTCACCTCATGATAATTTTTGGGCAGGGGGCTTCTCGCTGAGGGAGGGCCAGCGGCAGCTTTAGGGCTGATGGCTGACAGTGAGACAATCTTTGTTGGGGTCCTTCAGTAAATTTTCACTTTCACCCTCCAACAGTGCCCCCCATCTCTCCATACTCCTCTCCCATATGTATTTAATTTGTTTTATAGTGCCTCTCATACCAGTGTAGGGTGTCAGATCACTTTACATAACACACACACATAGAATGAATCATACTTGTGTAAATCAGTGAATAAAAATGTTACAAAAGACAAAGGGGAACTTTAAGGTGTAGGATTCACATGTCATCCAAACCAATAGGCATTTTTTAAGAGTGCTTGGTCTGGTGTTCCAGAAGGAGCTTCCATTTTCTTAAGAGTCAATATAAATTATAAGGGAAGCACAAACTCAGGGTTCAAAACGTAACAAAGTGGTTAAGGTTGGCTTTACTAAAAGGAATTTATTTCTACCCAAACACACCTTTTTTAGCAAAATTAGGATAATAAAAGGCTGGGAAAAAGCATAACTTTGTAACCTGTACATTCCAGACTGCATGCAGCCTTGGATGGCAGTTCATAGCTCACTGTGCTATATTATGATTTCTATTTATGAACTGAAAGTAATAAAAGGATCACTGTGACAAAAGTAGTAACCCACTGTCTTATGCACATAAGATACAGTTTTGTGATCTGCATTGTACTCATTCTTTGCAGCAGGCATATTAATCATATTCACTATTTAAACGAGCAAAACTGTCACTAGACAAAACTCAAATCACTCTCCAGCAGAAAGATTATTCTGCACAGATATCTCAACACTTTTATTGTTGACTGAAAACTGCTGGATATACAAGGAATTCTGCAGTGGGTGTCTTTAAACCCATAACAAAATTTCCACACACAGTGATCCCCCTCCCCCAGCTCAGCTCTCAGTGTGGTTAGATGGCACTTGTCATATTGCCCTATAGCCGGAGTGGATTATGCTGGCCTGCTCATTTTGTTACCGGGTGCTGATATTGCTGTACTGCTGCAAAACCGTCCGGTAGTAGCCAAACTGGCCCCCAGCCTACCTGGGAAAACATCCAATGCCTGGTATGGCCAGTTTGGCCATGATTATGGTTCGATGGGAAGCAACCACATGCAGCTGAGCCCATTAGAATGGGAACCCTGAGTGTTCCAAGAACTGCCCACACATTACACCATGACCAGTAGTACAGAATGTGGCTGCAGCTAAAGTACAACAATTATTCACAGAGTTGGAGCCCCTGTTTAGGCATCTTCGACAGCAGGTGGCATAAAGGTTACAGATTAAGATTGGAACTCCTACAGCCAAACAGGGACCTCCTCCTATGTAGACAATTAGTCAACACACTATTTGTGCACTTATGGTCAAAGTGCCCTCCAAGCGAGACAAAGTTCCATTTTGGATTGCTCATAAAACTGATCAATTGAAAGCAGGATTTTCTCAAGCAACACCACGGTGTAAGCATAGATTATTGACTAACTACATGTGTTCCTTCGTATGGAGATGCTCCAGCAGATGATTTTTTTTATGGAGATCCAAAATCAAAATTTTAAATTCACAATACACTCAGAGCGAAAAAAAGACCCAGAACATTTATAACACCATATTTCATTATCTAATACCATCACATGGCAGCAAAAGCATCCACAATTCATCAGAATAATACTAGCATTTCTCCAATACTGACCCCACCAACCCCTAGACTATTTTAATATCTTCTGTTGGCTCCATAATACTTTCTCAGATTTGGGAAAATCTTTTAATCCCTCCAGCTCTCATCGCATACATCCACTCCTGTTTCCTTACTTGTTTCATTTTATTTAGCCATTCCTCAACAGTGGGAATCTGCAAAGTGGGCCAGTTTTATAGTAGGAGGGATCTAGCCACAGCCGTGGCGATATAGACTAATTTTACCAATCTGGGCGTTAGTTTCATCCCAGGGTCATAGCCCAAGACCAGCAACTACACACTGGGGACTATTTCAATCTGTAAGACTATTTCTAGAGAATACCTTGCCCCAGAACTCTTGAATGAGCCCGCATCCGCCTATGACGTGTCCAGTTTGCTATGACCCCCCGCATGACATCGAAAACACTGTCTAGGCCAGTTGGGGTTGGCCTGGGCTAGAAATTGCAAGGTACGATAGAGCAGCCATTTGCTAAAATAAAGCATTCTACGACAATTAGCTCCTCTCAATACCCTGAAATTAAACTGATTAATTTGCTCCCAGATATCCTTTGTTAATTTAAGCCCTTCATGATGCTCCCATTTGCTAGTTGCTTTCAAAAAGAAATCTGGGCCCTTCAGCTCTGTACTCAGGGGTCTACAAGTTCTTTAACTATCTTTCGAGTATCCCATATCTGATCACAATCCAAATTGGCAAGACTCTTAAGCATAGTTCTGTAAGTCCCGAGAGCAAAAAGTCGCCTTACACAGCTACCCCTATATTCACCAGGGTTTCCACTTATCACCAGCTAAAAAATCTCCAACTTTCCAAACTCCACCTTATTCCCACTTCCTAATTATATTCTGATTAAGTCGAGAACTGGGTCTCATTATTATTTCCGACTGGGGAGTGAAGGTATTTACATATGGGATCGCGTATCTCCTGACAAATTATGATCTATTTCTAAAGAACCCCCTCAAGGTCTTATAATGTACTTTTTGGGGGGATTTCACCAGTTGTACAGTATCCCTTATACCGTGCTCCCTACAGATTAATTCCCAAAAATCTTGCAGGAATAAGCCACCACTGGGCGATGCTACCTTAAATTTAGCTATATACTGAGCGAAAAATGCAATATAATAGTCTTTGACATTGGGGAGTGACAGGCCGCCCTTTTCTAAATCTGCATATAAAGTGCTTAGTGCAACACAAGCAGTTTTGTGGTGCCAAATAAACAATATAAATAATGAATCCTGTTTTCTAAAAAAGGGGGAGGTTAGCACGCATGGGATGGCTGCGAATAAGAAATTAAACAGCGGCAGAATTGCCATTTTAATCAAGACGACCCTCCCTAAAATAGTTAGAGGAAGTGATCCCCACCGAGCTAAGGCCTGAGTTTTAAGAAGCAGGGGAGCAAAGTTGAGGTAATAAAGATCTTCAATTTTTGACGAGAACCTAACCCCCAGGTATCTTTTAGATCGAGAGTTCACACAGGACATCAATTCCGGGAGTAATCTACTGGGGGTGCACCCACAGAGGATAATTTACGTTTTTATTTATTATTTACCTTATATCCCCCCATTTGCTCAAGCTGAGCAAAGATTTCTAAGGCTTTTTCCTGGGAACTTTTATTATCAAGGAATAAAATAATATCATCAGCGTACAGTTTAATCTTCCCATTCTGCTTAATGGAAGGGTGAATCAATTCATTTTGTCTCATTACAATGGCCAATGGTTCAATAAACAAAGCGAACAGTATAGGTGACAGAGGACATCCCTGCTGAGTGCCCCAGTAAACTTGACCCACATTTGCAGAGTTAATTATTATGTTGGATTCCATATTTTGATACATCCTTTGTACCAACCTCAAGATCTGAGATGGAACCCCAAATTTAGCTAATATATCAAACAGGGTATCCGATACCACCAGATCAAAAGCTTTTTCTGCGTCCAATAAAAGAATGACAGCTGAGATATTATTGATGGAAAAATAATCTGATGCCTCAGCCAGAAAGTGTGTGTTAGTTGCTAGTTGACATCCAGCGATAAACCCATTCTGATCGTGATGAACCAATTTAGCAACTTCCGAATTAAGACGATTAGCTAGAAGCTCCATAACAATCTTATAGTCAGAGTTTAAGAGTGTAATTGGTTGATATGAATTTGGATCTTCATTATCTTTATCTTTTTTTAAAAAGCTAACGGCATTTCCTGCACGAAATGAGTTCAAAATAGTGCCCCCTTTAGCATATTATTTATTACGAGCAAAAAATCGTCTGCCAACACATCAATAAAAGTTTTGAAAAATTCTGCCGGGAGGCCGTCGGGCCGAAAACCTTACCATTCGGGAAGTTTTTGATCATCTCCGACTTAGTAAACGGGTGAGATATAGCATCCCTGTCTTCCTTGGACAAATTGGGGCTGTCCAGCTTACCTAAGAAGTCCCTGATAGCTACCGAATCGACCACTTGATTCTGACTATATATTCGTCTATAATGTTCCAGCATAAGTTCTCCCATTTTCCTGTGTCCATGTATCTTACCCCTGTGGTTGAGCACTTCAATGTGTGGATCATATTACTAGCCACCTGGTCACGTGCTTGCAGGCTAAGAATCTACTTTCCTCCTACACTCTTTGCTTGTAAGCCTGGTATATCACCTCGGACCTGCTAAAATACTGATCGGAAAATCCCTGCTTAGCCTGATCTAATAGTTTTTTATTCATTCTTGTGGGATACTTAAGGTATTTGTCTAGTCTTTTATGCACTTCCTCTTCTAAAGCTTGGCCTTGTTGTCTATTGATACACCTATTTGCAGCATCCTTTGCGATCACAATCCCTCTTATATATGGTTCAAATGAGTCCCAAAAAGTACTGATGGCTGAATCGTGGTATCTATTAAAGAATTCTCTAATCTCCTTTTTACAGACCTGAACTCATCCTTCCTCTTGAAGGTGTTGCTGATTAAATGTCCACCTTCTAAGCTGAGGCATGTCCCTTTCCACCAGTACTTCCAAAATAATGACTGCATGGTCTGAGAGGCCACTGTGCAGTGACCGATGGCCCTTAAAGTTCAATGTTTTAGTTAACAAAACAGAATCAATCCGAGATGAGCTTTTGAATCAGCTGGAGAGGCATGTATAATCTCTTTTAGTTGGCAAAGTGATCCTCCGGGGATTGCATAACGTCAGCAATCTTAAATAATTCTGAAGAACTTTTGCAACCCTAGGTTTTGATTGTTTCTTCCTTTTCACTGAGGAATCCATATACGGATCCTGAAGAAAAAGAAAAACCCCACCAATAATGATTTCACCAGGGACTTGAAAAATTGATTGAAAAAGCTCCTCATATGGCCCAGGATCATCTTCCACCGGTGAGTAGAATCTTGCGAACGTAAGTCTCTTAGTGAACACTACGCAACTCACCCAACACCAGTGCCCGATTTTAACGTTAACAAAATCAAGCACTCCGGCCCCAAGCCCCTTGGCCAGAAAGACTACAGTGCCCCTATGAGCTGCTTGAGCCACTGACAGCCCCTTATAGTCAACCCAGTTTTTAAGCATGACAAATTCCCCCAGTTGTTTGGCTGGAATATGAGTCTCTTGCATTAAAATTACCAAGGGATTTTCTGTTTTAACCCAAGCTTCGATTCCACCCCTCTTATTTCTATTATTTAGGCCTTTAACATTTCAAGAGACCACCTTTAATGTAATATTCAACCCCGCCATTCAGCCGAATAGGCATGCTTTAAGGATGATAGCTGATTCTAACCTCTCCCCAAGCAACCTTGTTTTGAGATTCTTAGAGTCTCATTAGTTCCCCTCCAACGATTTGACCTATACCAGCACACAATTGCTTTTTTCAAGTTTAAAATCTAATTTCTCCCCCTTCCCCAATAATCAATTTCTTTATTCACCTTTAGGATCTCATTTCCCCCCTTCCCCAATAACTAAGCCCTCCTCCTACCACTCTCCTACTCTGTGTGTCTTTGGTCCCACCCCTCTCCCTTAGAGACCTACACCTGGGGCCCTCCCGCATGGGCACCCTGGGGCCAGTTTCCACCCCCACTTCCTTTACGTGACCCTGCTTCAACTTACCTACCCCCAAAATCCCCCTAGTCCCAAAAAAGCACCTTGACATGGCACCCTAATCATCTGGAGCAACAAAGAGAAGTTAATATTGAGTTATTTATGAAGCTCTGTGCTACGAGTTTGCTGCCCCCGGTCTTTCGTATAATTCATCACCATAGCTACTTATTCTGCTACCCTTATCCCCATCTATATTTCGTATTGCGTACAAAAGCATTTTGGCAGCGTCAACTGTTTGTAGTATATTTGACCAACCCTTAAAAAAAACTTTACGTTTTGTTTGCTGCATGAGCCCCTCAGGTGCCCCTGCTTTTTGAAAGTCAGGGATCAGTTCCTTAAATTCCCGCCTCCTCTGTGCGGCTAAGGCAGACATATCTGAAAAACTTTCAAAAGTGTAGTCACCAGGAATCTGATATGCCTTTGTTTTAATTGCCTCAAAAGAATACGCTCTTGATAGGATAATCGCCAAAGTTCACCAGAATCGTTCGAGGATATTTTGCACTAGGAAGCTGCACTGCTGGTAATTGATGAGCTTGCGTTATAGTAAGGTCTCGGTTTCTGTCTACTGATTCAGGGAGGACATGCTGGCTTATAAGGTCTGTAATTAGTTTAATAACAGTTTGCCCATTTTCGTGACCTTCTGGCACCCCAGTAAACCTTAACCCTTTGGGTGCGGGCGGCGGCCACTGGTGCGGGTCACGACCAGTGGCCGACACCAGGGAGGGGGTTAATAAAAAAAAATGTAAACCCCGGGAGACACGGAAGCTTTTCCGTGCCTCCCCCCACCCGCCCCTTTGTGACGTCAGTGCGCCACGAGGCGCGCTGACGTCACTTTGTGGATTTTCCCATCGGAGCAGGAAGCGGCCTTGTGGCTGCTTCCTGCTCCGATGGGGAAAACGGCCCCAAACGGCCTTCCCCACGTTCGGGAAGTCCTCGTAAGAAAGGGGAGACTCTCCCCTTTCTTACGAGGCCTTCCTGAAAGTGTTTCCTGGCCCCCGATCACAGCACAGCTGCGATCGCGGGCCAGGAAACACCACTAGACACCAGGGATTTCACTTAGGGGGGTCACACCCCCCCCCCCCCCGGGGGCATATTTAAAAAAAAAAACGGTACGTGTCCCCTGGGGGGGCGAGATCGCTCGCGAAGCAAAGCTGAAATGTTGAATAAAAACTCTATTTTTCGCGCATTTCTGTCACACATAGTACAGGAATATGCTGGGATCCACAAAATTCCTACCACCCAGTGATTCCTCACCAGTCCTGATAAAAACACTACCCCACTTGAGTGCCTACACCTAGTGCATGCGTCAGGAATGGATCACCCCAGGGTCAACAGCTGCCTCATGTAAGGACCAACATTGACCGTTGTGTGATCTATTCCTGTCGCTGGCTCCAGCCTTACCCACACAAGTGAGGTACCATTTTTATCGGGAGACTTGGGGGAACGATGGGTGGAAGGAGATTTGTGGCTCCTCTCAGATTCCAGAACTTTCTGTCACCGAAATGTGAGTAAAATGTGTTTTTTTAGCCAAATGTTGAGGTTTGCAAAGGATTCTGGGTAACAGAACCTGGTCAGAGCCCCACAATTCACCCCATCTTGGATTACCCTATGTCTCTAGTTTTCAAAAATGCACAGGTTTGGTAGGTTTCCCTAGGTGCCGGCTGAGCTAGAGGCCAAAATCTACAGGTAGGCACTTTGCAAAAAACACCTCTGTTTTCTGTCAAAAAATGGGATGTGTCCACGTTGTGTTTTGGGGCATTTCCTGTCGCGGGCGCTAGGCCTACCCACACAAGTGAGGTATCAATTTTATCGGGAGACTTGGGGGAACGCTGGGTGGGAGGAAATTTGTGGCTCCTCTCAGATTCCAGAACTTTCTGTCACCGAAATGTGAGGAAAATGTGTTTTTTTAGCCAAATTTTGAGGTTTGCAAAGGATTCTGGGTAACAGAACCTGGTCAGAGCCCCACAAGTCACCCCATCTTGGATTCCCTTAGGTGTCTAGTTTTAAAAAATACCAAGGTTTGCTAGGTTTCCCTAGGTGCCGGCTGAGCTAGAGGACAAAATCTACAGCTAGGCACTTTGCAAAAAACACGTCAGATTTCAATGTAAAAATGTGATGTGTCCATGTTGCGTTTCCTGTCGTGAGCCTTAGGCCTACCCACGCAAGTGAGGTACCATTTTTATCGGGAGACTTGGGGAACACAGAATAGCAAAACAAGTGTTATTGCCCCTTGTCTTTCTCTACATTTTTTCCTTCCAAATGTAAGACAGTGTGCAAAAAAGACGTCTATTTGAGAAATGGCCTGTAATTCACATGCTAGTATGGGCACCCCGGAATTCAGAGATGTGCAAATAACCACTGCTTCTCAACACCTTATCTTATGCCCATTTTGGAAATACAAAGGTTTTCTTGATACCTATTTTTCACTCTTTATATTTCAGAAAATGAATTGCTGTATACCCGGTATAGAATGAAAACCCATTGCAAGGTGCACTTCATTTGTTGGCTCTGGGTATCTAGGGATCTTGATGAACCTACAAGCCCTATATATCCTCGCAACCGGAACAGTCGAGCACACGTAACGGTATATTGCTTTAAAAGATCTGACATTGCAGGAAAAAGTTACAGAGTAAAACGTGGAGAAAAATGGCTGTTTTTTTCAGCTCACTTTCAGTATATTTTTATTTCAGCTGTTATTTTCTGTAGGAAAACCTTGTAGGATCTACACAAATGACCCCTTGCTCAATTTAGAATTTTGTCTACTTTTCAGAAATGTTACAGAGTAAAACGTGGAGAAAAATGGCTGTTTTTTTCAGCTCACTTTCAGTATATTTTTATTTCAGCTGTTATTTTCTGTAGGAAAACCTTGTAGGATCTACACAAATGACCCCTTGCTCAATTTAGAATTTTGTCTACTTTTCAGAAATGTTTAGCTTTCTGGAATCCAGCATTGGTTTCACATCCATTCCTGTCACTAACTGGAAGGAGGCTGAAAGCACCAAAAATAGTACAATTGGGGTATGTCCCAGTAAAATGCCAAAATTGTGTTGAAAAATGTGGTTTTCTGATTCAAGTCTGCCCGTTCCTGAAAGGTGGGAAGATGGTGATTTTAGCACCAGAAACCCTTTGTTGATGCCATTTTCAGGAAAAAATCACAAGCCTTCTTCGGCAGCCCTTTTTTCCCATTTGTTTGAAAAAAACAAAATGTTCACTTTATTTTGGCTAATTTCTTGGTCTCCTCCAGGGGAAACCACAAACTCTGGGTACCATTAGAATCCCTAGGATGTTGAAAAAAAAACGCAAATTTGGCGTGGATAGCTTATGTGGACAAAAAGTTATGAAGGCCTAAGCGCGAACTACCCCAAATAGCCAAAAAAGGGCTCAGCACTGGTGGGGGGGAAAGGCCCAGCAGCTAAGAGGTTAAGTTAGATCTACGAGACTGATGTTTCCAGATCGGTCCCCCCATCTTTCAGGTCTGAAACTCGTTGATCCACCTCCTTGATACTAGTGCTCAATTGCTGCATATTGTTACTTATCAGATTTAACTGTGCTTCAGTCTTTTGATTTTCCTCTTCTTGTGACAGTTTTAAGGCTTTTAGCTCACTCAGAATTTGATGAAGCAAACTTTCCATTGGGTTATCGACATTCCCTTCCATTGCTCTTTCCTCCTGGGTTTGATTACTTAACTGGGAGTTCCCAAGATCAATCTGTAGAGGGACAACTGTATTTCTGACCTCCAGCTGTAGAGGCCCGTTATCCATAGAGCCGTTGGGAGATACAGTCGGCAACATACCACTGGGTGTGAAGGGGTCTGAGGAGTGTTGAGCATTGGGCAGGGAGCTGTCTTCCATGAATATTGGATTGTGTCGATCCTGCCTGCCTTTTGCCATCGTGTCGTTTGGCTGAGTTGTCTTCAGGGTTTCCTTAAGTTCCTTACATCCCCCGATACTAAGTAATAGGTATAACTGCGTATGTCCGCTTCCATTCTTTTGAGTGCCACTGGTGTCAGGCTTTAGTCCAATTTTTTGCTATTGGGGAAAAAAGTTATTTCCTGCAGTTATCAATTTTATCCAGGTTCCCAGGTTCACACTCCCCTCGACTATCGTATTCCGGGTCAGTGTACTCCACATCATGAACTGCACCCAGACTAATATTTTGTGATGCCAGTATCGGGGGAGTCAAACTAAAAGCTGGAGGAGAAATAGAGGTGGAGCGTAGAGCCTGCTGGGGGGGTCCTCTAGTGCCTGGACCTGCACCTGAGATTTTATCAGGAAACATTGGGTGCTTACTTCTCAAATTGCGTACCAGTTTAATAAACTTAGCGGTAGCACAGCCCTTGGTCTGTGAATCTCGTGGGGACATTTTCATCGAGGAGTTGAAGAGGCACCCTTCAATCTCCTTCATGCTGCAGATGCACCGAGGGCCAAATGCTGCACCCATGCCTACACAGGCCACCTATGTGACCACCCAGAGCACCTGCCAATCTAACAGGAAAGCCTAGTGCCCCTCTTGCTGGTGGAGCCAACTTAATGCCTACTACTTTCACATTTTAAACCATCACCAGTCCATTGAATTATATATTTCCGATGCTTTTATGCCCCTTACAAGTGTCCCCCACAGTGGTCTGGGCGAGGGAGCCCCTCCGATCTGTTACTGAGCGTGGCACAGTCAGAATCTGCTAACTCAAAACCTGGCCAGCTGCAAGATTTATATAAAGTTTTATATCTTTGGGGGAGGGTCCAGTAATCCAGAAGTAACAACTTTAACCATCTTTCATTTCATTCCATTTGTCTCTGATAAAGCACCTGACCAGCACTATAATGGGGCCTCGGGGGGGAAGAGGAGGAACGAGGAGTTCCCCCCCCCCGGGGTTTTTGGGACGGGTGGCACGACCCGGGGACGTGGTTGGACGCCCTGGGTGTCATTTTAGGTGGGTGGGACATTTATTTAAACGGCCATTTTGTGAATACAGGCACCATTTTGGAAAGGTGACCTGGTGGCCGGGCGGTAGCCAGGCGGGCTCCGTGTTTTTTCTTTTCCACGTGGCGTTGAGTTGAGGCTCAATTTAAAAAAAAATATATATATATACTTTCATATCTTTAGAGAAGTAAACAGTTTGCTTACGAGATTTGGTAGGTGGGTCAGGGGACGGTTGTCGGGCGTGTTGTCGGCAGGATGGCAGAGGATCCAAAAATCCTGGAGGCCGTTGCGCTGTTGCGCCAGGCGGGCCGTCTGGATTTGCTGAATGAAGGAGCCCTGGCGCCGGGGCGCCTGGCGTGCAGGGCCTCCGTGGGAGTTGCTCGGGAGGGGTTCAGGTTGGGATACCAAGGTCCGCGGGAGCGTCGGTGGGCTGAAAATCTGCGATCCGTGCGTGGAAAGGAGGAGTTGGTCCAAGAGAAACTAATGAAAGAAGGGAGGGTCGCATGGCGGGCCCCTTTTCTTATTGGCCGTTGGAGAAGCTTATTGTGTCACCAATTGGTGTAGTCCCGAAAAAAAAAAGGAGGGACAATTCTGGTTAATCCATCATTTGTCATGGCCGGAAGGGGCCTCAGTGAATGATTTCATCCCGGAGGAATTTACAAAGGTGTCCTATGCGTCGGTGAACGTAGCGGTACAGATGGTGGATCAGCTGGGGCCGGGGAATTTGATGGCAAAGGCTGACATTAAGTCTGCTTTTCAGCTGCTTCCGGTGCATCCGGACAACTTTGAGCTTTTGGGCATCCAGTTTCGGGGGAGCTGGTATGTGGACAAGGCACTGCCTATGGGGTGCTCCAGCTCGTGTGCGCTGTTTGAGCGATTTAGCTCGGCCCTGCAGTGGATATTCGTGAGGGCTACGGGTCACCAAGAGGTAACGCATTACTTGGATGACTTCTTTTTTGCGGCGCCAGCGGACAGCCCGCGCTGTGCGGCGGTGCTGGGCTGGTTTATGGATATTATGGGAGACCTGGGTGTGCCCCTGGCTCCGGAAAAGACAGTGGGGCCAGCAACGGCGCTGTCGTTTTTGGGGATTGAACTGGATACGGTGGCAGGAGTAGCCAAGTTGCCGGCCGATAAAAAGATGGACATGATTAGCCGGATATATGACATGTTACGGAGGCGCAAAGTCACGGTGCGGGATGTGCAGGTGTTGTTGGGACATTTGAATTTTGTGTGTAGGGTGGTGCGAGCGGGGAGAACGTTTTGCAGGAGACTATCACTAGCGCTGGCGGGGCATACACTCCCTCATCACCATGTGCGGTTGAAGGTGGGAGTGCGGGCTGACTTGTCCATGTGGGCAAAAATTTTAGAGTTGTTTAATGGGATTCCATTGAAGGTATGGCGGGAGTGGGAATGGGATGCACAGCTGTTGTCGGATGTGGCGGGCTCGGCAGGCTTTGGCCTGTATTGGGAAGGGTGTTGGTGCGCGGAGGAATGGCCACAGGAGTGGAAGCATGGCGGGCGTAGCATCGCGTTTTGGGAATTTTTTCCGCTGATCGTAGCGGTGTGTTTGTGGGGCAGGGAACTGGAGCATTCGCAGGTGTTGTTTCGGGTGGATAATTTGGCGGTTGTGCAGATGGTCAACCGGCAGTCGGCGCGGGAGGCAGGCTTGCTGCAGCTGTTACGGGTTTTTGTCCTTCAATCTTTGCGAAATGACATACACTTCAGTGCTAAGCACGTGCCGGGTGTGAATAATGACATTGCGGATGCTTTGTCTCGTTCACAGTGGGAGCGTTTCCATGGATTAACTACGGGTGCGGCGTTGAGAAGAATTCGCATGCCAGAGGCTTTGTGGAGAGTAGGTGATCCAGGATGCTTCGATTGGTTATGAATTCTCTGGCGCCGTCTACGCGGAGGGCTTATGCGAAGGCATGGGCGGAGTTCCTGGGATCTGGGGCTCAGCGACGGGAGCGTCAGGAGGAGGTGGTGGAAGATGTGATACAGTTCATTATGGATTTGATTGGTAAGGGTCAGTCGGGAGTCACGATTTCGGGTAAGTTGTCGGCGATCGGGTTCATGGGTAAGTTGGTATGGGGTTACCCGCCATCGGCGGGGGAATTGGGATGGAGAATTTTGCAGGGTTGGGAAAAATCGTTGGGACAGAAGGCTCGAGAGCGGCAGCCGATATTGCTGCCATTGCTAAAACGTTTGATAGCGTCGCTGGGTAAGTTGTGCTATAATGCTCATGAGGCCATTCTCTTCCGAACTCTGATGTTGTGGATGTTTTTTGGCGCGTTTCGGGTATCGGAGCTGCTGGGTCTATCGGACAAGTCGGGTATCCTATGGAGGGAGGTTCGGGCGGTGAAGGAAGGGTTGGCACTGTGGGTGCGGCGATCAAAAACGGATCAAAAAGGTGCTGGGGCCATGGTCGTGCTGTGTCGGTATCCCTACAGAGACATTTGCCCAGTTAATTTGGGGGTACAACTGCGGTCGAAGTCATCGGATTCGGAGGGTGTGTTTTTTTGTCATGCGGATGGGCGCAAGGTGAAGGCAGCGCAGCTTCTGGCGGTATTGCGAAAAGGTTTAGCAGTTATGGGTTTCGATGCAGCGGGGTTTGGGACGCATTCTTTTCGGATAGGGGTGGCTACAGAGGCAGGAGCCAAAGGTTGGGATAGAGAAGAGATGATGGCGTTGGGTAGATGGAAGTCGGACTGCTTTAGGCGATATGTGCGCGGTGATTGTTAAAGGACTGTGGTGAAATGGTATGTTTTCATATCTTTTTCTTTTTCAGGTGTGGTCCTGGGGCCAGAAGCGGCCCATTTGGAGATATGGGTGATTGGGCACTCCTTTATAAAATGGGCGCAACGACAAGCGCGAAGGACTGCTGCTGGGGGCAATCTGGGATTGGATACGGAGCGATATAGGGTGACGTGGAGCGGAAAAGGGGGAATGAAGTGGGAAGAGTTGGTGCCTCGGCTTGAGACCATGCGAGGGAGAGGGCATTGTCCGGATCTACTTTGTGTTCACTTGGGGGAGAACGATTTGGTAAGATCAACAGGTTTGAATCTGCTGAAGGTTATGAAAAGGGACTTACAGTTGGTCAGTGAGCAGTGGAGAGGATGTCACATTGTTTTTACGGCGTTTATACCGCGTCGGGTGTGGAGGGGAGCCAGGAAACCGGGGGCCATTGAGAGGGCCAGACGTAAGATTAATAAGGAGATGAAGGGTTTTTGCGCGGGCGCGGGATATCATTCATGGAGCACATAGACATATGTTTTGAGGATGTGGAGTTCTTTAGGGGTGATGGGGTTCACTTATCTTTCATGGGAATGGAGTTATACCTTTGGCAGCTGAGAGAGCAGGTCAAGAGTCTTCTACAGGAGCCCTAGTGGGGGGGGGGGCAGAAAAAGTGGGGGCCTTTTTCTGGTGGCGGAGACATCTGCAGGGCAGCTATTGAAAGCTCGGGGGGAGGACGGAGCTGGCAGGGAAAGTCAGGTATTAGGACGGGGGGGGGACATTAATTAGACAAGGACAGGCAGGAGACTGCTCAGTAGCGGACAGGTTCAAAGAAGGGGAGAAAGTAAAGGAGACGAGAGGAAGGAAAAGACAGGTCGAGAAAAAGGGGGGGAGGGATCGGGGTAGGGGTGGGGGAGGGGCGTTGGCAGGTGATTCGATGTCTAGTGAGGTCTTAGTTTTGTAAGGCAAAGGCCAAGGGGGTAGGCCTAGGGGTACCTGTTCCAATAAAGCGGCCTTTTACACACACAAACAGGTCTCGTGTGTCACTCTGTCCCAATGGGGCCTCGGGGGGAGACGAGGAACAAGGAGTTCCCCCCCCCACCGGGGTTTTTGGGACAGGTGGCACGACCCGGGGACGTGGTTGGACGCCCGGGTGTCATTTTAGGTGGGTGGGACATTTATTTAAACTGCCATTTTGTGAATACAGGCACCATTTTGGAAAGGTGACCTGGTGGCCGGGCGGTAGTCAGGCGGGCTCCGTGTTTTTTCTTTTCCCTCCCACCCTCCCTCACATTATGCAGTTTGTTGGGGGGTTTTCTTGGAGCAGGTGTCCGAGGTTGTTAGGTAGGCGTCGCTTGGACAGGTGCGTGCCAGGGCGGGGACAGCTGCAGGGCAGCTATTGAAAGCTCGGGGGAGGACGGAGCTGGCAGGGAAAGTCAGGTATTAGGACGGGGGGAACATTAATTAGACAAGGACAGGCAGGAGACTGCTCAGTAGCGGACAGGTTCAAAGAAGGGGAGAAAGTAAAGGAGACGAGAGGAAGGAAAAGACAGGTCGAGAAAAAGGGGGGGAGGGATCGGGGTAGGGGTGGGGGAGGGGCAGGGGCAGGGGCAGGTGATTCGATGTCTAGTGAGGTCTTAGTTTTGTAGGGCAAAGGCCAAGGGGGTAGGCCTAGGGGCACCTGTTCCAATAAAGCGGCCTTTTACACACACAAACAGGTCTCGGTGTGTCACTCTGTCCCAACTAGTGGAGGGGGGAGGGAAGGTCACGAGCCACCAAGAAGGATGACATGGGTAAGGGAAGCTTCCCTCCAGTCTGCGTGGCACCAGTATGTGTCATGGGTCTTCCCCCACCCCGTTAGGCCCACTGGGCCCGTATCCCTCCTACGATGCCTCTTCTAATTCTTCCTCCCCTTTTCAGAGCGATTTTGGTTTGCCTCCCTCCTTCTGTGCCTCACCTGACTCCCCGCTAATCAGCCTGCGGGTCACAGCGGTCCGGGCTGCAGCGTGTCTTTCTCTGCCTTGGGCACATTGGGCTCGTCTCCCTCCTGCCGTGCCTCTCCTTCTGACGTGCCGACTTTCCACCGGGCAACCCTGGTCAGCCCGCGGGCCTCACAGCGGTCTGGGCTGCAGCGTGTCTTTCTCTTCCTTGCTCGGGTTGTGCTCGTCTCCCTCCAGCCGTGCCTCCTCCTTACTGCCGATCATCCCAAAGTTCTCACAGCAATCTGGGCTGCAGCACAGTGTGGCTTTCTCTTCCTCACGCCATTCGCCTCTGCATCGTCCAGCGATTCAGCCGTGGAGCATGACGGCAGCTCCTACGCAGCCGATCAAGGACGAGATTGTCTGCATACCTTAAGCATCCTCCAGTAGTTGATTTGTGTTTAAAGCTGATACATAACTTTAAAACTGTTTCTTTGTTAGGTATTAGTAACGTATGGAGAGAGGCAGTTTTGTTAGCCATACATCAGCGTCTACCTGCAGTTTCGTTAAATGAGCGTGCCTGTTAACTACCCAGAATTGTTTCAGATGCATATTGTCATGTTCATGACCGGCGGCTCTAGGAACCTGAACTCATCATTTTTGCCAGGTATTACTAGTGTGGTTTGCGGTAAGATTCATGGTACATTCAACAGAAGAAAGTGTTGGCTACACTGCCATTTGCGGACATGTCATCCTGTATAATATGGCATTATGATCCCTGAGTAACCACTGTGTCTATTAGTCTGTCTATGATCCCTGAGTTTGCGCTGTGGATATGATTTACTGTGTCATGTATACGATTGGCCAGACTATCTGCACCGTGCTTTCAGCGTACTACATATTTAAAGACAATGGAGCTTTTTACTTATTTGTTCCAAACATAATGCAGACTGCATCTTGTAGGGTTGATTGTGGGGACTACATGTCCCATCCTCCTGTGAGTGGCAGCCATCTTGGGAGGTGCTCCTGTATAAAGGAGCCCCCGCCCTACGCAAAGCGCTCACTATTCCTCCAGCCTAGCCGAGTGCAGTCGTCCTTCGGAGGGTTCCTGTTTATTGCGCTGTGCATGGCCGTGGTTCCTGACAACTACAGGGTGCTCTGGAGTGTAGACATTTGAACTAATATACAAGCACACACGCTGGGCAAAATACTCACAGTACTGGACAAATGACTAATTTATCTAAGAAGAATTACAAAATGCCTGTGGAGATTGCTAATGATTGCTTTAGCTAAAATATAGCAACTGAATCACAATATGTAACCACCTTGACATTTGGCTGTAACAAATAAACCTATACAAGACTACCTCAGGAGTATACATATAGCTGTGGGTTATTTGCAGCAACAATAACAGAGCTGTTACAAGAAGTTCATAAAGTGTTGTCATACATCAATGACATATACATTATTGATGATGACTTAAATTGGCACCTAAATGGGGTGTCAGGGGAAAGAATCATTTCTATTCCAGCTCAGCATGGATATAAAATAATGTGGGAAACTGGCACTTTGTTGCAGTACTCCACCATACCTTTTGGCTGGTTTTTGAATGCAACTTGGACTAGAGTGCACTAGATATCAGCTAAGGAGGTCCCCAGTGCCAGTGTCCTTCCCCTAAAATGGATAAAAATATTGACACAATTGGCAACACCTTTAGCTGCCACTATAAGTCCCTAGTAAATGGTACTTTGATAACCAGGGCATGGGGTACTAAGGGTAGGTGCCTGAGGGCAGCAGCACAGATTGTGCCACCCTCAGGGATTATGCATCCAAGTGCACCCAGCATTGCCATTGCAGGCTGAATGTCCTGGTGCAATCCCAAAATGCAAACTTGACATGGCACACAGTCTGTGTGACCTGTCCGCTACACACTGCATGCAATATAGGTAAGCCACCCCTCTGGCAGGCCTTCCAGCCCTAAGGCAGGGTGCACTATATTGTATGTCTGGGCATAGATGTATGAGCAATATGCTCCTACTGTGTCCTTGCCAAACCTGGGACATAGTAAGTGAACAGAGCAGCCATTTTAAATGCATGTGCTGGCGACTGGTCAGTACCAGTTGCGCAGCTACATGATGGCGACTCTGACTGGATTGTTTGGAATCAAACAACTCAGAACAATAAATCCAAACTGGCACCAGTATTGGATTTATTGCAAAATGTACCCAGGGGCTACCTTATAGGTGACCCCTCAAAACTAACTAACCCTGGCATGGTTGCTGGCCATTCACAACCAGCCTGCCACCACTAAACAAGATTCTGGAACCCTGGGGGAAGAGCCTTTGCTCTCTGGGTTCAGAAAAAAAGCCCTTCCTGGGCAGAGGTGTTACACCTCCCCCACTAGGAATGTGCACTGTCCTGCCAGCGAGCTTCAAAGGGCTTGCCACCCTTGAAACTCACCCTTAGCCCTGCTGCTAGCAGGAGATGGCCGTCCCTGTTGCCACCCCCCACTTTTGGCAGAAGCACCAGCAGGAAAATGCACAAAAGACAGGAGGAGTGGGCACCGCCCTAAGATTTTGAATGTGAGGTGACCCCTCCATTTCATTTTCCTCTATCTTGCTTGATAGGAAAATAGCCAATCAGGGTTAGAGAAGTCACCCCTGCCCACAAGAAGTGGTCACATACTGGGTGTAGCCATTCTAAGGTAGTTGACCCATTGGTCACTACTAGGGACTACCCTAAACATCCACTATATGAAGTATTTAGTGGGCACCCCTACACCTGCAGATCAGATTCCAAGGATACAAGAAGACCAGCAACAAAGAAGACCCAAGGCCTGAGACCTGCATTTCTGCTGCACAAAAAAAAAGGTGCCAAACCTGCCTGCTGCACCCAGGACTTGACAATCACCACTGAGGGTTGCATGGACATCAGACAGACTCTACAAAGTCCCAGATGACCTCCACCCTTTGGCAAATTGCCAAAGATCCCCTTCCAGAGTGAAGGCATCATACCCTGCAACAAAGAGGCAAAAGACCAGTGAAGTCCAGTTCACTGACTGGCCGTTGACCAAGGAATTGGACACAACAGCCAGACCAACTTCCACCAGACAGACCTGGAAGACAAATCCTGAAGGTGTGCCAGATTTGGTGGCACCACAACCTCCAGTGGCTGTACCGTGCACTAGCCAGGGGTACTGGACCCCCAGTGTCGGACACCCAGAAGAAAAGTCCACTCCGGACTCCCACAAGACCAGGAGCAAGCCCCAGTTGAGGGACTTCAGGACATGTAAGAACTGCCCCCCAGAGTGGCCCTGCTCACCTGCAATCCACAGTCAAAGTGACCTGCCTCCTGCTTCCAAGGGCACCTTTGTGCACAGCTCTTGACTCACCTATT
Source organism: Pleurodeles waltl (assembly GCF_031143425.1). Lineage (NCBI taxonomy): Eukaryota > Metazoa > Chordata > Amphibia > Caudata > Salamandridae > Pleurodeles > Pleurodeles waltl. Next base: position 822,012,770 of record NC_090450.1, on the reverse strand, counting down.
TGTTCTGCATCCAGCCTCCCTGGGCCCTGCACCAGAGAACCAGCTGTGCTCTAAGGGTCACCCACCCCTTGCGACCTCTACAATCCAAGAGGTTCCACCGGACTCACCTTGAAGCCTGTCTATGCATTGCTTTTCCAAGTGTTGTCCCGCAGTTGTCTTGTACCAGCTCAAAGGACTTTTCAGCAGTTGCTCCCGGCGAAATTGGGAGCCGCCCGAACTTCCCCGGCATCTCAACAACCTCAACCTAAAAACGAAAAGAGACATTGGTAAACGCATTGCCTGATTGATATGCATTTTAAACATTTTCTCCCATTGATTCCTTTGTTGCGTAATTATACACAGTAAGACTATTTTTGCTAAACTTCGAAAAATCACATACCCAATTTTGATGATATTGGTCTTAAAAACTTTATAAAAATCTGGTCTTGAGTTAATCTTTTCAGTGTGTGTCCACATTTATTGACACTGTGAGTACAACAAATACTTAGCACTTCTCTGAGATTGGCCTAACAGCTCGACCAAGTTGCCATAAAAATTAGAGCATTAGATGATCTAGTTTTTACCTCTGTAAAACAAGGTGAGGTTGCTTGGACTCTTTGCACAGTGCAGATCATTCTTGTACACTATAGAGAGTGCCAGTCTCCTACAAAAAACTCTTAAAACATCAACAATATCATGTATTGAAGTGATCGCTTAAGGATATGTATTATCCACTAAAGGCAAAGGACTGGCACTAGATTTCTGACAATAATGTTTCACCTTGCAGCAGTCAAATACATTGAAAAAATGATCAGCCCTTATCGAGGTCTTGCATTTTGAATCAGTTTCCTTGCCACTGAATGATACCCACCTTTTCTGTAAAGAATTGGACAGACATCATACAGTTTTTCTATATGAACTGCAAGCAGACATGTCAGAGAAAAATTATTTTCCGACACAGGACATGGAAAGCCTAATAATTAGGGTCGTTCCTAGCTCCTAAGGCTGCACTTATGAAGTTTACAATGAGGAAATGATGACGTACATGGTTTATAAATTGCACTTGTATTGCACCGCAGAAGAACTATTCACTACTACTGAGAAAATTCTCATGGCGGTGCAGATGGGTATTTTGAAGCTGCATTCTCTAGCATAGGGCAAACAGGTTATTAGAGATTACCCTAAACCAATATTAGAGGCAGCAACTAAAGCAAGCATCCCTGGTATGCCTGCACTATGCCAGTAGTGGGTGCAATGTCCTTCCATGCAAATTCTAATAATATAAACTTTAAGTATTATCCCATACTAGGAACACAGAAATTCGTACAATATCAATAGGCTATACCACAAACTCCACATATACTATCCATACATGATTCAAAGAGTGTGTTCCACACAGACAGCTCTGCAAAGCCTGCAGGTGACAATAAACAAAATTACTCCACTTTTGTACGGAAGTGCTGGGAGTTTTCCAAGATGGGTATTACAAGATGCTACACACAGACACTAAAACTTTAGGTGATTCAATTGCACAATAAGCTGAGATATACACCCTCCTCCTGGAACTTCAGAAAGCTGATCCATTAGTTCCGCACTCACTATATTAGTTTAAGCATTCTGTGTGCAATGTGTCATTGCAGACTTACCAACACTAGCACTTAAACAGATTCAGAAATTCAAAGGATAAATCGATAAAAGTTTATCAACTTGGGGAAAAGGTAGCTGCTTGACAGGACATGCTGCCCTTGGCTGATACAGCATATGATGGTGATTAAAGTGCTCCTATAGTTTTTATACCCGGGTTCAGGGATAGGCAAATTCCTAATAGAAAGCTTGGTTGAGGGGCAGTGGCCTGAAGGGCACGATAGTAGCTGTCATTTCTTAAGAGTTCTTGCTCTATGGTCCTGTAATCGGTCTGAATTCCTGCCTTACCTGCTACTGAGACCTGGTACTTCATACAGAGCATCTTCTCGAGGGATGAGTGCCACAAAATCTCTTTGCGCGGCTTCTCTATGACTGCCAGGGCTCGGATTGCTGGCTGCTGTGGTGCAGCTCGCAGGTCTCTCGGTGCGGCCTGACTGAGGTGCAACCTCTTTTTCACGGCAAAGCTGGTAGAGGGCTCCAGCTCTCCAGCCTGTCCCTGGTGCAAGTGCTGAGCTGGGCCCCTGGGACTTTAACCCCTTTGCTGCCAGACCTTTTCCCCCTCAAGTGCAAGGCCTTTTTTTGGTTATTTGAGGAAGTTCGCGCTTAGGCCCTCATAACGTTTTGTCCACATAAACTACCCACACCAAATTTGTGTCCATTTTTTCCAATATCCTAGGGATTCTAGAGGTACCCAGAGTTTGTGGGTTCCCCTGGAGGAGCCCAAGAAATTAGCCAAAATACAGCAAAAATTGAGGCTTTTTTTTTAAATGGGGAAAAGGGCTGCAGAAGAAAGCTTGTGTTTTTTTCCCTGAAAATGGTATCAACTAAGGGTTTGTGGTGCTAAAATCACCATCTTCCCAGCTTTCAGGAACAAGCAGACATGAATCAGAAAACCATATTTTTCAACACAATTTTGGCATTTTACTGGGACATACCCTATTTTTACTATTTTTTGTGCTTTCAGCCTCCTTCCAGTTAGTGGCAGAAATGGGTGTAAAAACAATGCTGGATCCCGGACAGCTAAACATTTCTGAAAAGTAGATAATATTCTAATTCAGCAAGGGTCATTTGTGTAGATCCATCAAGGTTTTCCTACAGAAAGTAACAGCTAAAATAAAAAAACATTGAAATTGAGGTGAAACAAAGAGCCAATTCTCTCACGTTTTCTTCTATAACTTTTTCCAGCTATGGCAGATTTTTGAAAGCAATATACTGTTACATCTGCTGGACTCTTCTGGTTGCAGGGGTATATAGGGTTTGTAGGTTCACCAAGAACCCTAGGTACCCAGAGCCAATAAATGAACTGCACTTTGTAATGGGTTTTCATTGTATCCTGGGTATACATCAATTCATTTGGTGCAATATAAAGAGTGAAAAATAGGTATTAAGGAAACCTTTGTATTTCCAAAATGGACACAGGATGAGGTATTGGGAAGCAGTGGGTATTTGCACATCTCTGAATTCCGGGGTCTCCATACTAGCATGTGAATTACAGGGCATTTCTCTTACAGACGTCTTTTTTTCACACTGTCTTAAATGTGGAAGGAAAAAATGTAGAGAAAGAGAAGGAGCAATAACACTTGTTCTTCTATTCTGTGTTCCCCCAAGGCCCCTGATAAAAATGGTACTTCACTGTTGGCCTACTGCCCGCAACAGGAAATGCAACATGGACACATCACATTTATAGATTGAAATCTGACCTCTGCCTAGCTGTGGATTTGGGCCTCTAGCTCAGCTGGCACCTAGGGAAACCTAGCAAACCTATACATTTTTGAAATCTCAACATCTAGGGGAATTCATAATGGGGTGACTTGTGGGGCTCTCCCCTTGTTCTGTTACCCAGAATCCTTTGCAAACCTCAGAATTTGGCAAAACAAAACACTTTTTCCTCACATTTTCAGTGATAGAAAGTTCTGGAATCTGAGAGGAGCCACATATTTCCTTCCGCCCAGCATTCCCCCAAGTCTCCTGATAAAAATGGTACCTCACTTGTGTGAGTAGGCCTAGTGCCTGGGACAGGAAATTGGCCACATCAAAATTGTCAAATACAAAACTACCTGTTTTTGCGAGGGGTACCTGCTGTTTTGGTCCTGGGTTCAGCAGCCATTTAGGGAAACCTACCAAACCCAGACATTTCTGAAAACTAGACACCCGAGGGAGTCCAGGGAGGTGTGACTTGCGTGGATCCCCCAGTGTTTTCTTACCCAGAATCCTCAGCAAACCTCAAATTTAGCTAAATAAATCACATTTTACCCACATGTCTGTTTGGGATCACCGCACCAGCACAACTTTCCTACCACCCAACATTTCCCTCAGTCTCCCGATAAAAATGATACCTTACTTGTGTAGGTGGGCTAAGTGACTGTGACAGGGAAGAGCCAAAATCATGTCGAAATTGAGGGGGAACCAAAGCGAGTCCAAAAGAGCAGTTTGAAATAAAAACGTTTTAGGCTGACAAGTGGGGCAGAATTTTTATTGGTATAGATGCGACAATGCTGGGTGATAGGAATTTTGTGGATTCCCACAGATTCCGGAAGATTCCATCACAAAAATGTGGGAAAATGTGTGATTTCAAGCAAAGTTGGAGGTTTGCAGGGCATTGTGTGTAAGAAAATGGTGCGGGGTGCATGTGAAGCACACCACCCTGGACCTACCCAGATGTTTAGTTTTCAGATGTGTCTAGGTCTTGTAGATTTTTCTACATGGGAGCGTCCCAAAGTCAAAAAAGTGCAGCCCTCGCCATTCCAAGTGGGACAATTTTGAGAGTTAGACAAGCTCTCATGGCCCAAATGTAAAACCAAAACCCAAAAGAGCATTTCTCTTCTGATCGCATGGGGGCACCCTCTGATGAGGTCAGCGCGCAATTGCACACTGACGTCATTAGACGTCACAGGGGAGGAGGGTGGTTGGGGGTGGAAGGAAAGGCAATTCCCCTTCCATCCCTGCCCATGGGAGTGGTGTGGAAGGCCCAAGGGGGAGCGCTAGCGCTCCCCCGTGGGTGAGATGCAGGACAAGGTGGTTACATCCATGGCACCTGAGCGCCGTGGCCGAGGACGTAACCACCTTGTCCCAGGCACCTGCGGCGTTAAGAGGGGCCTGCTGGTATCAAGATAGTCTCCACTGTAGACTCCTGGGGCAGCCCGAATACTGGGACACGGTGTTTGGGGGCTTGTATTTTGACACGTGATATGGGGGTATGCCTCCCGACAGCACCAAGTTTGGAAGTGGCGCAGGACTCCGGGCCTTTGATTTTGGGAGACCATAAGTTAGGGTTGAGTGCTCTGCCTTCTCACATCCCCATGTGATTTTTACAAGCCATGGGGGGCTGGGTGCCTCACTTTACGGGGGCTTGCCACCCTGTTATTGCCACTGCCTGAGAGGTACTTGGTAATGGTGGAGCCAAATCCCCACTTGGGCCCCCGCGGCTCAGTATCAGCTGCCCGTCCTGAGGGTGTATACCATTGAGAAGTTTCTCCGGGACTATGAGGAAGCAGGGCTGACAGGAGCTTCACGGTACTTGGCTTGGGTCCCTCATTGCAGGTGTTGACTGTCACTACTGGTAGATTGTGGCCTGTGATGAATCTACCATCCGCTTTATCTGCATGCACCTGGAAGGACTTGTTGGAGCTTATTCTTATTCTGCATCATTGGCCTGGGACCACTAGGGAACTGCTGCTCTTGTCTTTTCAGCGCATTGGCTGCGCATACCACATGAGATTAGGGTCTGGCAGGTCGAATCACACCTCATCCTGGAGGAATTTAGGTGAAACATGAAGGACTCCACAGGTAGGGAAAAATAGGTAAATACACAAAACCCCTGCCAGCTGCGACTGAGAATATAAATAACCTCAGGTTTTTGAGGATCCCTGATGGGTAAAAAACATCCTGAAATTTTTCAAGATACCCGATTATGAACCTGCCTCCCAGAGGCTCAACTCTCCTCCTGCTGTTCGATTGTGTGATTGCCCTGTTCTCTCCTTTGGAGGCTGCCCAATGGGGGACCTTCTCATCCAGTGGTAGAACACTTACTCAACTACAGGGACCGTGATATGGTGCTAGATATGCTCAGATGATTGGACAATGTTCAACTTGATTCTCAATAGATCTTTATCGTCTCCAACAACACCTGCATGGTGCAGCAGTAAAAAAAACACCTTGAGTAAAGCAAAATCTTAGAGTTATGGGAATCCAGTACATGTTGCTGTATCCTGCACAATTAAGGATCATATTCCATGGAAAGATGATGATTTTTGATCATCCAGACAGTGCTTGGGAATGGGTTGTGGAAAAGTCACTGCTTACAGGAGATTCACCGGCCAAACATCAGGTGGGATTTGGAACCACTGCTCTGGCAAATACATGGTCAGATGTGAGGTGACAGCTGCCCGTGGAACAGGCAGGTGTGTGGAGTGTCCCACTCTCAAAGTGTGGGAGCTGGTGGGACTGGGTTGATTTCCACATACACAGCGGGGCACAGGAGGTTGCTCCATTCCCCACCATCAAGAGTGATGGATGCAGGATTGTCTGACTATACTTAATCTTTTTCAGTCATAGTATTCTACTAGGGTGTCCATCCTGTGAAATGAATGCAGTGTTATTCCTGAGGGGGTGGTTTTTAGGGTTGTTTTGTATATCGTATTGTTTGGAATGACATATGCTTCTAGGCAGGAAGTGTGGGGGGGGGTCAGAGAGTTTTTTATTGTGACAGTTCCATGCAGCCAGCAATATGGTGGGAACCTTTCCTTCACTATCTTTATTACCTATTTTGAGTCACACTGGTGATGGGCACCACACAACAATATTGCAAATTCATAACTTAGAATGTCAACAGGCTCCTGGATATAATTAAAAAGGTGGTGGTTATGTCCTACATCAGGCAGCACTCCCTGGATATCCTGTTTTTGCAAGAATGCACCTGCTGGGTACTAATTGTGGGTTCTGGAGCAGGCATGGGTACACATGGGTGTACCATGTAGGGTGCACCAGGAGATTCACAAGGCACAGCTATTTTCCTACATAAATCCCTCCCCATAATAGTGTCAAAGGTACACTCAAATAGGTTGGGGCACTATTTGGTGCTGGAGGAAACGATGGAAGGAGCTCCATGGATGCTTTCTAGTGTCTATGCACCTCCTTCTTTGGCAAATGTGACACTGGAAAATATCACATAAATTCTCTTCAGTGCTTTAACTGATATGTTAGACATAGGTGGGGACTTTAATGATGTTCATTGGAGTAAGTAGGTTGTATACTCTTCCCCTTAGTCTATTTTGGATGGCAAGTGCTGGCCAGATGGCTGGGCTCTTTTTTAAATGATGTCTGGTGAGCATGGCACCCTTTCAAGAGGCAATACGTGCATTCTTCAGCACTGTAGTAATGCCACTCTCTTGGGGACTATGGTGGTCATAATGAACATGGCGGTCTGGACCGCCACGCCACGCCAGCGGTGGCGGTCATTACCGCCAACGGCATGGCGGTCCAGACCGCCATATTCTGAACACAGTAGTGAACTGGCTGCAAAGCAGCCAGTTCACTACGACCCACCGCCAGGCCACAGTCCACCGCCGAGCCGACTGTGAGCACAGTCGGCCCGGCGGTGGAGGCAGGACAGGCGGTGGGATTACGATCCCTATTCCACCAGAGATTCCCTGGCGAATTACCCTGCCAGGGAATCCCTGGCGGAATACATACGGGTAATAATCATTCCTGTCACTTGTATGTGACATGCCAGGCCCCCTCCCCCCTTCCCACTACAACTACCCACCCCCCAAGCTCCTAGGATAGCCCCACACCCTGAACCCCAAAAACCAACCCCCCAACCCTCCCCCTAAAACCCCATGTAGGTCACCCCACGCCGACCCTCAACATCCCCCCCGCCACCCTTACATCCAGGTCCCCCCAAACCCCAACCCCCCACATTCACCCATTCACGGACATACACACATGCATACATAAACCCAGACACACCACCCCCACACAGACACCCACGCACACCCCCATGCACCCAGAAACACACACACCCCTCCCCCTTCCCTCTCGGACAGCACTTACCTTATCCGTCACGCTGCTCCGGGTGGGAACCGACTCCCTGGATGCTGCTCCGCCACCATCGCCGCCTCTCCCTACACCGCCACACCTAAAACTGCTTCATAACTGGCGTGGCGGTGTAGGGTGTGACGTGGCGGTGAGGGTGGAGCAGCATCCACCCCCGCCAACAACCGCCAGCATGGCGGGCCTCACCACCATCAATGGCAGTGAGCCACCATGCGTCATTATTTGCCAGGATGCCAGCACGGTTGGCGGTAGGGCATCCCGCCATGTTCATTATGAGGGCCTATATCTTTGTTCCGGCTGCACACCTGGGCTCCCTGATTGAGGCTAAAATCCTTCCAAGTAGTCTACTGGACACCACTCCCATTGAGGCACAACTGTCTCAGCCACAGTGGGATTCTAAATATGTCTGGCACCATAATGTGTGGTAGTTGAAAGTTGAGACTATTGTTGATTCCCTAAGGGACACCATTACTATTACAGGAGTTCTGTGCTCACTGTGCTTTAGGACTCAAGCTGTACCTCAGAGATTAGGCCCAATAGGCCAAAAACACTCTTGAGTTGTCAGCGTGTTAGTTGAGAGGAGGCACGGCTTAGCAGTTCGGTTTGAATGTTCCTACTGGGATAAGAGCAAGGCTGACTTTCATCTGATTCGTCCATATGTGTTGTGGTAAAGTGAGTAAAAACAAGATGGATTGCAGTGCAGCCCAGAATAATTACCAGTGACTAAGACCAATTCAAGCAGTCCACCCATCACTTATTATTCTTCTCAGTGGTTACAACTGTGATTGCTGCTGTTGTCTCTACCTTTCTGGCAGTTGTTGTTGTTGAAGTTCTTGCCCCTGCTGTGGCAGCTGCTGTTGTCACCGCTTTGGTTCCTGCTCGAGACTACTGTTGTTGTTGCTGCTGCTTTCTGTCCTGTTCTATTAATAGTGGTCCATGTCTAACTGGCAGCCGTTATTAATCTTGCTATGTCCCTGCATTAGTGGCAACTTAGGTCAATGTTGAGTTCCTGCTGTAAAAACTGCGGACTGTGGCAGATGTGGTAAATGTTGACATGATAGTTGATGATGCTATTGTCCCTGCATTGGTAGCAGATGTGGTTGCTGCTGAAATCCCTCCTAAGGTTACTGCTGTTTGCTCTTGTGGTCGATTCTTTGATGACACCTGCTGCTGTCATGATGTGCTAACAATGGTTACCACTGCTGACATCCCTGCTGTGGTGAAAGCAGTTGCACCTGTCATACTGGCAGTTTGGATTTAGGCAGGTGGGATTGCTACTCCTGCCTTTTCTGAGATTGCAGATGTGTTAAACGTTGTCCCACTTCTGTGGTCCCTGTTGCGCTTGCAAATACTATTGCAGATGTTGTTACTAAAGAGGAAGTGGTTATGATGCCATGCTCCAATTGATGCCATAGTCCCTGCTATGATCACAACTGTGATCACTGCTCTGGGCTCCACCATGTTAGCATCTGAGGTTTCTGCTGTCATTAGTGTTGCAGTTAATGTTGCAGTCCATAATGAGCTTTCAATGATTCTTGCGAGTTTTGCTGCTTTTGTTGTTGTGGTGTCTGTTGTAGCAGCTATTGATGCAGCAACTGTTGTTGCTGTGTTGTCTTTAAGTGGTAGCAGCTGTTATTGCTCCTGTAGATCCTGATGTTGTGAAAGCAGATGTGTTGCTGTTGTCTCTGCTGAGATGATTTTTTTGGACTCTTTCAGTTACAGCTGTGGTTCATAATGTGCTGGCAGCTCTTGTTGTCCCTGACATGGTGGAAAGTGCAGCTGCTGTTACTTTCCCTGTGGTCATAACAGCTGTTGCTGCTGTGATTACATTTGTGGTGGCTGTAGTGGACCCTGTTGTAGTGGCTTCTGTTCTTCCAGCTGTGGTGGTAAATCTGGTCCTTGCTTGTGTTGCTGCTATTGTCCCTGATCTGTTGGAAATAAGTGATGACGTGATTACACCTGTGGTCACTGCTTGAGTCCCTGCCACATTGAGAGCTTTTATCACTCCGGTAGTCCCCTATTGTAATAACAACGGTGGCCAGTTTTGTGGTCACTGATGTTCTTGCAGGTGTTGTTACTCATGTAGTTGTGGTAGCTGTAGAAGCTTATGTGGTTGCTCTGGTTGCAGCTGTTGTTGCTGCTGTGGTTGCTTATGCTGGTCCTACCTTGATGGCAGTTGTTGTTGTGCTGGTTGATGTTGTCCCTGCTATGGTAGCAGCTGCTGTTCTTTTTTGTTTAAATGTCCTTACTGGCATTTGAAACAAGACTTTCATTTAAAGTACTGGATAACTCGATAAGTTGCCAGAGAGTCAGTAATCATAATCAATCCAATGCCCCCCTTTGAACAAGAGCATGAACAACATGGTACAGAAACAATACAAGGTGAAAAAATGTGAGAAGGGGATGAGGAAAATACAGATCTGGAGTTATTGTACCTCAGCAGTCAGAGGAGAACAATATCCACCCACTGGCTGAAGCAAGCTTCAGTCACATGGTAAGTGAGAGAATAAGGTGTGGTGCAGCCTATAGAACTTGCAAAGTAGGAGTGTCAGTCTATAGTCACGTGTGGGGGGCAGGAACAGGGGGAGCAGTCAAGGTCGGAGCCCTCCAAGGCAACCCGGATTTCCCAGCACAAACTATTAGCGTGCACACGGATTTTATGTGTGCCACTCTCAAAACCTGTGTCCAGCACTCTTTAACAGGGTCCATGTGCTACGGTGTGGGCGGGCTCATTTTATCAAACAATTTGCGTTCATAAGTGTCCCAAAGAGTAGCCACTCCATCTCCCCCTCGTACTCGCTGATCATATCCCATAGCGTCGGCCTCCGCCAGAGCCCATGTATGCATAACCTGGAGCCAGCAGTTAATTGTAGGGGTTGTGGGGCTTTCCAAACCATGGCAATCAAGCGCTTGAAGAGAAGTATTACAAGATCCATCAGTATTAGGTAATATTTCTTGCACTTGGTACACTTAGTGACCCCAAGGAGGCAAAAAAGTGGCTAAGGCGATAAGCGCATGTCTATCACTGCCGAAATATGGACCATTACCTGTACCGAGGGACGTGCCAGTGGTGGGCACTCCCAAACCATGTGCAGAAAATGCGGCACAGCATGTCCGCAGCACCGACAAGCTGAGGAAGTCATCAGGAACTTTGCATGTAGGCAGTGTGGAGTGAGGTACGTTTGTTGTAAATAACTGAATTGTGTAAACTTCACCCGCGCTTTACCCAAAACATGCTTCACCTACTCTGAGGCCATAGTCCACTGCTTAGGAGTCAACTTCACCCCCAGGGAGTCATCCCACCTGGATTTACCCCGAGATGCATACGCCGAATTTCCCATCTGTAATGCAGCCTATAGCACAGACGCCTCCTTGCCCAACACGTGTCAAGAGGCATTGTAGGCCAAGGTGTACTGTTGGATCGCTCTGTCCTGCCAGCACAAGTGCAAGATGTGCCAGAAAGAGGCTGGGGCTGAGATCATAAAGTTCTTGCAGACCCTGTAATGAAAGTAGGACACCATCCCCTTATAGATCACCCACTTGCTTTATTCCTGCCTCTCACCAAGGGACAGAGTCCTGGGCACAAAGTAGAGCCCTGGTGGCCGGCATACGACATAAAGGCAATTGTGGTGCATAGGGAACCCCCATTTGTCTGGGCTGCATGTATATATTTCAAACCTGTTTGGCTACATGCCCCAGCATGCTTATTCCTCAAAGTTGGTCCTCCCGGCGTGAGCGGTCAGACCAATACCTCTGAGGCTCCAATGTCAGCTTTCACCACCAGCTTACTCTCTCCCATCCTATCAACCACTCTCCAGCACATGGGCCAGTGCAATTACCTGGCTGCCCGAGGCCACCCTCGAGCATAGGGCGCTGAAGCATGGGAATCAAGACTCGCTTCTGAGTAGTTCCCACACAAGATCAGACTCCAGCCCTTTCAGGGTTCTGAAATATGACCTAATTGGTAGTACTGGAAGTGCTGCAAAAAAATAGAGGAATCTTGGGATGACCAGCATCTTTGCAATAAATGCACAGCCCATAGGTGAAAGAGGCTGCCATGTCCAAAAATGTATGGACTGCCGGATCTAGTTCACGGCCCGGCCGTGGTTCCCATCAAGGAGATCTTTGTCAGTGTGATAAACATTCACACGGAGATAAGGAAAAGTCTCGAAGTTCCAGGGGAGGCGCTTTTGCCGTATTGCACCCCTACGCCCATGGTCCACCTGTTGTAGGGGGAAGACACAGGATTTACCCCAGTTCACCCTGAGGCCAGCCAGGTCACAAAGGGCAGGCAGAGAGTTAGCATGATCTCTTAAGTATTCCAGCACTTTGTCCGCATACAGGGACACAATATGCTAGTCTGTTCCCACCTGAATCCCCCAGGTCGGGCCCCTCTCTCACAAAAAAGCCACCAGGGGCTCAATGGCTAGAGCAAAAAGGATAGGTGAAAGAGTGCAACCCTGATGGGTACCCCTTCCTATGGCAAAAGAATGTGATATATGACCTCCAGTGCACACCCTGGCTCGTGGTTCAGTATATAGTAACCTGACCCAATCGAGAAACTCAGGGCCCACGCACACAGCCTCCCACAGCTGAAGCAGGTATGACCAACCATGCTTTCGAAACACTTTCTCAAAATCCAGCACAACCGTTACTGGAAGGTCAAACGTGTCGGCTACCGCATCCATGATATGACATAGTTGACACGTGTTGTAGCACAACACCCTCTGTGGAAAGAAACCACACTAGTCAGGGTGGATCAGCTTTCCAAGCACTGGTAACAGCCTATTTGTGAGGATCTTGCTCAATATTTTGTAATCAATGTTGAGCATTGATAATGGGTAATAAGAACCTACTTCCCTGCCTGGCTTCGGTAATACTAATATGAAGGTTTCCCAGAGTGAGTCCGGTAGTATGCCTCTGTCATGTACTTCCTGGTACATTTCCAACAATTTGGGAGCCAGGGTAGCCCTGAGCGTTGCGTAGACCTCCACAGGGAAGCCATCCATGCCAGGGGTTTTACCACAGGCAATCTCCTGTATTGCCTTATGGATCTCCTCCATCTGGATGGGTTGTTTCAGCACATACAGTTGTAGTGGGGTTAGGCGGGGAAGGCTCAGTCCCTGCAAGCAGTCGCGCACCTGGACAGACGGGAGCTCCAGGGAAGGAGAATATTACTGCTCGTAATGATGAGCAAATACTGCATTGATAAACGCCTGAGTATTGACCGCACAGCCTGCGTTAGCCAATCCTGTATAGCACCTATTAAGGTCCTGGGGACTTCGGAGCACAGCAACCACGCCACTATTTGCCCTGGCTTATCACTGTGTGCATGTTGGTAAGCTAGGTAAGCCCTATAGTCCAGGTCACAAAGCCATCCAACCACCTAATGGTATTCGGGACGTAAATCTGTTAGATGGGGTCGAGCAGAGGGCAGTGTCATTGCTTCGACTTCCAATGGCCTTATACTCACCTCCAGGTCCACAACAGTCCAGGTCAGGTAGGTAGCGGTCTAGACAAGTGTCATGTATGCAGTTAAAATGTTCCCCTATAATCCCAATTCACTGGGATCACACAGCAGGGATGGTGACTAGTGAGTTTTTGGCACTCCGTGCTCCACTTGGAGTGCGGAGTTCAGCCAAAAACTCTGCTAGCCCGGGCAGTGGACAGAGCTTATCAGTGTGCACTGCAGCCCAGGTATGGGCCACACAGCGCAAGCGCAGACAGTCTGTGCGTGAGCTATGTGGCCCATAACTGGACTGTTGTGCGCAGTTTCAGCCCAAAAAATTTGTCGTGGAGCTGCTGCTGAGGGGCTGCACCGGGGCCAGCTCCGGATCCAGGCCTCCCTCCTTTCACTGTCATCATCATTCCGGGAGCAGAGAGCAGAGGGAGGCAGAAAGCCAAGCCGCTGGCAATGGGGGCGCTGGCCTGGACACAGGTAAGACACTCCTTTCGCTTTCCCTTCTATGTGCACATGGGGCCGGCAATGGGCATGGACAGTATTTGCATATGAGGTGGGTTTGTGCTTGAAAAAAAGGAAACTTGCAGTCAGAGCTCCACTTGAAAAGATCCTGTCCTCCCAGAGTCCCTGGGAAAGGAAGTAGTGTTATGGGGTATGGTTCTGAGGCCAGCAGGGAGAGCTGGAGACTGGGGAGCATCAGCTGCTGAGTGGTAATGTGGCAGCCCCTGCCAGATAGAGATGTGTGTGGCCTGAGAGAGTTCCTTAGAGCCCAGTGGCAAGCAAGTCTAGGCGCTTTGTAAAAATACCAGGCTGCTGGTGATGAGCTGGTTTGCTGCTGCTAGTGCTGGGCCCTAAAGAAAGGGCGGTTTGAGGCTCTGTGTAAGTGCAGACAAAGCGATTTCAGGGCTGGTTCAAGGAAGGGGTATGCTTGGCCCTCCATAACAAGTTTGTGAAGGAGGGCAGTTGATGAAGGGAAGTGTGCAGGTGTGAGAGAAGCAGGCTCCAGGCCGGTGGGGTGTGTCAGCAGATCAGCACAAGAGGCCTGAAACTGCAGCTTTCGCTGCCTACAGCATACCATTGGCCTGAATGCGCCCGATCTTGGAAGCGCTAAGCAGAGTCGTGCCTCTTTAATGATAAAGGCCCTCATTATGACATTGGCGGTATTCTTAGAATACCGCTGATGCCAAGGGCACCAGACGACCACCAGTGCTGGCTGTCTTCCACCCGCCATATTATGGACACTGCATGATTCCCGCCACAAAAAGGGCGGAAATCCTGCAGAAGCTATGCTGGCGGACGGTGGCGCCCTGTCGCTGCTACCACCAGCACCGCCCCGCCAGCAGTACGCCACCAGCCATATTAAGGCCATTGGTACGACCTGGCGGTGTCCTACTGGCGGGGCGTTGCTGGCAGTGGCAGCGCCCCTTCCCATTCCCTGCCAGACGACCTCCTTGCCGGACAAGGTAAACCGGGCGTCCGACAGGGGAGGGGGGTGGGAGGTGTGTGGTGTCTGCCTGTGTGTATGCATGTGTGTGTGAATGTGAGTGTTGTGGTGTGTGCATAGTTGTATGCGTGTGAGTGAATGCGTGTATGAAAGTTGAAGTGAGTGCATGTCTGCATGTCAGTGTGTATGCGTGCCTGAATGGGTGTTTGGATGTCTGTGAAAATGCGTGTATGAATGCGCGAGTATGTCTGTATGAATGCGTACCTGGATGCGTGTTGGTATGTATGAGTGTATGTGTGCATGGAAGTGTAGGTGAATGGGTGTATGCGTGCTGCGTGTGGGTGTCTGTGTGCATGTATGTGGGGAGGGGGGTGTGGGGTGAGGGGTGCTGTGACTGTAGGGGGGTGATGTGTATGTGTGTGGCTGTGTGAGTGTATGGCTGTGGGTGGTGGGAGCAGTTGTGTGGTGGGCACGTGTCTGCGTGTGCATGAATGGGTGTCGCATCTGCAGGTGTGTGCGTGTATGGGGGTGTGGTGGTGTTTGTGAATGAATCAGGATGGGGTGTGTGTGTTTGAATCCGGGGGTGAGTTTGGATGAGGGGTGGGGTTAGATGCTTGCTGGGGGAGGAGCCGCATACTGGTGACAGGGATGGAATTCCCTGTCACCGGTAGGCCCTACCGCCATGGTTTTTGTGGGATTGCTAACACTGCGGAAACCATGGTGGTAGGCTGGCTCATAATGCCACCGGCGGTACTCTGTGGGCCTCCGGTTCGGAGATGAATATCTCTGGCCCGGCGGTTCATACCGCAATGGCGGTATGAGTGGTGATGTGGTGGGATGGCAGTGGCCAACCCGCCACACTCATAATGTGGCGGTATACACCGCCAACCTTTTGGCAGTGATACCACCACATTAACCCTGGTGGTCAAAAGACGGCCAGGGTCATAATGATCCCCAAAGTCTCTTAAAGAAAATGGAGGAATGCAACGATCACCACGCAGTAACACACCATCAACCAAAGCTAATTAATCAGAAACTTGCACAAAAGGGCGCAAAGATGCATTAACATTCCTTTCCTTTGGCCATTCTTTTTATAAAAATTATTTAATCTCTACCAGTGTTTGATCTTCTTGCACAGCTAAAATCCAATCACTATGTGACAGGAAACCAGAATTATGTACAATGTCCTGCACTAGCCCAATAACACAATCACCTTCATCTGAATTATCTATATCTGCTTCATAAGGAACTGGCAACCTGGAAAGACAATGCATGATCATTCCTACCACCAGGAATATACTTAAGCACAAAATCATACTCTTGCAACTTAGAAAGTAACCTTATCAACTGAGAAGACACTCTACTAGAACCGTTACCATTCAGAAGATGAAGTAATGGCTTGTGATCAGTAGATATATCCAATTGGAAACCCCAAATAAAAAAATGAATTCTTTCTACCGCCCACGAACACGCCAATGCTTCACTCTCTATGGTGCTTTAATGTGACTCAGCACTAGTGAGGGAATGTGAAGCAAAAGCAACAGTGGTCTCAAAGCCCTGCTCAATCTGAAACAGAACAGCTCCTAATCCTATCTGACTTGCATCCACAGTGATCACACATTTATTTCCAGCAATAAAAAGTGACAACGCTGGTGCAGATACAATCATATTCTTTAGAGTTGCAAACACTTCATCCATCTCTTTAGTCCAAATGTATTTTGTCCCTTTTTTAACTCAGTTCCTTCGAGGCTGTGCAATGTAGGTATAACCTTTTGTAGACCGGAAATAATATTCACTTTAGCCTAAAAATGATCTAAGAGTATCTTTATCTCTAGGCGGTTGTGCCTCCTCAATAGCTTTGATTAGAGAAAACTTCAGAGAAATTTCTTCAGGACTAATGTTATGTCCCATGTGTAGGAAAGTACCATCTTGCCTGGCATGTTACCCCCATATTTCACTATATGTATGTTATTTTAGTCCATGTGTCACTGGGACCCTGCCAGGCAGGGCCCCAGTGCTCATAGTATGTGCCCTGTATGTGTTCCCTGTGTGATGCCTAACTGTCTCACCTCAGTGGTTATGCTCTCTCTGCTTTCCAAATTTGTCACTAACAGGTTAGTGACTAAATTTACCAATTCACATTGGCATACTGGTACACCCATATAATTCTCCTGTATATGGTACTGAGGTACCCAGGGTATTATGGGTTCCAGGAGATCCCTATGGGCTGCAGCATTTCTTTTGCCACCCAAAGGGAGCTCTGACAATTCTTACACAGGCCTGCCACTGCAGCCTGCGTGAAATAACGTCACAGCCATTTACCACTGCACATAAGTAACTTATAAGTCACCTATATGTCTAACCTTCACCTGGTGAAGTTTGGGTGCAAAGTTACTTAGTGTGTGGGCACCCTGGCACTAGCCAAGGTGCCCCTACATCGTTCAGGGCAAATTCCCCAGACTTTGTGAGTGCGGGGACACCATTACACGCGTGCATTATACATAGGTCACTACCTATGTATAGCGTCACAATGGTAACTCTGAACATGGCCATGTAACATGTCTAAGATCATGGAATTCTGGTATTGGGGGGACAATTCCATGATCCCCCGGGTCTCTAGCACAGAACCCGGGAACTGCCAAACTGCCTTTCCGGGGTCTCCACTGCAGCTGCTGCTGCTACCAACCCCTCAGACAGGTTTCTGCCCTCCTGGGGTCCCGGCAGCCCTGGCCCAGGAAGGCAGAACAAAGGATTTCCTCTGAGAGAGGGTGTAACACCCTCTCCCTTTGGAAATAGGTGTGAAGGGCTGGGGAGGAGTAGCCTCCCCCAGCCTCTGGAAATGGTTTGATGGGCACAGATGGTGCCCATCTCTGCATAAGCCAGTCTACACCGGTTCAGGGATCTCCCCAGCCCTGCTCTGGTGCGAAACTGGACTAAGGAAAAGGGAGTGACCACTCCCCTGACCAGTACCTCCCAGGGGAGGTGCCCAGAGCTCCTCCAGTGTGTCCCAGACCTCTGCCATCTTGGAAAGAGAGGTGTTGGTGGCACACTGGACTGCTCTGAGTGGCCAGTGCCAGCAGGTGACATCGAAGGCTCCTTCTGATAGGCTCTTACCTCTCTTGGTAGCCAATCCTCCTTCTTTAGTAGCCAAACCTCCTTTTCTGGCTATTTAGGGTCTCTGCTTCGGGGAATTCTTCAGATAACGAATGCAAGAGCTCACCAGAGTTCCTCTGCAGCTCCAGCTTCACCTTCTACCAAGGATCTACCGCTGACTGCTCCAGGACGCCTGCAAAACCGCAACAAAGTAGCAAGACGACTACCAGCAACATTGTAGCGCCTAATCCTGCCGGCTTTCTCAACTGTTTCCAGGTGGTGCATGCTCTGGGGGTAGCCTGCCTGCACCCTGCACCAGAAGCTCTGAAGAAATCTCCAGTGGGTCAACGGAATCTTCCCACTGCTAATGCAGGCACCAAAAGACTGCAACACTGGTCCTCTGGGTCCCCTCTCTTCCTGACGAGCGTGGTCCCTGGAACACAGCAACTCTGTCCAAGTGACTCCCACAGTCCAGTGACTCTTCAGTCCAAGTTTGGTGGAGGTAAGTCCTTGCCTCCCCACGCTAGACTGCAAAGCTGTGTACCGCGTGATTTGCAGTTGCTCCGGCTCCTGTGCACTCTTCCAGGATTTCCTTCGTGCACAGCCTAGCCTGGGTCCCCAGCACTCCGTCCTGCAGTGCACAACCTTCTGAGTTGTCCTCCGACGTCGTGGGACCCCCTTTTGTAACTTCGCATAGACTCCGGTTCACTCTTCTTCTAAGTGCCTGTTGGGGTACTTCTGCTGGTGCTGCCTGCTTCTGTGAGGGCTCTCTGAGTTGCTGAGCACCCCCTCTGTCTCCTCCTCCAAAAGGCGACATCCTCTACAGCGACCCTTGCAGCTAGCAAGGCTTGTTTGCGGTCTTTCTGCGTGGGAACACCTCTGCAAGCTTCATCGAGACGTGGGACATCCGTCTTCCAAAGGAGAAGTTCCTAGTCCTCTTCTTTCTTGCAGAACTCCAAGCTTCTTCCAACCGGGGGCAGCTTCCTTGCACCTTCATCCGGGGTTTCCTGGGCTCCTGCCCCCCCTGGACACTGTTGCGACTATTGGACTTGGTCCCCTTGCAGGTCCTCAGGTCCGTATATCCATTGTCAGTGCACTGCTGGTGTTTGTTCTTCCTGCAGAATCCCCCTATCACGACTATTGTGCTCTCTGGGGGAAGTAGGTGCACTTTACTTCTACTTTTCAGGGTCTTGGGGTGGGGTATTTTTCTAACCCTCACTGTTTTTTTACAGTCCCAGCGACCCTCTACAAGCTCACATAGGTCTGGAGTCCATTCGTGGTTCGCATTCCACTTTTGGAGTATATGGTTTGTGTTGCCCCTATACCTATGTTCTCCTATTGCAACGTATTGTAATTCTACACTGTTTGCATTACTTTTCTTGCTCTTACTTACCTAATTTTGGTTTGTGTACATATAACTTGTGTATAGTACTTACCTTCTTACTGAGGGTACTCACTGAGATACTTTTGGCATATTGTCATAAAAATAAAGTACCTTTATTTTTAGTAACTCTGTGTATTGTGTTTTCTTATGATATTGTGCATATGATATAAGTGATATAGTAGGAGCTTTGCATGTCTCCTAGTTCAGCCTAAGCTGCTTTGCCATAGCTACCTTCTATCACTCTAAGCTGCTAGAAACACCTCTTCTACTCTAATAAGGGATAACTGGACCTGGCACAAGGTGTAAGTACCTCTGGTACCCACTACAAGCCAGGCCAGCCTCCTACATCCCATGTAATCAAAATTCAGTACATTAAATTTACATTTGTCAGAGCGCAGTGTAATACCAAAGTCCCTAAACCTTTCAAACACCTGAGCTAGTTTTTTATTATGTTCAGACAAATTATTGGCAAACACAAGAATATCATTCTGAAAAGCCTGTGCACCCAATATTTTTGTTAAGACTGCGAAAATCAGCACAAAGTCTAATACGTTTATCTTTTTTGCAGACAATAATAATGGGACTGACACATTCTGATGGGCATGCTTCTTTAATCACTCCATCTTTGAAAAATGTTTCTAACAAATCTTTCAATTCTGCTCTGATACTGAGTGGAACTGGTCGCAGTTTATGAGCAACAGGAATAGCGTGGCTTTTAAGTTTAATGGACTGAACATATTTTTTTGATGCAACCAATGTTGTCATTGAATAAATCAGGATAAGCTTTGAGTATATTTTCATGTGAACTTAAATCTGCAGCTTGTACAGAAGAAATAGTAACATCAGACACTCGGACAAGCGAATCTGCCCCTGGAACTAACATAAGCCCCAACTTTGCAAGATCTGTCCCTCCTATGATATGACGACCTTTAACAGCGACATAAATCTTAGTTGTTGTTTGACACCAAAAACATGTAACTTGTTGTTCAAAGTATCCCACCATGTCAATGTCTTGATCGCCATATGACTTAGGGTAAACGTCAGATTCTTTTAACATTTCTATATTTTTCTAATGTGAATTAAACAAGGTATCAGATATGATTGTGATTGGTGCTCCGAAATCACACATCATTTGAATAGTAATAGTATCTCCCAACGTCACTTGACAAACAGGATCGTTGATTTTGCAATCAAATTCATCATCAACTTGTAAAGTCAATACTAAATTGGACAAAACACAAGCCACATCTTCAACCAGCCTTTCAACACTATGAACTTTCATTACACCTTTGCTCATTCTACACACACCATGAAAATGACAAAAAATTTTGCACTTGTGCAACGTTTACCAATAGCTGGACAAAGTTGAAAATTCCCTAAATGTGATTTTGAACCACACCTGTAACAAAATTAGTTATTTTTAACAGAGTCATTTCCAACATTACTGTTATGCTTTATGCCTATGGTACTCAAAGTACGGCCCACGGGCCGCAAGCGGCCCCGCTGACCTACCTTGGCGGCCCACGGACCGGACCACTTGTCGGAAAACACTACAATGGCGGGCGTAAACATAAAAGAGGGTCGCTGAAGCATGCGCGATAGTGGCTTCATTGCGCATGCTCCCGCGGCCCTCTTCTGTGTTTACCGGTGACATTGGGAGCCTGGCCACTGGCGGGAAGCCAAGGCCCCTTAAAAGTCAGCGCTCGCAGCTAACTTTTACAGGCTTTTTTTCCGCTTCCTGCCACCTGGTTTTCGCCTGCCGCCCAGCGCCCACCTGAAGCATGCTGCCAGATGCTGCCACCTGCCCACAAGACTAATTGACGGTGAGTGAATGGGACACAGAGCCGTAACGGCACGACCAAAGGTTCTGTTTCACTAGAAACTTTTTTCAAGTCGAAATTGAAGTTTTTTTTGTATGCACGCTCACATTCGAGCAACTTTCTGTTATCAGACACAAAGTAATGTGAGGTGAGGGACTATGTTTAAATGGCCTTGCTTTACGCTACTCTGTGTCAATAAATTACACCTGTGCACCATTTTGCTCCCATCATTTTGATCCTGCCACTTGCAGTCATCTATTGACGAGATGAGAAAGGCTGGTTCATGTCAGTAGACTTTAAGTGGATTCTTACAGCAAAATGTTTGCTCCTTAGTTCTCTGCTCCCATATAAAACAAAACATGCTTAGTTTACTGTTTGTGTTTTTTTAGGTCTCTCCTACAGATAACTAATGACTATTGTTGAAAGCCTTTTGAGTACAATACAAATACTTTGTGTGCTTTGCGCCAGCCTGTTGCTTATTATTGGTTAGCTTTCTTATCAATCTTAAGTGCTTGCTTTCTTATTCTATGTCTTTTCTACCTCATCTTGTCTTTGTCTTTACCCTGGACATAGCTCCTTTACCTTCTTTTTGACTGAATGACTTGCATTATTCCACAGCAAACATCAGTAAAATAATTTTTCTTTTTCGTTCAGCACTCCATGGGAGTGCGTGTGTTTTCTTGCTCTTTCTTTTGTATGCTTCTTTCCCACTCAGAGCCCTGGCCCATGCTCTGTGTGGCTTTGCTCACACCTAGCTCGTCTGTTGCTTCCATCACCCCACCCTGTCCAGCTCTTATTATTTTTTATTAAAGTATACATAGCTTCTCTATTGCTCTCCTGCTTCTTGTCATCACTTACTTCCTCTGCCTACTCCACTTTTGCTTTTTAGAGAGCCCAACATCTGTGGTTTGCTGATGGACTGCAATGTGATTTGGTGCTGTGTGCGTATATGTCTGCACTGTGATAACACGTGCATCGTTATACTAAGGCAACTGTCTCTTCATGACTCATGGACATGTGTGGTGATCAATTACACATATAGTTCATGACTTTACTGCTGATGATGACCAGCATCTTCGAAAAACAATCATTTTTATTTTAAAAAGTCAATAGTTCTGCTATGATGAAGGTAAAAATGAGACCTATTGGCTGTGCTAGTGCTTGTTGCTGTAGAAGTCAATGGATTCCCAGTCATCAGACCTAAGCAGCAGGTCTATTATTTATTTATTTATTTATTTATTTGTTACAGAGCCAGGGCTGTTGAAAATGTCTTACAATAATACATTTGCGTATCTGGCCCCTGGCCCGCCGTGGCACTTGAGTATAGCTAAGCCATCCTGGAGTGCTTTGCCTTACTGGGTTTCTGTTGTTTCCTTACTCCTAGCTGGTTCTAGTTAAAAGCTGCCTTTAAAAAAAAAATGAATACCTATAACCAGCAGTGGTGGCTCACGGGAGGGAAAAGGGGCGGGGCGGCAAGTGCAGGGGGGGCAGCATATAATATATTTTTTTTAAACGTACCATTTGCCAAATGCAGGGCACAGAAGGCGGCACAAACAGATAATGGGCTCTTCACCTCCACCACAACGCAGTGCTTGTAAATGAAAGCGTGCCGGTGCTCAAAGCCCTCCTCTTAAACATGCGGCTGCTGCAATTAAATGTGGGAACATGGAATATGGAGGCATCTAATCCTGAAGCCATCTCCAGCCTCTTTAGTTCATTTACAGCCACTCCCTGCCCCTTCAGCTCACTTTTGCAGTTTTCTGCTTTCTCCCACTGTGAGGCTTTTCGTTTTTCTCTTCCTCCGTCTTTTTTCCCATATGTCTTTTGCTCGGATCAAATGCTTGAGCCAGAAGAATAAGCGCCGGCCCTCACAAATAAATGCCGGCATGGACCAATTCTAGATTTCCAAACATCAATTACAGATCAGTATTTTTAAGGTGGAGGATGTGAGGGATAATTAATGGTTGCAAAAGTCCCGCAACAGTGTGTCCCGCCTGAATTTCCTTCGGCAGCTGGAACTCTACACAACAGTACTTTGTAAAGTCGTATTTCAAGGCCAAATTTTAAAAAAATCGAAATAATTTAGTGGCACAGTGCCAATGTAAGCCCCGTTTAGGCCCTTCTTTCTTGAGTAATGTAGCCAAGATATCTTTCTAAAGATTTTATGGCAGGGCAGCATATTTGAATCGTTTGCATGACCCACCTACCTATTGTTCTCTTTCCCCTTGATTCATGAGGTTTGTGCAATAACACGTGTTGCCTACTTACAAACTCATCTTCACAGAAATGCATTATTGCTCTTCTAACATCTAACGCATGCAATGCCCTTTCAGATGGAGTTGTTGGATGTTCTAAAAAAGGATGGGAGGTGAATAATGTGATTAAAAAGATAGATGCATACCACCTTTGCAATTAATTTTGGGTTTGTCTTTGTGTATTTATATGTAAGGCTTATTAAACTGGTATCTGTTAATATACAAGGTGACAAAACATTTTGACTTTGCGGTCTAACACTGCCGGTCGCTGACTCTCTTGCTTCTTTTTAAAAAAAAATCCTTATATGTGTGTGGTAGGTAATGGTTCCAACTGCTAAAACTTCAAGAGCAAAGATACTCCGCTGAGGCTATTATAGAGACTGGTGGTCTAAATCTTCTTTCACTTGTCATGCTATCTTCTGTGCACTGCTTCACTTTGTGACTGACTCTCCCTAAATGCTCCCTGTCCATGACACCTCTGGATCATTAGCAAGTTCTGTTTTAGGCACATGTGTAACAAAGCATACAGTACCAAGCTGTTACATGATACCATCATTCCGATCAACTTCATAACTGTTCTCAATGACACCGACTGTGATGTGTGGTAACGGTACGCCTGTTACTGAAATGCCTGGAATCTCTCTTTGATGTTGCAACCTTTACTGTGGTCATATCTATCTCTGGTCCCAAAGATATCCTATGTTGAGAATGCGGGCAAACATTTCTTCTGACTGACACTGAAACCCAAAGAGTACACTAATGTAGTCACCTGGTTTACACTGTCCTGGCATTGTTCCATTGATGAGGTATGGGTACATATGTTTGGGCTGTCACCCAAGAAGTACCACCACTACAGCAGAAAAACTTGTCTGTTGCATGTTTCGTGTCTTGAATCCTAATCAATCATCCCTAAAATATGCTGCAGTCCTGTATTAGTTTGGTTTTCTGGCATTTCGTGCACAGTTGATTTCTTTTGCTGTGTGACCCAGCACGCTGAAAAAAAACTATCTCTAAAAAGGGGCCCACATACCATTCATTGGCCTCATTATCACTCTATGGTGCCTAGCAGATTGCAGCTTAATTGCAAATAATACTTTTTATAGCATGGTTTTCTAGGAATCGGCAAAGGCAGCATGTGTGTTAACAATTTATATGTTTAATCAGGGTGTGCATCGTTTCCTTTTTACACATCACTTTATATTACTTTGGTGTTGCGCACAGAGGTCTGTAGCAAGACGCAGTGTTGGTCCATTGGTCGTGAGGCGGTGTCGGTCCATCGGTCAGTCGTGAGGCGGTGTCAGTCCATCGGTCGGTCGTTAGGTGGTGTCGGTCCATCGGTCGGTCGTGAGGCGTTGTTGCTCCATCGGTCATCGTGAGGTGGTGTCGGTCCATCAGCTGTGAGGGGAAAATCTGATTCCTGGCCCTTGATACTCATTGCACAGTAACAAACCCGCCTGAGACCTTTGCAATGGCCTACAGTCCATTTACCAAGCCTTGCAAGCGACAAAGATCCATGCAGTGTGAACACAGATCATTCCAGGCAGCATGGGAAGAAGAGTACTTGTTTGTTGACTGGCCAAAGGAGAAAGCCACCTGTTTGCTTTGCAAAGAGAAAGTAAATGTTCTTAAGAGATATAACCTGGAACGGCACTACAAAACTCGACATGCAGGTTATACTGAGAACTTCCCATTGCACTCAAAACTGCGTTCAGCAAAAGTGGCATCATTAAAGCAAACACTTCTTTCCCAGCAGAAGCTCTTCCTTTGCCAAATGAAGGAATCTGAGGCTGTTACAGAAGCATCATTCAAAATATGCTACTTGCTTGCCAAACATAAGAAGACATTCACGGAGGCAGAGCTGGTGAAGAAATATTTCCTATCAGCAGCTGAAATTTTGATTGAAAACTATAGCAACAAATCCAGCATTTTAAAAGAAATCGGTGCATTTCAGCTATCGGATTCCACTTGTGCATGCAGAATAGAGGCAATGGGTGAAAATGTCCAGGAGGAGGTGATCAAAACTGTCAGAGTCACCGTTCTTCAGCATTGCCATGGATGAGTCCACCGATATAGGCGATGTGGCCCAGTTATTAGTTTGGGTGAGGTATTTAGACCAATCACTTCATCCCAAAGAAGAGCTCCTGTGCCTTCTACCACTGCAAGGGCACACAAGAGGATAAGACAAGATATTCTGGGACAGTATCTGCAACTACTTTGAAACACATCACATACCACTGGATACTCTTTTCAGCATCACAACAGATGGGGCTCCTGCTATGGTAGGCCATGACAGAGGCTTTGTATTTCTGCTTAAGAAGAAGCTCACTGGACAGACTGTGATAGACTACCACTGCATTATTCATCAGGAAGTTTTGTGTGCAAAATTAAAGCATGGAGAACTGAATAACGTCCTAAAACTTGCAGTGAAAATTGTTAATTTTATTTGTGCCAAAGCCTTTAACCATAGACTTTTTAAGGCTATGCTGCAGGATTCTGAAGCTGAATATACAGACCTCTTGATGCATACTGAAGTGCGATGGCTAAGCAAAGGGAAAGTTCTGGAGCGGTTCATTGCTTTGCTAACCAAATCAACTTGCTCCAGACCGTTAACTAAATTAATAGCGCTAGAAGACATAGTGGAACTATCCTGAGACATTGCATGTGAAGACATAGCATGTGTAGATACAATTGAACGTTCTATACTTTTAGCTAAGTCTAGAACTTCATTTAAAGTTGGATCTCTACAGGTTAGTAACCTCTCCTGTACTTTTTTTGAATAGCAGCTGTAAACAAATCGGTCACGTAAGGAAATGTTTAACAATGCCCCAAAATTACACTTGGAAGCTAAATGTCTCAAAGCCGAAATAAACTGTTCTACGGATTCATCTGGAGGTTTTTCTTTTTTTTGAGGAAATTGAACCTTTCCAAAAAAATACTAGGTTGCTCTGATAACTTCTTTTCCAGACGTGCAATAACTTCCGCAAACTTATCCCAATCACCAGCAGCCTCAGGACAATGAGGTATTATAGGTAAATTATCAAAAACCTGTTGACATTCTTGCCCCAAATGACTGTTTAAAATGGCTGATTCATGTTTAGCTTCAAAGTCATCAGCACCAAAAGCAATTAAATATTTCATGAAAGAGCATAACCAAATGCACCATTTAACAGCTGGCTTGCCTGGATGAGGTGAGAAAGGAGTAATATTTTCAAAATTTGAGTTCGTCATGCTAATATTAACAAATACTGTAGAGACTAGACTGACAAAAGAAAGAAAGATATATAGATATTCCACTAATAAATGTCTAAACGAAATGACAGGCAATGCAAACTTGAATAGGTGTGCCTGTCAATGAATCAGCAAAGAATAGCCCCTCAGAGTTCACAGGCAATTGACAATGGGAAAGGTGTGCCTGTCACCGAAACACGCAGCAGCAGAGAGCAGCGTGTCGAAGCGCGTTCTCGTTGGCAGGAAATCGACAATTGAGAAGGTGTGCCTGTCACCGAAACACGCAGCATCAGCGTCTCAATTTCACAAAGAAATCCAGTATAAATCCCACAATGCCAAGCGGCATCCAAAAATTGACACAGTATGAGCGCAGCATCTAAAACGTGCGCATGTGCTATGATATCAATACCAGGAAGTGCCACTCGAAAATTCCTTTGAACGCCGCTCGAAAACTCCATTGAACGCCGCTCCGACAAGGCTCCACGAAACCCCGGCACAGTAGATCACGTCGACGTCCAGCAACGGCACTCCCAGACACACAACAGATGGAGTCTGTAAGTAATCCAATAGTAAATTATACTGCCTGTCGGTGCCAGTGAAACACTCCCAAGATGGTTGCAGGCTCAAATCGTCCAAATGTTTTCTCGACGTCGTCATATATGTTGTATGGGGAAACACCCGCTTCAGCATGTAGAGAAATAATCTAAAGAAGGAAACATTGTAGTCATGTAATCTGCTTTATTACTTCCATATCTTACGATCCCGCAACCCGTGCAACTGTAGTCTTCAAGAGGAAAACATTAAGGCCCTCATTACAACCCTGGCGGTCGGTGTTAGAGTGGCGGTAATACCGCCAACAGGCCGGCGGTAAAAAAAATTGAATCACGACTATGGCGGAAACCGCCAACATAGACAGCCACTTTAACACTCAGACCGCCACGGTGGTAGAAACAAACACTGCGGTCGTAACCGCCAACAGACAGGTGGAAGACAAAGTACCGCCCACAGTATTTCAACACGCCTATCCGCCACCTTTTCTGGGGCGGAACCAACGCTATCAAAAGCATGGCGAAAACAGTACACAGAAGGGAAAACACTCACCTCTCGACACCCAACGAGGAACCAGGACGCCATGGAGCCCGAACTACAGGTTTTACCTATGCTGCTCTTCCTCCTGCTTTATCAGGAGCAGGACAGACGCCGTCGATGACCACGGTGAGTACTGCACCTACAACACAGGGGAGGGGGGAAAGAGAGTGACACACACATGCAACACGCAATACCCCCACCCTCACCCACAACACCATACACACAAATACATGCAGCAACATTACATATATACCTCTCACCCCCTGGAAGAAGGCAAGGACAAAAGGAAATGATTGTAACCAGTGTAATCACGAAACATCTGATAGTCAAAAATCAAAATTCAGTATATACAAATATGTACACCAACTACACAAGTCCGGATAGTGTACAAATCATAGTCCGTGGACCACTGGTCCCAAAATGTATGGGCGAAGCCCACACTAGATACCTGACTGGAAACGGAGAGAGCACTGCTGGGGCATCAGACCGAAAATATACAGGCACTTCAGGGAGAGGGGGAGGGGGGCACCTCAGCCAGATGAACGCACAACGCCACTGCTGCACGAGGGGGCTCCATGCCCATTGCTGTATCCTGGGAAGGGCAAAGCCACAGTCTCTCAAGTCTCTCCAGTGGGTGGTTTGCCTACTGCTTTATCCTGGGGAGTGCAAAGCCACAGTCTCTCAAGTCTCTCCAGTGGGTGGTTTGCCCACTGCTTTATCCTGGGGAATGCAAAGCCACAGTCTCTCAAGTGGATGTATCTCTCCACTGGGTCTGGAGGGGGCCTGGTGCACAGAGTGCTTCATCCAGCCAAGGACTGAGGTAGTGGATGTATCTCTCCACTGGTTCTGGAGGGGGCATGGTGCCCAGAGTGCTCCACATGCAGTGTGGCCGGTACAATTCCCTCACCTGGGTGTGTGTGCCACGAGATTGGCGAGGTACTGGTAGCATGATACGCCATGGAGGCAGCGACATACCCCACACTGCTGCAGCTTCGCCTTCTGCCTGCAGGTGCAAACAGTGATGGAAGTCATACCTCATGGAAGCTGCCCAGGGTCCAAGAACTCTCCTCCAGCCTCGGACGACTGACCACTAGGGATGGTAGCCATTCCAGCGGTGGTGCCACTGTCCGAGTACGTCGAGGGGCCGGTGGCAGTGCTTGCGGTGGTGTCTGTGGCGGCGGTGCTTGGGGCAGTGTCTGTGGCGGCAGTGCTGGCGGCAGTGCATGGGTCAGCACCTGCTGAGGGACACAGCAGGACGTTTCCTGCAGCCTCGGATGGCTGCCCACTGGGGAAGAGGCTGGGGACTGTCGCTGAGGCTGTAGACGTGCCGGTGCAGGTGGCGGTTGTGGTGGCGGGGCAGATATCAGTGTTCGCCGCCTTACAGGTTGGTGTGGTCCTGGACAGAAGGTGTGACACTGGTCCCTCAGTCGGTGCCACCATGCCCTCTCCTGACCTGCTCTTCTGCTTTTGGCCCTTCCCCACCTTTGACGGTGCCGCAGTTGTCTTGCCACTATCCCCGTTTGTTTTTGCTGAGCCCTTGGTGGCTGGTAGTTTCGGCTTCTTCCTTCGGGATGTGGGCACCTTTTTCACCTCGGCAGGTGGCGGAATGTCCATGCCCTCGCTACGTGGCACACTGGCAGCCCTGACAGGTGGCGCACTCGATGACCCTGCAGTTGCTGGCACCACTGTGCCTGGGGATTTGGTAACTGAGGTGCTGGGCTGGGACCTGGAAAGCCTGGCCCTAGGGGAAGGACGGGGGGGAGGTGAAGGGAAGAGGTCAAGGGTTGCCAGTAAACGTTTTTCAGACACACTGGGACGGGAAGATGGAGGGGGTTTGGGAGTGGAGGAAGAGGTAGTGGTTGTAGGAGGGGTACGTCTGGTGAATTTGGGTCAAGGTGCATGGGCCGGAGGCTGTTGTGCGGTGGATGGCTGTTGGGTGGGTGTGTGCCTGCGCTTGTGTACTTTGGGAGGAAGGCTCACAGACACACTGGGAGAGGACACAGCGGATGTGTAAATGGTAGTGGGGGTGGTGATTGCACGTGAGCGGTGTGTGGTGATGGGCGTGCTGGTGATGGAGGTAGTGGCTGAGGATGTAGTGCATACAGGTGTGAGTGGAGACGAGACAGGGAGGGAAGAGGAGGACGTGGAGGAGGGGGACACAGTGGAGGCTGTGGATGTTGCTGTGTCTGCATGGAGATGGTGCTTGTGTGAGTGCCTGTGGAATGTGTGGTGCTTATGTTTGCCTGATCCACTCTTGTGTTTTGATGTCTGTGCATGCTGGTCTGGTGGTGTGCTTGGGATAGGCTGAGGTACAGGGGATTGGGTCTGGGTGGAGGAGGTTGGAGGGGGAAGGCTGGACACAGGGACAATGGCTGCCATCAGTGCTGAGGCCAGAGCCTGAAATGCTCTCTGTTGGGCCGCCTGGCCAGAATGAATGCCCTCCAGGTATGCATTTGTTTGTTGCAAATGCCTCTCAACACCCTGGATGGCATTCAAAATGGTAGATTGCCTAACAGTGAGGGATCTCAGGAGGTCAATAGCCTCCTAACTGAGGGCAGCAGGGCTAACTGGGGCAGGGCCTGAGGTGCCTGGGGCGAAGGAGACGCCCACCCTCCTTGGTGAGCGGGCACGAGACACATGCTGAGGTGCTGCTGGGAGGGCAGTGCTGGTAGGGGGGGGGTGGCGGCTGTACCTGTTGATGCGGTGGGCACAGAGGTGCCCATCACCGCAATGGAGCTCCCATCAGAGGAGGAGTCGCTGTCACTGGTGTCTGCTCCTGTCCCCGCCGTGGAGCTCCCCTCACTCTTCGTCCCACTGGTGGCTTCAGACTCCGTTGCTTCACCCTCCAGGGCCAAGTGGGTTGCAGCTCCCTCCTGCTCCGGTGCCAATGCTCCGCCGCCTGATGATGCTATTGCACACAAGAACAGGGAGACCACAAAAAGGGGGGGGAAAGACAGAAGAAAAACATGTTCAGTGCATGCAACATCCCTACCGTTGGCAGACACAACACACAGGGAGCAGCCCTCTGCACTACACCATGCACTAACAGTTCCTAGAAATTTCACCTGACCATGGGGTACGAGGCCTAAGCCCAACTGCTGCACACCTGGAAGTCACCGGAGCCTGCCTAGGTGTGGATGGCTCTTACCACTAGTGGGGTTGGGGTGCCACATAACCTGCCTCACAAGGGACCTTACCTACCAAGTTCGCCCTGGCCTAGGGGAACCCACTGCCCACCTCCCCACCCAGACACTTCGTTATGCACGCAGTCAGCTGAATGTGAGTGTACTCACACTCTTGTGGCTGCTGTGATGCCCTCAAGCTCCCATCCAACTCCGGATACGTCACCGCCAGGATCCCGTACATCAGGGGGGTCATGGTGTGACGGGCACTCCTTCCACATTGGGAGGCCATCCCCAGCTGGGCCTCTGCCGTTTTCTTGCTCCGGCGGTGAAGGTCCTCCCATCTTTTATGGCAGTGGGTGCTCCGTCTGTGGTAGACCCCGAGGGTCCAGACGTCCTTGGCGATGGCACGCCAAATACCCTTCTTCTGGTGGGTGCTGACATTGAGGAATGGTAAAGGGGGAAAGGAAATTACTCACCCGTCAGGACCGTCATACTCATTGCCCACCAGTTCCCTCCCATGCCCTGATGCACATACACTCACCATCCACACATGCAGGCCTCAGCCCCCTCATATAGCTTCCATCCACACCACTCAAAACAGGCATTGCCCACGCAGCATGATCCCAATGTACTCACCTGTTTGTCTGGAGGACCGTACAGTTGTGTGTACTGGGGGAGGACCCCATCCACTAGTTTCTCCAACTCCTCCGAAGTGAAGGCAGGGGCCCTTTCCCCAGACACATGAGCCATCGTCGCTTCCAGACACAGGTCAAAGCAGCACTTGCAGTGTAGGTCCTCTCCTGTTGAAGGTCAGGTATCAAGTGAGTGCACAGACAGAAAACGGCAGTCACGTCCGCGGCGGTGCGTACCGTCACCGCCGGTGTACATCGTAATTGGCTCCTGGGACCCATAGTGCCCAATGTTAACCAGTGCATAATTGCGCTGCTGTCTTCGACCGCCCACCGCATCTGTGTACAACGCCAGCGCAGTTACCTCATATCCCCTTGTCCCACCTTACAGGTCAGGCAGCCGCCATTTCAGGGGGCCACATGGGATGGATAAAAACTGCGTCACACCTATCTAGACCAGGAATACAGATAGATACCGGCACATTGCAGATTAACATGTCTGCTGGGGCAGGTGATGAGATGGCGGCATTCTCCGGTGTACAGACCCCTGGTGGACCTGTCGATAATGGAAGAGAGACACATCATAATCACATACAGACTTGATCGTGCAACAATCCTGAAACTGTGTGTCCAGTTGGAGCCTGACCTGATGTCAGCTATCCGCCATCCCACAGGGATACCCCCTCTAATGCAGGTCCTGTCTGTACTTCATTTCCTGGCCAGTGGGTCTTTTCAAACAACAGTGGCCATGGCATCAGGGATGTCCCAGCCAATGTTCTCTAACATGTTGTCCAGAGTGTTGTCTGCCCTGCTGAAACACATGCGCAGCTACAACATTTTCCCTCAGGTGGCGGATTTGCCCACAGTGAAAGGTGACTTCTATGCCCTGGGACATATCCCCAACATCATTGGTGCTATTGATGGTACACATGTGGCATTTGTCCCCCCCCCCACAGGAATGAACAGGTGTACAGAAACTGGAAAAGCTACCATTCGATGAATGTGCAGAAAGTGTGTTTGGCAGACCAGTACATCTCCCATGTGAATGCCAAGTATCCTGGCTCTGTGCATGACGCTTACATTTTTAGAAATAGCAGCATCCTTTATGTGATGGGGCAACTCCTGTGGCACTGTGTGTGGCTAACAGGTGAGGCCAAGGTCCCAATACAGTTGACATAGGTGTCTGGGTATGGGGTTGACCCTAAGGGTTAGTGTGTGTCTAACAGTTGTTGCTCGACATTTGCAGGTGACTCTGGTTACCCCAACCTGTCATGGCTACTGACCCCAGTGAGGAATCCCAGGACCAGGGCAGAGTAACGCTACAATGAGGCACATGGGCGAACTAGGAGGATAATAGAACGCACCTCCGGCCTCCTGAAGGCCAGATTTCGGTGCCTCCATCTGACAGGTGGTTCCCTATACTACTCACTGAAGAAGGTGTGCCAGATAATCGTGGCCTGTTGTATGCTTCACAAGTTGGCTTTGCGACGCCAGGTGCCTTTTCTGCAGGAGGATGGGCCAGATGGTGGTTTTGTGGCAACTGTGGAGCCTGTGGACAGTGAAGAAGAGGAGGCAGAAGAAGAGGATATCGACAACCGAAACAACATCATCATGCAATACTTCCAGTGAGACACAGGTAAGAAGATGTAACTGCTTCCCACATCTCATACTATTGTTGGAGCTAGCATAAGTCTGTCATTTTCACTCAGTGTATGGACCCTGACTTGTCACTTTGACTTTCCATTTCACAGATCTGGGTCCCACTTTGTGCCCTCTGCTATGTTTCCTCCTGGCCTACAGCTGTGTTACATTGGTATGTGAACAAGTAAATTGACATTGCTATATTCCATAGATATTGCAATTACACATTTGTGAAAGCACAGACTGACTCCAGATTGTTTTGTGATTGAAGTGTGTTTATTCCTGTGCAAATAAGTGGAGGGGGTTGTAAAATGGGCTGGGGTGATGGTGGAGGTATGTCCATGGCAGAGTCCAGTCTATTTGTTTCACAGGTGCATTGACCAAAGGGGCATTGGAATTGGAGCAATGGCAGTTTAAGGATGGACAGGGTGACATAGTGGGACAGAAGGGTGACATTCAGGGGGGGTCTTATTTCCTGGCTGGGGTCTTGGCAATGTTCTCTGTCTTGTTCCTGGATCTCAGGGACCGTTTTCAAGGTGGTTCTCCATCTGCAGGGGGTAGGGTGCTGGTGGGCTGTTGTTCCTGTGGTAGTGCCTCCTTTCCACTAGCGTCGGCGGCGGAGGTGGAGGGCTGTTCATCATCCAGGCTAGTGTCATTGGCCCGTTGGTGTGCCACTGTGTCCCTCCTGGTGTTGAGAAGGTCTGCCAGCATCCCTGCAATGGTGACCAGGGTGGTGTTGATGGACTTCAAGTCCTCCCTGATCCCCAGGTAGTGTTCCTCCTGCAGCCGCTGGGTCTCCTGAAACTTGGCCAGTACCGTGCCCATTGTCTCCTGGGAATGGTGGTAAGCTCCCATGATGTTGGAGAGTGCCTCGTGGCGAGTGGGTTGCCTGGGCCTGTCCTCCCCCTGTCGCACAGCAGTCCTCCCAGCTTCCCTGTTATCCTGTGCCTCTGTCCCCTGAACCGTGTGCCCACTGCCACTGCCCCCAGGTCGCTGAACGTCCTGTGTTAGTGGGGTTGCCTGGGTTCCCTGTAGTTGTGGACACACTGCTGATTGGCGTGTCCTGGGGACAGAGAGGTAGACCTGCTGGGTGGGTGCTGTGCTGGTGTTTCCTGAGGGGGGAGGCTCTGTGGTGGTTTGTGACTGTGTCAGGGGAACCGACTGTCCCGAGGTCCATGATGGGCCGGGCTGGTCATCTTGATCCAGGCGTGCAGAGCTGCTGTCATCACTGTGGGTCTCTTATGTGGGGGGGCTGGATATGTCTGGCACTTCCTGTCTGGTGACGTTGGGTA
This sequence comes from Pleurodeles waltl, assembly GCF_031143425.1. NCBI lineage: Eukaryota > Metazoa > Chordata > Amphibia > Caudata > Salamandridae > Pleurodeles > Pleurodeles waltl. The sequence continues at coordinate 821,978,632 of NC_090450.1, read as the reverse complement.
TGGGTCCTGTTTGGGTGTAAATGCATAGTTATTGTATGTGTGTGTGCCATCTTGTGCAATGGGTGAGTGACCCTCTACTCCTGTGCTTGCATAATTGCCTTGGTCCTTGTGTGATTGGTGATTTTGGGGCATGAGTGAGTCTCTGTACTGGACATGCTTTGGTGATGGGTGTCCATGCATTGGTGTTACATGCAGGGCTTGGTTTGGGGATGTATGGGTTGTGTTAGTGGGGTATCTGTGGGTTGTCGGAGTGATGGGTATGAGGGTAAGGGGTAAGGGTATGTGATGGTATGCAGGTGGGGTGTGGGGGATAAAGTAGTTAAGATATAACTTACCAGAGTCCAGTCCTCCTGCTACTCCTGTGAGGCCCTCAGGATGCATAATTGCTAAGACTTGCTCTTCCCATGTTGTTAGTTGTGGGGGAGAAGGTGGGGGTCCACCGCCAGTCCTATGTACAGCAATCTGGTGTCTGGATACCACGGAACGTATCTTCCCCCGTAGGTCGTTCCACCTCTTCCTGATGTCATCCCGCGTTCTTGGATGCTGTCCCACTGCGTTGACCCTGTCGACAATTCTGCGCCATAGCTCCATCTTCCTTGCAATGGATGCACCTGTGATCCGAATAGCTGTGGCTCTACCCGGACGATTTCCTCCACCATGACCCTGAGCTCCTCCTCAGAGAACCTGGGGTGTCTTTGAGGTGCCATGATGTGGTGTGGGTGATGTGTGAGGTGGTGTCTGTTGTGGTGTGTGAGGGGATGTGTTGGTGTGTGTTGTTTGAGGTGTGTGGATGTTGTGTAAGTGATGGTGTTGTGTGTCTGTGGATGCTGGTGTTGTTTTAGGTAGTCTCTCTCTCTGGCCTTCTTTCTAAATTTTGGTAGTAAGGGTTTGTGGGTGATGTTTGTGTGTGTTTTATATTGGATTGGGTGTGTGGGTGTGATGTGTGTATGTGTATCAGATGTGTGTATTTCGAATTGTCCAATGTGGTTGTGTTATGTAAGTGTGTGTATGTTTTGAGCGCTGCGGTGTGAAACCGCCAATGGATTACCGCGGTTGAATGACCGCCACGTTGATTCGTGGGTCGTGATAGTGTGGTCGTATTCCTGTTGCCGTGACGGTGTCGGTTTTGGTATCTCCAGTTTATCACTTACCTTTGGTGTGGTGGACTTGTGTGGGTGTCTGTATTGTGGCGGATTCCGAGCTGTGGGTCATAATACCTGTAGCGGAATTCCGCGGCCGCAGCGGTATGTTGCCGGTCTTCTGCACGGCGGAAAGCGGGATTTACCGCCAGGGTTGTAATGAGGGCCTAACTCTTTAACCAAAGACACAGCCACATGCATTGCACATAGGAATGTTTCTCGAATATAAACAACACACAAGACATATTCAAATTTAAAAGGCAACAACAAACAACAGCATTAGAATGCATCCTCGAGCACACACAAACATGAGAGGGCTCGGGTGAAACACCCAGAACAACAACAATAAAAGCACCCTACAACAAAACTGGCCTTTTTGAAGTCTGCCCCTTCTGTTCATACAGAGTCTTCTCTTTACACACTGCCCTCTCGACACCCTACCTCTTCTGCTGACATTCTGCCCTCTCTGCCCCTTGTGCTCACACCACCCCCTCTCTGCGCTTTTTGTTTACACACTGCCCTCCTAGGCCCTTCTCTGCTGTATGTCCCTTGTGTTCGCACACTGGCCTCTCTGCCAGTTCTGGGCCTTTGCTGTCCTCTACGGTCCCTCCCCCCTTACATGCATACTGTACCTTCTGCTCATACTGCCCTTGTCCCTGCCACTTCTGCTAACACACTGGCCTTTCTGAAGCGTTCTGTTCACACACTGTCTTCTCTGTTTTCTCTTTACATGCTGTCCCCTCTGCACCCTACCTTCTCGACACAGGCTTCCCTTTCCGCTCCTTCGCCTTACACACTGCTTCTTCTTTCCTGTCACTTCTGCTCACATGCTGCCCTCTCTGCACACTGTCCTGTGTGCTCACACTGCCCTTTCTGCTCCTGTCCCCTATGCAAATACACTGCCCCTTCTGATCCCGTCTATTCTGCGGGCACACTGCCCTCTGATCCCTATGCTCATAGGTTGCAGTCTATGCTCCAACACTGCCTTTGAAGCCCATGCTGCTCACACACGGCACAATCTCATTCTGTCCCATCTAATTATTGTCCCCTCAGCTCCTACCCCACCCTCATTTGCATATTTCCGTTCTCCGTAGGGTGTCCAACTGTACTGCATTTTATAGGTTTGTTCAGCAATCATGGCTTCTGTTCTGCCTGCTGCAAAGAGGAATTGTGGGACCCCCACTCCTCCCCCCATTGTTCCACATTTTGGTTCCACTTCACGTTTTATCCTTTCAAAAGACAAGCAACTCAAATTCTTCCATCCCTTTATGAGCTGTGAAAAAGGTACATAGGCGTGTGTGTGTGAGGCAGGAGCCCTGCATGACGTAGCTTCAGGACACATTCAGCTACTGAGTTGCCCATTATATTACAAGACGCAAGGCTCATACTGTGCAGCCCTTTTCTTACAGTTTATTCATACTGTACTTAAACACAGCTACAACGCACTCAGTTCTCTTCACCAAAACAGGAAGTGTAAACACAAAAGAAATACAACATCACACTATAAATAGGGCAATCCCGTGAGTCACTTACTTTATTCTTCCTTCTGAGATACTTTTTTTCTCATTGGATTGCTGTTATGTGTGTTGAATCTTGGCGCTTGAAGACTCCGTGTTAGTTTGAGGAGCACTACTTTGTAGCTACTTGTTGGAGTCTTGCATGTGTTCTGAGAGCAGACTTGATTTACTACTGATGTTCTCAGAAGCTTCCAGGCCATTGTCCATTTCACTATGACTTCAGGCCATTGTCAGTTTAAAGGGGGGAGGGGGAGAGTGTTACTTTGTATCAGCAGGAGGTTCTTTAAGGACATTGTTAGTTTCGGTCTGACTTGGGAGAGTGTTACCTCTTATGAGCAGAACACCTGCTTCAGATGAGTCAGTTTTAGTTTGACTTGGGAGTGTTACTTCGTGACAGAGCGTGTTGGCGTTGTGGGAGATGTTCTCGACCATGTTATATCAATTACTCTGTATTTCTGTCGCAAATGCTTATCTTCTTTGAACAGACTTATTTCAACTCAGTGTTTGGTTTAAGGGTGAGGTTCTGGGTTAGTACTGAGATGTCAAGGGTTTGAGCCTGCCTGCATACTGGAAGATTTCAGTGAAATTCAAAATTCATTTTCTTTGCTCTATTTTTATTTTCCAAATGTTTATTTGCACATTCAATGTAAAGTTGTGGCTAAAACTGTGTGGTTTTAAAAGAGGTGTTATCCCTTAGTATATGTTTTTTATACACCAATAACTTTAACTGATTTGCATTTCACTGTTTGAGGGGGTTCATTTCTCTAAAGTAGGAAAACAAATCATGAGTAATGACAACAATAATGAAAATACTATTAATGCCACTGAGAATGAGGAAGAAATTAAAAACAAATTGACTTTCTTGAAACGTTATTGTCCAATTCAATAAGGAAAGCAGCATCTACCTCTTTTAATACTGTGACAATTCATATAGGAAACTCAGGGCCTCATTTTGAGTTTGGCGGGCGGCAGAGGCCGCCCGCCAAACCCTTTCAGACGGAAAACCACCACTCTGGTTTTCTGCCCGCCTGCCCAATTAGGAGTTTTCCGCTGGGCCAGCGGGCGGAAACAGAGACACCAAACTCCCTGGCAGCCTCATGGGTAAACAAAATAATGAAAAATAAGAATATTGTGCAGAATGATGAACAGGAGCTTGCTAAGTTTGACAGTGGTTTAATTTCACATACTGATATGGATTTAAATACTGCTTAAGATGATTGGGAGTTGAAAAGGGTTGCTGGTCACAAGAGACAATACAGTGACATTAACTATGATGATAATTGGAATGCTCAAGATGATAATTCTACTATGACAAAGAGGTTGAAAGCAGAGAAACCACAAACTATTATGTTGGATATGAGGCCAATCCTATGTTTGGACCCAGGTTTCTCCAGCACCCCAATTCAGTAGAGTAGTTTCTGTATCCATTCCTGGATGTCTATGTTAAAACAAGGGTTAGGACTCCCTTGGACAGGGCAACCAGGGCTAGGATGAAGGCTGAGTGCCCCAGACCCTCTATTTCAGATAAGGTGGACGTTAAATGACCCTATAATTCTAACCTTTTTGTGCAGGGGGGCAAAGAGGAGAGTTGACAGGGTGGGGCCTCCTGCAGGACATTCTAAACAATGCAAATTCAGGGTTGTCTCACGAGAGGAGAAAATAATTGCTCTTAAGAATAGACTCTAAAAAGTGGGAACCCAAAGTAAGAGTTATTTCCCTTCCCTCTGCGAAAGTAATTGGCAGGTCAGCCGTATTTGTGCAAAATTGGGAGTTTATGTCAAATGATTTATGGGTTTTGCAGACAGTGTGAGGGGTTCAGAATAGATTCAAATGCCATTCTGGTACAATGCAAACTCCCTACCCTGATACAATTCTCACATGAGATCGGATTTCTGTAGAGATCCAAGATTTATTGTCAAAAGGGTCAATAGGAAAGCGTTACAGACATCCCGGGGGATTTGTCTGCAATATTGTTCTAGTTCAGGACAAAAACAAAAAGTACAGGCCAGTGTCAAATGTAACAGAACTCAATTACTTCCTTTTGGTTCAGGCATTTCTTCAATTTTATTTTCAGTGCTAAATTTACAGGTTCAGGGTCCTACCACTTGGTCTGTCGTCTGCCCCATGGTGTTTCGCCAACTTCTTAAAGTCAGAGGCAGCCAACCTCAGAAATCAGTGAGTAAGAATCGTAGTATAACTGGACAATATGATATTTCTGGGCCAACAGAAGGATGCACTGATAAGCAAGGTACAGGAAGCAGAGAAACTGACTTAAACCCTGAGATTTATAATAAATGTGGAGAAATCAGACTTCTTACCCTCAAGGAGAATACATTTCTTAGAGCTCCTTGTGGACTCAGAGAAAGGTGCTTTCCTCCTTTTGTATTCAAAGATAAAAGTGATCAGGAAGGTGCTTGAGAGGGATGTTAGCTCAGTTTCAGATCTCCCTCAAGCAATTGCTGAGTCTGGTGGGTCTCACCTTTGCACTTATTCCAGCGGTCTTTCCTGGCCCCCTTCCCTACAGAGCATTACAGCAGTTCAATATCCTGTTCAGAGGAGCCCACCAGGACTCTCCTTCACAACTGGGAAGGAGAATCTGCAATTTTACTACACGACCAGCGTCTTGTAATAGAATTGCATAAAACAAGACCTTAACGAAGGGGTAATCTTCGGTCTCCCAAGAATAGGGGACTTCACTTTCCCTTTCTTCCCCAACTTTGCTCCCAAGTTACTTTTCCCCGACTTGGAGGGAGGAAATACACTGCTCCCTTCCTCTTTTTGTCCTAAAAGAAACCCTTGTTGTGCCTTTTCCACCAGGGTATTCTCTTCACACTCTTCTGGCACCCCCCTCCAGTCCTCACTCTTACTTTTGGTGCTGCCCTCTGCTTCAGTGGCACATACAACCTTTCTCCCCCGAAGGCTTTTCTATTCTCGCCTCCTCCCACCTCCTGATGAGCACACTACTTCCACCTCCTGTGCTCATGGGGTTTGGCTGGCGAAACCTCCTCCCCTCTCCCCGATTCCTGTCGTTCCATCAGCTGCACGTTCGGTCACCATCAGCACCCTGCTTGTGCTGAGACTGCCGCTGATTTGACCGCCTCAGGGAGGGAAGCGCCCGACGGACGAATGGCTCTTCCTGAGCTCCAGGACTGCGCATGCCAAGACCACAGTAACTTTGGAGCTGCCCCCACTCTCCTCCGTGCCACAGATAAACCAGCACATCCGAGCGCCTCACTCCCCTCTCGCACCCTCTGGCCAGGCCCCTCCGCTCATGCTCAGTGACCTGCCTCTTTGAGAGCCGCCATGTTCCCCCCTTGGTCACTTGGAGTCTCTTGCCAAAACGGCGTTTGATAAGGACACTGAGGTTCAAGAGGTGGAGATGACAGTGGCTGTGGAAAGTGGTGAAAAAACAAAAGGAAAGAACCCATTCCTAAGTGTAAATTTGGAGGGTCAAAATTAACTGGCCGGGAGACTCTCTCTGTAGAGAGCTCCTTAAGCAGGGTTGAGGCACAGAAGGAAAACAAGGTACAAGATCAAATGCAGGCCACGATGATGGAGGAAGTGGCTCACACTAAAAAGAGCTCCCCGATAGAAGGTATGATTGCAAAGTTATCGGAGGAGATTAAAAAGGGGTTTTCGGTGTCTGAAGCTAACCAAGCCAATATGAGAGGCCTGTGAAATACTGGAAAAAAATTGATTTGTTGGCTAAAAGAACCAGGTATTGGAAGATACAGTGGAAGTTTTGAAGGGTGACGTACAGTCGAATAAGCAGGGGTTACGACAGCTGAAAGTTAACAAGCAAGAATTGCAAGATAAGCTGGAACGGTTAGAGAATGCGGCAAGGAGAAATAACTTGAGAATTCTTAATATACCAGAGGGAGTGGAAGGAGACAATATTAAGACATATATAGCTTCACTTATAAATAGTGCACTGCAGTTGGATGAGACTGATATGGATATTGTTGCAGATATTCAGAGGATTCATAGGGACCCCTTCAAGAGAGATCCCGGTAAAAAGAAGCCGCGTACGATTTTGGTAAATTTTCAGACCTATGCATTGAAAGAGAAGATTTTGTTAAAAGCATTAAAACAAAAATCACTAAAAGGGAAGGACTTCTCTTTTGAAGTTAGGTCGGATCTTGCCAGAAGTACTCTTAATAAACAGTGGGAATTGGGGAAACATCTTGTGGACTTCAAGAAATGAGGTGTTACAGCGCAACTTACATTCCCAGCCTTTCTGCATGTGATGTACAATAACAAGATGTATAATGTGAGAGATCAAAAACAGCGGATGAAATATTAGAGACCATTAGGAATGGAAAATCCTAGATGAGAAGGTTTGGTTCACTCTCTCACAATCCCCTGGCCAAATATCCCAGAGGAGCTCTAAAAACCAGGCACATCATCCAGTCTATAAGGAGACAGGGATGGGTTCCCTATGGATGGGGTGTGGGAGGGTCATGGGGCGAAGTGGAGAGGGAGCACAGGGTGGGGAGCATTAGGGAGAAAAAGAAAAAAACATTCACTTTAGGCATATTAGATGGCAAAATCACTTGGAAAAAAAACATGAATGATGATATGAAACGGGGGAGATAGTAGGCTGTTGCAAATTATGACATGGAATGTGAACGGGCTGAGAATTAGAGGAAGGAGAAACAGAATTTTGCAGTACCTGAAGGATGCCCTGGCACATATTACAATCTTGCAGGAGACACATCTGACCGGAAGGGAATGTTCAAAATTGTTTAAAGCTCCAAATTGGGTTCAATACTTGGTGTGTATGGAAAATTATTCTAATATTAGGGGGTGGCTTAGTGATTAAGCAACAGAATAATGCAGTAGTGTTGAATGTAGTTTCAGAAAACGCCGGACAATGGACCATAGTCAAGCTTCAGGTATAAGATACAACATACACGGTAGTTGGGTTTTATGGCCCAAACTGCAATGACTTAGATCCGATGAGGAAGATGTTTTTCCATCTTTTGGATTTTTCTGACTGGGTTATTATGGCCGGGGATTTCAATGTGCTGATGGATAATTTGGACAAATCATCGAGAGCGAGGCTTACATCCGTGCCGAAATCTCAGTGTTTGCTCAAGACAAAAATAAGAGAATTTGGTCTGTGTGATATTTGGAGAGTGAGACCAGGAGCGCAACAAGTTTTCTCATTTAGAAATGAGAAATATGGCCACGCCTCTAGGATAGATTACTTCCTGATAGATCAAGGGTTGGTGGAGGCAGTTGACAAAATAGTTTATTTGGCATCACATTTCTCAGACCACTTGGCGGTGGTACTAACAATAAAACTTGCTACAAGAAGGGAGATGAGAAGGTGGACATTAGATCAATCTCTGTTGCTGGAGAATGATGTGGTGACACAATTGCGTATCAAGACAGAAGAGTTTTTTAAATTTAGTTTAGGATCCTCCCCTATCTATGTGGTGTGGGACACCTTTAAGGCATTGATAAGAGGTAAAAAAAACAAGCCTTACTATTTTTAGGAAAAGGAAGTATAAGATGGAAGTGAGCACGTTAGAAGCAGAATTGCCCGAATGTAACCACTTAGAAAAGGATGGGGTGGAATCTTTTGATAAATTGGAAGGTAAGAAGAGGTGGTTTAAAACGCATTTGGAGGAGGTACTACAGATGAGGTTAAAAAAAGATGTGAAGCCAGCAAATTAGCCCATTTTGAATATGGAGAGAGTGCGGTGGAACTACTAGCATGGAAAGCTAAGATAGAACAGACCAAAAACAATATTAGAGAGATTTCCGGCCAAATGGGAGAGAAATGGGCAAATAGTAATGACATAAGGAAGGCCTTCCAACTGTTCTTTTCAGGGTCAAGTAAGGAAGATATAGTGGTAACAAAGGAAGGGGTAGAAAGCTGTGTAGGTACAGATATATTACCCAAAATTACAGCCAAAGAGAAGGAATTTATGAATAAAAAATTACTCTGGGAGAGATTAAGGCTGCTCTCAGTGTAGGTAAGGGAGGTAAAGCGGCAGGTCCGGATGGTACCAGGATAGAATTATATAAGGTATTGGGGGAAATTATAGTGTCATTTATGCCAGCTCTATTTGAAGAGATTTATGATAAAGGGGGGAGTCTTCCAGAATCATGGAATGATACAATAATAACTTTGGTTCCAAAGCCAGGTACAAATCTGTGTAGATGTGAGTCATATAGACCAATCTCGCTGTTGAATTCTGATTATAAGATCTTCGCTAAGGTGCTGGTGGAGAGGATGAATGGGGTGGTAGGTGATCTTCTTCATAAGGATCAGAAAGGTTACACAAAGGGTAGGCATCTTCATGAGTTAACGTCTAGCTTAATAGGGAATATCGACTTGGCAACAACGTTTAGTCTCCCTTTAGCAGCTGTTACAATGGATGCCTCGAAAGCTTTTGATAGAGTGAACTGGGTCTATTTAGCTACTATTTTAAAAGAGTATGGATTTGGGGATAAATTCTGTCAAACGATGGGCCAAATTTGCCTGAACCCTTCAGCTAGGGTGTTGGTGAATGGGAGTCTGACAGCCTCTTTTAAAATAACAAGAGGTACGAGACAGGGTTGTCCACTCTCCAATATTGTTTAACTTGTATATTGAACCTTTAGCCAGAAGAATAAGGCAGGACCAAAGGATTTTACCTTTTTTATGCGGTGGTTGGGAGAAAAAAGTTTCTCTATATGCCGCTGATCTGCTGCTGTATACACAGGTCCTACGTACATCTCTTCCGGCAAGTTTTTGACATAGTTGAGGAGTTTGGGAAAGTATCTGCTTATCAGGTTAATGCGGAGAAGACAGAAATAATGGTGTGGAATCAGAGGACAGAGAGCCCACTTATTAAAACCGAAATGAGATACTGAGGGGTTAAGATTGTACAAGATATTGAGCAGATCCCAGTAGTTAACCTTAAAGACCTACGTATGGAATGTAGTAATTTGATAGGAGGCTGGATGCATCTGCCTCTGTCAATTCTATGTAGAGTAAATCTGGTAAAGATGGTGATTTTGCCTAAGGTTAGTTTTTTATTTAATTCAATCCCGTTGCAATTGGATAAGAAGCTGATAACTAAGATCCAACAGGATATTAATTCATTTGTATGGGCACAGAAGGGAGCAAGAAGTTCATGGAAGATGTTACATAGAAGAAGGGAGAAAGGGGGACTAGCCTTGCCATATTTGCAGTTATACGGTTGGGCCTTTCAACTTAAAAATGTAAGGATGCTCTTTTCCGCCCCTGATATGACAGATGTGGAATACATGTTTAAGGCTATGTTAGGGGAAGTGAAGGGGGCGGCAAACCATTTCTTGTTTAAATTGGGGATCCTAAATCTTTCAAAAAAATCAAACTAAAAGTGCTGAAAGATGTAGCAAAACTATGGTATAGTGTAACATGCATATGCAAGGTAGAATACTTTAGTTGCTGGGCACCTATTTGGGACTCGCCAGGCACACCAGAGTGTCTCAAGGACATTTTGGCTACTCCAATTAAGAATGCGGGGTTTGAAAATTGGGGTGATTTATTTAAGGAAGGCAGCTTACTCCCGTGGGAGGAAATTTGGGCAGGGGCAGGTGGGGATTTGTCAAGATTAAAGTATCTCCAACTGAAAGGATGGGCACAGAAGGGGTGTAGGAGTTTTGGTCTGAAGCATCAGTTAGGGGAGAAGATAATGGGAGGCCATCCCCCAAAAAAGAAGTGGCCATTTGGTATTGGGAGGTGATTGGTGTGGTGGACGGTAATTTAAGTTAGCAGATGATCTGTGAGGAAATTTGTCCCGGGAGTACAGTTGCAGGAAGTGTAGCAGACGTCTATGCGTACCTTGTACTCTGTGGTCAAACCGGATGCTTGCAGAAGAAACCGCTTGTTTCAATGCATAGGGCATATGTGTCACCCTGTAAATTGTCAAAAATTGGGAAGGGAGGAGTGGCCAAATGCGGAAAGTGCAGAATGAAAAAGGCCACAGATGTACATATGTTTGTGGAATGCCCGGAAATACAACTCTTCTGGGAGGCAGTGAGGATAATGATTTCAAATGCTCTGGGAGTTGATATTAAAATCAGCCTTCTTTTAGTTATCTTTGGTAGATTGGAGCATGCTGGAAAGCTAAAAAGTAACATACAGAAATTGCTGTTTTATGCTATATTGCTGGCTAGGTGATACATTTGTAGGAAATGGGTAGGCAAGGTACCCCCTTCTTATATAGAGTGGCTGGAACAACTGGTTTATGCTTTTAGAATGGACACTGCAAGGGGGATCACTAAGGCAAAGAGATTCTGGTTACTGCTTAAAGCTTGGATGGGAAAACACATGGAGACAATATAATACCTTGTCCTATGATTACACTCCTTCTGTTTCTCTTGTAGCTGTTTAACCAGTCCGGTATATCAGCCCCCTGTCTGGGGTATGGTGAGAAAGAGGAAGGCCCTCTTGGCTAAGGCAGCAGGTTGTTTTCCAAGAGTGAGGAAAGACCTGGAGCCTAGGGTGAATAAGGACAACAACAAAAAATCTGTCCCACTTGTATCCGCTCCATTCCAATCTGTCCCACTCCAATCCAAAACAATCTGCCCCACTCCAGTGCGCCACACTCCAATCTGTCCCACCCCAATCAAAAACAGTTTGCCCCTCTCCAATCCAAAACAATACGCCCCAAAGCAAACCAAAACAATCTGCCCCCACTTCAGTCTGCCCTACTCCCATCTGCCCCACTTCAATCCAAAACAAACTGTCCCACTTGTATCCGCTCCATTCCAATCAGTCCCACTTAAATCCAAAACAATATGTCCCACTCCAATGTGCCCCACTCCAGTCTGTCCCACTCCAAACAAAACCAGTCTGTCCCACTCCAATCTGCCCCACTCCAATCCAAAACAATATGCCTCACTCCAATCCACCTAACCCCACTCCAATTCATCCCACTCCCATCCAATCAACCCCACACCAACCCAATCCATCCCACTCCAATCCACCCTAATACAATCTGCCCCGCTCTAATCCAAAATAATCTGTTGACTCCAATTCAAAATAATCTGTCCCTTTCCAACCTGGAACACTCCAGTCTGCCCCATTCCAACCCAGAACAATCTGCCAGACTCAAATCTGACCCACTCCAATCCAAAACAATCTGCCCCACTCCAATCCAAAATGATCTGCCTCACCTCAGTCCAAAACAACCTGTCCCACACTAATACTTTTCAACCTGCCACATTCCAATCTGCCCAACTCCAGTATGTCCCACTTTAACCCAAACAACCTGGACCCCTCCAACCTGCCCCACTACAATGCCAAACAACCCACTCCAATCCAAAACAATCTGCCCTACTCCAATCCAATCCACCACACCCCAATCCAACCCACTCCATTCCAATTCACCCCACTCCAATTCACCCCACTGCTAGCAAGTCCACCCCACACCAATCCAATCCAATCCAGTCCAGTTCAATCTACCCCACTCCAATCCAATACATCACACCCCAATCCACTACACCCCAGTGTAGTCCACCCCACCCTACTCCAGTCCACCCAACTGCTGTCCGATCCACCCTACCCCAATCCAACCCACCCAAGCTCACTCCAATCCAACCCACCCCACTTCAATCATCCCACTCCACTCAATCATCCCACCATACTCCTATTCAAACCACCCCACTCCAATCCAATCCATCCCACTCTAATCAAGTCCACTGCTACCCAATACACTCACCCCACTCCAATACAATCCACTCAGTCCATTCTAGTCCACTCCAAAACACCTTAATCTTCCCCATTTCAATCCAGTACACCACTCTCCAATCTATTCCACCCCTCTCCAATCCAATCTACCTCAACCCACCCCATCACAATCAGTACACCCAAACCTATCCAATCTTCCCCAATCAAACCCACCACACTCAATCCAATTCACCCCATCACACCCTAAAACACACCACTCAGTCCAGTCTACCTCACTCCAGTCTAACCCACTCCATGCCAATCCAATCTACCTCACCTCAGCCCACCCCATCCCACCCCATGCAAATCCAATCTACCTTTCCCCAATGCAGTCCACCCCACCCCAACCCAATCCACCTCCTCTTGTCCACCCCAATTCACCCCTCTCCAATCCACCTCACTCTACCACAATCCAGTCCACCCCATACCAGTTCAGTCCACCACACTCCGATCCAATCCAACCAGACTACCCCACTCCAATTCACCCCACCCCAACACAATCCACTCCAATCCTCTCTAGCCCAATTTAATCCACCCCAACCTATTCCAGTTCACTTCACCCCACTAAAATCCATTCACCCCACCGCCATGCAAACCACCCAACTCCAATCCACTGTAATTCAACACACCCAACCACAATTCAATCTACCCAACCTCAATATAATCCAACCCACCCACCCCAATCAACCCCACCCCAATCACTTCAATCCAAACCAACCACCCAATCCAATTTAATCCATGCCACTCTGATCCACCCCAATCCTATCCACCTCACCCCATTTCAATCCACCCCACTCCACTCAAGCCGCCCCAATCCAATCCACCCCAATCAAATCCATCCCAGTCTACTCTAATCCAATCCACCCCACTACCTCAAACCACATTAACCCACTCCACCCCACTCTATAACACTCTCTGCCACTTAATCCTGCTTCTCTCTACTCAACTCTACGACACTCTAATCCTCCTAATTCACTCTACAACATTCAGACAAATCCGCTCTACAACACTCTACACCCCCACTCCACGCCACCAACCAATAGCCATGCTGAACACAAGCCACACTGGTGTACAACTTGGCAAAACAAAGCCAATAGGTCTTGTATAGGCAAGACTTATTGCCAATGCTTGTTTTAAAAATGCACTTGCTAGCAGGCTACACATAGATTCTACAAACTCCCAATCCTGCCACAAGGGGAGTAGTGGATTACATTGAGATGATATTGCACAAGAGTACGCAATTTGTCCTATTAGTAGGCCAGGATTAAAAACTGTGGGCCAGATGTATGAAGTTCCCGCTTTGCATTTCTCACATAGCAAATTTTAAGAAATGTAAAATGGGATGTATGAAATTTGCAATTCGGTAATAGCGATTTCTTAAAATTCGCAATTGTTATTACCGAATCGCAATTAGGGAATGGGTCTCCATTCATCCCTATGGGCCTATTGGCCCATAGGTGCGAATGGTTTTGCATTTCCCAATTTGCGAGTTCCAGTTAGGAATTCGCAAATTAGGTAATGCAAACCCCAGGGTGCTGGGGGCCTAAGGCCCCCTCTGAGGCACCCCAAAAAAATGTTTGCGGACATGTGAAGCACACACATGCTCTAGGGGCATGTGTGCGCTACATGTCATTTTAAAAAATGCATTTATAATGCATTTTTTTAATTTGCACATACTTACCACCAAATTGGATTTGGTGGTAATTGCATTTCCTAAATGCCCAATTCGCAGTTATGAAATGCTTGATATATGTGCTTTGGAAATAGCAAATAGGAATTCCCTATTTGGAATTTCCTATTTAGTGAATTGCAATTTGCGATTCTGTAAATGGGGTTGCAATTTTAAGAAATCGCTATTTTTGTGATTACTTAAAATTGCACAGCAAATGCCTTTCATACATTTTGAAAGGCATTTTTGCATTCGCAAACGGCCGAATTTTGTGATTCGCACCGTTTGCGAACGCACAATTGCTTGATACATCTGGCCCTATATGCCTCATTCTGCATTTCTAACGAGTCCACTAAACCACAGCTGGGTTGCCAGTGATTCTGATGGCAAGCCTAAGGGGCTGCCCCGTCCCTCCTTGGGGAAATATCACTTTGATAAGAGCCCTTCTTAAATGTAGGATACAGTACTGAATTCACATTAAAAAAAATGAAAATTAAAGGGGAACATTATTAATTAAATCTCATCTAAATTCATACAGCGTTTATTTCCAGCATATATAAGGGAAGTGGTAAATCCGAGAATAGATGTCAACTATACTGGATCCGTGGCTAAAGCGTGGGCACTGGACCAGGCACTGGGGGAGAGTGTGATTACTGGGCAGTGTGTGGGGCAGACACAGATATTTTCTACTGGTGTTTCAAAGTTTAAGACTATTGCATTCCATTGTGTTTACCAGAATTGTTAATTTTCAAAGCTTGCCTCTCAAAAGCTGAAATAGTCCCTTCCCTCAAGCTCTCCAGCCCATATCTTTTAATGTCTCCACACGTGCTAAGTGGCCTGCTAAGTGATGGCAAAACGCTGAACTCTGCCTCTTTGTCACAGCTCACAGAGACAGGGCTGCCACCTGGCCGGTTTTATACCGGCATGGCCAATATTATATTGATGTTCCGGCAGGTACAAAAACTAGGAAATTCACCTAAAGCTGACATTTTCCCCCTTATCAGTACATACATTAAACACTAAATACATAAAGAATGCAATTTAACATGTTTTGTGGAACTGCCTTGATGATCTGTTGCTGATATTTAAAGTGAACAAAAACAGACAGGCCATGTTAAAAATGGCACCTCGGCTGATATATTGCCGGGGCCTGAGGGCCCCAGGGCCGTAGAGAAACTGGCGCCTGTGAAAGGGTTTGTGCGCTTGGGGTCTTGCTGTAAAAACACCATTACTTTGGGGCTGTGTCCAAAAGCTACCTCGGAGTACCCGCCAGCTGAAACTGCCTCACACACGGGAATCAAAATTTACAAATATGGTTCGGGGCTGGAGCACGGAAGGGGTTGGCAGGAAGAGCACGCTGCCGACGGAAACCCAAGAAGGAGCGGCCGTGTAGGCGTGTGAGAGTCAGTGGCTGCTTCGAGAAAGGGGGGGCCTGGGGACCTCGGGGCGGGGGGAGGCATGAGTTGGCTTTCACCTGCCAACACCCCTCGCAGGCTGTGCACAGCGTCAGCCCATCTCTGCTTCGGTCACGAGGAAGGCGATAAAGGGGTCGTAAACTGTCTGCGAGTGACGTGGGATCGGCACAGGGAACTCTAGACTCGAACAAGCCAACCCACAGCGCATTCAGAAAAGGTGAATTCTCCTTTTAACACCGATCTCCGCTTTAAATAAATTGAGGCGCAACAACAAACTCCAGCAGCAAGCTGTACTGCAGTTCGGTAATGGTGTGATTTAGTTTTGATTTTGTCACGTTCTGCATTCCGCAGCATTTTCTCTGAAGTAGATATTTTGAATTTTTTGCCCCTCCCTATCTGTTCCTCTCAACTGGATGGACCGTGGTTAAAAGGCTTAAAGTCACTGGTCGAAGATCATTAAAAAAAAAAGTATGGCTTTTAGGAAAAGCCTCAAAACCTGGCTTTTCGCGAATTAGATTCATTGGGTAGTCTGTGTTCCTTTCTCCTGTATCTCTGGTTTGACTAGCACTTAGATGCTTTTGCCGGAATGCGCTCTACAAATAACTCAATACAATACAATACAATGGAAACTGTGATGCTGCATGCAATGGGGCGGGGTCAGTGAGCGTGGGGGTGGAGTCAAAGGTGTGACCAAAAAAACTAAATATTCTGTACGTTTTTTTTTTTAGGTCTCTTAACTGTCAGGTAGCTACTATACAGTAACACAAAGCTTACATGAAAAAAATGGTACACAGTGGGAAATACACTGCGGTACATTATGAAACCTCTTATTAATGCACTGCAGCGGTCTGTGAGCAACCGTAGAGCCACAGTATTAAATCTTGCTTGGTGCAGTAGAGAACAGTTACTTGTGTATTTTTAATGCTACGAGGTCAGAACCTGCATGAATTTGTAAGTCATTATTTTAAACTTGCATTACGCATAGTTTAATACAGACTGCTACAAAATTCACAAAAACGTTTAAGTTACAATGATTCTTCCAAAATATAGATTTTAGTAATACTCAGACTGTAGGTAATGCAATTTCTTTTGCATAACTGCCCCTTCAAAAAGCGCTACATGAAATTCAGTTTCAATTAAAAGCACCCACTTCACAGCTCAGTTGTTAAACCTTTGCACTTCCAGTAAAAAAAAAATCTTTGTCATCCAAAGCTTTGAGTGAGTCAATTAAAGCCAGTGCAAGTTCCCAAGCGTCCTTTACATTTGCAGATTACCCTATATATTTGTATATTAACTGGTTGCATACATTTGGATTTCTTTCAGGGAATCTGGCACCCTGGCAGGAAGGGGTGTTTATCTTTCTTCCCGGCTTCAAGTTCATAGCACAGCAGACTCACTGCATGACACTTTGGCCGAAGCATTTAAAATATTGGAATTAACCGTCCCAGGACTGTTGTTCTTTTACAAAAAGTAGGGGAACGATAAATCAGTAAAGTAGGGGCACATCGTATCCCTCCGACCCCGCCCAATTCGACCACTGCTTTAAGTGCGATGAAAAAAGTGAGGGATTTCTACAGGGGCGGGGCCTAAGAACCATAATTAAATAACGTTTATTAGAGGCCTAACCTATATAAACCCATAATCAAATAGATGTGGACTAGAGTTGTGTGCTTTTCATGTTTATATGTAGAGCTAGGCCTTAAAGTCACAATCATTGAAATCAACAAGAGTAAGGCCATCAGCAGTTTTTACAGTACCCATTGATGGGATATTATCGAAAGGTCATAATATAGGTCATTTTATAAATTTACCCTGTCTCAAGTTCCTAGTCCATGTGTGAGTAGCTCAGCCAATTCAGGAATTTTCTTAGAATTTTGGGAATTGTAGTCCTAGTTTTATAATGGTTAAAAAAGGACCACAGAGCTCAGCATACAAAGAACAAATCTGGACTTGGTGAGATTCACGGAACTGGGTATCTTGAAAGTTCTGGTAAAATAGAGACAAGGAAAAAAAAATATTATATATTTTCTTTGCTGGTCAGTGAACTTTGTCGACCATATTTCAAGAAAGAGCCAAGTTGGGGGGGGGGCACAAAGCATAGACATGTATTCCTGTTTGTTTCTGGGACAAGTACTAGCACCATCATTTAAAATCAGGAATAAATCTGTTGAGACCGTGTCTGTCTCTGTTCTCAGCTATAAGACTATTGGGTGTCAATCCACACATAAAACTACAGCACGAGAAAGGAACAGGCATTAAAACACAGCTTTATTTCCGAAAAAAACAAGTTCTATTAATCATTATTAATAAATGGGAAAATACAAAGCGTGAACTGATTTTATAATGCTGCAATGAGCATCCATTCATGTTTACCCTGCTTCCAATCTCAAAAGAGAAAAGTGATTGCCAGCTACTTACAATGCGTTATCAGCACATGAAAAGTTTAAAACATGGCTTTATCACTGTGGTTTTAGGTAAACTTAAAAAAACGAAATAAGCGCCCCAGCAAAAATATTGAGCATAACATTTCTAAAGAGAAACTATACCATTTTAAGTTGAAATGGAAATGATGAAACAGAGCAGGCTATTTTAGAATCAAAGAGATTTCTTTTCAATGGTTGACATTTTCTTTGGGGTCCGTTAAATGCCTTACTGGACAAAGTCGCTGCTCAGCTGTTTTAAAACAATGCCTTGCCCAATTCCGTACTATAGCGGCTCAAACTCAATTCCCTACTGGTTGCACCTGGTGATAAAACGGGCTCAGTGTACTTTTTTAGGGTAGAGCGCACAAGCACTTTGGCCCCCGTTGTAATCTCTCTGTGGGCTTTTAACTACGTCATGTCATGCCCGTCACTTTTATTGGTTCGTGGGCTTGCCTTTTAAAATTTACTTGATTTCAGTAGTGAAAGTCATGTATACGTTATGCCTTTTCCGGTGTTAAGCCCTCCTCGAGATTACCAGTAAACTACTGAAAACATACGAAGCTCCATGGTTTCCGAATGGTTTCTGGACTACTTTTTCTTTTTATTTCGTAGGCAGCGTGATCTTGCTGGGCAATATTCAAGCGTTTTTCATGACAACCAGTTTAGTTCTATTGTATATCCTAGCACTCCTTGGCGAATTCAAGGTTTTACACAGCGCTTCCGCGCTCGTTTTTTAAAATTATTTCTTTCTAAGAAAATTTAGGCCCGTATTTATACTTTGTTTGCGCCGCATTTGCGTCGTTTTTTGACGCAAAAACGGCGCAAACTTGCAAAATACCATTGTATTTTGTAGGTTTGCGCCGTTTTGCGTCAAAAAGCGGCGCAAATGTGGCGCTAAAAAAAGTATAAATACGGGCCTTAATTTTCCCCATCCCTAGCCCCACCCCCGCTCGCCCCTCCCCTTGTTTCACTTGCAAAGGTGGTGCAGATTTAAAATCTTACACTCTCTCTGTCATCGTCAACTAGGCTACATTACAGAAGATACACGGGTTTTAAAAACAGTCTTGTGACTTTGAAAAATGTTAACATTTACGGAGCAGGAAGTTAACTCTACTTCGTCGCATTTAAAGAAAGCTGCTAGTGCCTTACTGGCACAGAAAAATATATTTCTAGCAAAATCCTTGCACTTCTAAGCATAAAACAATGCTGATACGAACTTTCCGTATTATTTATTATAGAGCTTTTAAAAACAACATGAATAGTCATTAGAACAGCCCCAATAGCTAAATAAAGACTTTTAAAATTGAGGTAATGCTGATTGCACACGTAGAACCCGATGCTTTCTTTGATAAGACTTTACGTAAAGGTGATAAAAAAAAATCTCAATTAGTTCACAACCAAGAATGATAGCTTAGAGGATTTATGCAGCATTTGGTTGCAATAGTCTTCTATTTTTGATGGAATAATTGGGGTTTTATTTTTCAAAATCTGGTTGTATTGCTTTTCACCCAGTATTGAGGCAATTAAGTTAACACTCAGAGTTGTTCATGTGTATGTGTACATTAACATAAAGGTGGTCATTACAACCCTGGCGGTCGGTGTTAAAGCGGTGGTAAAACCACCAACAGGCCGGCGGTAAAAAAAATTGAATCACGACCATGGCGGAAACCGCCAACATAGACAGCCACTTTAACACTCCGACCGCCACGGCAGTACAAACAAACACCGCGGCGGTAACCGTCAACAGACAGACGGAGGACAATGTACCGCCCATACTATTACAACCCACCAATCCGCCACCTTTTCCGGGGCGCATTCACTGCGAACAAAAACACGGCGGAAACAGGACTTCGAAGGGAAAACGCTCACCTTTACACACCCCACGAGGAACCAGGACGCCATGGAGCCGGAACTCCAAATTCTACCTGCCATTCTCTTCCTGCTCCTCTACCAGGAGCACGAACGCCGGCGGCGAAGACCACGGTGAGTACTGCACCTACGACACAGGGGAGGGAAAAAACAGTGACACACACACGCAACACGCAACACCCCCACCCCCACCCACTACAACATACACACTAATACATGTTCATACATTACAGTTACAACCACCTCCAACCTCCCCCTAAAAGAATGCAAGGACAAAAGGAAATGAGTCGAATAATTGTTATATATTCAATCACATAAATCAAAAATATTTACAAATATATACATTTATACTATATACAATTACATACACCAAGAACACAAGTCCAAGGGATTCCACCATCACAGTCCGTGGATCACTGGGCCCAAAAGGCATGGGCGAGGCCCACACAAGATACCCGAACAAGACGGAGAGAACATTGCAGGGGCATCAGATAGAAACAAAACAGTCACCTCAGGGGGAAGGGAAGGGGGGGCACCTCAGCCGGTTGAGTGTACGACGCCAGATCCACGAGGGGCTCCATGCCCATTGATGTATCCTGGGGAGGGCAAAGCCACAGTCTCTCAAGTCTCTACAGTGGGTGGTCTGCCCACTGTTCAATCCTGGGGAGTGCAAAGCCACAGTCTCTCAAGTCTCTACAGTGGGTGATTTGCCCACTGTTCAATCCTGGGGTGTGCAAAGCCACAGTCTCTCAAGTGTCTACAGTGGGTGGTTTGCCCACTGTTCAATCCTGGGGAGTGCAAAGCCACAGTCTCTCAAGTGGATGCGTTTCTCCACTGGTTCTGGAGGGGTCTTGGTGCCCAGAGTGCTTCATCCTGCCAAGGACAGAGGTAGTGGATGTGAATCTCCACTGGTTCTGGAGGGGGCTTGGTGCCCAGAGTGCTTCATACTGCCAAGGACTCAGGTAGTGGATGTGAATCTCCACTGGTTCTGGAGGGGGCTTGGTGCCCAGAGTGCTTCATCCTGCCTGTGGCGGCCTCAGTAGCATGGGAATCATTGGCGCTCACTGTCCTGCAGTGCTGCTGGCGGCGGTGTCCTGGGCAGCGGTTCTGCTGGTGGCGGTCTTGTCCTGCCCTGCGGTGCTGCTGGCGGCGGTGTCTTGGGCAGCGGTTCTGCTGGTGGCGGTCTTGTCCTGGCCTGCGGTGCTGCTGGCGGCGGTGTCCTGGGCAGCAGTTCTGCTGGTGGCGGTCTTGTCCTGGCCTGCGGTGCTGCTGGCGGTGGTATCCTGGGCAGCGGTTTAACTGGTGGCGGTCTTTTCCTGGGCAGTGAGGCTGCTGGCGGTTCTCTCTTGGGCAGTGGGGCTGCTGCTGGCGGTTCTGTCTTCGGCAGCGGGGTTGCTGCTGATGGTTCTGTCTTGGGCAGCGGAGCTGCTGCTGGCGGTTCTGTCTTGGGCAGTGGGGCTGCTGCTGGCGGGTCTGTCCTGGGCAGCGGGCTGCTTCTGGCGGTCTTCTCCTGGGCAGTGGGGCTGCTGGCGGTCTTGTCTGCTGTGCTGATCTTCCCAGACTTGCCGGTTTTAATGTGCCCCTTCCCCACCTTGGATGGTGGCTGATTTCTTTCCCCTCTCCCGCCGGGCACTGTCCAACTTTTTATGCTCCATAGGTGAGGGACTGTCCGTGCTCTGGGTCCTTGCCATACTGGCTGCCCTGCTGCCTGGTGCACTCCATAATCCGGTGACTACTGGCACCACTGGTCCCACCGATGTTGTGGCTGAGGTGCTAGGTTGGGACCTGGAGAGTCGGGCCCTAGGAGACTGAATGGGTGGGGGAGGTGTGGGAAAGAGGTCAAGGCAGGCCAGGAAAAGTTTCTTAGGAACACTGGGACGGGTAGCTGGAGGGGGTTTGGGAGTGGAGAAAGAGGTAGTGGTTGTAGGAGGTGTACGTTTGGTGACTTTGGGTGAAGGTGCATGGGCTGGAGGCTGTCATGAGGTGGATGGCTGTTGGGTGGGTGTGTGGCTGCATTTGTGTACCTTGGGAGGTGGCCTCATAGACACACTGGG
Organism: Pleurodeles waltl; assembly: GCF_031143425.1. NCBI lineage: Eukaryota > Metazoa > Chordata > Amphibia > Caudata > Salamandridae > Pleurodeles > Pleurodeles waltl. The sequence goes on along the minus strand of NC_090450.1, from coordinate 821,956,834 downwards.
AGAGGACACGGGATGTGTGAATGGTAGTGAGGGTGGTGACTGCACGTGAGCGGGGTGTGGTGGTGGGTGTGCTGGTGATGGAGGTAGTGGCTGACAATGTAGTGCATGCAGGTGTGAGTGGAGACGAGACTGGGAGGGAGGAGGGAGACAAGGAGGAGGGGACACAGTGGAGGCAGTGGATGTTGGTGTGTCTGCATGTGTGTGATGCTTGCGTGAGTGCCTGTGGGATGTGTGGTGCTTATGTTTGCCCGAGCTTCCCTTGTTTGTTGAGGTGTGTGCCAGCTGGTCTGATGGTGTGCTTGGGATAGGCTGAGGTACAGGGGTGTGGGTCTGGGTGGAGGAAGTTGGAGGGGGGAGGCTAGAGACTGGGACAATGCCATCAGTGCTGAGGCCAGAGTCTGAAAAGCTCGCTGAAGGGCTGCCTGACCAGAGTGAATGCCCTCCAGGTATGCATTGGTCTGTTGCAACTGCCTCCCTACACCCTGGATGGCATTCAAAATGGTAGACTGCCCAACAGTGAGGGACCTGAGGAGGTCAATGGCCTCCTCACTGAGGGCAGCAGGGGTGACTGGGGCAGGGGCTGAGGTGCCTGGGGCAAAGGTGATGCCCACCCTCCTGGGTGAGCAGGCACGGGGCAAACGCTGAGGGGCTGCTGGTAGGGGGGGTGGTGGCTGTACCTGTAGATGCGGGGCACACAGATGGGGCCGCCACCGCAAGGGAGCTCCCATCAGAGGAGGAGTCCGTATCGCTGGTGTCAGCTCCTGTCCCCGCCGTGGAGCTCCCCTCGCCCTCCATCCCGCTGGTGACTTCAGACTCCGTAGTGTCGCACTCCAGGGCCATGTGGGATGCAGCCCCCTCCTGCTCCGGTGCCACTGCTACTCCGCCTGATGATGCTAATGCACACAAGAACAGGGAGACCACAAAAAGGGGGGTGGGGAAGACAGAAGAAAGACATGTTGAGTGCATGCAATACCCCTACCGTTGGCGGACACGACAGACACAGAAGCCCTCTGCACTACGCCGCGCCCTTGGAGTTCACTATTCAATCCCTGGGACATGGCTTACAAGGCTATGGCTGATCTCTGCACACATGGATGTCACAGGAGCCTGACTAGGTGTAGTTGGCACTGTACACAGGTGGGGTGGGGTGCCACAGGGCCTGCCTGAAGAAGGGACCTTAACTACTAAACTTGCCCTGGCCTAGGGGAACCCACAGCCCACCTCTCCCACCCAGACACCTCCAATGCGCGCTGAAACAGCAGAATGAGAGTGTACTCGCCCCCTTGTTGCTGCTGTGGTGCCCTCAAGCGCCCATCCAACTCCAGGTACTCCACCGCCAGGATCCTGAACATCAGGGGGGTCATGGTGCGACGGGCACACCTCCCACGTTGGGAGGCCATCCCCAACTGGGCCTCCGCCGTCTTCTTGCTCCAGCGGCGAATGTCCTCCCATCTTTTCTGGCAGTGGGCGCGCTGTCTGTGGTAGACCCCCAGGGTCCGGACTTCTTTGGCGATGGCACGTCAAATGTCCTTCTTCTGGTGGGTGCTAACCTACAGGAATTGTACAGGGGAAAAAGAGAAGTAATTACCAACTGCACCGTCACAGTCATTGGCCCGCATCCCTACCCTTGCCATGACGCACATGCACTCACCGTCGTTTCATGCATGCATCATTCTCACCCCCCCTATCTTTCATCCACCCCACTCCACACAGGCATTGCCCATACAGCATGCTCACAGTGTACAGTGTACTTACCTGTTTGTCTGGAGGACCGTAGAGTAGTGTGTATTGCGGGAGGACCACACCCACGAGTTTCTCCAACTCCTCCGTGCTGAAGGCAGGGGCCCTTTCCCCAGACACACGAGCCATTGTTTCTTCCAGACTGAGGTCACAGCAGCACTTGCAGGGTAGGTCCTCTCCTGTCGAAGATCAGGTATTGAGTGATTGAACAGATAGAAAATGGCGGTCACGTCCGCGGCGGTGCGTACTGTCACCACCGGCGTACATCGTCATTGGCTTCTGGGACCCATAGGGTCCAATGTTAACCAATGCAGGATTGCGCTGTGGTCTTTGACCGCCTACCGCGACGGTGTACAACGCCAGCGCAGTTACCTCATATCCCATTGTCCCACCTTACAGGTCAGGCAGCCGCCATTTCATGGGCCCACATGGCATTATTTTTGACTGCGTCACACATACCTAGGCCTTGCCTAAACACTCATACAGGCAAATGTCGAGTTTTTAATATTTTCTGAGTAAGCTGTGTTTACTTACCTCAGAGTTGGTTGACTCTCTGCTCGATGTTCACCTCCATAGACACCGTCCGCTGGGGCATGTGAGGAGATGGTGGCATCCTCCGGTGTACAGACCGCTGGTGGACCTGTCGACAATGGAGGAGCGACATGTGATCATCACCTACAGGCTTGATCGTGCCACAGTCCTAGAACTGTGTGCCCAGTTGGAGCCAGACCTGATGTCAGCTATCCGCCATTTCACAGGAATCCCCCCTCAAGTGCAGGTGCTGTCGATACTCCATTTCCTAGCAAATGGGTCTTTTCAAACTACAGTGGCCATAGCATCAGGGATGTCCCAGCCTATGTTTTCCAACGTGTTGTCCAGAGTGTTGTCTGCCCTCCTGAAACACATGCGGAGCTACATCGTTTTCCCTCAGTTGGAGGATTTGCCTACAGTGAAAGGTGATTTCTATGCCCTGGGAGATATCCCCAGCATCATAGGTACCATTGATGGGACACATGTGGCCTTGGTACCTCCCCGCAGGAGTGAACAGGTGTACAGAAACCGGAAAAGTTACCATTCGATGAATGTGCAGATGGTATGTTTGGCAGACCAGTACATCTCCCATGTTAATGCCAAATTCCCTGGCTCAGTGCATGATGCTTACATCCTGCAGAATAGCAGCATCCCTTATGTGATGGGGCAACTCCAGAGGCACCGGGTGTGGCTATTGGGTGAGCACATGGACCCCATACAGTGGGAATAGTTGTCTGGGTCTGTAGAAGTCCCTATGAGTTAGTGTGTGTCTAACAGTTGTCCTTCACCATTTGCAGGTGACTCTGGTTACCCCAACCTGTCATGGCTACTGACCCCATAGAGGAATCCCAGGACAAGGGCAGAGGAACGCTCCAATGAGGCCCATGGGCGAACTAGGAGGATTATAGAGCGGACCTTCGGCCTCCTGAAGGCCAGGTTCCGGCGCCTGCATATGACTGGTGGTTCCCTATTCTACTCACCAAAGAAGATATGCCAGATCATCGTCGCCTGCTGTAGGCTTCACAACTTTGCTTTGCGACAACAGGTGCCTTTTCTGCAGGAGGATGGTCCAGATGGAGGTGTTGTGGCAGCTTTGGAGCCTGTGGACAGTTAAGAAGAGGAAGCAGAAGAAGAGGACATCGACAACAGGAACACGGTGATCCTGCAATTCTTCCAGTGAGACACAGGTAAGAAGACAACACTGCCTGCTACATCTAATTTAAATCTACTACCCCTCTACTGTCTGTCATGTTCACCCAGTGTATGGTCAGTGAGTTGTCACTTTCCCTTACGATTTCACAGATTTGGGTCCCACTGTGTGGCATCTGCTTTGTTTCCTCATGGACTTGAGCTGTGTGACATAGGTATGTTGACATTACATTTGAAAGAGCATTTAGCCACTGTAATTGCTAATACACTATTTCGAAATCACAGACAGACTCCTGATTGTTTTGTGCTTTAAGGGTGTTTATTTCAAAGCTCAATATTGGAGGGGGCTGTAAAATTGGTCAGGGGTGATGGTGGAGGAATGTCCATGGCATAGTCCAGTCTATTAGTCTCACAGGTGCATTGTCCAAAGGGGCATAGGAAGTGGAGCTAGGGCAGTTTAAGGATGAACAGGGTGACAAAGTGGGACAAATGGATGACAATCAGGGCGGTCTCATTTCTTGGCGGGGGTCTTGGCATTGTTCTCTGTCTTAGTCCTGGATCTCAGGAACTGTTTGCAGGGTGGTTCTCCCTCTGCAGGTGGTGGTGTGGTGGTCCTGTGGCGGTGCCTCCTGTCCACTAGCGCCGGCGGTGGTGGTGGGCAGTTCATCGTCCCGGCTAGTGTCAGGGGCCCTTTGTTGTGCCACAGTATCCCTCCTGGTGTTGACGAGTTCCTTCAGCACACCTACAGTGGTGACCAGGGTGGAATTGATGGATTTGAGTTCCTCCCTGAAGCCCAAATACTGTTCCTCCTGCAGCCGCTGGTTTTCCTGAAACTTGGCCAGTACCGTTGCCATCGTCTCCTGGGAATGGTGGTAGGCTCCCATGATGTTGGAGAGGGCCTCGGGGAGAGTGGGTTCCCTGGGCCTGTCCTCCCCCTGTCGCACAGTGGCCCTCCAGTTCCCCTGTGTTCCTGTGCCTCTGTCCCCTGAACCGTGTGCCCACTGCCACTGCCCCCAGGTCCCTGTTGTTTTTGGGGTGGTGGGTTAGCCTGGGTTCCCTGTAGTGGTGGACACACTGCTAATTGACGTGTCCTGGGGACAGAGGTATGGACCCGCTGGGTGGGTGCTGTGCTGGTGTTTCCAGAGGGGGGAGGCTCTGTAGTGGCTTGTGCCAGTGTGAGGGGAACCAACTGTCCCAAGGTCCCAGATGGGCCGGGCTGGTCGTCTAGATCCAGTTGGACAGAGCTGCTGTCATCACTGTGGGCCTCTTCTGTGGGTGGAGTGGACATGTCTGGACCCTCTTGTCTGGTGACGTTGGGTAGGGGTCCTGCAGGGGTGTAAAGGCATGATTATTGCATCAGTGTGTGCCATGGTTTGCAATGGGTGGGTGAACCTGTACCCCAGTGCTTGCATTCCTGTGTAGGAACTTGTGTGATGATGGTTTAGGGGGGTGTATGGGTATGTGCAGTGGCCATGCATTGGTGATGGGTGTCCATGCTTTGGTGTTGCATGCAGGGCTTGGGTTTGGGATGTGTGGTTTATGATATTGGGACATATGTGAGGAGTTGGAGTGATGGGGGTGAGAGCGAGGGTGGGGGTATGTGATGGCATGCAGGTAGGGTGGGGGATGTGATAGTTAAGATTTGCTTTACCAGAGTCCATTCCTCCAGCTACTCCTGCAAGGCCCTCAGGATGCAGTATAGCTGAGACCTGCTCCTCCCATGTTGTTAGTTGTGGCGGAGGAGGTGGGGGTCCGCCGCCAGCCCTCTGTACCGCGATGTGGTGTCTTGAGACCACGGAACGCACCTTCCCCCGTAGGTTGTTCCACCTCTTCCTGATGTCATCCCGTGTTCTTGGGTGCTGTCCCACTGCGTTGACCCTGTCTACGATTCTTCGCCATAGCTCCATCTTCCTAGCTATGGAGGTGTGCTGCACCTGTGATCCGAATAGCTGTGGCTCTACCCGGAGGATTTCCTCCACCATGACCCTGAGCTCCTCCTCAGAGAACCTGGGGTGTCTTTGCGGGGCCATCGGGTGGTGTGGGTGATGTGTGGGGTGGTGTGTGTTGTGATGTGTGAGGTGATATTTAGAGGTGTGTTGTGTGAGGTGCGTGGATGTTATGTGAGTGATAATGTTGAGTGCCTGTGGATGCTAGTGTTGTTGATGGTGGTGTCTCTCTCTGGCCTTCTTTCTCGATTTTTTTCGTAGGGGTTTGTGGGTGATGTGGGTGTGTGTTTTATATTGTATTGAGTGTGTGGAAGTGATGTGTGTATGTGTATCAGGTGTGTGTATTTCGAATTGTCCAATGTGGTAGTGTTTTGTAAATGTGTGTGTATTTTGAGCGCGGCGGTGTGTACCGCCAATGGAATACCGCGGTTGAAAGACCACCGCGTGGATTCGTGGGTTGTGATAGTGTGGGCGTATTCCTGTTGGCTTGACGGTGTCAGTTTTGTTATCGCCAGTTTATCACTGACCTTTGGTGTGGCGGACTTGTGTGGGTGTCTAAATTTTGGCGGATTCCGGCCTTTGGGTCATAATGACCGTGGCAGAATTCCTACACCGCGGCGGTGTGTTGGTGGTCTTCTGCACAGCGGTAAGCGGCTTTTACCGCCAATGTTGTAATGACCACCAAAGTGTTTTAGAATACAGATCTGGCCGAAACTATGACGATGAAAGAGAACGCTTCCATGCTTGGTTATTAAACTCGCAAAACGTATATCGTTAAGGGAGTTTTTTGGTATGCAGCAATGCAGCATGGTGACCTAAAATCAACCAGAGCAGACGAGAAATCGAAACACGTCCCATTGTTGTACATACATGTCAAAGAATGTTTCCAAGCTCAAGCGGCACGCTTCAGATTTGGCATGTTCCATAAGACCTTATCCTTGGCTCCCTGTCCCTGTAACCATAACACTTCAATGAATATGCTAACGGAGGCAGGGAACGCTCCCCTCTTACACAAAACCACAAATCTGTTCATTGGAATGCCATTGCAAAAGGATAGGAACATATCAATCCATTTAAGATTAGGAACATTTCCCAATGAAATGTAACTTAATTTAACCGAAGATATCTGCAAAGACAAAATAATGTATTCTCAAAAGGTTCCTTTGCATTCAGTTGTGCCCATATCAGATACCCTTTTTAGGTTGGCGCGCAAGTGCTCTGGCCTATTGTAATCTATCTGTAGGCTTTTAATCATGCCCAGCACACTCCCTTCACTATCACTAGTTTATGGGCTTGCTTTCAATAATCTTTTGTTATCATTGGTAAATGCTTTACGTTTGTCCCTCCTTGGGGCAGTTTTGTTACCGCCTTGGCCATCGACCCTGTAACATGGATAATTTCACTTTTGCCGATACGTTTGAATGAGAGCAAACATCTTTTTCCTTTTGTGTCACTCCTTCGCGCTCATGCTCATGGCGGCTGTGGTGCTTTAAATCGGCTTGCTTATGTCAACTGTTTTTTACTTTTCATTTTCAATTTATGTTGCAAGAAAATTCAAGTTAGGAATTTACAACTCTAATAGCTCTAACTTGAGCAAACGTGAGACCGATTGCATTGCAAATGCTTGTTATAAGATCTGTTATCTACCTGTTGCTCGACCTTAGGGCAGGCTTGGCTAAATCTAATAGCCTGTACTTTTCACCAACAGCATCGACTAAAAGTGTGAAATAAAAAGCCCAAAAAGGATAGGAGCCCTGTTTTTTCAGAACTGTCAGTGCTCAGCCCCGGAGGGACATGGCCCACTTGTCTGTTTTTGGCATTCTGTGCCAGTGACTACTGTGCTGTCAATATTGCCTCACGCTTTTGGCGTCTTTCCCTCTCCTCTCTTCATTTCTGACTTTCTCTCTTTACCACTGGTTTATTTACTGGCTATCTCTAGATCAGGGATCTTCAAACTGGGGGGAGGGTTCCCTTAGAGGCCTTGAATGACCCCAGGGGTGCGCTAGTCTTTGGACAAAAGAAGCATTATGCTGATAACAGGGCTTTGTTTTGAGTTTGAAAAAAGGAGCAGCAGTAAAACGCTCTGTAATGGGCCGTCACTAACACGTTTTGTCCCTTATATTCAAGCTGGGAGTGTGTCTCAAAAGGGAAGGGACTCCAAACACTCCTCAAAACCCCCACCCCCAATAATCACACTGTGGATATTGCTTGGCATCATGTATTTCAATGCATTTTTAAAAGAGTAACAGAAATATTTAAATAAGTCTGGACATATTCAAACATTGCTAATTTTATAGAATAATTGTGGAGGCGGCCCAATGAATCCCCCCACCCCCTCCCCACTGAGGGGAAGGCGGTATTAAAACATTTGAAGACCACTGCTCTAGATTAACAGTGTCTGACACTGTGTTCCTTGTCAGACTTCATGTGTCTCTGTCTGTTTGCCTCCATTGAATTCACTGTCCCGGATTCCATGTATTCACTCACTGTTACCAGTGGTGTAACAAAGGCCCCTGCAGCCCTTGTGCTGCGGGTGGGGATGGGGGGCTCAGGACAGCACCCTGGCCTGAGAGCTCCTGAGTGAGTCGAGAGAACGGCTACTCCATGTTCTTTGCAGGGTGGGGGGCCCTCACGTTTCGTTACACCACTGACTGTCACTCTTTCCTGACTCCCTGGGCACCTCTGTATCTATGACCTGCCCTATCAGTCTGTCCCTCTGCTGTGGAAGTTTCTGTGAGCATATGCCTCTGTTCTGTCATCATCTGCCAGCCCTGCTGCAGAGTGCCACGCCGTGCAAAGTCACTGTGATTGAACGCCAGTCCATAGATCTATCCCTCTCCTCCCTCAGCCAAGGTGGTAGAAAGCACGCAAGGGAATGCAACCCTCCCAGTAGTCCCAGGTCCATACGTGTTGTAGTGCTCCCACCCAGGTTTTTTTTCTTTGAATTCTACGACTTGTAGTCTTGTTTGTTTCATTATAAAACAACTATAAGTCCCAGAATTCGAAGAAAATAAACTAGGATTGGAATGGTACATCTAGGACATGGGAATCTCTACAGAAACGGCAAATAGGCATCCAGGATTGTTGTCAACAGTCACAGCATAAGTTCATCATAGCCATAAGCGCAATAAAACAGGTAAGCATTATGAATACTGCAGTATGGACAACACAGAAGTTGGTACAGAACAGGTAAATTGCAAGGCCAAGCTTCTGATGATCACATTATCCATCAATTTCCAATGTTCTTTTCACATCCCCCATAGGGTGCAGGTGCATCCCACCAACAATTCACATCCCTACGGCGGGGCCAGGTGCATTCCGCCAACAATTCACATCACTACAGCGGGCTAGGTGCATTCTGCCAGCAATTCACATCACTACAGTGGGGCCAAATGCATTGCACAAACAATTCACATCCCTACAACGGGGTCAGATGCATCTCACAAATTATTATCATCCATACAGAGGACCAGGTGCATTGCACAAACAATTCACATCCATACAGCGGGCCAGGTGCATCGCACAAACAATTTACATCCATACAGCAGGGCCAGGTGGATCATGCAAACAATTCACATCCCTACAGTGGGGCCAGGTGCATCGCACCATCAAGGATACACATCAAGATGGAAGGCCCTCGAGATTTTTTGCATAATAAGCAACAGTAAAAACAATTACCTCCTCATCCATACTTACTATATGCATTTGTGACAAGAATCTGCACCACAGTCACCTCTAACAAGCCTCTTGAAGTAAAATAAATAAAAAAGAAAACTACCTTCTTTTAACTATTAATTATAGTTTCGTTATTTTGCAACGGAGACTGTAACAAGCCAGTCACCACCCCATATAAATTTGTCTACAGAAAACCCTGATGTAGAACTGAAAGGACCAGGATCACCAGCACAGCAGGCCAGTCCCTCCCTGCAACGTGCCTGTCAAATCATAGTCCCATCTAGAGGATGACAAGAAATGAAGTAGGATGTCCACCCTAGGCCCTTTGGCTTTTAGTGAAGTTTTGCTGCTTCTGTAGTGTTTTTGGTGCCTGCTTGCTATAAGCCAGATTGGGCTCATCTCTGGACAAAGAATCCAGTCCTATTGCTCCCCATATCTTTTAAAACTCCCTTATCTGATGGTTCTGTAAGACAGAGCTCTCAGGATCGTGGTCAACAGGCTTGTCACACTTTAACCAAAACATGTAAACTTTTTGAATTTTGCTATATGGGCAACATCATCAGTAGATCAAGGTAAAGTATAAATATATTACAATAAAAACCCAGTGACGATCACATTAGCCATCAAATTCAAACGTTCTACCTACACCATCCAGTGGGACAGGACCACACCACCGACAATTCAAATCCCTTCAACAGGCCAGGCGCATCAGGCCAACAATGATACACATCAAGCTGGAAGCACTTAATATTGTTTGCATGATACATAACACATATCCGAAAAGCAGCCTAAAACTACATTCTGGCACCAGGGAAAGGCATATTGCACCACTCCCGTTGGGGATTTATAACAGTAAATAGCCTACCACTGCCCCATATAAATCAGACCACAAGCAAGTCATGTGTAGAAGCAGACGTTCCAGGACAACGAGCAGGTGAGTCCTACTGCGAATAGGTCCATGGCCTGGAAATAATGTCCCCATCTAGAGGATGACAAGAAAAGAATCAAGGTGTCCAGAATATCCCATTGTAGCTTTAGGTGAAGTTTTTCAGCCACAGGACGAAGAAATCATTGAGGCATTGACCATCCCCTGCCAAAAAGGGGCCCTCCTGACATTAGCGTCCACTCCCCAAAGAGGTACCTTCGAGCAGTTTCTGAGCCGAATGATTTTATGTATTTATTCATTGCTCTGTGGCTACAGCTAGGCCCACTCAGCCTTGTTCCTTTGGTACGATTTCTGAGAAGATGATTGAGACTCCTGAGAGTTTCTTCTTCACTCTAGAGAGCATAGATATAAAAAAATGTCAGAGTCCTTGTCTCAATAGGGGAGACATGTCATTGCCTAAAACATGCATTATTAAGATATTAGGGACTGGCATCATCCCAACCTCCAAGGCACTTTCCAGGAAAATAAATAAGTAGTGTAGCTTGAGCCCACAAACACCAAACAAATGATGCCTAAGCCCACTTATAACTGGTCTGGCTCCATACTAGAACCCCCAGAGAACCTCTCACGCACTCTGCGAATAAATGAATGACTCCAACAACTTATATTGACCAATCTTGGTGAAGACCTCTGAAAAAGACAAAGCGCAAGAAAAAAAGAATCATCCAGGCTTAACATGTGGCTATGGAAGCGATCAGAAACACAAGGGGTCATTGCAATAGTGGCTGAAAAAGATGGGATCTAATATATCGTCCATAAAAGTTGGACTTCCACCTTCGTATACTTCTGATCACTTCTGGAGGAACACTTGTCACCACAGCAGTCATGGCTGTTGCAGTTCTAAAGGAGTGGGATGTGAAACCCACCTAAGCTAGTGCATGTTCAGCCAGCCATATAAACTAAGCATGAGTGATTGGTGTGCCATTCTGATGTATCAGGATATTTGGAAGCCCCACTGAGGTAAAAATAGAGTGCATAAATCAGGGTCAGGGCAGATGCAATTTGCATCCAAACTTCTTTCCCTGCCTGGTCTTTTTTGGCTCTCCCAACCCTCAATTGTAAGACCTCCTGGAAAAGTATAAGATCCCCAGTCCTGGCACCTGAGACCTGGTTTGACTCGGAGGCTACTACCAACTCAGGTACACTATGGGCCGAAAAATGCTATCAAATATGTTAGACTGAAGTGCAAGAACTCGGAAAGGGAAAACATATGGCTATAAGAATCTTTAGCACCTCAGTTAATCTGGCCATCTCTATGGGACTCCACGTATCTAGCTTGGAAGGGAACATGCACCCCTGCCCCTTCATGGCCATTTTGACCAGCACGTTCTTTGTGTTGTCCCCAACTCCTCTGAGAGTGGCAAATAAAACTAATAGCAAACAACTGTCTCCTAACTGAAGCATCTGATTTTTGCCCCTCTCTCTCATTTGCAGTAATTTCGGGACACACCAGTGTCTTAAATCAGTCCTCCCTGTTGGTTGCATCAAACGTTGTATTGTCAGCCAGCCAAGCCATCTTGTTTGCAGACATGTCCCTAGGGGCCAACAATACTGCAATGAGTTTTGGTACAAAGGGGCGTGAAGCTTCCACAGTGATACCAGAGTGGGAAGCAGCTTGAAAAAAGTTATGTTACAATACAACATTTTCTAGCTATCGCATCAAGAATTTTCAAATCTATTAAGAACACGGAGGCGAGGATTATGCTTCTCTCTCTTTACTGAATAAACTCACAGCAGCCAATGAAAAACATTATAACAGAAAAAACAACATTTCCCAATATCCTATGTACTCCACCATATTGTCCAATCATAGCTAGCTCTCATATATAAAGGTCACCATTCACAAAGTCCTTCCTCGTTCTTTGCGATAAACTAAATCCAACATAGTGTCATCAACCACACGAACACTGAACTGCAACATCCGGAAATGTAGTCCACAGGATTCCAACGTGCAGAAAATCAGGATAAATCCCTGGAATTCACAAATTCTTACCTCCATCTAAACAGAGGACAAATAAAATAGTACTAAAAACGGTTCTCAGATTTAGAATAATGGTTGGAGAGCAAATATAGATACACAAAAAACTGACATAAAGTTACACCATTTCAGTTACTAACAGAGGATAATTATCATTACATCATTGTAATATTGATTACAAAGAGTGGGATAATCCTTGCCTCTGTGTTCTTAATAGAATTGAAAATTATTGACGCCATAGCTAGAAAATTTTGTATTGTGTGTCAGGACCGGAGGTTTAGGATTATCCTAGTTCAAAGTTGAATTACTATAACTGGGGCCACATCAACAATAGGTTTATGGTAAAACACTTTAAAGGAAGAGTCGGTTGACCAATCAGCCACTGCCATAATATCTTCCAAGTTAGAATCTGTCAAAAAAACATAAAAAGCCATAGCTCCCCTGACTGAGCGAGCCCCAAAGTTGGAGGTGTCAATCCCAGCTTCTGTCATTAGCCATCTAACCCATCGACTAATGTAGCTTATGACACCGGCCAAAAGATTTTTGTAATGAAATGAGTAGTTGACCCTGGAAGTCTCAACTAACTTCCTGAGTGGACTCCTCATACACCTTCAAACACTGAACTACACACAATTTCTTATGATGTGGAAAAGCAGGTTAAGAAACACATCTAGAATCTGTTTTCGTTCTTTTGGAAATAGAAAAGAATACTCCAGAAGGAGTAAATACTCTACCTGCTAAATCCAACGCTTTAACATCCGATACTCTACGACAGAAAGTTAGACAAAGAAGGGTCATAAGTTTTGCAGCTAACTGTTTGCGTGTAAGATCTTCGTTACAGGGCCAAGCTTTCAGAAATTGCAAAATCACATCAACGTCCCAAAGCACTGAATATTTAGGCTTGGGATGATTAACCATCCTGATAACACGCAACAGTTTACAGACTAATGGATGTTCACCCACTGATTTACCATCAATATGGGGATAACCCGCTGAAATAGCTGATCTAAAATTATTGATCGTTCTATATGCCAAACCTTGAGCTGCTAAATCGGAAAATAAATTCACAATTACACTAACGTCTGCCCCAAGGGATCAATACTCCGTTCACTACACCAACCAGACCATCTCTTCAATGAAGATTTGTATCGTTTGTTAGTAGAGGGAGCCCAACTGTTCCTGAAAAGCACCATGCCATGAGGGACAACTGTCCCAATACTGTTAATAGATGGGGTAACCCTGCTGGGTCCAGCAATAGAAATCGAAACGCAGAGATACGAATTGGAAGGGCAGATGAGTACTCTCTGAATCATGGTGAACGGGAGGAAGGCATATAGCAGACCCGTCGTCCACGACTGAAGGAAAGCGTCCGACCTCATCTCCAGAGGATCCGGTCTCCAACTGAAGACCCGAGGAAGTTGAGTTCTCAATTGCTAGGCAAAAAGGTTGATGGAACAAGGGCCCCATAATAGATTGATTTTGGAGAAGATCTGAGGGTTCAGCTTCCAGTCACTGCCATCCCTCAGGAAACGAGAGTTCCAGTCCACAATCAGGTTGGACTTGGCCGGAATGTACTCCGCTACAACAGAAATCTGATGGAGAAGACAATACTCCCCAAATTCTTTGGCTATCGTTACCAACACTTGTGATCTGGTCCCCCCAGATGGATTACTTACCGAACCGCCGACACATTGTCCAAGCTCAGCAAAATGCAACAACTTACGTTTCGAGGAGATAGAGAGAAGATCGTGAACGATCCTGCCAAAAGTTCCAGGCAATTGCTGTGGAGTAGTTTCCCCTGTTGTCACTGAGCCGCAATGGGCTCCCCAACCCCAAAGGCTGGCATCCCACTCCATCACAAGTTTCAGAGTGGCTGCAAAAATTGCTCTGCCGTTCCAAGCATCCATATGATTTAACCACCAAGAGAACTCTGCTTTGGCCTCGTTGGAAAGCTGGATCTGCTCGGAATAAGATAGACACCTGCGAAGATGCAGGAATTTCAAGTGCAGAAGAGCTTCATGATGGATAGGTCCTGTGAAAATTGCCTGAATGTAAGAGGCCAAAAGACCTACCAGACGAGCTAACATCCTCAATGATATAATCGTCTCTCCTCAACTCTTTCTTATAGAAATTCTCTTCGAAAGAGGTAACAGAAGTTGGGCGTTGATGGAGTCTATTTGAAAACCTAAAAATTCTATATTCTGAGAGGGAATCAATAGCGACTTCTCCAGGTTGATGAGAAAACCTAAGTCTTTAAGAAGACGGATAGTGCATGACAGATGTATCATGAGTGTCTCTTTGGATTGGGCCATGAGTAGGATGTCGTCCAGGTAAATAATCAGACAAATACCTCTCTCTCTCTGAGGGACTGAACCACCGGTCTTAAGAGTTTGGTAAAACACCATAAAGCGGAAGAGAGAGCGAATGGGAGGACAGAAAATTTGTAACATTGATCTCTCCAGAAAAATTGGAGAAATCTGCGATGTGGGCCAAAGATCGAGATGGTTAAATAAGTGTCCTTGAGGTCTCTTAGAAGATGGATACCTTCCATCTTGAAGTGACGATACACTATCCAAGAAGTTAAGTCCTTGAGATTGAAAACCAGTTGAAAACCCCCTCCTTTCTTCTGCACCAGAAAAATGGGACTCAGAAAGCCGATAGGGGTGGCCTTGACTATGGCGTGCTTGCGAAGTAAAGCAGAAACATTGAGATCTATGAAAGAACTCCCTTCTTGGGAAAAATGAAGAGTCTAAGGGAGACAGGACTGGTGAGGTGTTGCATAGAACTTTAGTCTAAACACTTGAACGGTTTGCAAGATCCAGTAACTTAAACAATATCTTATTCTGCCCCTCAATATTACTTCCGAAAAGGAAATAACTCTCATCTGTGGTGTTGTCTGAGGTGACAGATCTGCCTCAGTTACTGCCTTGGTAGCCATGGCCGTAGCCCCGGCGAACGAGCTCTGAATCGCCCTGCCCTGGCAAAAAGGACAACACTAAGCATCTTTCTCATGGATGATTGAGCTTTGTCCAAGGCTGAAAAAGTGGCCACATATTTTCCTAAATCTTTAACAAACTTGTCCCCAAACAAAATTCAGTTTGCTAAAGTGCCTGCCTCATTGGGGGCTAACTCTGCCAGCTTAGGATCAATCCGCATGATGAAGGACCGTCTCCTCTCCATAGAAATAGCACAGTTTGCATTGTCAAGCAAGCATATGGCTCTTTGGGACCATTGTAATATAGTATCTGGATCCGAAGGAATATTAAACTCCTTAGCTTGTACCGCCAATTTGAGAATCTTAGCAATAGGATCAGATATGTCCAACAACTTGTTCTAACATCCCTTCCAGGCCCTGTCCAAACCCTTCTTGGGGTCTTTGGTGAACTTTTTTTATGAACGTTGCCAGATTTGGATCCAACTCCGGGGTATCTGCACCTTTCCCTAGAAGTGAGGGGTGTGGACATTCAGAGCGTAGAGTGCTACGCACGTCGAGGTCGAAACCTGTGCAAATTCTGTCCTGGACATATGGTGCAGCCTCAGCACAAGGAACCCATTCAGTAGACGTTGGGTGGATGATGGACTGAGGGTCGAAGGACAGGGTCTTTTGGGTCTGACTGTCCTCCTCGAGATTGTTAGACTTACGTTTGCATTTTCCTGAGGGGTTTTGGGTTATTTGCCTTCTCCGATTCAGAGGAATGAAAGGACTTAGACTCCGCGGTCTCTAAAGTATTTGAAGACAGTCTAGGGAGAGACCCTGCACCTTCCAAGGAAAAGAAAGGGTCATATTCGTGGTCCTTCAGCACTGACACAGCCCTTTGTGCAAGAATATCAGCTGAGGATGTGGGACCCACAGAGGCTCTCTGGGCAAAGCCCACATCTGGTGCCAAATCATCTGTAGGCATATTCGCCATAGGGAATTTCCCTTTTAATTCATGTTGGCTTTACCTGACTATTGGGCGGGTAAAAGGCTTCAAGGCCTTTATCAGAGCCTGGTTTACTGAGCCCCTCATGGGTGCTCAGGGCTTCCACAAGTCTTTCCTCCATTCCGAATTCTTCATGAGTGTCAGGATTTTCCTGATAATACTTCTCTTCATCGGCGTAGTACACCATCCTAATAATGAGAGGAGAGGAGGAGTTCACAGGAGGGGGCACCCAGCAGGTAAAATAATGTTTAGCACAAAGTGCTTCCAAAAGTAGTAATGCTCTTCACAATAGAGTGGAGGGAGCACCTGTAACCCCTAGGGCAAGGTACTTTCACGTTAATACGCACCGTCGGGAGTTCAGTGACAGTTTGTCGGTGTTCCGAACTCGCGTTGAGCTCTGTGGCACGATCGGAAGAAAAAATGCCCCCAGAGCGCTTGCGGGAGTCAGAAGTAGAAAGAGGACAAAGTCCTCTACCTCCAGCCTCCGCCAAAGCGCGCGTGCGCGCACCGTGCCCACAAACTTCAAGGGGGAGTGAAAAACACTGAGAGATCTGGCAAAGTGATAATCAACGGTCCAAAGACTCAAACGCGGTATTTTTACTGAACGCGCGTCACGGCAGAGAAAGGCGATATTGCGTGATAGGAAGATAATTGGGCACAGCGGGAGGTCAGGTACATGTCCTGCTCCCGCTCCACAAGAGCTAAAACAAAGAATAAACAATTCTGTATCGAAATAGAAAGACATAGAATTTACTTCTCCGTCGGACCACTCAGCAGGCCAATGCTGCATGCACCTTCTATTGTTGAATATGGTTCCAAAAACCACACTCCCGGCCTGTTCGGTGCACTCGGCCAGGTCCTCATTGGGTGAGCTAGCTGCAGCCAGATTACAGTGCAATTAATTTGCTTTAGAAAATGTAGCCAACATTCGTCCCTTCACCTCGCTAGACAATCTGGTGTGGTGATGTTTCACCTGTATATCTGACATCGATCACAATGTTCCTTGAAAAGAACCGCTCCATCAAAATAACTCTTAACTCTTTAAGCGAGAATAATTTGGTCCACCAACACCTGCAGCTGATGCAGAGTGGCTTTGCATGCTGATCAACAAGCCCTGAAAACTTCAACCTTAACAGTGCTTAATTTGTAAATAAAAATGTGCCGGTGCACAAAGCCCTCCTCTGAAAGTCGCAGCTGCTGCAATTAAATGTACCAGCAAGGTATACTGAGGCAGTGTAATCCGAAAACCATCTCGGGCCTCTTTAATCCATTTACAGCCACTCCCTGCCCCTTCAGCTCACTTTTGCAGCTCTCTTTGTGACACCTTTTTGTTTTTGTCTTTCCCATATGTGTCTTTTGCTTGCAGGAAATGCTTGAGGGAGAAGAATAAGTGCCAGCCTTCAAAAATAAGTGCTGGTGCCACGCACCGGCTCAAATTAAGCACAGAACCTTAGCCTGTTGCAATCTGCACACTGTCCCTTTTGCACCAGGTCTTTTCCACCCACACTGCTATCTGTACTCTGAGCACTTTTGCTCGCACACTGCCATCTGTGCTTCTTCCCCTGCAGTATACCTGCTTCTCCTATACTACCCTACATGCCTCACTTGTGGGTACCAAGATGGTTTCATGTAACAGGGACACCACTTTTTCATTCTTGGACTTTGCTTTTACATATTATTGTTATCAGGTGTGTTGGTCCATTTGCCGCAATTAAAATGAGCCAAAACTACAACTCCCAGAATGCACTGATAGGTTAAATCAAAAACATAGAACTGCAAAAGTTGTGTGTTGGGGACACGGAGCCATTTGGTCACCCAGCTCTTTTGCACACTGCCCTCTCCGCACTTCAGCTGGCACACTGCTGCTGCAAATGGAGGAGTGAGTGGGTTGCTTCAGCTGAAATATCGCTGGGGCTCTACACCCAGGGCCATACAGAAGTTAGCGCATATGGAAAGGGCTTGGCTCCCTTTGGCTGCTTCTGTTTACACCACTACTTTCGGACACTTTGTACCTCGGAGTGACAGCGAGTGCAATGAGGAGTTGAAACCTACAAGTAGGCCTAGGGGGCTGAGATGCAGATGGGTAAATCACTGGTAGAGACGCCCTGCAGTCGAATAAACGAAACCGAGAGATAAGCCATGTGAGTGCAGTGGTGAGGAGGGGCGTCTGGAGAGGTGAGCAACAGCCTGACGTTAACCTTCCACCCTTGCTGCTATGTAAAGTGTCATAAGGAAAAGCGATAATTGGGTGGTAAACTAAGTGCAAGTGATGTATTTATGTGCTTGAACATAACCTGTTCTTAGAATGAGAAATGTGCTTTTAACTCAAACCTCCTTTTTAAATTGATACAGAACACAAATTCCAGCCAGGGGCGGCTCCTCCATTAGAGCGGAGGAGTGTTGTCTCCCCACCAGCAGTGGCAGCTGCAAAACCTTTTCAAGAAAAAGATAATAAACTGTGTTTATTATCTTTGTCTTGAAAAAGGGTGGGGCCACGGGGGTGACGAGCACTTGACGGGAGTGCTCAGAGCACTCCCCTCAGAGCGCATGTGTGTTTGACCGGCCGTCTCGGGCTGGCCAAACACAAATGCGCACAAAGGCTCTCTCCAGCCCAGCAACTCAGTTGCTGGTCTGGAGAGAGCCTGTACAGGCTCCCAGTCTGCCTGGTAGCCCTGGCTGGGTCCTACCAGCCAATCCTGATGCTGCTCTGAACAGCGTCAGGATTGGCTATAGGGCATGCTGGGAGTCTGTGCCTGCAGCATGCTGAGGAGACAGAGGAGTGGCGGCAGCCAGTGCACAGCGTTCAGGTAAGTTAATTTTTTTAATTTGTATTCATATTTTTCCCATCACGCCACCCCCATTCCCGCACGCTGCCTCACTCCCATTAACACCCACGAGCCGCTACTGACCAGCAGCAAGCTGACTGGCTCGGCTATGGTTATATCTTTTTGTACTTAAATTTTTACTTTCCGTGGTATTTTTTCGGCAGCAGAGGTGGCTGAGCCAACAGATTAATGGGGTGAACCGATCCAAGGCTCTGGCTTGGCTCCAAGAGCCCGCTCACGAACAGAGCCCTGAACATTTCTGGCAAGGATAAAATGCAACAAACATCCAAAATTCTTCAAGTGCTTTCAAAATCTTTAAAAGGTGCATTTCCTTAACACAGAGAAGCGTTCCACCTTAGTACATCAGATTATACCAATGTGTTTAGAGGCAGTGGTTTAAATGGAAACATAGAAGTGCAGGTACTCACTAACAAGAGTACCTGTTTAATGCTGAGAAGTGCCGGTAATCTCCCATTAAATGTATTGCAGCAGTGCTGAGAAGTGCAGGTACTGTCCCTTCTAAATTAAAGAAGTGCAGGTACTCATTACCTGCCTATTTAAAGCACTGTATAGAAGTATTACTAAAAGTGACGTATTTAGAAAAACTGCCCCTACCAGGAAGACAATGTTGTTAGTGAACTAAGAGGACAGTCATACTGGCCTAGATTCTTATCACAGATGGAGCAACATTATAGTGTATTAAACCAGACAAAAGATGGTTAGGCACAGCGCACTTCCTAAAATCACGTTTATGAAGGTCCTTTCGTATGTGATAATGAAGGAAAGGGAGGCTGGATGATATCAAATATTTGCCTAGGCTCACACGATTGGATTAAGCAGGGAAGCCGGGGTTGAGACCAGTTTTTCTGGTTTCACTTCGGACAATTCAGCCACTAAATGGGTATCTCTTGCTTGCCTTCTCTGATCAATTAATAATGTTTTATCTTTAATTCTTGGCACATGAGGTTAGAACGTCTGAGGCAGACAGAAGGCTCGGCTCGGGCTCTAAGTTCCAAGAGGCTCTGGAGCTGAGTCAGAGCCATGTTTGCGCTTTCAGTGCCTCGCCCTCCTCTAGTTCGGCAATTCCACTTCAGTCACTATCTGATCCCTTCAACTGGCTGACCTAGTTTATGCAAACCTTTTGATGATTTTCCCTCCCTTATGTTAATTTCTGGCTTTTTCACTCGTTGTGCATCTGTTTTATCTACTGTCTCATGGTCTTTCTGACTGTGTGTTAACAGTGTCAGTCACCGTCTTCATTGACAGTCACAGTATGCCTCTATCTCTTTGCCACCATTTAATTCATTGTTCCTCTTTCCATGCATTCGTTCACTGTCACTGTCTCTGTTTCTCTGCCTGCTCTTGCCCTGGCAGTTCCAGTGAACCTCTTCCCATGTCCCTCTGTTCTCTGTTTCCAGCCAGGCCTGGTGAAAGAATATGGCCGCCATTCCCGACCTCTATCAGTGCCTCGCCAATGACCTGGACAAGTACATCTTTGACCATCTTCAACCCAATGTGGACATCTTGAAACAGGTGAAAGCTGCAGTGGACACAATCTGTGCGTTCCTGAAAGAAAACCTTTACCGAGATCATCCCTCCAAGACCAAGGTGCTGAAGATAGTGAAGGTAGGTGTCCACAAGAGCTGGGGATGGGTCACTGCATGTGTCGAGTGGGTAGACGTGGAAAGAGGAAAATACACCAAGGACAGAAAACAGCTTTCTTCCCTACTTTTACAATTTAAATAGAGAGATAAGTGGAGACAGGACCAGGGACGTGGCAATACTCACCTTGTAACAAATTCATTTAAGAGCCATTTTGTTTATCCCAGTTTTGGAACATCAGAACTCTAGTGCATCAGTACAGTTTACCCCAGACGCGACCTTGAATCTTCACAAGAGGGACTTTCTTCCAAATGCTCTGTTTTAGCAGCCAAGCACAGCTTTCCAGATTGGACTGCCACTCCTCCAGATGTTTCCCCAATGGAGACATCTGCTTTCATCTCTGAATCTCTACAGTTGTTATGCGGTTTGTTCCATATTGGTGGTTCTACCGCTGAGATAGCTCTACTGCCTCTTGTGGCTCTGCCACTTTGTAGGGCGTCTGGTAGGGTTACCTTATAACTCGATTGTTGCAATGACACCTTGTTTCCAGGTTTGGGCTTTCCTTTTACCAAAAAATGATTTTCAAATCTGATATCTCAAAGGATGAGATTGAACCAAACCAGGAATACAAGTGTTGTAGGGCACTAATGTGGTAACTGATTGTCCAGGATTAGAAATAGAGCGGCTGATTCACAAAGGCGTGTAAGAGTATGTAAAAGAGCACTCCTCGTTAATTAACCCTAAAACTAAAACTGGAATAACATATAAATATACAGGGGATATGTATATACAAATTGAAAAGACTGTACCCTCAGCAGTTTTACTAACACCAAGCTGGGAGTTTCAGGGCTGATTCATAAAGGCTTGTAAAAGAAAGTAGTACTACGTTGTGTACTCATTAATATTTTTAGGAATCAGCCACAGGGTCCTCATGACATGAGGTTGTAGAGTAATCCTACTCTCTAACCTCCTCTGCTCATCCGTGGCTTCTACTTGGACTGTAGTATCAGATCTTTTCCTGTAGGCATCAGGATATTTTTATACACTTGGGTACCACAGTACCTATCTTATGCGGAATTGTTTCTGCTACTAGCAGCCAATGAACACTTACAGAGATTGATTGTATGCTGTCTCCTTTGCCGAAGAGTGATATCAATAGTCCTGGGTCATGAAGAACTTTGTTGGAATTTTCTCTGTCAAATGAAGTTCAGTAGACTGCAAAAATCCCCAAAAATTGGTGAAAGGAGCATTGAGGAAATATTTGCTGCAGAAGCGTGGTGTCTGAAAATAGATGCATCTCTGTTGGAGTTGACTCCTAGTAGAAAATCCT
The DNA here is from genome assembly GCF_031143425.1 of Pleurodeles waltl. Classification (NCBI taxonomy): domain Eukaryota; kingdom Metazoa; phylum Chordata; class Amphibia; order Caudata; family Salamandridae; genus Pleurodeles; species Pleurodeles waltl. Next base: position 821,935,189 of record NC_090450.1, on the reverse strand, counting down.
TCAAAGGTAAAGTGCAGAGGGAAGATACAGTGAGTGATCTAGTGAACAGGGACCAGGACTGAAGTTCTGTATACAATTTTAAAAGCCTATTTGGAGAACTGTCTGCTCACAGCTTCCAATAATAGCCTCAACACTGTACATTACATTTACAATAGGGAAAGGTGATTGCTAGGTGTAGATCTGTTCACTAATATTACACCAATGGCATTGAGTTTGTTTAGGTAGGAACTAGTCTTCTGACGCCTTTTCTAACAGGAAGTGAGTGCTGTGGTGAGAAACAAACTAAAAACTGTTTTTCAACACCCGAATACACAAACAAAAAAGACTCTTTGGGTGTCCATCGTATTTTTCATGGGCCTATAATTACAAATACAGACAGTTTGTTATTTTTTAGCAGATCGTCTGCAGGTGTAAGTATTTTTTTGTTTCAGAATGGCCTGAAACAAGGCTGTTTATTACTTGCCCCACTGGTATTCTTATTATTTGGTGGGTTTGCCATAGTTTTTAGAAGAGACATCATCATTTGCTCCAGTCCTTTAATTGTTTGCTTTGGGCTAATGATAATATGATTTTGGATGATATGATTACAAAGAAAGTTGCCACTTCTAGAAATAATTCTGAAAAAAAGAAATCATCAATTGATGTTTTGAAAAGTAAAATTATAACTATGAAGAATTGTTGATTTAAATTGTCATACCTTTCAAAAAATGCACACATATTTAATCACCTGGAAATGAACTTAATTTCCAATTTGTCATGAAATTCTTAAGCAAAATCACTACAAGTGCTTTGGAAGTAGACAAGGGACTTAACATTTATATTGCAGGTATGGGATGGCAAAACATTTTAGCATGCAAGCAAGCCTGACTCTAAAGCTTTTCACATTGCACTCTGTGGTATTTAATGCTTCCTTACTTCCTGAGGGACAGGACCTTTCAAGTCCTAGATCGATCTTTTTTTTCTAAACCTCTGCCACTCAGTTGTGTGGTGCCACAGGGTTCCTCTCTGAGCCCTACTCTTTTTAACATTTATATGTCCCCCCTGGCAAGAATTATTGAGCCACATGGACTATCTGTAGTATCTTAAGTGGATGATACTCAGTTGGTCTAATCCTTCTCTGCTAAGAATACCCAAGAGCAGGCTACCTTATTTTCCTGTCTCTCAGATATCGCAGATGGATGATAGAGAGCAAGCTTAAGCTCAACTACGGGAAAACAGAAGTTATGATTGTCTGAAATCCTTCCTTACTTAGGTCCTCAGCCTTAGCAGTGAACTTGCCTAAGGATATACCTCCGCCTAAAGATTCTGTAAAAAGCTTGGGATTTGGCTAGACCCGCACCTTACAACGGAATGCCATTCTAAGAAACTGGCAGCTACCTGTTTCGGTTTTCTAAGAACCCTTAGGAAAGTCTTTAAATTACTTCCATTTTCAGCCAAAAGACTTCTTACTCAGGCTCTGATACTTTCACGTCTCGATTATGGAAACGTACGGCTCCTGAGCTCTCCTTCACATGTTCTAAAGAGACTTCAGGTGGTGCAGAACGCTGCTACTCGCCTACTCAAAGACACCTCCAGACATTCGTCTGCCACTCCAGCCTTTGCTTCCCTTCATTGGCTTCCGATTGGACAACACATTATTTTTAAAGCTATGTGTTTTATTCAGCGAGCCCTTCGAAACAAGGGTCCAGTCTTCCTCAGGCAAATGATCACTCCCTTTACCCCCGGAGAATACTCAGATCTTCAGCTTTTTTAATTAGCTCCTTTCGTGCTAAGAAAGTTAAATTGGGGGGAGTAGATCCTTCGCCTGTAGAGCAGCTAAGATCTGGAATTCTCTCCCCTTGGAACTTCATCATGACATGTCAGAATCTTCTTTTCGTAGAAAATTGAAAACTGTATTGTTCCCTGTTTAGGTCTGTTCCTCTTACCTAGTGATCTTCCTCAGCAGCGCTGGGAGGCCTTCGGGTAGCCAGGCGCTCCACAAATCCTCGAAACTAAACTAAACTAAACTAAACTTCCTAGTTTATTTTTTTTTAAAGGCACATGAAAAGGGAGGAGCAATATGGAAGAATGTCTTTGGTCTTTCCAACAGTCACTCAATGGAATCAGTAGGTGTAGCACTAAAGAATGTGCATTTTAAAGTATATGACAAAAATATAAGGTATTCATTTAAAATAAGTAGGTCAACACACAGCTCTCAAGCCTATCATATCCACGCTGATGTAGTTAGACATTAATTTGAAGCTACAATGTAAACGCATCTGATAATTTCTGTATCAAGGCTGGAAACTAACAAGAAGACAGTGTTTTAACCTTTGACATGATGAGCATGTTAAAGAGCGAATTACAATAATTGACCCAAAAATTGAGTCTTAAAATTGAAACCTGATGAGTTACATTTTGGTAATATTTTAATACTTCAATCAATTGTATAGCCTGCTGAGCTTGGGTGTGCTCGGATATATTTGTCATTTACGAGGTAGTATAAAGTAAGAAGGTTATTGTTTAAATTTCAAATTGTGTATGTGCTGCTTGAAGTGAATTTATATCATGATAGATACGATCTTAGGTAGATCAGACACCTATTTCATTGGTATGTTAACAAGTTTTAGGAAGACTCAGGTGTATTAGACCTTTTTCAATTGGATACTCTGTTAAGAATTTTATTTAATATTTTAAGACGTTTTTGAAATCTTAAAACTGCGTTTTTGAAATTTTAAAACTGTTAAATTGTAAAACATGCCCTTCTTTCCATGGATAACAACGTACTTTTTTTATAAATAAAAGTTTAAAAACACTTGCAAAGCTATCAGTAAATCATTGAAACTGTGCTTAATTTGTAAATAAAAATGTGCCAGTGCTCAACGCCCTCCTTTAAACACTTGGCTGCTACAATTAAATGTAGGAGCACGAAATTCTGAGGCAGCGTTATCATGAAGCCCTCTCGGGCCTCTTCAATCCATTTACAGCCACTCCCTGCCCCTCCAGCTCACTCTTGCAGCTGTCTTCTTTCTCCCTTTGTGACGCTTTTTCGTTTTTCTCTTCCTCCGTCTTTCCCATATGTGTCTTTTGCTCGCAGCAAATGCTTGGGGCAGAAGAATAAGCACGGGCCCTCAAAAATAAATGCCGGTGCTCAGCACCGGAAACAACAAGCACAAATTAAGCACTGTGAAATTGAAAAAATATAAAATAAATGGGTGGCCCAGCAGCCGATGCATGGCAGTCCTGGCACTCAAGTGTGCTTCAGCTGAGATGGATCTGCAGGTTATCAGGTAAAATGCTGTAAATTACAGCTCAAGACAGCCAATGGATGAAGTTTGCTGACCCATTGTCTCATACTTTGTGCTGTGGCGCATGGAGCAAATTGTGAGTGACACATGAACACAGACCAATGGATAAGAACACTGATCGAAAGCCTGTGTATGTACATAAATAAGTATGTATGTTTATAATTAATTTTTGGAAGTCAGGAGTCTGCAAGAAAATTAAATCTGCCAGAACTAAAAATGGAACTGTAGAACTAAAAAAAAAAATAGATAGAAATAAAATACTTGTTGCAGAAGTGAGCCAGACCCTTGCGTTCCAGATGCTGAAAGTTTAAAAGCAAAGAGAAGAAATGAGAATTGAGAGGATTTTAAAAGGAAATGCAGGGCTCATCGAAGAGTATTACTGAAAAAAACAGTAGGGATCAAAGCCTATTTTGACATCTGAGGAAATACCGCAGAGTGTATGTTTTCCATTCTATATGCTTGTATCTTTACAAGAACTGGCATAATATATTTTGCAAATATGTGCAATTGTCCCTGACATCAAGTGCATTTTGTTCACTCTTCAAATGACTTGAAGTACTTTTCTGTTACTTTATATCCTCCTTCTTTAGGGTGGCTCGTCCGCAGAAGGCACTTCACTGCGAGAAGGCTCAGATGCTGACCTGGTCGTCTTCCTAAATTCCATTCAGAGCTACTCACATCACGAGAGCAAACGGAAGGAGATAATCGAAGAAATTCAAAATAAGCTTGAAGAATTTCAGCATCAGGAGAGTTTTGAAGTCCTCTTTGAGCGTACCAAGTGGGATAACCCCCGCGTCCTCAGCTTCCGGCTGCGATCAAAGAGAGTGACAGAATTTATTGACTTTGATGTCCTTCCAGCCTATGATGCTCTTGGTGAGTAAAGTACATCTTGCTCCAGAAAGATGAATTTCGAATTTCTATTCACCCTTGCCACTTGGCTATGATCAGGGCCATTGGAATTATGCAGAAGGTTTGGGCCAAATGATGCAGCAGGGATGGCTAAATTACGCAGCAAGAAAAAGCAAATTATGCAATTTAGGTCCATATTTACACTATTTTAGCCCCGCATTTGTGCTGCTTTTTGACACAAAAGCGTTGCAAACTTACAAAATCCAATTGTACTTTGTAAGTTTGCGCCGCTTTTGCATCAAAAAGCGGTGCAAATGCAGCGCTAAAAAAGTATAGATATGGACCTTAGTGCGGCACATTTTGTGATAGTATTACTTCATATGTTTCTCATTTTTGCACTTGATAACAGTGCCTCGGCATAGGTTGCACCTTAATAGTACCAGTGTAAAACTGAATTATAGCAATAAGTAACAGAAAGGTGTCCAGTCAGCCTTCCCAGAGTGCCTTCCACTGCACAGCAACATCTGTTTCTGCAATTTCAGTAACCTTTAAACCGTCTGAGCTAGAAACAAGATTTTTTTTTGTTAAAATCTGCAGATTATGCAGAAGATGATGGACTATGTGGAAAATGCAGCAAATCTATAATTACGCGCAAAACATCACAGTCACACAATCACATAATTCCAGTGGCCCTGACTAGGATGTGTTAGGATTCACACATGTACGAAGAGCACTCTGGGAAATAAAGAATGGAGCATTCCATGTAATGTTGGAAGGACACAGCAGAGCCAGCGGGTCCCCTCAAGGAGTGAAAGTGCTGTCTGAATGGAGACACAGATTAAGGACTGGGGGCCATATGTACGAACACATTTTCACATAGACACAGAATGGGCAAAACTGCTTGCTACATCTGGCCCTGTGTCTCTCTCTTGTACAATTACAAAAGGGCAATGCCACAAAGTGATGCCAATCTGACTGTTAACTTCATGTGTTACATAGGGACTGTGGCCTGCAACCCCTTATTATCGATCAACACAAACCTTATCTTCATGGGGTTCATTAGTTTTCTCTACTATTCGCTATTACCCTAAACCTGGTGTTCAGAGTGCTCTATCTAAAACTTAACAAGTGAGAATGCCAGAGTGTGCACTGTGTCATACAAGCTTTATATACTACGTATTTTTATTCGACTTCTAGAAGTTTTTGTACTAGCTAGAATAGTGACTTGGACTCGGTTGTTTCTCTAAAAGGTATGCAAGCCTAGAATCCCTTATTCAATGGGTCAGTCACACAGAACATCCTAAACATGCAGTAACCATCTCTTCCAGTAATGTACTGCATTCTGGTAGATAGCAGTTCCTTTGTCTTGAAGTGGGCATTTTCGTTGGAAAGAAGTTGATTGATCGGAGCAGAAGGCAAGATGCAAATACATCTTGGTGTTATGACTTTTCTCCTCTTTATTAGATCTGGCTTGACAGTGCTGCTGTTTGCTAGAGGTTTTGTAATCCTCAGGATTTTATTTGATTAAAAACAGTATTGAAGGAGGAACTCTGGCTCTCAGCACATGTAATACTCCCCTACACAAGCATTTGATTGGACAGTAGTTGTGTTGGTCTGCTTAGATAGATCCATAGACCATAATCGATAGGGACATTATTAATCCAACCCTATTTCAAATACAGTAGAAAGAGCCTTTGCATAGTGTAACTTCTTTGCCCCTAGTAGGACAGGTGTTATCATTGTGAACACGTATTCAAAACGAAAGGGTTTTACATTTTGAATTTTGTGGCAAACACAGAAGGAAGAGGTTTTATGTTGTGCATTCCTTGCCAAACATCATATGAAGGGATTTTGCATTTGGAACCATCCAAAAAAAAACAGAGTTCAAATTATTTTTACGTTGTGACCTGTCTGACAGATTGTAAAGATTTCACTTGCACGGGACACAAGATCTCTCATGTATTCAGTTTATTGCTTCTCTTTACATGCATTCATTGCATATCTCACAAGCCCCAATTGAGTCCATGTAAATAAGAAGTATTTTCTTCAAATGTTTAAGACAATGCAATGCCCCAAGGTCTGCATTGTCATTTCTGAGATAAGTATTCCCATCTAGGTCCTGGCATTCTTCTCTTTCCTGGAAAAGGGAGAGAAGGCAGCTGTCAGCATACCTTGGAACCCTCCTGTTCTCTCTCCTCCCTCCCTCCCTTCCTCCCTCCCTCCCTTTCTTCTACAACAGCCTATCCTCAGTATAGCCCTACCTTTAACCATATTGCACTTGCCTGGAGAAAGGAGAGAAAGCAGCAGTGGGGATACCTCTGGAACACTGACCTCTGCTTTCACTGAGCTTTCTGATAGGTTGGTTTACAGAAGTGTGAAGAAGGAACGGGGTTGCCCTGTCATCTTCCCTCTATTTCTGATTGGTCCTTATTCAATGAAGAATGGAGGACCCTGGTGGATTACTGTTTCTATTGGCTGAGTGATCTGTCCTTTTTCTAGAGAGGCAGGTCCTTTCTTCTCTGCTGCATCTGGCCTTTTATGTCTAGCCCGCTGCCCATTCCTGACTGAGCCTGAGGTCTGCTCCCAGTTCAGTATTTGCATGCTGCCTTCCTGGCCGTGGGAACTGAGGTCATTGTTGGCCATCTCTTACAACTGAAGATGCTAGGAGGAAGCTCCTGAGGCAACTTTGAGTGTCCTGTCCCTGTACAGGCTACTCAGCATTTCCATCGCTGCAGTCAATTTGCGATGGATCAGTTGATATGTCTTCTGTTGTGTGGTACCTAGAAAGGCTGCTGAAGATAATATAATCAAGAGTACAACATTAACCACCTTTGGGATTGTCCGTGGTATGGGATGATCTAATTACACAAATGAAGGGGGTTTACATTTTGAAGTCTTTGATAACTACTGTAGCAAGAGAGAATACGTTGTAAACTGATAAATGCTACAGAAGTGGGGTTTGCATTGTGAGCTCTCCAACAAATACAATAGAAAGGTGTTATTACATCAGTAATTCTCTTACAAATTGAATTGAAATTAATTTTACATTGTGATCACTGAGACAAGTGCTGTAGAAACGAGTTTTGCATTATCAACTCTGGCAAACACATTGGGAAGGGGCTTTACACTGTGAACTCTGACAAATGCAGCAGGGTGTGGTTTTACATTGTGAGTTCTCTGGCAAACACAATGGAAAAAGGCGTTTACATAAGGAATTCTGACAAATGCAATAGGAAAGTTTTTTTTACATTGTGAACTCGGACAAATACAGTAGTAAGGGGATTTATATTTTGAACTCTGACAGCAGTTAGTGGCTTCCAACTGTGAACTGTTTAACAAACACAAATGGAATGGGCTCTACATTGTTCAATGCAGAGGCATTTTTAAACAGAGCTGCAGTTCAGGAGGTGACAAAATGGTCTAGTTTTCAGATGGTACATTTGTAATTGTATGTTTTGTATTAAGTTGTATGGAAATTGAAGTAGTTTTTTAAAAAAGTAAAACCTTATCAGGACATTGATTATTAAGAATTATTTTGCATTATGAAGAGTTCTTTATTTAAACCTTTTAGTTGGTCTCAACAGTTCTTTTGACTTTACCTTTTAGCTGCAGTGTTGATGTGCTATTCCTTCTACAAGCAAGTTGTAGTAACTTTAGGAATATCTTGCTTTAGTCCCACCCTGGATGACCAATGACATTTTGAAGATGAATGCAGATAACACAGGTCAGGAGTGTTTTTCACGACAGTCAGCTTTTGGCATTGATATCTCTAGTACCCACAGCCTCCTGGCCCTGACCCGTCCTCTGTTACTATGATAAAAACAACCTGTGTCATCCTACATCCCTGAAATTACCTCCAGCCCGTTTCTGTTTGTTAACAAGGTCGATGCAACATGTTTCACCCATTTGAAGAGCTTAAGGAAAATTCTTCCTTGCCTCCCAGTTTTAGGGGAGAGGAGCTGATCCAGGCATCAGTCTCATCCATTTGGATTATAGAAATGCTGTCTTGCTTGGCGTTCCTAAATATCTTATCCGCTGCCTTCAGATTGTTCAAAACACGTCTGTTTCCTACAGTGCACTTCTGTTAAGTACTAGTTGGACTTAACCACACGGGTTACTAGTGAAAATCCAGATCTTGTTTAAGACCATTTGGATGGTGCTCAAGGCACTACCTTGCTCTAGTCCTAAGTACCTCAGCTCTTGATTTCAGCTCTGCATGGCCTCCTCCGTGCTTCACGTGTATTTTTATGCCATTTTGGTTGTTCCCATGTTCCATCACACCAAGCAGGTGGGCTCTCCTTCTTGGTTCTCACTCCTACTCATTGCAACACATTACCTGAGGAACTGGATATGCATCCAACCATCTAATCTTTCACAAGAATCGAAATAGCTATTCTTTATTGATTTTTACCCTATCACAGTGGAGCACATGGGAGGTTTTCTCCCGAGCACAGGGGCACCCTTTTTTACAAAAAGCATTATTAATTCAGTCATTCTCAGTTTCCAACCCACACCCCCTCTTTAACTAAGCCATGGGCTGTTCTCTCTCCTTACCCTGAGGGTCAATTACTGAAGGACCAAAAACATTGTTATCAAACAGAACTGGCATCTGTGGGATAAACAGAAAGATGCATACACAGAGGCCTGTAAAACCATAGAAAAGCCAGCGTGTTGATATGGTGTGTCCAGTCAATACCTTGCTATTTACTGTTCAGCCAGAAGGGTGCTCAGCAGAATTAGAGTTATCTTTCCTGGAGTCTGAAATAATTCTGCCGATAAATACATTTATGAATGTTGTGGGAAAATTTCAGTTCACTCACAGATACCTTAGAAGAGAAGAACAATTGTGTAATTCAGCTCAGACTATTCTGAAAATATCCTTAGTGATTTCATCCTTGCTTTGAACACACCACAGGGGATAGTTACCAATGTAAAATGCCTTTGTCCTGCTTTAGAATGGCCACTGGGAAACCCCTCTTGGTTCAGTCTCAACCATTTCCCCCTTGACAGGCGCTATCACTTTCTTTTGTTACACAGTAAAATGTAAATTCTCAGTCTCTCATCAGTAAGTATCCCATCTCGTACAGTGCTCGAAATCATTACCAAAGTCTCTGAAGCAAGTCTTTTGTTTTTTTCAGGTCTAGCTTGACAGCACAGCTGTGTGTTACCTATTGTTACCAGTGCTTTAAAATATACATAGTGGCCTTTGGTTCCACCCAGACGAGTACTGCACTCTCACTTCATGCTATTGGCTGTTCGTGTATCATGATGCCTCATATTGAGTGCCATGCAGTGCAGTACATGAGGGTCTATTTTTCTTCTCAAAAGTAGTTGCAAATTGAATTATTTTTCTCATGGACTGTTAGAAATGGGGGTCTCTGGTTGCAGGCAGTTTGCACTCTGTCCAAGCAGGGACCCTCACTCTAGTCAGGGTAGGGAGATACACACCTAGGATAACCCTTGCTCACCTCCTTTGTAGCTTGGCACAAGCAGTCAGGCTTATTTCAGAAGCAATGCGTAAAGTATTTCTACAAAACACACACAGTAATACAGTGAAAACACCACAAAAGGACACCACACCAGTTTAGAAAATAAGCCAATATTTATCTGAGTAAAACAAGACGAAAATGACAAAAATCCAACATACACCAGCAAAGATATGCATTTTAAAAGTGAAAAGAGTCTTAATCCATAGAAATCAATGGATGCGTTGTTTTAACACAAAGTACTTGGTGTGCGTCAAAAATAAAGCCGCAAAGGCGACGGTGCATCAGAAAAGCAAGCAATGCGTCCATTCCTTACTCACACCGGAGGCCGTGCGTTGATTCTTTTTTCTCGCAGAGGAGGCCATGCATCGATTCCGGGTGCGCATCCTCGGATCCGTGCGGGGATGTTGAAGATTTTGGCGCCCAGGATCCGTGTGTAGAAATTTCCGACGCGCTGTGCGAAGGGTCGGCGTTGAGAACAGGCGCGTTGTGTCGTTTCTCCAGCCGCAAGGCAGCTGGTGCGTCAAATTTTCAGTCACGAGACAGGTGGCGCGTTGATTTTTCTGATGCGCACACAGCTGTACGTGGATTTTCCCCCGCAGGTTATCAGCTTCCACTTCTAAGGGCCCAGGTACTGGATTTGGAACCACTTAGCAAATCAGGACTCACAGCAGAAGAGCCCAGGCACTGGCAAATTAAGTTTTTGATGGCCCTGAGACTTCAGAACAGGGTCAGGCTTAGTCAAAGCCCTTGGAGAAACTTCACAAGCAGGATACTCAGCAAAGTCCAGTCTTTGTCTTCTCTAAGGCAGAAGCAGCAACTGCAGGTCAACCCAACAAAGCACACACAGCAAAGGGGCAGTACTCCTCCTCCAGTTCTTCAGCTCTTCTCTTTGGCAGATGCTCCTCATGAACCAGAAGTGTTCTAAAAGTCTGGGGTTTTGGGTTCACTACTTATACTCATTTCTGCCTTTGAAGTAGGCAAACTTCAAAGGAAAGTCTCTGTTGTTCAGAAGATCCTGCCTTGCCCAGGTCTGGCCCTAGACACACACCAGGGGGTTGGAGTCTGCATTTGTGTGAGGACAGGCACAGCCCTTTCAGGGTCAGGTGTCAGTTCCTACCTCCCCACTCTAGCCCAGGAAACTCATCAGGATATACAGGACATTCCCCAGCTCCCTTTGTGTCACTGTCTAGAGGGAATTCACAAACAGCCCAACTGTCAGTCTGACCCAGACGTAGATTCCACAGGCAGGCAGAGGCACAGAATGGTTAAGCAAGAAAATGCCCACTTTCTAAAAGTGGCATTTTCAAACAGACAATCTAAAAACAACTCTACTAAAAGATGTATTTTTAAATTGTGAGTTCAGAGACCCCAAAATCCACATCTCTATCTGCTCATATGGGAAACTGCACTTAAAAGATATTTAAAGGCAGTCCCCATATTGACCTATGGGATAGATAGGCCTTGTAGTAGTGAGCACCGAATTTGGTAGTATTTCACTATCAGGGCATGTCAAACACACCAGTACATGTCCTACCTTTTAAATACATTGCATCCTACCCATGGGGCTACCTAGGGCCTATTTTAGGGGTGACGTAAATGTTGTAAAATGGAAGGTTTGGGCCTGGCAAGTGGGTTCACTTGCCAGGTCGAAATTGGCAGTGCAGAACTGCACACACAGACACTGTAGTGGCAGGTCTGAGACATGTTTACAGGGCTACTCATGTGGGTGGCACAACCAGTGCTACAGGCCCACTAGTATCATTTGCTTTACAGGCCCTGGACACCTATAGTGCACTTTACTAGGGACTTACTAGTAAATCAAATATGCCAATCATGGATAAACCAATCATCAATACAATTTACACAGCGATCACTTGCACGTTTGCACTGGTCAGCAGTGGTAAAGTGCCCAGAGTACAAACAACAGCAAAAACGAAGTCCAGCACACAGTTACAAATACAGGAAGCAGAGGCAAAAAGACAGGGGAAACCACGCTAAGGATGCCAGGTCTAACATGTGTGCCCCCAGCTGACAGTGGGTATAACTACCCAACCTCATGGGAGTTCTCATCACTAAGGCGAAATAATCTGGACAGACCATCAGCACTGGCATGTTCTGTACCAGAGCAGTGTTCCACCACAAAGTCCATTCCCTGTAGGGAGATAGACCACCCCAACAGTTTTGGGTTCTCATCCCCTATCTGCATTAACCATCTGAGGGGCCTGTGGTCCGCCTGAACCCAGAATTGAGTACCAAACAAGTAGGGTCTTAGCTTCTTCAAGTGCCCACACCACAGCCAAAGGATCTCTCTCAATTGTGCTCCACCTCTGTTCCCTCGTAAGTAACCTCCTACTAATGAAGGCTACAGGCTCACCTAGGCCCTCTTCGCTTAGCTTTGTTAGAACTGCCCCCACACCATGCTCTGAAGCGTCAGTCTGCACAACAAATTGTTTGGAGAAGTCGGGTGCCTTGAGCACGGGTGCCGTGCACATGGCTGCCTTCAGGGTGGTCTGACAAGCTTCAGTCCAGATCCCTTCTTGGGCTGCTTTTTTGAGGACAGTTCTGTCAAGGGGGCAACAATGGTGCCATAACCCTTAACAAACCTCCTGTAGTAACCGATGAGACCAAGGAAGGCTCTCACCTCTGTCTGGGTCTTGGGGGGTTTCCACGCCAGAACAGTGTCAATTTCGGGTTGCAAGGGTGCCACCTGACCAGTCCCCACCTGGTGTCCCAGGTAAACCACAGATCCCTGCCCTATTTGGCACTTACTGGCCTTAATAGTGAGGCCTGCCTTCTGCAGGGCCTTCAACTCTTCACAGAGGCGCTGCAGGTGTTCCTCCCAGCTGGACCTGAACACTGCAATGTCATCCAAGTAGGCTGCACTGAAATCCTCCAGCCCAGCCAAAACCTGATTGACCAACCCCTGAAAGGTGGCAGGGGCATTTTTCAATCCAAAGGGCATGACCCTGAACTGGTAGTGACCCTCTGGTGTTGAAAATGCTGACCTCTCTTTGGCCGCGTCGGTCAAGGCAATCTGCCAGTACCCAGGTGTTAAGTCAAACATGCTGAGGAACTTGGCAGCTCCTAGCCGATCTATGAGCTCATCAGCTCGGGGGATGGGGTGCGCATCAGTCTTAGTGACTGCATTGAGTCCACGGTAGTCCACACAGAACCTCAGTTCTGGAGTGGCATCGGGGGCACCAGCCTTTGGGACCAAGACCACTGGGCTGGCCCAAGGACTACTGGAGAACTCAATTACGCCTAACGCTAGCATCTTGGAAACCTCATCCTTTATGCTGGCTCTGACCTTGTCAGTCACCCTGTAAATCATGTGTTTGACAGGTGGACTGTCCCCAGTATCCACATCATGGGTACACAGATGAGTGACCCCTGGGGTCAAGGAAAACAGGGAGGCAAACTGTCCCAGCAACTGGCGACAGTCCTTCTGCTGTTCTGGGGTCAGTGTAGGGAGAGGTTCACACCCTCCACAGATCCATCTTTCTCCTGGGCAGACAGGAGGTCAGGAAGAGGCTCACTCTCCTCCTCCACTGCATCATCTATTGCCAAGAGCATAGTCAAATCAGACCTCTCAAAGTGAGGTTTGAGGCGGTTCACATGTAGGACCCTCAAACTGTTCCTGGGAGTCTGCAAGTTCACCAGATAGGTGACATCACTCTTGCACTCCACCACCTGAAAAGGCCCAGTCCACTTGTCCTGAAGAGCACAAGTCTCCACCGGTGCCATGACCCACACTTTCTGGCCAGGCTGAAACTCAACCAGAGTGGCATTCTGGTCGTACCACTGTTTCATGTCCTCCTGTCTGGCTTCTAGGTGCGCCTGAGCGAGTTTCCTGAAGCAGGCAGTCAAAGGTAGAGAGATCTAAAAGGACAAAAAGAAATTCAGAAGAAAAAACAGTATGTGGTTATGTAACGGACTGCAATAAAACAGTAGTGTACACCAATCACTGTATGTCAAGTACAAAAACAAGTCCTAGCTTCACCGCTAATCACCAGTGTTAGAAATGGGGTCCCTGGTTGGCAGTCAGTTTGCACTCTGTCCAAGCAAGTACCCTCACTCTAGTCGGGGTAGGGAGATACACACCTAGGCTAATCCCTGCTCACCCCCTTTGTAGCTTGGCACAGGCAGAAGGCTTCTCCAGCCGCAAGGCAGGTGCTGCGTCAAATTTTCAGCCACAGAACAGGTAGTGCGTCAATTATTCTGTCTGGATTTTCCCCCTCAGGTTACCAGCTTCCATTTGTAAGGGCCCAGAGACTGGATTTGGCGCCACTTAGCAAGTCAGGACTCTCAGCAGAAGAGCCCAGGCACTTGCAGATGATGTCTTTGATGGCCCTGAGACTTTAGAACAGAGGACAAGCTCAGTCCAAGCCCTTGGAGAATCTTCACAAGCAGGAGACACATCAAACTCCAGTATTTATCCTCTCTAAGGTAGAAGTAGCAACTGTAGGCCAACCCAGCAAAGCACACACAGAAAAGGGGGTAATTCATGCTTAGGCCCCCATAACGTTTTGTGCATATAAGCTATCCACACAAAGTTTTTTAAACTTTTTTCCAAAATTCTGGGGATTGTAAAGGTACCCAGAGTTTGTGGGTCCCCCTTGAGGAGACTAAGAATTTATCCAAAATACAGCAAAAAATTGTTTTTGGTAAAATGGGAAAAAAGTGCTGCAGAAGCAAGCATCTGTTTTTTCCCTGCCAACTGCATCAACAAAGGGTTTGTGGTGATAAAGTCACCAGCTTCCCAGCTTTCAGGAACAGGCAGACTTGAATAAGAAAAACAAATTTTTCAACGCAGTTTTGGCATTTTACTGGGACGTACCCCATTTTTATAATTTTTTGTGCTTTCAGCCTCCTTCCAGATAGTGACAGAAATGGTTGTGAAACCAATGGTGGATACCGAACAGCTAAAAACTTCTGAAAAGTAGACAAAATTCTGAATTCAGCAAGGGGTCGTTTGTGTAGATCCTTCGATATTTTCCTACAGAAAGTAACAGTTGAAATAAACAAATATTGAAATTGAGTTGAAAAAAACAGCCCTTTCTGACTATGGTTTCTTCCATAACTTTTTCCAGTTGTGATAGTTTTTTTTAAAGCAATATACCGTTATGTTTGCTGGACCCTCTGGTTGTGGGGTTATATAGATCTTGTAAGTTCATCAAGAACCCAAGCTACTCAGAGCCAATAAATGAGCTGCACCTTGCAGTGGGTTTTCATTGTATACCGGGTATACAGCAATTCATTTGGTAAAACATAAAGAGTGAAAAATAGGTATCAAGGAAACCTATGTATTTCCAAAATGGGCACAAGTGAAGGGGTTTAGAAACAGTGGTTATTTGCACATTTCTGAATTCAGGAATCCCCATACTAGGATGTGAATTACAGGGCATTTCTCAAAATGACTTCTTTCTTTAACACTGTTTACATTTAGAAGGCAAAAATGTAGAGAAAGACAATTGGCAATAACACTTGTTCTTCTATTCTGTATTTCCCCAAGTCTCCTGATAAAAATGGTCCCTCACTTGTGTGGCTAGGGCTAATGCCCGCAACAGGAAAGGTCCCAAAACGCAACATGGACACATCTAATTTTTCCATTGAAAACTTACCTGTTTTTTGCAAAGTGCCTAGCTGTGGATTTTGGCCTATGGCTCAGCCGACACCTAGAGAAACCTCCCAAACATGTGCATTTGTAAAGCGAGACACCTAGGGGAATCCAGGATGGGGTGACTTGTGGGAGTCTCACTGGGTTCTGTCTCCCAGAATCCTTTGCAAACCTGAAAATATGGCTAAAAAAACACTTTTTCCTTACATTTCGGTGCTGCAAAGTTCTGGGATCTGAGGGGAGCCACAAAGTTCCTTCCACCAGCATTCCCCCAAGTCTCCTGATAAAAATGGTACCTCACTTGTGTGTGGAGGCCTAGTGCCTGTGACAGGAAATGCCCCAAAACACAACGTCGACACATCACATTTTCCCAAAGAAAACAGAGCTGTTTTTTGCAAATTGCCTAGTTGTGGACTTTGGCCTCTAGTTCAGCCAGCACCTAGAGAAACCTACCAAACCTGTGCATTTTTTAAAACTAGACACCTAGGGGAATCCAGGATGGGGGACTTGTGTCACTGTTACCACAATGTTCTACCCAGAATCCCTTGCAAACCTCAAAATATGTCTAAAAACACATTTTCCTCACATTTCGGTGCTGCAAAGTTAAGGGATATGAGGGGAACCACAAACTTCCTTCCACCCAACGTTCCACCCAAGTCTCCTGATAAAAATGGTACCTCACTTGTGTGGATAGGCCTAGTGCCCGCAACAGGAATGGATCATACAAGAGTCATTGGCAGGCCTTGCATGAGGGCTACTGTTGACCCTGAAGTGATCCATTCCTGACGCAGGTACTAGGCACAAGCACACAAGTGGGATTGTATTTTTATCAGAACAAGTGGGAAAACACTGGGTGGTAGGAATTTTGTGGATCCCTGCACATTCCTGTAGCTTACGTGATGAAAAAGCAAAGGAAAATAGTGTTTTTAATCAATGTTTCACCTTTGCAGGGTATTCTGGGTAAGAAAACTTTGTGGAATCCAAACACGCCACACTTCTGTGGACTGCCTCAGGTGTCTACTTTTCAGAAATGTCTGGGTTTGGTAGGTTTCCCTATATGGCCGCCGAGCCCAGGACCAAATTCACAGGTGACTGTCTTGCAAAAGCAGAATGTTTTGTGGTAAGCAATTTTGATGTCTCCACTATCCGTTTTGTGCACTTCCCTGTCGCGGGCACTTGCCCACCCACACAAGTGAGGTAAAGTTTTTCTCTGGAGACTTAGCAGAACGCTGGGTGGTAGAAATTTCTGGCTGCCTGCATATTTCAGGACTTCACCTCACTGAAATGCAAGGCAAAGGTGTTTTTTAAGTAAAGTTTGTGATTTCAAGGGGATTCTGGGCGAAGGAAAACTGGTGAGAGCCACACAAGTCCTGCACCCTTGGACTCCCATGGTACTAGTATGTTAAAGTTAATCCACCACTCACACTGATTGGTTTTAACACCTACAGAAATTATGGTTTCAATAACTAATACTTACCAAAGTATCTGAATATTGAAACCAAGCCTTCTGAAGGTGAGCCATGAAGCCCCTTATAGGCACCTACCGCTTTATGATCCATTCACATGCCATTCACGCACAACAAACAACACTTTCATATTGCCGGCCAAGGACCCAATCTAACCAATCATTGCACTCACATCAACTTAACCGCTTCCAGACAAGGGCTCATCACATTCATACGCCACAGGATGGAATAAGTCTGACTACATTTTATCAACTGTCAAGTAACCGCCTCCTTCTTCCTGAACATTACCAAAGGCATGCGCAAGGACCTTTTAATAATGACTCCCATTACAGCCACCTGATGCTCAGGAAGACATGTTTTTCATGCGCCGTTAGCGCACTCACTGTGCCAAATCCAACTCCTTCCAGTTTGCGGATGCAAGTTGGGCGTGTCCGAGTATGCCTTGGGACTGAGCGGGCATATCTACCTTTGAAACTAAGGCAGACATGCTGGGAAATGTTTGCAATGTTCCCTAAAGAGAAGGTCATAGACTATAAAAAAGGTTAGTGTTTGGCACACAGGGTAGTCCGTGAGAACGTAGCGTATGTCCCAGCCAATATTATGTGCAGTGTTGTGACTGTAATGCACTTATCATACAGCAAATTGAACTTCTACTAAGTTCTGATCAAGGATGAACACGGCAAGCAGGTCAAACACTGACCCATATGTGTCTTTGTCCCTCAGTGCTGGGGTAGCACCAGTGAGTTTGAATCCATAGGTGTAGATGATGTGTATCTGTACTACCTTTACTATCTGCTTTCTACCTGTGCAATATCCCTGTGAAAGCACATCTACCATAAGCTTTCCTTACCCGTTCATGTCTCTGACCTCATCACAGTCCTGACTAATCCTGTATAATTGCCAAGTGAATCTATACTAATTCCTTCTGCCATTAGCTACTTGAAGCTCAAGAAAACATGTCTTTCATGCGCCATCAGCACACTTACTGTGCTAAATCCAACTCCTTCTAGTTTGTGGATGCAAGTTGGGGGTGTCCGAGTGTGCCTTGGGAGGCCTATTCCTCGAAATGAGCGAGCATATCTACAGCTGAAACTAAGGCAGACGTGCTGGTGAATACATCCTAAGGTCTCTAAATAAAAAGTCAAACACATATCCTGTGGGACTCATTCACCAACACTTCTACTTTTGCTCTGACAGTGAAGCTACAAATTGAGTTTGCACACTTGCAAACAAGTAGAAATGCTGGTGAATATGTCCAATAGGACATTTGTTTGGCCTATTACACATACCATATGTTCCGCACTATAAGGCGCACCTAAGAGCCTTACATTTTCTCAAAAATTGGCTGTGCGTCTTATAATCCGGTGTGCCTTATGTGTGCACTGAGTTCCAAAATCTGTAAAAATGTTGTTGTGCGACTTAGGTAAGCGCTTTGTTTGATTGACTGTTAGACCATTTTTCGCTGACACAGGGACGTAATACGTACACTACGTAAGCTGGCACCGATAAACCAATCAGAGAACATTACGTAATACGTACAGTACGTACGTTTACCTTCTCCACTCCTCTGGTAGGTATACTACCGGTATGCTGCAAAACAACATTTGTTTGTCTAAGGACCCCCCGAAAATGGCACCAGTGAAGAGACATGCTTACGAGGCACAATTCAAACTACAGGCTATCAGTTACGCAGTTGTAAATGGGAATAGAGCATCTGCGAAAGAATTCAACATCAATGAATCTATGGTTCGGAATTGGAGGAAGCAAGAAAATGAACTGCGCCAAGTTAAGAAGACGAAACAGAGTTTCTGCAGGAACAAATCGAGGTGGCCACAGTTAGAAGACCAACTTGACCAAGGATTATTGTACAAAGAACAGCCGGGAGAAGAGTCTCTACAGTCACCATTCGACTGAAGGCAACAACAATAGCAGAAGACATGAAGATCTAACACTTTCAAGGAGGTCCATCTTGGTGCTTTCGTTTTATGAAAAGGCGTCATCTCTCCATCCGCGCAAGAACTAGCGTGGCGCAGCAACTGCCGGCGGATTACAAAGAAAAGCTGTCCATCTTCCGCACCTACTGCAGTAACAAGATTACCGACAAAAAGATCCAGCCATGGACGAGGTCCCCCTCACTTTTGACATCCCCGTGAACCATATTGTGGAGAAAAAGGGGACCAGCACGGTATTGATACGCACCACGGGGCATGAGAAGTTGTCTTTCACTGTTGTTCTTGGTTGCCAGGTTAATGGACAGAAACTACCACCTATGGTCATTTTTAAGAGGAAGACGCTGCCAAAAGAAAAGTTTTTAGCTGGAATCATCGTTAAGACCAATCAAAAGGGCTGGATGGACGAGGAGAAAATGAGAGAGTGGCTGAGAGAGGTGTATGTAAAGAGACCGGATGTTTTTTTCCACGCATCACCGTCCCTGTTGATCTGCGACTCCATGCGTTCCCATCTTACCACTACTGTGAAAAACCAAGTGAAGCAAATGAATTCGGAGCTTGCCATCATTCCGGGAGGATTAACAAAAGAACTCCAACCGCTGGACATTGGTGTAAACAGGGCGTTCAAAGTGAAGTTGTGAGCAGCGTGGAAGCGATGGATGACAGACAGCGAACACCTTTACTAAGACTGGGAGGCAGCGCCAGGTGGGTTATGCCACCATATGTGAATGGGTTGTAGATGCCTGGGCTAAGGTATCTGCTTTAACTGTTGTCCGAGCTTTTGCGAAAGCCAGCATCATTGCTGAACAGCCACCTGGCAACGAGATTGACTCCGACAATGATGAGAGAGAACCCGGCATGTTTGATGGCAAAATTGCCCAGCTGTTCAATTCAGACACAGAAGATGAGGACTTTGATGGATTTGTGGGAGAAGATTGATTAAAAAATAATGTGGGTGTATTGTTAAATAGTAGAATAAAGTTCAACTAAACTCATTGTTTTGCTTCCGTTACCTTTTTACAACACTATGAACACCGTTACCTTTTTTTTGTAGACCGTATATTTTAGCATGCGCCTTATAATAAGGTGCGCCTTATGTATGGGTTAAGTACAGAAATAGATCCCATAATTGAGATTGCGCCTTATAATCCGGTGTGCCTTATGATGCGGAAAATACGTACTCTGGTTCTCGTAAGCAATCATGGTGGACCTTGTGTAGCATACATAAGTTCCCTAACAAGCACTTCAAAATTCAGTCATGCCTTTAACATGGGTAGTGGCCCCTGGACGTTCGGTATAGATGCACAGCCACTGAAAGATTTACCCAACGACAGCTCTACCTCAGGAGATTTCCCAGAACTTTGCTTTAGTATGATACAATGTAAAGCAAGTATGGACACAGAGGCCTGGCTGAGATGGGCACTAGGGACGGTAATATTGACTCTCCTGCCACTTTCCACACTTTACAGAGATGACATGGGCAATCCTTTTTGGGTATTTTAGGAATGCAATCAGCAAAGTGTCACTCCTGCAGCCTTGCCACATCCTCCAGAACATATGAGGTGGAGGCTGCTGTTTCTGTAACAGCAGTAAGGCTTTCAATTGCAGACAACTAGAAGTCAAGGAAAGTCATGAGTCTTCCTGTGGTTGTCTGACGATAAACAACATATGCATTGTATGTTGCCATCTGGATCAGGTAGGTAAATAGTTTCATGTACCAAGTGCGTGTTTTATGACACACATTGTATGGTTGAAGAACATTGTCGTTCTTGTCCACTTCGCCCATGTACTTATTGTAATCAAGTATACAGGTGGGCTTGTGGACTTCGGCCATCTGACCCCAAACCGTGATGGAGAAGTGCTCTCATCATGAATTGTAGTGTAGTGTATATACAGCACGCCTATCCGAGAACTTGACTTGACTGTACGCAGTTCGTTGGAACGCAACGCAGTACTCTGGGATTTCTGGAGCTTCTTGCAAACAAGCTCCTGCAGGAATCCTTTGCGGTTACAACAAATTGTACTGCAGGCCACAGTGCCAGCTTTGTAGAGCTCCCTCAACAGCTCTACTCCTGTATAGAAATTGTCCACATAAAGGTTATAACCTTTGTGAAGGAGTGGCTGGACAAGTTCCCATACAATTTTACCTGTAACCTCTAATGGGGGAGAGCTATAGGATAGAGTCCTTCCCTGTATACACTCTCAAGCTGTACACATAGCCAGAAGAGCTCTCACACAGCATGTACAGCTTGATGCCATAGTGAGCTCTTTTGCTCGCAATTTACTGTCTGAACAGAAGCCGCCCTTGGTACAGGATCGAGGATTCATGGACTGCTATATTCTTCCCAGGAGTATAGATCACTAGAAACCTGGCAGACAAATGTTCCACGACATGCCGAATTTTGAACAGCCTGTCATGGTATGGATGGTCCCGGGACAATGCAGCAGAATTGTCATTGAAATGCAGCGTGCACTGCAATAACAAAAAACGATCTCTGCTCATGTTGGTGCGAAGATGGGGGTTACCCAAACTGTGCGAGTCTTCCAGTGGGACTGCAAGGTGAGTTTCTGCACTAACTGCATTTTGAGCATAAGGCCCAAAAATATCTTCAGCTCTGCCAGCGAAGTGGGAGTCTACTGGGGTGCCCTAGATTGCGGCCCTAGAGTGCCTCCATGCTCCCTCAGAAATTGTTCTGCACGCAAATTTGTTTGCTGCACAATTTGCTGAAGGAAGTCAACATCCAAAAATAGATGGACGTAGTCGACTGGCAAAAAGTTGCCCGTATTGACATCCAGTGTTACCAGTAAACGGTGGAATTTGGGGCTGAACTAAATCGGGGGAATCCTAAGAAAGCACTCTCTGTGCTTGCTGCCGCACGCACCTGCTCTCTGGGTTGGGCTTACCCGCTGTTGTCCTGCTGCACAGACTGTGCTTGCGAAGGGACAGCACGACTGTCCTCATCGTTTCCCTCAGAATCACTGGAAGAGGTGTCGTCGGATGGGACTCCGCTGACTGAAAAATCACTCCCAGATTCTGCCCTATTGTGCTCTCCCTCAGATGCTGTTTCAGTATCTGCTGTCTCAGTATCTGATCCTGCCTCAGAGCTGTCCTCCATAATTTGATTTAGGGCTTGAACAGCATTCATCCAACGAGACGCCATCTGCTACTGGCTAATCTGTCCTTCTAAAGCACTAGCCGTAGAAGGCAGATAGGGTCACAAAATTGCTCGTGGATGAGTGATGTGTCCAACAGTAAATGTCAAGTCACCTTACCTTCGCTTCGTCTCTGAATCAGCAGATTCTCTGAAGACACTGGAAAAAACAAAAAAGACACACTATTACTTCACCTTACCACATACCCAACATCACAGCCTTTAGCGCTGTTGACACCCAGTGCAACTGTCATTTTTGGTGCTCCCCCTTCCATGACCTCCTCCTCTTATTTCCTCAGTATCACCCAGCAAAAGTGCCCCTCATATCTCCATAGCCCCCCTCGCACATACAATTTATTTGTTTTAAAGTGGAGGTAATGCCTGGCTTTACTAATCCACTCAGCTAAATGCATATATATCCTTTGCAGCAGGCATATAAACCATCTGTGCTACTTTATGGCGTCAAAACTGCCACTAGGCCAAAGACAGATCTATTTCTATATAGAGAGAATCTATCTCTAGAAAAAAAAATACATATATATCACTTTTATATAGGTGTGGATTCCCTGGGGGCTGATCTTGGCTTCCAGAAAACAACACATGTAAAAAAGTGATATATATTTATGTATATAGATATCTATAGAGATCTCTCTCTCTCTCTCTCTCTCTATATATATATATATATATATATATCTATACATACATATATATATACAGGGAGTGCAGAATTATTAGGCAAAGGAGTATTTTGACCACATCATCCTCTTTATGCATGTTGTCTTACTCCAAGCTGTATAGGCTCGAAAGCCTACTACCAATTAAGCATATTAGGTGATGTGCATCTCTGTAATGAGAAGGGGTGTGGTCTAATGACATCAACACCCTATATCAGGTGTGCATAATTATTAGGCAACTTCCTTTCCTTTGGCAAAATGGGTCAAAAGAAGGACTTGACAGGCTCAGAAAAGTCAAAAATAGTGAGATATCTTGCAGAGGGATGCAGCACTCTTAAAATTGCAAAGCTTCTGAAGCGTGATCATCGAACAATCAAGCGTTTCATTCAAAATAGTCAACAGGGTCGCAAGAAGCGTGTGGAAAAACCAAGGCGCAAAATAACTGCCCATGAACTGAGAAAAGTCAAGCGTGCAGCTGCCACGATGCCACTTGCCACCAGTTTGGCCATATTTCAGAGCTGCAACATCACTGGAGTGCCCAAAAGCACAAGGTGTGCAATACTCAGAGACATGGCCAAGGTAAGAAAGGCTGAAAGACGACCACCACTGAACAAGACACACAAGCTGAAACGTCAAGACTGGGCCAAGAAATATCTCAAGACTGATTTTTCTAAGGTTTTATGGACTGATGAAATGAGAGTGAGTCTTGATGGGCCAGATGGATGGGCCCGTGGCTGGATTGGTAAAGGGCAGAGAGCTCCAGTCCGACTCAGACGCCAGCAAGGTGGAGGTGGAGTACTGGTTTGGGCTGGTATCATCAAAGATGAGCTTGTGGGGCCTTTTCGGGTTGAGGATGGAGTCAAGCTCAACTCCCAGTCCTACTGCCAGTTCCTGGAAGACACCTTCTTCAAGCAGTGGTACAGGAAGAAGTCTGCATCCTTCAAGAAAAACATGATTTTCATGCAGGACAATGCTCCATCACACGCGTCCAAGTACTCCACAGCGTGGCTGGCAAGAAAGGGTATAAAAGAAGGAAATCTAATGACATGGCCTCCTTGTTCACCTGATCTGAACCCCATTGAGAACCTGTGGTCCATCATCAAATGTGAGATTTACAAGGAGGGAAAACAGTACACCTCTCTGAACAGTGTCTGGGAGGCTGTGGTTGCTGCTGCACGCAATGTTGATGGTGAACAGATCAAAACACTGACAGAATCCATGGATGGCAGGCTTTTGAGTGTCCTTGCAAAGAAAGGTGGCTATATTGGTCACTGATTTGTTTTTGTTTTGTTTTTGAATGTCAGAAATGTATATTTGTGAATGTTGAGATGTTATATTGGTTTCACTGGTAATAATAAATAATTGAAATGGGTATATATTTTTTTTTGTTAAGTTGCCTAATAATTATGCACAGTGATAGTCACCTGCACACACAGATATCCCCCTAACATAGCTAAAACAAAAAACAAACTAAAAACTACTTCCAAAAATATTCAGCTTTGATATTAATGAGTTTTTTGGGTTCATTGAGAACATGGTTGTTGTTCAATAATAAAATTAATCCTCAAAAATACAACTTGCCTAATAATTCTGCACTCCCTGTATATATATATATAGAGAGAGAGAGACTCTCCACATCACTTTTTTTTTCATACATGTTTGCTTTTCCTGGGATCTGGGATCTCTCTCTCTCTCTCTCTCTCTCTCTATATATATATATATATATATATATAAATATATATATACATTGAGAGAGAGAGAGAGAGACTCTCCACATCACTTTTTTTTTTTTATACATGTTTGCTTTTCCGGGGCCGATCTCGACCCCAAGGCAAACCCACACATTTATAAAAAAAAATGCCCCCATTTTTTTCTTTAAATATACCCTGGGGGGCGTAATCGCCCACCCAGGGTAAACCATTAAAAAAAAAAATTGTAAGTTGCCCCCTAGGGGTCGGCCCGTGTAGGAAGGGCGACCCCGCCATTTTGTTTCGTATATTTAAAAAAAATAATAATAATTGTAGTGCTGGGGGGCGCGATCGTCCCCCCAGGAGAACCCCAACATTGTTTATTTAAAAAATTTCCTCCCACGGGTGGAGTGGCCCCCCTAAACAGGAGGACGCTCACCTGGTCCTCCGCTGCTACGGTGGGGAAAAATGTGCCTCAAGGTGCGCTGTTGTCAAGCATGGGCGGGAGGGGAGTAGGGGGTCTCCCGGGATTAAAAAAATTCAATAAATCCTCCAGTGCATTGCACAAGAGGATTTTTAAAACCCCTCCCTGGCATCGGCCACTGGTCGTGACCGATGCACTTACCTATGGGGATAGACCAAGACTCAAAATGCAAGCCAGATCATTTGGCTATGTCAGTGCTTTAGTTCTTTCCTGGCACTTTATACAGCATAAAGCCTTACACAACCCATGTTTGAGTGCTATAAGAAATTCCAAATTTTGTAAAGTAATAAAAATTTTGAAAAAAGAATGCTTCAGCAAAGTAACATAAAGGGACACAATCATTAAAGAATATCATGTGAAGGAAAAGACCATAACACCCAGAAATATATATATATTATATGTATATGAAAGAGAAATGTTTTTTAGATTTTTTACTGACGTAGCAGTGAGCTTTTGGGTGCTTTGCACATCATGAGGTATGTCATGAGATTAATTACTCCTGTTTTGTGTGAGAGTAAATAATATGTTGGTGGCTTGCACAGTAAAATTAATGATCACAATTATTTGTTTATATATTTAAAAATAGAGCTTTATGTACACTGCAAACAGCATTATCCAATGTAGCGCCTCTATAGCAAACAATAAATGATGGATTACTCAAACAAAGCTACCCATCACACACACACCAGTCATGCTTCATATCTGCGGTTGACCTTATGATGAGAAATAATACAAAAAGCTGAACATACTTGTGTCGCGCTCCCACTGGTCTACATAATTGCATATGGATGTTTCTTTACTGAAACGACAAAGATGAGCTAACCAACGGTGAAAATTAGTCTTTATTTAAACATAAAATATTTTTAGAAGTCTGATGGGGGGAGTAATGCTGTTTGATTCCACATAGGGTGCTTTTAATACTGGTTTGTGTTCATAAATGCTGTATAGAGTATTGACAGCATAAAAACAGCACGTAGAACAGCTACATAACTTTGCTGTATTGTGTAATCGGCGGAATTCCCCTGAACAACACAGCCTGGAGAAAGCCTTGTGTGAGGTTCAACCGAACAGATGAAGCACTTGTTGACTACAACCCTGTTACTCCTGACATTTGAAAATAATGTACCACTCTCAAAACCCTTTCAATGGGCTGCTGGACACCAACTGCGGGAGATGGGGTCCTTTGCCATTGGTGTACTTGGGTTCAACCTACGAAGTCTTTGCAAACTGGGCAAAGTACAACCCCTTCTGCATTTGACTCTGAGGCAAGGCAAGGAGGCTTCTCGGGGAGGCAGTGTGGGGTGTTCAAGCTCAGCACTCTGCAGTCAACCAACAGAAAGAATAACTGCAGTGTCCAGCCCAGTGTTCAAGGAAAGAAAGAAGTTTTAATCATGCAAGTGTACTAAGTACTACTCAAGACAATACATTATGGCCCTCATTACAACCCTGGTGGTCGGTGATAAAGTGGCGTTAATACCGCCAACAGGCCGGCGGTAATACATGTGGAATTATGGCCACGGCAAAAACAGCTCCGACAGACAGCCACTTTAACACACCGACCGCCAGGGCGGAATCAACAGGCACCACAGTGGTAACTGCCAACAGCCAGGGGGAAGACAATGTTCTGCCCACTGTAATATGACACATCAATCCGCCACCTTTTCCGGGGCGGTACCAACGACATCAAAAGCCTGGCGGAAACACTGCACAGAAGGGACACGACTCACCTCTGGAGACTCAGGGAACAGCCACGCCGCCATGGAGCATGAGGTGCATGTCTTCCCAATGTTGTTTTACGTCCTGCTCCACTACGAACACCAATGATGGTGAAGACGACCACGCTGAGTACTGCCGCCTAGCACACAGGGGAGGGGGGAGGAAAAAGAGAGTGGGACACCCCCAACACCATACACACAAGCAGATGCAGGAACATAACATATTCACCCCGTACCCCTCAGGAATAATGCAAGGACAACTACTATAGAGTAAAAAGAGTGTAATAAGATAAAGTACTAGCAAGACGTGCATCCAAATAAAAAAGTATATACATATTTACAATGCGAGGGACACTGCCCAGTCCTCAATGTCCGTGGGCCACAGAGCCATATCACAAGTCCAAGGCCCCACCTCACTCCTGCAACAACACAGAGAGAACACTGCCGGGGCATCAGGTCGAAAATAGCCAGGCACCTCAGTGGGACGGGGAACAGGGGGGCACCTCAACCGGAAGATGGTACAATGCCACTGGTCCTGGAGGGGGCAACATGCCCATTACTCTGTCCTGGGGAGTGCAAGGCCACAGTCTCTCAAGTGGGTGACTTACCCACTGGCTCTGGAGGGGGCAACATGCCCTGTGCTTGGTCCTGGGGAGTGCAAGGCCACAGTCTCTCAGGTGGGTGACTTCCCCACTGGTCCTGGAGGGGGCAACATGCTCTGTGCTTGGTCCTGGGGAGTGCAAGGCTACAGCCCACAGGGGCTGCTGCTTCTGGTGGTGGTGCTGGCAGTGATGGGGGGAGGCTCCAACCCATCCCCTGCAGCCTCGGATGGCTGCCCACTGGGGCTGCTGCTGCTGGTGGCGGTGTTGGTGGCGGTGCTGGCAGTGGTGGGGGGAGGCTCCAGCCCATCCCCTGCAGCCTCGGACGGCTGCCCACTGGGGCTGCTGGTGGCGATGCTGGAAATGGTGGTGGGAGGCTCCAGCCCATCCCCTGCAGCCTCGGATGGCTGCATCACCATGGTTGGTAGTGTGGGCTCCGACTGAGCCCCAGCACCAGGCCTCTTGTCCTTTCAGCCTGCTGTTGCAGGCCCCTGGCCCTTCCTGCTAGCAGCTGGGGGTGGCTCCTTGCACTTCTTGCCAGCAGCTGGGGGTGGCTCCTTGACCTTCCTTCCAGCAGCTGGGGGTGGCTCCTTGCCCTTCCTTGCAGCAGCTAGGGGTGGCTCCTTGCCCTTCCTTGCAGCAGCTGGGGGTGGCTCCTTGCCCTTCCTTGCAAACAGATGGCGTTGGCTCCTTGCCCTTCCTTGCAGCACTTGGGGCAGGCACCCTTTCCGTGTGGCTGCCTGGTGCCCTAGATCCTTTCCCACCTGGAGTTGCTGTGGACACTACTGGGCCCGTGGACTGAGTGGCTGAGGTGCTTGCCTGGATTTTGACAACCCTGGCCTGATGTGAAGGACGGGGGGAGGTGGGGTAGGGAAGAGGTCAATGGTGGAGAGGAAAAGCTTCTTAGGGACATTGGGGTGGGAAGAGGGAGAAGGTTTGGGAGTGGTGGAAGAGGAAGTAGTTGTAGCAGGTGTCTGTCTGCTGTGTTTGGGTGCAGGTGCATGGGCTGGATGCTGTTTTGAGGTGGATGGTTGTTGGGGGTCTGAGTGCTTGTGTTTGTGTACTTTGGGAGGAGGGGGCACAGACACAGTGGGAGAGGACACAGGGGACGTGTGCATGGATGTGGGGGTGGTGACTGCCATTGAGGTGTGTGCTTTGATAGGTGTGCTGGAGTTGGTGGTAGTGAATGAGGATGTAGTGCATGCAGGTGTGAGTGGAGACGCAACTTGGAGGGAGGTGGAGCAGGATGTTGAGGGGGACACAGTGGAGGCAGTGGATGTTGGTATGTCTGCATCTGGATGGTATTTGTGTGAGTGCCTGTGGGATGATGTGTGGTGCTTGTGTTTTCCATGTCCACTCTTGTGTGTTGTCCTGTGTGCATGCTCGTCTGCCTGTGTGCTTGGGATAGCTTGGGGTTGAGGGGAATGGGATTGGGTGGAGGAAGTTGGAGGGGGGAGGGGGGAAACCAGGACAATGGCTGCCATCAGAGAGGAGGCCAGAGTCTGGATTGATCGCTGTTGGGCTGCCAGGCCAGTGTGAATGCCCTCCAAAAATGCATTGGACTGTTGCATTTGGGCATTTGCCTCTGGATGGCATTCACAATGGTTGACTGCCCAACAGAGATGGATCACAGGAGGTCAATAGCCTCCTCACTCAGGGCAGCAGGGCTCACTGGGGCAGAGCCTGAGGTGCCTGGGGCGTAGGAGATGCCGACCATCCGGGGTGAGCGGGCACGGGAAACTCCCTGTGGGGTTGCTGGGAGGGCGATGCTGGTACGGGGATGGCGGCTGTACCTGTAGCTGGGGTGGGCACAAAGGTGTCTGTCACCACCAGGGAGCTTCCATCGGAGGATCTATCCGTGTCCCAACTGTCCCCTCCAGTCTCCACTGTGGTGCTCCCCTCGACCTCCGTCCCACTGGTGCCCTCACCATCGGTGGACTCTGCCTCCTGGCTCCTTTGGGATGCAGCTCCCTCCGTCACCGGTGCCTCTGCTTCTCCACTAGATTATTCTAATGCACAGAAGGACAGGGTGAAAAAACAAAAAAGGTGGGGAAAAGACAAAGGATACACTTGGTCAATGGCGGCACCAACACCACCTTTGGCGTACATAACACACACACACAGGGAACAGCCCTACGCATTAGGCAATACACTACCAGTCACAATGCTAGTCACCAGCCCATGGATAGGGACACCTAAGGCAAATTGCAGCATACCTGAGACCCACAGACCCCTGCCCAGTAGTGTAAGCCTGCTAGCTTGGTTGGAGGACTTTCACATAAGAACCCTGCCCAACATGGGGCCTACTCTGCAATGTCAAGCCTGGCTTAGGGGCACCCACAAGGCCTACACCCCCAACCCGGATACCACCCCACCAGACGTACGTTGTAATGAAGGGCACTGTACTCACCCCCTTGTTGCTGCTGTGATGCCCCCAAGTGCCCATCCAGCTCCGAATAGGCCACCGCCAGTATGCGGAACATCAGGGAGGTCAGGGTTCGACGGGCACCCCTTCCTCGTTGGGAGGCCATCACCAGCTTGGCCTCCGCCGTCTTCCGTGCCCAGCGTCTCAGGTCCACCCACTTTTTCCGACAGTGGGTGCTCCGCCTGCCGTAGACCCCCAGGGTCCGAACGTCCTTGGCAATGGCATGCCATATACCCTTCTTTTGATGGGCGCTGACCTGCAGGGAAATACAAACAGGGAAAGGTATTATTGCGACCGTCCTGCCTGCTACACTTATGGCCCACCATGCCCCATCCCATCCCAATTAGCACAGATATGGACCAGCATACATGCTGCACGCTTCCCAGGGCTCATCCATCCACTCCCCCTACATGAGGCCTTCACACACAGCCCTCCATGTATTCACGTCCCATGCAGCGTACTCTCGGTGTACTCACCTGTTGGTCTGGAGGCCCATACAGCAGTCGGTACTGGGGTAGGACCCAATCCATCAGTCGCTCCAACTCCGCCAAGGTGAAGGCAGGGGCCCTCTCCCCAGTCACACGAGCCATGGTCGGTTCCAGACACAGGCCACAGCAGCACATGCAGTGTAGGTCCTCTCCTGTTGAAGGTTAGGTAGCAAGTAAGTAAACAAATAGAAAATGGCGGTGACGTCCATGGCGATGCATACCGTCACTGCCGCCGTACATCACCATTGGCCACTGTACCCCATAGGGCCCAATGATAACCAATGAGGAGTTGCACAGCGGTTCTCGACCACCTCCCGCAACGGCGCACAATGTCAGTGGAATTACCTCATTTTCACATGTCCCTCCATACAGGACAGGCGGACGCCATTTCAGAGGGGGGTGCAGGCCATGGATCCTTACTGCATCACAGTACACAAATTCACATTATGGACATGTCCCACCACAATATTGTAACAATCACAAAAAGCATTGCACTGCAGTGGTTACAATGTACAGATAATGACCTGATGCCCACTCTTTTGCCCCATAGATTGCAACCACTGCGGATGAATAGGAGATGGAGACATACCCCTGTGTACAGACCCCTGGTTGACTTGGCAACAATGGAGGATAGGCACATTATCCTCACCTATAGACTTGACAGGGCCACAATCACAGAGCTGTGTGCTCAATTGGAGCCTGACCTGATATCTGCTATCCGTCCCCCCACTGGGATCCCCCTCTTGTGCAAGTGCTATCTGTGCTACATTTCCGGGCAATTGGTTCTTTCCAAGTGACAGTGGGCTTGGCAGCAATAATGTCACAGCCAGTGTTCTCAATAGTGCTGACCAGAGTGTTATCTGCCCTGATTAAACACATGTGCAGCTACATCGTTTTCCCCCAGATGGAGGACTTGGCCACAGTGAAAGCCATGGGACATATCCCCAACATTATTGGAGCAATAGATGGAACACATATTGCATTTGTCCCCCCCCCCTGCTAAATGAACAGGTGTTCATAAATCAAAAGAGTTTTCACTCCATGAATGTCCAGATGGTGTGCCTGGGGGACCAGTACATCTCCCATGTCAATGCAAAGTATCCTGGGACTGTGCATGATGCCTTTATCCTGAGGAATAGCACCGCCACAGGACCAACAGGTCACCAGCACCCCTCTCCCTGCAGAAGGAGGACCACCCCACAAACGTTCCCTGCGATCCAGATAGAAGCCAGAGACTATTGCCAAGACCCCCGCCAGGAAATGAGACTCTCCTGATTGTCAACCTTGTGTCCCACTCAGTCACCCTGTCCACCTTGAACTGCCATTGCTCCCCTTCCTATGTCCCCTAGGACAATGCACCTGTGCCACAGTCTGAAACAATACCCTGGAATTTCCTCTATCATCACCCCATCCCATTGCACTTGCCCCTCAATATCTTAGCACTTCAATAAACACCCTTGGAGAAAATAGAAGTATGGAGTATGTCAAATCTTTTAAGTATGTTTTTGTTTAACCAGGTTTAAACATTGCAATTCACAAGTAAATGAGCATATGTTAATGAGCTGTAGCTGGCTGTAGTGATCACACCAGGAGCTATTGTGAGGCACCGACATCTATAAAATGAATTGCCAAAGGGTACAGTAAGTGGGAATAGAAGTGGGAAATAACAGCATGCCAGTGCCACAGAAATTCAAAATAATGACAATGAAATGTGAAGTAACACTGTCTTACCTGTGTGTCATTGGAAGTATTGTCTTATCACTGCTGTTCTGTTGTCCTCATCCTCCTCATCCTCACTGTCCACAGGGTCCACTGCTGCCACACGGGCATCTCCAGCCTCGTCCTCCTGCAGAAAAGGCAAATGGCGTCTCAGGGCAAGGTTGTGCAACATGCAGCATGCCACTATTATCTGGCAGACCTTCTTGGGTGAGTAGCACAGGGATCCACCTGTTAGATGGAGGCACCTGAACCTGGCCTTCAGGAGGCCAAAGGTCCATTCTATAATCCTTCTGGTTCACTCATGTGCCTCATTGTAACGTTCTTCTGCCCTTGTCCTGGCATTCCTCACAGTGGTCAGCAGCCAAGATAGGTTGGGGTAACCAGAGTCACCTGCAATATTGAGGGACAACATTTAGCCACACACTATCCCATATGGCCCACACCATACCCATACACCAACATATACTGGGTGGGGACCAGGGCTCACCTATTAGCCAACCCCTGTGCGTCTGTAGTTGGGCCCTCACATTTGGGATGCTGCTATTCCTCAGGACAAAGGCATCATGCACCGACCCAGGATATTTAGCATTGACATGGGAGATGTACTGGTCCTCCAAGCACACCATCTGTACATTCATAGAGTGGAAACTCTTATGATTTCTGTACACTTGTTCATTTTGACGGGGGACAAATGCAATATGTGTTCCATCAATCGCCCCAATAATGTTGGGGATATGTCCCATTGCATAGAAGTCTGCCTTCACTGTGGCCAAGTCTTCCACCTGGGGAAATACAATGGAGCTGCACATGTGTTTACAATCTTGTCAGCACTATTGAGAACATTGGCTGTGACCTTCCTGCTGCCAAGCCCACTGTCACTTGGAAAGAACCAGTTGCCAGGAAATGGAGCACAGATAGAACTTGCAGTAGAGGGGGGATCCCAGTGGGGTGACGGATAGCAGACATCAGGTCAGGCTCCAATTTGGCACACAGCTCTGGGATTGTGGCCCTGTCAAGTCTATAGGTGAGTATTATGTGCTTGTCCTAAATTGTTGCTGAGTCCACCAGGGGTCTATACACGGGGGTATGTCTCCATCTCCTATTCAACTGCAGCGGTAGCAATCTATGGGGCAAAAGAGTGAGGAGGCAGTCACAAACTGAACAATGGGGCAACAACAGTACATTGCATGCTGTTAACTTGTAATGGGTCAGTGTGAATTGTCCTGTATGTCCACATTTAAACAGTGATGCAGAAATTATCCAGGGCCTGCCCCCCCCGAAATGGCATCCCCCTGTCCTGTGTCGAGGGACAGGTGGAAGTGAGGTAATTGCGCTGACGCTGTGCGCCGCTGCGGGAGGCGGTTGGGAACTGCCGTGCAACTCCTCATTGGTTAATATTGGGCCCTATGGGTTACAGTGGGCAATGGGGATCTACGCTGACGGTATGCACCGCCACAGACGTGACTGCCATTTTCTATCTGATTCCTCACTTGCTACATGACCTTCAACAGGAGAGTACCTACACTGCATGTGCTGCTGTGACCTGTGTCTGGAACCTACCTTGGCTCGTGTGACTGGGGAAAGGGCCCCTGCCTTCACTTCAGCAGATTTGGAGAGACTGGTGGATGGGGTCCTACCCCAGTACCAACTGCTGTATGGGCCTCCAGACCAACAGGTGAGTACACTGTGGGCACGATGCATGTGGCATGAATGCATGGAGTGTGAAGGCCTCGTGTAAGGGAGGTGGGTGGATGTCCCCTGGGCGGCGTATTGGTTGTGTGCTGGGCCATGTGTGTGTAAATGGTGATGTGAAGGGGTATGATGGGCCATAAGTGTAACAGGCAGGACTGTCTGACTAATACTATTTTCCTGTGTGTATTTCCTCTACAGGTCAACGCCCATCAAAAGAAGGGTATATGGTGTGCCATCGCCAAGGGCATGCGGACCCTGGGGCTCTACGGCAGACAGAGCACCCACTGTCAGAAATGGTGGGAGGACCTGAGACACTGGGCACGGAAGATGGCAGAGGCCCAGCTGGGGATGGCCTCCCAACAAGAAAGTGGTGCCTGTCGAACCCTGACCCCCCTGAGGGCCTGCATACTGGCGGTGGCCTATCCAGAGCTGGATGGGCACTTGAGGGCATCAGAGCAGCCACAAGGGGGTGAGTACAGTGCCCATCATTACTACTCATGCCTGGTGGGGAGGTATCCGGGTGGTGGATGTGTTTCAGTGGGTGCCCCTAGGCCAGGCCTGACATTGCAGTGTAGGTCCCCTGGTAGCAAGGGTGCTGAAGGGATAATCCTGCTACCTAGCTTGTAGGCATCCACTACTGGTCAGGGCTGCGTGAGTCCCAGGTGTGCTGGATTTGCCGATGTGTGCCCCTCCCCATGCCTTGGTGGTTAGCAATATCACTGGTAGTGCAATGCAGGGTGAGTAGGCCTGTTCCCTCTGTGTGAGGGTGGTGTGTACGCCAACAGTGGTGTTGGTGCAGCCATTGACCAAGTGTATCCTTTGTCTCTTCCCCCCCTCCTTTTTGTTTTGTCACCCTGTCCTTATGTGCATTAGCATCATCTGGCGGAGAAGCAGAGGCACCAGCGATGGAGGGAGCTGCATCCCACAGGACCCAGGAGGCGGAGTCCACCGACAGTGAGGGCATCATTGGGACGGAGGGCGAGGGGAGCACGAGGGCGGAGACTGGAGGGGACAGTTCTGACACAGAAACCTCCTCCGATGGAATCTCCCTGGCGGTGGCGGACACTTCTGTGACCACCCCAGCTATAGGTACATCCGCCACCCCTGTACCAGCACCGCCCTCCCAGCAGCCCCTCATTGAGTTGCCTGTGACCGCTCACCCAGGTGGGTGGGCATCTCCTTCGCCCCAGGCACCTCAGGCCCTGTAGGGCAGTCAACTATTGTGAATGCCATCCAGGGGCTGGCAGCCCAGATGCAACAGACTAATGCATTCCTGGAGGGCATTCACACTGGCTTGGCGGCCCAACAGAGATCAATCCAGGCTCTGGCCTCCTCTCTGATGGCAGCCATTGTCCCTGTTTCCACCCTCCCCCTCTAACTTCCTCTTCCCAATCCCATTCCCCTCAACCCCAACCTATCCCAAGCACACAGACAGACGAGCATGCACACAAGACAACACACAAGAGTGGCACAGGCAAACACAAACACCACACTTCATCCCACAGGCACTCACACAAACACCATCCAGATGCAGACATACCAACATCCACAATTTCCACTTTCTCCCCCTCCTCCTCCTTCTCCACCTCACTCCCAGTTCCGTCTACACTCACACCTGCATGCACTACACCATCATCCACCACCAGCCTCACCACCACACCTAGCAGCACACACACCTCACTGGCAGACACCTCCACAACAGCCATGCACACGTCCCGGGTCCTCTCCCACTGTGTCTGTCCCCCCCTCTTTCAAGGTACACAAACGCAAGCACTCAGATACCCAACAGCCATCCACCTCACAACAGCATCCAGCCCATGCACCTGCACCCAAAATCAGCAGACAGACACCTCCTACAACCACTTCCTCTTCCTCCACTCCCAAACCTTCTCCCTCTTCCCACCCCAAAGTGCCTAAAAAACTAATCCTATCCACCATTGACCTCTTCCCTGCCCCCCCCTGTCCTGCATGTCTGGCCTGGGTGGCTAAAACCCAGCCAAGCACCTCAGCTACCCTGTCCACGGGCCCAGTCGTCACCACACCCACTCGTGGTGGGAAAGGATCCAGGGCACATGTCCTGAGGGTGAAGGAGCCTGCCCCAGCTGCTGCCTGGAAGACAAAGGAGCCTGCCCCAGCTGCTGCCTGGAAGACAAAGGAGCCTGCCCCAGCTGCTGCCAGGAAGACAAAGGAGCCTGCCCCAGCTGCTGCCAGTAAGATTAAGGAGCCTGCCCCAGCTGCTGCTAGGAAGACTAAGGAGCCTTTCCCAGCTGCCAGGAAGAGCAAGGAGCCAGCACCAGCAGGCTGGAAGGGCAAGGGGCCTGGGGTAGGACTGTGACGGAGCCCCCACCACCAACCATGGATGTGCAGCCGTCCGAGGCTGCAGGGGATGGGCAGGAGCCTCCTCTCACCAGCAGCACCACCCCCACCAGCAGCACCACCACCTCCAGTGGACAGCCGTCTGAGGCCGCAGGGGATGGGCAGGAGCCTCCCCCCACTTCCAAGGCTGCAAGGGATGGGCAGGAGCCTTCCCCCACTAGCAGCACCACCACCTCCAGTGGGCAGCCGTCTGAGGCTGCAGGGGATGGACAGGAGCCTCCCCCCACTAGCAGCAGCACGACCACCACCACCACCACCATTATGCAGCCGTCACCGCCAGCGACGGTATGTAATCCTGCCTCCATGGGCTGCTGTGCGGCCTGCCCCCTGCAAATCCAGTGGGTTTGACACCCACCTGAGAGACTGGACCTTGCACTCCCCAGGATCAAGAGCACAGGGCACAATGCCCCCTCCAGAACCAGTGGGTAAGACACTCTCTTACCCCATCCTCCCCATGAGTAAGAGCACAGGGCATGATGCCCCCCAGAACTAGTGGGTAAGACACCCACCTACCCCAGCCTCCAAAGGATCAAGAGCACAGGGCACGATGCCCCCTCTAGAACCAGTGGGTAAGACACCCACCTACCCCAGCCTCCCCAGGACCAAGAGCACAGGACACAATGCCCCCTCGAGAACCAGTGGGTAAGACACTCACTCTAGAGACTGTGGCCTTGCACTCCCCAGGACCATGCACAGGGCATGTAGCTCCCTGCAGAGCATGTGACCAGATTACCCACTTGAGAGACTGTGGCCTTGCACTCCCTAGGACCATGCACAGGGCATGTTGCACCCTCCAGAGCATATGGGTAAATCACCCACTTGAGAGACTGTGGCCTTGTACTACTCGGACCAAGCACAGGGCATGTTGCCCCCTCCAGAGAATGTGGGCAAATCACCTTCTTGAGAGACTGTGGCCTTGCACTCCCCAGGACCAAGCACAGGGCATGTTGTCCCCTCCAGAGCATGTGGGCAAATCACCCACTTGAGAGACTGTGGCCTTGCACTCCCCTGGCCAAGCACAGGGCATGTTGCCCCCTCCAGAACCAGTGGTCTTGTTCCATCTGTCTGCTGAGGTGCCCCTCCATCTTCCATCCCCCTGAGGTGCCTGCCTATTTCCCAGCTGATGCTCCTGCAGTGTTCTCTCCGTGTTGAGGCAGGTGCCATGTGTGGCCTTGGAATTTGGCCTGTGGCCATGTGGACAACGCACATTGTGGACTGGGTTTTGTCCCTTTTTATGTACATATGTATATATCTCTATTCTTGCCTCACTTATTTACCCTGATGTGTTTCTCTCATTACATTCACTTTTTCTAAAACGTTTTGTCCTTGCATTGTTCATCCGAGGTACGGGGTAAATATGTTTTAGTACTGCAGCTGATTGTGTGTATAGTGTTGGGGGTGTGTGTGTGTGTTGCGTCACTTTCTTTTCCCTCCCCCGCTCCGCCGGGGTTGGTGTTCGTGGTGGAGCAGCACGTAGAAGACCATGGGAAAGACCTGCAGCTCGGGCTCCTTGGTGGCGTGGTTGTTCTCTGTGTCTCCAGTGGTGAGTCCTTTCACTTCTGTTCAGTGTTTCCGCCAGGCTTTTGATGTCGTTGGTACCGCCCCGGAAAAGGTGGCGGATTGGCATGTCATAAAATGGTGGGCGGAATATTGACTTCGGCATGGCTGTAGGCGGCTACCGCTGTGGTGCCTATTGTTTCGGCCCTGGCGGTCTGTGTGGTAAAGTGGCTATCATGGTCATAATTTGGTGGTAATTACTGCCAGCCTGTTGGCGGTATTACACCAACCGCCAGGGTTGTAATGAGGGCCTGGAAGTGCTGGGACCCTTGCTGTTCTGGGCAGACTTAGAGGAGAGATTGCGCAAGCTGCTGGGAGGTATTAAGGTGTGGTTATGAATGGCTATTAGGTAATCAGTGATTTAGCGTATGAGTGTGTGCGGAGGAATAAAGACATCTAATCAAGAGCTCCATACGTGGCGTGGTCTTTGCATGCTCCTGGGCTGGGGAGGACACTACAACTGGTGACGAGGATGGGTATATATGCACCCAGGAAACAAAGCTGCTCCCCCTGAGTGTTACAACGACTCAACAGACTGCTCCTGTGTGCCACATGCACTCAACTCGATCAGAAGGTGGTCAGAGTTGGCACGTGTGGAATCGAAACGCTGCTCCAGCCCTCATACGGCCCATGGGAAGCGGAAGGCCCTGCGGAGGAGAGCACTCAAAAGACCAACCAGGATCCTATGGTGTGCCATAACACAGAGTCGTCGTAGATGCAAGCAAAACACTGGTGGCAGTGCCAACCAGGTACAATGCAAAAAGCTACACACAACAACAATCAAGTGCGAGAAACAGAAACAGCACTCACTGCCAAGAAAGAGGACAATGAATTGCAACCTCTGCTGGGCAGGCAGGCCCAAGCGTAAGCACATGGCCTGTGCTTACAGAAGTTGCAGTGACCACCAGTGAGCAGCTGCTGCCACCTGAACAGCATATACTCTCAGCAGCAGAAGAAAAGGGCACAAAGTATGTTGCAGCTGCATTTCTGAAACCACCATTCGACATCAACGAGAAACAGTGCATTGGCGCCAGGTGAACCTTGTGGATTGAGAAGTTCGATGACTTCATAGATTCATTAGAAGAAGTAGACGACAAGAAAATCATTAAAGACTTAAAGCACCTTTCTGGTGATTGATTAAAAGAAGTTGTGAAGAAAATCTCGCAGACTGAAGCTATATCGTACCATCAGATCAAAGAAGCTTTGAGTTCCAAATACAATCCGCTGCCAACTATGAAAGGTACATTTTCAATCAGGCAAGACAGCAAGATGGTGAAACGATGGATACGTTTGTTGAAAGACTTGATGTGCTCATCAAACGTTGTAAATTTAGTGAATTCATCAATGAAGAAGCCATACGCCTTAGTCATGGATGGCTGTGTATTGGACTCCTTCAGAAGATGCACGTTGAGAAAGACACTCCGTTTAGACAAAA
Source organism: Pleurodeles waltl (assembly GCF_031143425.1). NCBI lineage: Eukaryota > Metazoa > Chordata > Amphibia > Caudata > Salamandridae > Pleurodeles > Pleurodeles waltl. The sequence continues at coordinate 821,896,528 of NC_090450.1, read as the reverse complement.
TACTAATGGGCGCAAGCGGCTGACATGCAAGCCGGACCTGCGAAAAATGAATTAGCGCTTGTCATGAAAAGCAAGTACAAGCATTCCACAGATGCACATAAATCAATGCCTTCAAAGAAGGAAAAGGTGTATTTTCGATGTGAGTTTCCATATCCTCATGAAAGCAAATGTCCAGCTATAGGACAGACGTGCAAAGGTTGCAGAAAAAAAACTCACTTCGGAATGGTTGGCAAGGTGAATGAGAAACCAAATGTATCACGGCGAGAAGAGAAAATGGACACCAGAAAGTTCCAGAAACATTCTCGTCACACCCACAAGGCCAAATAGCAAAATCAGTTGCGACAAGTAGAAACCCGATGAAGTTGATCGTCAAGTTCATCCTGCAAAGACTCCTCAACGTCATCATCCAGCACCAGTGAAGAGGACGGATGTGTGATGATGATGTCAACCAAAGGGTGCCACACATGTTGGGCTACCTATATGGGAGAAAGGAAAAGTGACAAGGATAAGTTGTCAAATGGAAGAACCCAGTTTGTTTGGACACTGCCCCAAGATCTCAATAAAGGTTAAGAGTTGCCCCATAACCTTCATCATAGACACTAGTGCGTCGATTAACATCATGCCAGTTGAGAAGTTTAACAACCCGTCTCCACTGCCATGACTTAACCTGTCAAACATGAAGGTATACATGTGGACTGCTTCCAAGCTGTTGCAAAGTCAAGGTTCATTCACGGCGACCATGGAATACAAAGCGGTGTCCATGCAAGAGCTGATTCATGTACTTCCTAGAACTTCGTCCTGTGCATCCCTGTTCAGTTTTGCCACTGCTGCCGACATGGGACTGATATAAAAAATCTTTACTCAGTAGACTCAGACTCAATAGTAAATTAGTCTCCTCACTCCTGCAGAAATTAGATAAGTTAGGAATTTTAAACTGTATTGTCTCTACTGCTAATCTTACAGTGACTAATAAACCTTCTCTGCCTATTAAAACCACCAACGTTAGCCTCATTACCCACGGCACTAAAACCAATAAACTAGTGGTTATTTACTTAAACACTCATTGTATGGTGAAACATCAGTTAGAAATGTACAACTTATTAGACACTGAGGCCCTCATTACGAGTTTGGCAGTCGTTGGGCAAGACCGCCATGCAAGATGCCACCACCATACCGCCTGTGGTGGCGGTACAGCAACCGCCATATGACCAGTTACAAAGAACAAACCGCCCAAAGTCAGCCACAAAACCAACACCGCCAGGCCGACCGATGGCGAAAGAGTGACTGTCTCTCCGCCAGCCCCGCCACACTCACAACATTCCGCCTGCCCTATTACGAGTCAGTTTTCAGCACAGCGGTACAGGCGTGGCGGGAAACCATTGGCGGTTCTCACCATGGCGGTACAAAAAGGCACCACCAAGAGTAGCCAACACCACATTGGGCAGTGTGAATAACCCACACCTGAAACACATTCACACACCACATGCACCTGTTCACAGCACTACATAACACCCCCCACACACACCCACAATCCCTTGCCACTCCCATCCAGGGAATAGCAGAGAATGGCGAAAAGGAAAGCGAGTTTCACCATGTGTCACATAGAAAAGTCAGTGAACATGCCTTTCATGGTTGCAGAGAGTCTACCAACAGTATGCCTCGTGCATGGCATCATCAATTTGCCCATTACCACGTTTCAAGTTTCCAACTTAATGAAACATCTTGCAGTGGGCAGAGAGGAACGGCTAGGAGATAGCTTCATGAAAGAAAAGTGGGAGTTGCCCTTGCAACATAGATGGTAGTACAGCAAAAGATAGATCCCCCACAGCGGGAGCGACTGTTAGACTACTGTTAGTCATTTAATGATATGCAAACAGGTGTACCTTCGTGGCCTTTGCAATGCGAGGGTTGTGAACTTGGCCTGTTTTCTGAAGGGTACTCCTGTCCCTTTGATACATCCAGTGTCCCATACACTTTCAATGACAGTTATGTGGTCCTGGACGAACAAAGCTGTTGTGCAATGAGACCAGGAGTTGCTTGCACGATCATAGTCTCAAAGATTGTAACGTGTTGCTGGCAAGCTACTACCCCCCCCCACACAACAGTTCAAAGTAGCAGAAATGTGGCCCCACATCAATACCACAAGTGTAACTAATGGCAAGCTAGGCAGACTAAAGGTGCTACTGTTCCAGAAACCAGTCGCGTTGACCTCGGCTAGAGAGTCGTATGCTCACCAGATAGCAAGATCATCGGCCGGGACACAATCCCCTTCAAATACCAACTACGACAAGCACTCTGGAGAGCTGTATCCAGAATAACTAATGCTGCAAGCACTACAGGGATTGTGCAGTGCTGTAAGTCTGTCAAGTCTGAATTTGTGTCCCTGTTCCATACTGTCTTCAGAGTCATTCCTACAGCCATCTATCACTCCCATCAAGTGTGTTTTGCGGCTTCCCTGTGACTTTGGCATCAAAAGGCGGGATACTACTGCTGTTGTACCTGATACACAGTGGTTGTGGCCTTCCAGCAAAGTGGAGTAATGGAGCCACAACCATCAGCCCAGCTGTGCTGTGCTGTGATCGCATGGTACAGCTCTTTGTAGCTCTGTTATCTGGAGGAACTGGAGCGCGACTGTTCCTTGTCATTCCGACTACTCCTATGATGTGTACAGCCTGTCTTTCACTGCACATGGTGCCGCTTTGAAAATCTACCTACGGTGTGCCTTGATGTTCTGCCAGTGCCTCCTGTGGACCAAGAGCTGCTGATGTCCCAGTCGAGGATCCATTTATGGTCGTGCCCCTTGAGACTAAGGCTGATTTGCTAGGCCAATTATGAGCCGCCCTTGGTGGATGTCTGGGCTCTCTTCGGCACTATGGATGTTGCTGGTCCCGGGGATGTGTCTGCGCATGAAGCTGCTGCGCACTACTGCACTGTGGATCCGTCTGCCAATTCTGTCATTGATCTGACATCTGATTAGATGGCCTGTATCCTGAGTGCAATTCTGTTTGATGGCATGGAAGACCAGTGAGGACCTTCAACGAGACAATCTGACGGAACAGATGCCAAGACCAAGACCACTGCCTGTAAGTGACCCTCTCCTGAACATTCTCCCTTGTGTGTCACTGAGACACCCTCTTGACTGTCCACTGTCATCACCCCGTTCTCCAATGGCCCAATACTGGATTTGGACTACCCACAGCTGGCCTAACTACCCTTATGGTCCCACCCGCCATTACCCCACTCATCACCCCTTGCACTTGTCCCTCCCAAATAAACACTATTCAGCACGGTTACTGCCCACGTGTGTTCTTGTCATGAGTACGAATGACACAGCCATGACTTGTGCAACAGTCAAGCCATTGTCCTGGCAATGAATGTGAGAGTGACCGAAGGGGGTGCAATATGCAGCAAGGATGCTAGTGGAGCAGCCAGAGGCTGGTTACATGTGTCAAGGGAGGCAACAGGTGAGGCAGGAACCAGAGTGCACCACAACAATATCCTGGAAGAGGAACAAGACAGGGACACCAATCACTATAGGAGTCAAATATGCCAACTCAACACACATGCACTGCAAGTAGTTGAGCTGTGCACAGGTCACCAAATTTCACACATGAAGCTCCTTAAATACAACCTCACGACACATGGAACATGTAAAATGGCAGCCACCTATCCTACATGCAGAGGACAGATGGAAGTTAGCTCATTCCGCCAGCGTAACACGTCATGGCGGTAGGCAGTCTCAACCGCAGTGCAACTCCTCATTGGTGAACATGGTTGCCTATGGGAAACAGGAGCCAGTGGTGATTGCCGCCGGCGTTGACTGTAATGTCCGCGGCGGCTGTGACCGCCATTTCATGTGCTCAGGCTCACTTGACTCCTGACACTCGTGCACAGAAGATCTCCACTGCGTGTGCTGCTGTGTTCTGACTCTGGTAGCCAAGATGCTACGTCCTTCAGGAGATAGGGCCCCAGTCTTCACCCAGGAGGAATTGGAGAAGCTCGTGGAGGGGGTCCCACTCCTATAAGGACAGTTGTATGGGGCACCAGAGCAGCAGGTGAGGCCAGTGTGACTGTCCTGTCTGTGAGTGGTGCGTATGGGGGCGGGGGCCTTGGGACGACGCAGTGTGACTGGAGAATGGACATGGGTGAGGAGTCTGAGGCTATGTGGATTGATGACATGTGAGTGTGGTAGTGAGATGTGTGCTGTCTACTGCTGTCCCTGTGATGCCACTCTACATGATTGTGTCCTTCTGTCTGTGTCACCCATGCAGGTCAGTGCCCATCAGAAGAAGGGGATATGGCATGCCATCGCCAAGCAAGTGAGGACCCTGGGGGTCCATGCCCGGTGGAGCACCCACTGCAGAAAGAGGTGGGGGGATGTGGGACACTGGGCCCGGAAGACCGCGAGGCCCAGTTGGGGATGTCCTCCCAATGTGGGAGGGGTGCCCGTGGGACCCTGACCCCCCCAATGACCGGCATTTTGGAGGTGGCCTACCCTGAGGTGGATGGGCGCTTAAGGGCGGCACAGCAGACACAAGGAGGTGAGTACACACTCTCACTTACAATGTGTTGCCATAGTGGTTATGGGTGAGCACTATTGGGAAACTGTTGCGTGGGTACTAGGTAGATTCATGTCCACTATGGGTATTAGACAACCGGGCAGGATTGGCATCATAGATGTGTGGCCATGCCATGCAGTCAGTGAATAGAGGGGCAGTTATCACCAATGTGGTATCTGTGTTGTCACCTAGTACCAAGAAGAGCTAGGGAGCTCATGCCAACAGGATCATTGCATCTGGAGTGTCAGGCCATCGTAATCAGTTGTGGTCAATCACTGTGCTAGGGGTGAATGTAGAGTCCTCAATCTGCTGGCAGGTACTGTATGTATAGTGAGGTAAGGTGGAGCATGATGTCACTGTGCAATTAGGCAATGGCCTAGTAGGCATGCCAACTACCCATGCAGGACTCTGTAGATCCAGATGTCCAGGAATTGTGTGCCTCAATGGGCATGGGAAGTGGACAGGTACTAGGCAGGTGTGGCGGGTATGCCTCTGATCATGCACACAGTTGCATCTGTATCCGCAGGTGTGGTTTCCCCCATGTTGTTCCATTGTTGTAGCATATGTAGGTGAGGGCATGGCCGGTCATCAAAAGATGATGTAGTTACTCTGTGTGACTGTTTTTCTGGCAGTGACCAATTGCACCCTGTCGTCACTCTCTCTAACACCCACCCACCCCCTCCTCCTCTGTCTTTGTGTGCATCAGCATCATCTGGCGAAGGAGAAGGGGCACCGGCGAGTGGGGAAGCTGCAGTCCACGGGACCCAGGAGGCTGATACCAGCGGAGCCGAGGAGACCAGTGGGACAGAGGGGAGTGTCAGGGGGAGACGGGATCGACCACACCATCTTCAGATTCCTCCTCCAATGGCGGCTCCCTGGTGGTGGAGGACCCATCTGGGCACATGCCTGCATCATCCTTGTCTGCCACCCCCTCCCTGTAGCTTCCCACCTAGTTGCCCTTGCCCGCTCACCCAGGAGGGTGGGCATCTCCTTTGCCGCAGGCACCTCTGCCCCTGCCCCAGTCATCCCTGCAAGATCCATCTCTGTGGGGAAGTCAACCATCGTGAATGCCTTCCAGGGACTGGCATCCCAGATGCAGCAGACCAATGCAGTCCTGGAAGACATTCACGGTGCCCTGTCTGGCCTTCTGAGATCGTTTCAGGCTCTGGCCTCCTCCTTGACGGCAGCCAGTGTCCCTTCTTCTTCCGCCACCCCTCCAGCTACCTGTTCCCAAACCCACATCCCTCTCCCCTCACCCATCCAAGACACACTTACTGACCCACATGCATCCACACCAACAGACACGGTACGCAAGGACAGACATAAGCACCACAAACGCCACCACTGCCATGCATACAAACCACATTCAGATGCAGACATGCCAACATCCACTCCCTTCACCGACTCCCCTAACACCTCCCCCCTGACAGTCACAACACCACTCACACATGCAGTCAGCACCTCATCAGTCCCAGATCCTGCCACCAGCCGCGGCCTGTCCTTTAGGGCGGAGGGGCCATGCCCACCACCTTTTGCCCCTCATGAAGAGTGCCGGTCAGGCTGAGCAAAGGTCAGCCTGACAGACACTCTTCATGTTCAGATCGGGCAGCCAGGAGTGAGACATGCGCGATTTGCGCAGACTCCTGGCTGCCTGAGCTGAACTTTGCTGGGCTGAAGAGATCACAGATCCTATGGGTGTGACCTCCTCAGCTCAGCAAAGGTGCCTGGAGCCCCTACCCCTTGTTGACGAGGGGAAGCGTCACCGATTGACTTCGACCTGGGCATTTCAGGTTTAAGCCCTGAAGCACCCAGTGCCAGTTTTAATCAGTGACAACTCGTCACAGAGTGGGCTGGGGTCAGCAGTGTGACTGACCCCATCCCACTCTGTGACAAAGTTGGGACTGCTGCCAGCCAGTGAGGGAAGGCAGCAGTCCCAACCCTCCTGGGGCCTCCAAGCTGAAGGTAAGTGTGTGTGTTTTTTGAATGAATGTTTGGTACATGCGTGTATGTTTGAACGCTGATGAGTGTTGTGAATGGATGTGCATGAATGTGTGAATGAATGACTGTGAGTGTGCTTCCTGCCAGCCCCCCTCCCTCCTAAAATTACCTGCCGCCACTGACTGTCACATGTGCCCTCACTGCCACCGTCACCACAATATCAGACCCCCATACACCACATGTGCACACACCACATGCAGCACATCCACCCTACCTGAAGACACCACCCCAACATTCACTCACACATCCCCACTGCCATCTTCATGCATCTTCTCCCCCCTCCTCCCTGGTACACCTAAACACGCACACTCACCCACCCAACAGTCACCCAGCACACACTTCATCCACCCACGCACCTACACCCAAGGTACCTCCCCGTACACACCTCTCAACCACACCTCTCAACCACACCCTCTCCCTCCACTCCTAAACGTCCTTCCCATGACCTACCTTGTGCTCCTAATAAATGTTTCCTCACAGAGTTTTCCCTGTTCCCCACCACTGTCCCAGTCCCTGTTCCCCCCAAGCGCCCTCCTACCCTTGCCTCCCACCTCCCAGACCTCCCCTGGTTTTTGCCATGCTCCTCCCCTGCCTAAGACTTCCACCCCCACCAAGTCCACAGTTACCCCCTCCCAAACCCAAGGCCAAGCCCACTCCCTCCACTTCCATGGCCAAGCCCACTCTCTCCACTTCCAAGGCCAAGCCCACTCCTTTCACTTCCAAGGCCAAGCCCACTCCCTTCACTTTCAAGGCCAAGCCCACTCCCTCCACTTCCAAAGCCAAGCCTACCCCACCCCTTCCCGGCTAAACCACCCCCTTCCAGAGGCTAGCATAAGGACCCCCCCTCCAAGCCCAATGCCCCACCCCTTACCCCTGAGGTGCCTACATGCCCCAGTGATGCCCCTGCCATATGGAGGCCAGAACTTTGCAGTCAGGAGTCAAGTTGGGGCATCATTCTGTGCCCTATGTGCTCGGGGCACTGCAAAACTTTTGGACTGGCCCTTGGGCCCTTTTGTACGTAGTTCTTTATTCCAGTTTTTTAATATATCTGCACCACTGCACCGTTGGTGTCGATGGTAACAACCTTGTCGTGGCTTTCCTTCAACGTGTATGTGTGGTGAATGTGCGATTTTGCGTGTGTGTGTACTAATGTTCTCTCCAGTGTGTGCTAGGCTGGTGTACTTACGGTTGGTGTCTTGGTCCGTGTCGCTGGTCCTGGAGGTCAATGGCCAGCAGGAGCATTGGGAAGACTTGCAATTCATGTGCCATGTCGCCTACTGACGTGCCTGCGTTCCTAAAAGTGAGGGTTCCCTTTTATGCTGTTAGTTTCCGCTAGGCTTTTGGTGGCGGTAAGACCGCCTTGGAATTCCTGACGATGTGCAGCCTTGTCAGCGTCGGTCCGTCCACACTGGCGGTTTGGACGGAAACCTGGCTGTGTTCTGCTGGTGCCTTCTCCATACTCGTAATATGGCGGTCTTCACCGCCGGGACCGTGGTGGTGCGACCCCCACCTCCACTGCGGCGGTCCACATCCAGCCAAACCCGTAATGAGGGCCTCAATCTCCGGATATTCTATTACTCACAGAACCTTGGCTCATGGATGAGTCCACACCTGATATTCTTGCCACCTTGCCCAACAACTATTATAACTTGTTCTAACTGAGCAACCGGTAAAATAGGAGGAGGCATAGCCACAGTAATAAAAAATCACATTAGTTTCACCAAATTAATACCACTAGGCATGCCTTTGGTAGATAGTCTAATAATCAAAAAGGAATTACACATTTCCCCCGTTATGTGCTCTAACTTACAGACCTCCAGACTGCATGCAATATTTTCCTCAGCTTTTCTATGAAGTAATCTCACTCTTCTGCATGGATCATGCAAAAAATCTCTTAATCCAAGATTTCAACTACTGGGCTAATGATGGTAAGGGAGGACATCTAGCCATTGATTTTGATTAATCTCAAAAACCTAAACCTCCTACGACACATGTACTCCCCTACACATATTAAGGGCCATATATTAGACCAAGTTTGGACTACCCAATTAGTTGTATCCAATCTTACTATCAATCCTTGCTCATGGTCCGATCATAGCCTCATTAAATTCTCATTGATAGAATTTCCAAGAAGAAACTGAATTCCTTTACCCGTGACTGGCAGGTTTCCGCCCAGCTCACTCCACTGAAACAGTCATCCTCTCAGTGGTAGACGATCTATGAGAAGAATGCAACAAGGAGACCACCTTAGCCCTGCTGTGTTCGACACGGTAGACCACAAGCCCTTAATTGACTGCGTCAAGGCCACAGGACTCTGGGGTCTAGCTTTGGATTGGATTACTTCCTACCTAAACAATCGCACCCAGTCGGTCCGCTTATTTCCTTATAATTCATCCGAGGTTCATTTTGACTGCAGAGTTCCCTAGGGCTCTTCTCTTTCCCCACACCTTTTTAATCTCTACATTGTCCACTTTTCCACTCCCTCAAAGAAAGGAAGTGTATGATCTACAATTATGTTGATGACATGCAGCTACTGTTTAGAATTGATAACTCATCGAATCTAAAGAATCTTTCCAAAGTACTATGCTTTTCATCTTCAACTGGATGATCAACAATCACTTTAACTTGAATTCAGACAAAACTTAAACTGTTGTCCCCAAAAGTAAGGTTAATTATTGGTCAGCATCATTTTGGCCCCCTGAGATGGGAACACCCCCTATCTCTGAGAAATCAGTAGTCTTGGTGTGATCATTGGTGACGATTTATCAATAAAGCTTCAAATATGAGCAGTAATCGCAGGATCTTTCTATATGCTGTGGCGAATTAGGAAACTAGCCCCAGAGGTCCTAATTCAGGCTGTCCTTGCACTCGTAATCTCAAAATAGATTATGCAAATTCCCTATAGGCTAGCCTCCCTAAATGTCTCATCAATAGGATACAAATGATCCAGAATTAAGTGGCCCCACTTATATATAAACAACCCAATCAGTGCCACTGTAGGAGGCTGGCCCTCTATGTAGCATGCAAAGCTAGGCTCACTGTACAGCGGGTCCAGGCAACCACACGTTGGTTTACAGAGGTAAAAACTAGACCACCTAATGCTCTAATTTTAATGGTAGCTTGGTTGAGCAGTTAGGCCTGTGGTACTCATAGTACGGCCCGCAGTCCGCCAGCGGCCCGGCCGACCTCCCTTCGCAGCCCGAGGACCATGCGGTCTGCTTACCGGACTACGGGACAACAGGGGCCATAAACATAAAAGAGAGCCGCTGGAGCATGAGCAATAGTGGCTTCACTGTGCATGCTCCCGCGGCCCTCTTCTATGTTTACTGGTGACGTCACGCGCCTGGCCACTGGCGGGAAGCAACGGCCCTGTAAAAGTCAGCGCTCACAGCTAACTTTTACTGGGCCTTTTCGTAAGCTTCCTGCTACCTGTTTTTTGCCCGCCCCCCATCGTCTGTTTTTCACCCACCACCCGAAGCCTGCCACCTGAAGCCTGCTGCCTGAAGCCTTCCAGCTGAAACCAGCACTTCACCGACACAGTCTCTGCACACAAGCTGCCACTGGAAGCCAGCACTCTAAAGTAATCTAGCCCACTAACATGTAAGGGTAGGTGGCAAACGCATGCATTATACTAGCCTGACTTTACTGAATTGTGAATTGACAGTTAGCTTTCCCTCTTTATGGAATCGCCTCTGCTGATATCAAACTGTACATCACAGGGAGTAAACAGACATATACAAAAATATGGGACAGAATGGATCATCTTCAGGAATTTCACCATGAATTTAGGTCTAGCAGAGGTGTCAATTAACATTCTGATATATACATAATCGTGATTCCTTTTTTTCATTCATTCCAGTTAAAAAAAAAAAAAAGATTTCGTATTCTAAAACCGATTGTTACATTCGAGCCCTTCCCCAACACCCACATCATGTTGCATTCCCACCCACATCCACTTGGAAAGGGATTTACTTCTCCCTTTCACAGTCTTTTAGACGTTTTCCAGGTTGGGGTGGGGTAAATGAGAATTTGTACATACCCTCAAATGTGTGCATCTGTGGCGTCCACAAACTCACAGCGCATTCCAGACATGGAATGTCCACATTCTCAGTAAATCGCTGCAAAGTTATTGGTGTGAATAAGAGCACAAAATCAACTTTGTAAAGCAGTTTTACACTCATAAAAATAAAAATGTTTTTAGTTACCCTAAGCCAAACTTACACAGCCAAATATCTTTAAGAATCAGGTACCGGATTAGTAGACAACTGACCATGCTTGTCAAGTTGTTTTGTGTGAGTTATGTCTGCATTCCTAATGTGTGGATACTTTACTAAAGTACCTTATGCTAATGTGAATTTATACTACTGGGGCATAGATTAATTCTGTAATCAGAATAGTGGTTATTCCCAGGTAGTTCCACTAGAGTGGTACGGACAATGCAATGGACGTTGATTTATACCCACTAAGAAGTAGCGTCCTGGCTACACACAAACATTTTCATTTTACACCCTTATTTTCATAGCTAAATTATATTGGAATTTGCCAGGTTCAAAGGGTATGCAAGGTAAAGACAAGTACACTAAGGGGGTGATTCCGACTGGGGCGGGCGGCGTTAGCCGCCCGCCCCGCGGGAACCGCCAAATGGCCGCTCCGCGGTCGAAAGACCGCGGAGGCCATTCAGGCTTTCCCGCTGGGCTGGCGGGCGACCGCCAGGAGGCCGCCCGCCAGCCCAGCGGGAAACCCCTCCCCACGAGGAAGCCGGCTCCGAATGGAGCCGGCGGAGTGGGTATGTGCGACGGGTGCAGTTTGCACCCGTCGCGTATTTCAGTGTCTGCATGGCAGACACTGAAATACTTTGTGGGGCCCTCTTACGGGGGCCCCTGCAGTGCCCATGCCATGGGCATGGGCACTGCAGGGGCCCCCAGGGGCCCCGCGGCACCCCCTACCGTCATCCTGTTCCTGGCGGGAGACCAGCCAGGAACAGGATGGCGGTAGGGGGTGTCAGAATCCCCATGGCGGCGGAGCGCGCTCCGCCGCCATGGGGGATTCTGCAGGGCGGCGGGAAACCGGCGGGAGACCGCCGGTTTCCCGCATCTGACCGCGGCGGAACCGCCGCGGTCAGAATGCCCTGCGGGGCACCTCCGGTCTGTCGGTGGTGCTCCCGCCGACCCTGGCCCCGGCGGTCTCAGACCGGCGGGGTCAGAATGACCCCCTAAATTCCACAATTTTAATTTCCACAAGTGTTCGTAGGGATAGTCGATATTAACTAAAAATACTTTATTGAAGTGAAGCAAGAAAACCCTACATTCAATAGAATACTGTCTTTTAGTATGCATAGTCTATGAAATTGGGTAGGTACCAGCAGGAAGAATAGGGAAATCAGCTATAAGTCAGCAAAGTACATTTATACCTTGATGTTATACAGATAAAGGGGGTGATTCTAACCCTGGCGGTCGGTGTTAAAGCGGCGGCCAACCCGCCAACAGGCTGGCGGTAAAAAATATGGAATTCTGACCCTGGCGGGAACCGCCAACACAGACAGCCACTTTAACACCCCGCCCGCCACGGCGGTACAAACAAACAGCGCGGCGGTCACCGCCAACAGCCAGGCGGCAGACAATGTACCGCCCACCCTATCACAACTCACCAATCCGCCACCTTTTCCGGGGCGGGAGCACCGCCGATAAAAACACGGCGGAAACAGACTACGAACGGGAAAACGCTCACCACTACGCACTCCAGGAGGAAGGAGGACAGCATGGAACCCGAATTAAACATCCTACCTGCTCTCGTCTACCTTCTCATCTACCATGAGTACGAAGTCCGGCGCAGACGACAACGGTGAGTACTGCACCTACGACACACGGGAGGGGGGAGGACGAAAGGTTACGGGCACACACATATGCGACCCCCCCCAACTATGTACACACCAATGCAGAGCAACAAGTCACAGTGACACCACCCAAACACCCCTGAAAAATGCTAGGACATAATCAAATTCGGAATAAATATTTATGTACCAAAAAGCTCCTGAAAATTATCGGACAACCATGAAAGGTATTCACAAGAAAACAAATGACATACACATCAGTGTATAACTGAAGTAACAAGTCCTGCACATCCTACGAATGCATCATGTCCGTGGGCCAAAGTTTTGAGAAACAAGGGCAAAGCCCACACAGGAGACCTGAGTCCTTTGGAGAGAACACTGCAGGGGCATCAGATGTAAAAACTACAGGCACCTCAGGGGGAAGGGAAGGGGGGGGGCACCACAGCCACATGAGTCCACGACGCCAGATCCACGAGGAGCCACCATGCCCACTGTACCATCCTGGGGAGTGCAAAGCCACAGTCTCTCAATGTCTCTACAGTGGGTGGGCTGCCCACTGTACCATCCTGGGGAGTGCAAAGCCACAGTCTCTCAATGTCTCTACAGTGGGTGGGCTGCCCACTGTACCATCCTGGGGAGTGCAAAGCCACAGTCTCTCAATGTCTCTACAGTGGGTGGGCTGCCCACTGGACCATCCTGGGGAGTGCAAAGCCACAGTCTCTCAATGTCTCTACAGTGGGTGGGCTGCCCACTGTACCATCCTGGGGAGTGCAAAGCCACAGTCCATCAGGTGGATGACAGTCTCCACTGGTCAAGGAGGAGGCATGGTGGGCACAGTGAACCATAAACAGTGATTGAGACGGCGGGGCCCAGCGGAGCGGTGCTTGAGAAGAAGGGCCCAGCGGAGCGGTGCTTGAGATGAAGGGCCCAGCGGAGCGGTGCTTGACAGGAAGGGCCCAGCGGAGCGGTGCTTGAGACGGCGGGGCCCAGCGGAGCAGTGCTTGAGAAGAAGGGCCCAGCGGAGGGGTGCTTGAGATGAAGGGCCCAGCGGAGCGGTGCTTGAGACGGCGGGGCCCAGCGGAGCGGTGCTTGAGACGGCGGGGCCCAGCGGAGCGGTGCTTGAGATGAAGGGCCCAGCGGAGCGGTGCTTGAGACGGCGGGGCCCAGCGGAGCAGTGCTTGAGAAGAAGGGCCCAGCGGAGCGGTGCTTGACAGGAAGGGCCCAGCGGAGCGGTGCTTGAGAAGAAGGGCCCAGCGGAGCGGTGCTTGAGACGGCGGGGCCCAGCGGAGCGGTGCTTGAGAAGAAGGGCCCAGCGGAGCGGTGCTTGAGACGGCGGGGCCCTCTTCAGCGGTGCCTATCTTCACGGCGGGGCCCTGTTCAGCGGTGCTCTTCTGCACGGCGGGCCCTGTTCAGCGGTGCTCTTCTGCACCGCGGGCCCTGTTCAGCGGTGCCTATCTTCACGGCGGGGCCCTGTTCAGCGGTGCTCTTCTGCCCCGCGGGCCCTGTTCAGCGGTGCTCTTCTCCACGGCGGGCCCTGTTCAGCGGTGCCTATCTTCACGGCGGGGCCCTGTTCAGCGGTTCCCATCTTCACGGCGGGGCCCTGTTCAGCGGTGCTCTTCTGCACCGCGGGCCCTGTTCAGCGGTGCCTATCTTCACGGCGGGGCCCTGTTCAGCGGTGCTCTTCTGCCCCGCGGGCCCTGTTCAGCGGTGCCTATCTTCACGGCGGGGCCCTGTTCAGCGGTGCTCTTCTGCCCCGCGGGCCCTGTTCAGCGGTGCTCTTCTGCACGGCGGGCCCTGTTCAGCGGTGCTCTTCTCCACGGCGGGCCCTGTTAAGCGGTGCTCTTCTCCACGGCGGGCCCTGTTCAGCGGTGCTCATCCAGCAGGTCAAGGGAGCCAGACCTGGCCTGGACTCCCTGCTCAGTCGCCCTCGGACCGTGACGTTTCTGGACCCATCGGGGACGGACTCCTTGCCTCCTTAGTGTCCTCCTTCCCAGCTGGGGTGTGACATGTGGGGTCCACCTTCTCCGCGCTCCTGCTGCCCTTCCGCTCCTTTGATGGGGCTCTCGGGCCCTTGCCTCCCCTAGATGGTGTGGGTGGTGAAGTGGCCGCACATTGCTCCTTGGGGGCAGCCCTGTCGGTCCTCGCACGGCGGCCCTTGTTTTTGCGGGTCCTCTTGCCGGGGGGGGGGCTGGATGTGTCCTTGCTGCTGATCGATGTGTCACTGCTGGCAAAGGGTGGGCTCCAGAACCCATGCACAACAGTGACACCCGAAGCTGGGCTGGTGGTGGCTGCGGTGCTCTTGGGATTCTTTGCAGATGGAGGGGGGAGCTCATCGGAGGGAAAGAGGTCAAGATTAGCCAGGAAAAGTTTTTTAGGGCCAAGGTAAAGGGTAGGAGAAGTGGAGATGGAAGTGGAGGAAGAGGAGGTGGTTGTAGGAGAGTCAGGTGTGCTGTCATTGGGTGAAGGTGCTGGTGCTGTAGGCTGTCGTGAGGTGGATGGCTGTTGGGTGGGTGGCTGCCTGCGTTTGTGTGTCTTGGAAGAGGGGGTGACAGACACAGTGGGAGAGGACACAGGGGACGTGTAAATGGCAGTGGGGGTGGTGACTGCACGAGTGTGGACTGTACTGGAGGGTGAGGTGGTGATGGAAGCACTGGCTGATGTTGGGGTGCATGCAGGTGTGAGTGTAGATGTCACAGGGAGGGAGGAGGGAGACGAGGAGGGGGACACAGAGGTGGTTGTGACTGTTGGAATGTCTGCATCTGGGTGTTGCTTGGGTGAGTGTTTGTGGGATCTGTGGTGCTTGTGTTTGGATGAGCTGCTCTTGGGTGTTGAGGTGTGTGCAGGCTGGTGTGATGGTGTGGATGGGATAGGCTGAGGAACAGGAGACAGAGAAAGGCTGGAGGCAGTAAGAAGAGGGAGGCTGGAAACAGGGACAATGGCTGCCGTCAGTGCTGAGGCCAGAGCAGTGAACGCTCGTTGATGGGCAGCCTGACCCGAATGAATGCCCTCCAGGTACGCATTGCTCTGTTGCACCTCCCTTTGCACACCCTGGATGGCATTCAAAAGGGTCGTCTGCCCAACAATGAGCGTCCTTACCAGGTCAATGAGCTCCGCACTGAGGGCAGCAGGGGCAACAGGGGCAGGGGCTGAGGTGCCTGGGGCGAAGGAGACGCGCGCCTTCCTGGGCGAACGGGCACGGAGCAAAGACTGAGGGGCTGCTGGGAGGGCGGTGCTGGTGCGCTGGGTGGCGGCTGTACCTGTAGAGGCGGGGGGCACGGATGTTGCCGCCACCGCTAGGGAGCTCCCATCCGAGGACGTGTCGCTGTCGCTGCTCTCACCAGCGGTCCCCGTCGTGGTGCTCCCCTCGCCCTCCGGATCACTGGTACCCTCGGTGTCTGTTCCTGGGCCCACCGGGGCCTTGTGTCCTGCAGCTCCCTCGTGCTCCGAAGCCAAATCTCCTCCGCCTGATGATGCTAATGCACACATGCACAAGAAGATGAAGAGAAAGGGTGGGGGGAGAAAAAAGAAGACCAGGTTGAGTGCATGCAATGTCAACACCGTTGGCGGAGAGGACAGACACAGGAGCCTAATGCACTAAGGCGCGCATTCGGGGTACACTACTCAGTACTACTGAGTAGGACAACAGGCCAAGAGATGTCAAACGCGCACATGGGAGATGCTGGACCTTCAATGGCTGTACTTGTCACCCTACAGAGGTGGGGGCCGGGGTCACAGGGCCATGCCTAAGGGAGAGGCCTACACTACAGAAAGCGCCCTGGCCTAATGTCACCCACAGCCCTCCTCCCCCACCCAGACGCCTCCACTGCGCAGAAAGATAGGAGAATGTGCTGATACTCACCCCCTTGTGTCTGCTGTGATGTCTTAAAGCGCCCATCCAATTCAGGGTAGGCCACCGCCAGGATCCGGGACATCAGGGGGGTCATGGTGCGACTGGCACCCCTCCTAGGTTGGGAGGCCATCCCCAGCAGTGTTTCTGCGGTCTTCCTTGTTCCGCGGCGGATGTCCTCCCACCTCTTGCGGCAGTGGGTGCCCCGTCTGTTGTGGACCCCCAAGTTCCGGACTTCCTTGGCGATGGCACGCCAAATCTCGATCTTCTGATGGGCGCTGACCTATTTGACATGTACAGGGTGGAAAGGAGGAAATCATCAATGACCTGCATGTTAGATGTGATTGGCCCCCCCCACAAACTTTGCTATATGGCACATGCTCTCATCTGTCGGGCGTTGCACTCCTCATTCGCCCCCCACCCCACCAACTTACATCCACCCCAATCCACACAGGCATAGCCCATTCCATGTGCACCCGGTGTACTCACTTGTTGGTCTGGAGGACCGTAGAGTAGCGCATACTGGGGGAGGACCCCATCCACGAGCTTCTCCAACTCTTCAGACGTGAAGGCAGGGGCCCTTTCCCCAGTCGCAGCAGCCATTGTATCATCCAGACCGAGGTCACAGCAGCACTTGCAGTATAGGTCCTCTCCTGTGGATGATCAGGTCTCGAGTGATTAATCAGATAGAAAATGGCGGTCACGCCCGCGGCGGTGCGTACCGCGGCGGTGCGTACCGTGACCGCCGGCGCACATCGTCATTGGCTCCTGAAACCCATAGGGTTCAATGATAACCAATGCGGCTTTGCGCCGCGGTCTTCGACCGCCTACCGCCACGGTGTGCCCCGCCAGCGCATTGACCTCACATCCCATTGTCCCACTTCACAGGTCAGGCAGCCGCCATTTCAAGGGCCTACATGGCTTAATTTTGACTGCGACACACAGGCCTAGGCCTTGCATTGCCACACATACACGCCTTTCAACCCATTGCCATTCTTTAACTGTGCAAGCTGTCTGTACGTACCTGTGGTTTGCCTGACTCTGTGCTCCATGTTGTCCTTCCTAGGCACCGTCCGCTGGGACTTGCGATGAGAAGGAGGAATCCTCGCGTGTACCGACCGCTGGTGGACCTGTCGACAATGGAAGAACGCCATATAATACTTCGATACAGACTTGACCGTGCCACTATCCATGAACTGTGTGCCCAGCTGGAGCCAGCCCTGATGTCCCCCATCCGCCAACCCACAGGGATTCCCCCTCTGGTGCAGGTTTTGTCAGTCCTCCATTTTTTGGCAAGTGGGTCATTCCAGACCACAGTGGCCATGTCATCTGGAATGTCTCAGCCTATGTTTTCAAAGATTTTGAGCAGAGTGTTGTCTGCCCTGATGAAACTCATGCGGAGCTACATCATTTTCCCAGAAGAGGGTGACTTGCCTACAGTGAAGGGTGATTTCTATGCCCTTGGACATATCCCCAACATCATTGGTGCCATTGATGGGACCCATGTGGCTTTGGTTCCCCCAAAAGACGATGAGCAGGTGTACAGAAACAGAAAAAGTTATCATTCGATGAATGTCCAGGTGGTCTGTTTGGCTGACCAGTACATCTCCCATGTAAATGCCAAGTTCCCAGGGTCAGTGCATGACGCGTATGTGATGCGAAATAGCAGCATCCCCTATGTGATGGAGCAGCTACAGAGACAACGTGTGTGGCTAATAGGTGACTCTGGTTACCCCAACCTGCCTTGGCTACTGACCCCAGTGAGGAATCCCCGGACCAGGGCAGAGGAACGGTACAATGAGGCCCATGGGCGAACTAGGAGGATCATCGAAAGGACCTTTGGCCTCCTGAAGGCCAGGTTTAGGTGCCTGCATATGACTGGGGGATCCCTGATGTACTCACCAAAGAAGGTGTGCCACATCATCGTGGCCTGCTGTATGCTTCACAATCTGGCATTGCGACGTCAGGTTCCTTTCCTGCAGGAGGATGGTGCAGATGGTGGTGTTGAAGCAGCTGTGGAGCCTGCGGAGAGTGAAGAGGAGGAAGACTCAGAGGACGACACAGACAACAGGGACAGAGTAATAGAACAGTATTTCCAGTAGCACACAGGTAATAATCACCCATGCCATTTTACTTTTCCTGAAGGCCTCCTGCATCTCAACTTTGTCGATTTCCCCCCAGACCTATAAACATGATGTTTGATTTTCCCTTCCCTTTTCTGTGCTGTATGAGCCACTGCGTGACCTCTGCTTGGTTGGCCCATGGACTAATGCTAAGTTACCTCGGTATGTGTAATTCACAATGTTACTAATACGTAATTGATATGTAATGTGTCATACATTTGTAAATAAGACAGGCTGAGTCCTGATTGATTTCAGTGCAATGTGTGATTTATTATTAGTGCATAGATATTGGTACATGATAGTGAAACAGTGATGGGTGGGGGTGGAGTAATGTCCATGGCGGAGTCCAGTTCTCAGTCTCACAGGTGCATTGTCCATATGCCTGTGGCAGGATGGAGCAGGGGCAGTTCAAGGTTTGACAGGGTGGCAATGTGGAACAGTGGGAGGACTTCAGGGGGTATGTGATGCTGGCGGGGGACTTGACATCCTACTCTGTCGTTTTTTTTTATCTCAGGCTCCTTTTGCGGGGCGGTTGTTGTTCAGCAGGAGGTGGGGTTCTGGTGGGCTGTCGTTGTGGTGGGGCCTCCTGTCCACTAGCGCCGGCGGAGGTGGTAGCCTGTTCCTGTTCCTGGCTAGTGACAGGGGCCCTGTGTGATGCCACATGGTCCCGAAACGTGTCCTCTATACGGTTCAGGGCCTGGACTATGCTCCCCATAGCGGTTGAGATGTTGCTGAGTTGGTCGCTGAACCCCATGTAGCGTTGCTCCTGCTGTGCCTGGATGTCCTGGAACCTGGCCAGTACCGTCGCCCTCGTCTCTTGTGAGTGGTGGTAGGCTGCCATGATGGTGGTGAGGGCCTCTTGGAGAGTGGGTTCCCTGGGCCTCTCCTCCCCCCCCTGTCGCACAGCAGCCCTCCGAGTTGCCCTGTTTCCCTGGGCCTCTGTCCCCTGGAAGGTGTGCCCACCCCCACTGCCCCCAGGTCCCTGTTGTTGTTGGGTTGGTGGGTTACCCTGGGGGCCCTGTAGTGGTAGACACACCGCTGCTTGACCTGTCCTAGAGACAGAGGCATGGGCCCGCTGGGTGGGAGCTGTGCTGTTGTTCCCAGAGGGGGTTGGGTCTGCAGTGGCCTGTGTCTGGGTGAGGGGAACCGACTGCCCAGAGGTCCCCGATGGTCCGGGCTGGTCGTCAGGTTCCAGGTCGACAGAGCTGCTGTCATCACTAGGGGCCTGTTCCGGGGGTGGGATGGACATTTCTGGTCCCTCCTGACCGGTGTGTTGTCGTTCGGGTCCTGCATGGGGTAAGAGGGTATGGTTATTGTTTCTGTGTGTGCATTATCTTGCGTTTTATGGGTGCCCTTGTCCCCCAGTGCTGGCATTCCCTTGGGGGAGGTGTTGTGAGGGTGTTTTGTGGGGGGGGTGATGGGTATGTGCAGTGGCCATGCTTAGGTGATGGGTGTCCATAGTTTGGGGGTGGCATGCAGGGGTTGGTGTTGGCTGGGTTGTGCTGGGGAGACATTCTCAGGGAGGATGTGTGATGGGGGGTTGGGGGTGAGGGTGGGGGTTAGCATGCTGGGGGGGGGGGGTGAAGTGGTTGGCCTTGTACTTACCAGAGTCCATTCCTCCGTGTACTCCAGCGAGGCCATCAGGATGCAGGATGTTGAGTACCTCTTGCTCCCATGTTGTGAATTCGGGTGGAGTGGGTGGGGGTCCCCCGCCAGTCTTCTGCACTGCGATGTTGTGTCGCGAGACCATCGAGCGCACCTTCCCCCGTAGGTCGTTCCATCGTTTGCGGATGTCCTCTCGATTTCTGGGATGCTGTCCCACCGCGTTGACCCTGTCCACGATCCGCTGCCAGAGCTCCGCCTTCCTTGCTATGGTGGTGTGCTGGACCTGTGAGCCGAAGAGCTGGGGTTCCACTCTTATGATCTCCTCCACCATGACCTGGAGTTCTTGGTCCGAAAAGCGTGGGTGCCTTTGTGGTGCCATGGGGTGGTGTGTATGAGATGTGGGGTGGTGTATGTGATGATGTGTGTGTTGGTGTGTGGTGCTTTGTACTTCTATGTGGTGTGTGTGATGTTGCGGTGTGCCTCTGTGTGTCTGGCTCTCTATTCTCTGATGTGTCTCTCTCTCCTTCGTCTCTGGTTTTTGTTGGTAGGGGTTTGTGGGTGATGTGGGTGTGTGTTTTATATGGTATTGGATGTGTGGGAGTGGTGTGTGTATGTGTTTCAGGTGTGTGCCTTTCAAATTGTCCAATGTGGTAGGGGTTTGTAAAGGTGTGTGTATTTTGACCGCGGCGGTGTGTACCGCCAATGGAATACCGCGGTTGAATGACCGCCGCGTCGATTTGCGGGTCATAATGGGATGGGCGTATTTCTGTTGGCGTGGCGGTAGAGGTTTGGTCTTCTCCAGTTTACCGCTGGCCGCTGATGTGGCTGACTGCAGTGGAGGGCAGATTTTCTGAGGTTTTGCAGTTGTGGGTCAGAATGTCCGTGGCGGCTGACCGCGGCCGCGGCGGTATTGTGGCGGCCTTCTGACCGGCGGTAAGCGGCTTTTACCGCCGAGGTCAGAATGACCCCCAAAGTATTAAAAGCATTACATATACTTTTATTTGGTGGCAGAAATTCATACTTATACATCACAGATATCTACTTTTACGTACATGCATTTTTAAAAATCTAGCTTGATCATTTTAGCTATTTTCAAAACTCAGGTAATAAAGAAAATAAAGATAAAGAATATTACATGGAGAAGAGCCCATTTCTTACTTGAAGTGTCATTACATTTTGGATCAGCACATTGGAACTGTAATTGGGTATTTGGAGTGTCAGTCATTATGAGTGAGGGCATTGTGCCTTCTCACATCCAAGCCACATCAGGAGCATTCCTAGAAAGGCAAAGCATTCCACCTTCCACCTCCACTGGCGGTGGCATGTGCTCTGGACCAGTGAAGCTGCCATTGGCTCCAGCCTTGAACTGCTGATGTACAGGTGAGCACTCTCTAAAAAGGGGCCTACTTACCATTCAGTGGCCTCATTATCACAGTTTTTTTTGCTGCCTTTCCATTCGGCGCTGTGTTTGCTACTTTCACTTCTGCGGTGGGCAGACAAAACTGGGAATGAACCAAGGCCAGCATGTATGTTAACAATTACATGTTTAATCACAATGTGCATGCTTCTCTTTTACACATCACTTTGTATGTTTAAACAAAACATTACTTTGGTGTTACTCACAGAGGTCTGTAGTGACAGGCGTTGTCGGTCCACCAGTCATGAGGCGTTGGCAGTCCACCAGTCGTGAGGCGTTGTCAGTCCACCAGTTGTGATGCGTTGTCAGTCCACTAGTCGTGAGGTGGTGTCGGTCCATTGGTCGTGAGGTGGAGTCAGTCCATCGGTCCTGAGGGGGGAATCTGATTCCATGCAATGCCTCTTAAGTTTGCTACTGTCTTATAATAAAAATGTATTATCAAAATGGCCTCCTTGTAGCTTAGTAGACATAGCTGGCTTTGAAATACAGCATCGTCTAGTAATGTTTTTGTTCTGAAAAGAGACAATTTTCTTTTTACTCCTGTAGCCTTGCCCCTGACCCCGCCCCCTACCCCAGCCCACCCCAACCCCACCCTCAGGCCCATTGGTAAGTGCCGTCGGCCACAAACCAGACTGTAATTTTGGCCCCCGGTAAAAAGTTTGGGAGTACCCATGAGTTAGGCTAATCTTGGAGAAGTGCAAAGCATTTGTTGTACTCACAGTATCAATAAAACACACACTCAAAAGAATAACTCAAGACCAATTTATAAAAATACTTCAGATGTTTATGAAAATTGTAAGACCAAGATCATCAAGATTGGTTAAGTACTTTTCGAGATATGAATTTCTGAAGTTTAATAAAAATGGTGGTGGTGGTGGATCACCTTTAAAAATACATATAAAATCAGGCAGTGCAATTACCAAGGTCTCCCTTTGCAGGTAAGTCAAGGTCATCAATGGCCACTATTGGTCAGCTGCAGACGTTTCGGGCAGCTCCCGGTTCCGGTGGGAGCAGCAGGAAGTGGCCTTTAGAGCTGCTGCCAAGCCACTGCGGGGGACCACTTGGAAATGCCCTGCACAAATGGATTTAAAGGTAAGTCCAGCTGGTCTCCCTGGAATGTAAAGGTCACAAGGGTTGGGGGACCTTTAGTACACAGCTGGTTCTTCGATGCAAGCCACAGAGCGGCCAGGTGCAGAGCAAATTGGTGAGCCATGAGCTGTGTGTAAAGATGCCCTTGGAAGCAGGAGGTAGGTCAGTTTGAGGGTCGCATGCAGGTCAGCAGGGGCACTCTGGTTGGAGGTCCTGGTGGTCTTACAGTCCGGTGGGGGCTGCTTTTCTTCGTGTCTGATGTGTAGTGACCACTAGCCATATCAATGGTATGGTTCGGCTGATAGAGGTCCCCAACTTGCACACTTGCAGGGTTTGTCCTTGCAGTCCGTGGTGTGAAGGTTGGTCCGGCTGCGTTGTCTGGTTCTGGAGTTAGCAGCCGGTCAGTGAAGTGGACCTCACTGGCTTGTTGGTTCTTTGGGGTTGCAGAGTGATGCCTTCACTCTTGAGGGAGATCTTTGGCGATTTGCAAAGAGTGGAGGTCCTCTGGGAATTTTTAGAGTCCTTCCAGTGTCCAAGCAACCCCTCAGCGGCGATTGTCGAGTCCTGGTTGCAGCAGGCAGGGTTTGGCGCCTTTCCTTTGTGCAGCAGGTCCTCAGTTCTCGTGCCTTGGGCCTTCTTTGTTGCTGGTCTTCTTGTGTCCTTGGAATCTGATTCCTTTGTCTAGGGATGCCCACTAAATATTGTATTTAGTGGGCATTTTAGGGGGAACCTGGTAGTGGCCAATGGGACACCTACCTTAGGGTGGGTACACCCACTAATTGACCACTTCCGGTGGGCAGAGGTCACTTTTCTACACCTGACTGGCTATTTTACTTCCATCCAAGATGGAGGAAAATGAAATGGAGAGGCCACCTCGCATGCAACACCTTGGAGGTGATGCAAGCTTGGTAGGGCCACTCTTCCCATCCGTTTTCCCATCGATGCTCCCACCAAAAGTGGAGGTTTTCAACGGAGGCAACCATCTGCTGTCTGCAGCCGGCCTGGGGGTCGAGTTTCAAGGGCGGTAAACCCTTTGAAGCTCGCCAGCAGATCATTGCACATTCCTGAGGGAGGGGGTGTTAGCACCTCCACCCAGGAAGGGCTTTGTTCTGAATCCCAGAGAGTAGGATCTCAACCCAGGGATGCAGATTTGTGTCTGGTGGTAGCAGGTTGGTTAGGACCGGCCAGCAACCAGGGTAGTTAGCTTTTGCAGGGGGCACCTCTAAGGTGATACCTGGGTACATTTGGTAATAAATCCAATACTGGTACCAGTCTGGACTTATCATTCTGAGTTGTTTGATACCAAACAACCCAGGATTCAGAGTGGCCATCATGTAGCTATGAAACTTGTACTGACCATTGTCCAGCAAATGCATTAAAAATGGCTGCTCTGTTCACTCACTATGTCCCAGCTTTGGCAAGGAGACACAGTGGGGCATATTGCTCATGGAGCTATGCCCTCACATACAGTATAGTGCACCCTGCCTTAGGGCTGGAAGGCCTGCCAGAGGGGTGTCTTACCTATATGTGTTTTAGGTTTGCATGAGAGCACTCAGCCTGCAATAGCAGTGCTGGGTGCATCTGGATGCATGGCCCTAGAGGGTGGCACAATCAGTGCTGCTGCCCTCAGGGGCCTACCCTTAGTACCCCTTGCCCTGGGTACCCAAGAACCACTTACTAGGGACGTATAGTGGCAGCTAAAGGTGTTGCTGATTGTGCCAATGCATCACAACAGTCTTGGGAAAGAGATCTAGCCCAGGGAAACTGAGTAGCAGGGGCCCTGGGCACTAACAACTTTGAGGCTACATTACATACCAGGCAAAAAGTAGGCGGGCTAACCATGTCAAAAGAGGCCTTTTCTCACAGCTGCATTACACCCTGATGATAAAACTCCATTGGCTAATCGGTTGCGCAAATGACTATATTCAAAACAGGCTGTATCATCTTAAAAACACTTAACAACAAAAGTCCGGCCTTTATCTCCTCTCGCATTCAGAAATATACTCCCAACCGCAGTTTGCACTCCACTTACCTAAACTTCCTGTAAATAGTAGAGGATTGGTGGAGCCAGATTTTCAGCTCTCGCACCTAACACATGGAATTCCTTCCTCCCAGAAATCAGATCTGCTATCAGAAGTTTAGAAAACTGCTGAAAACCTGGTTATTCACCCAAGCATATAACTAAACACTCGGCAACAGCTTTCCTACCATATTGCCCCTGTTCCGTTTTAGTGCCATGAAACCGAATTGTGAACGAGCACTCTATAAATGCCACTAAATTAACATAACTCTATTACAATCTACAAACTCAGTCCAAAACTGTAAGTCAGTTTCCATTGTTATTCCATGGCCTTGTCTGACTCAAAACAATGAAAGTGAGACTTCACATTAACAAGGACATTCACTCTGTTTATTTCTCAGCAGCACCACAGAATTGCCTGTCATTTACAGGAAGCTGTTAAAAAAGAACTAAAAACCCTGCGGAAGCATGACATCATTGAGCGCTCCACTGGTCCCACTCCATGGGTTTCGCCCATAATGGTAGTGCCCAAAAAGGACAGTGGAGGTGCAGTGCACATCTATGTTGATATACGCCAGGCTATCAAAGCAATGGAGAGAGTAAGACATCCTGGTCCACACATAGCAGACATGATCATGCAGTTAAATGGCCCCAAAGTCTTCTCTCATCTTCACCTGAACAAGGGATATCACCAACTCGACCTGGAAGAGAACTGTAGGTACATTACCACTTTTTTGACTCATGTTGGTTTATTCAGCTATAAAAGATTGAGCTTCAGAGTATCATCAGCTGCAGAAATATTTCAGGATGCTATACATCCCATAATTCAACGAGTCACGCATGCTTTCAACTACAGTGATGACATATTGGTGTTTGGAGCAACACGGGAGGAGCACGAAAAAGCTCTTGCACAAGTATGCAAACTACTTGCCGATACAGGTTTCATTCTGAACACAGCAAATTGTGAGTTTCATAACAACAAGATAAGTTCGTTGGGCACATATTCTCTGATGGGGAAATGACTCCTGACCCAGATAAAGTGCAAGCGCTGTGAGCTATTTGTCCCTTACAGGATGTCACTATGCTGTGATCCTTTTGGGGCATGGCCAGTTATTGCTCAAGGTACATTCATGACTTTGCTACTGTGAGTGCCCCATTGAGAGAGTTGACAAAACAAAATGTTCCTTTTTTTGTGCTCTGTAGAATGTGATCAGAGTTTCATAAAGATAAAACATGCGATTGAGTATGCGACTGAGATGGCCTATTTTGACCCCAAGCTACATATTGAACTTATTGTAGACACAAGCCTGGTGGGGTTAGGGCCAATCCTTGCTCAACATAATGGTCATTTAATTGCTTAGAGACATATTGTGGTTTATGCTAGCTGGAGCCTGTCTGGCACAGAAAAACCCTACTTTCAGCCGGAAAAGGAGAGTTTGGCTGTCGTCGGTGCTTGTGAAATTATTTATGTGTTTCTTTACAAAAAGTGCTTCACCGTTGTCATAGACTATCAAGAGTTGCTCACTATTTTTGGGAACCCGAAAGCCAAGATGCCCCCTCACATTGAGAGGTGGGGGTTGCAACTGCAAGAGAAGGACTGTGATTGTACACCAGCCAGGTAAAGATCAGATCCCTGTTCATTACTTTTCATGAGTACCTCTACACAAGCACATCTCGATATCCAAAACAGCTGAAGAATACATAAATTTCATTGTAAGGTCCGGTACGCTGCCAGTTTTATCCATTGAACAGATCATTGCTGCTATGAATGCTGACAACAACATGCTCATTCTTAGAGACATCTATTCAAACCAGTCATGGAAAAAGAGTGTTTTACCTCTGGAGGATGAAATTGAATTTCAAAAGTTTAAAAATGTCCAGGATGATGAACTGTCTGTAACCAAGGAAGGTGTTGTGCTGAGAGGCTCAAGAATCATGATGCCTGCGAGCCTCCAGCAGGAAGTCATTGAACTGGTCCTATTGAGGACATTGTAGCCACCAAAAGAGCCCGAAAAGACCCAGTATGGTTCCCACGCCTAGATAAACGAGATGAAAAGGAACTGAAAGAGTGCCATCTTTGCACTGTCTTTCCCCTAATGTGACTGAACACGAGTTGACTATGTTGGACCTTCCGACCCAGGCTTGGGAAAGTGTTGCTGTTGATTTCTTTGGGCCCTTGGGGAATGGACTTCATCTCATGGTATTCATTGATGTCTATTCACCCTTTCCAATAGTGGAGTAAATGTCATCAACCACTCATGACAAGATTATCGAGCAACTGGATGACATCTTTGCAGCGTGGTGTATACGGCCATTCTTAAAACAAACAATGGCCTCTCGTTCAACAGTCAAGAGTTCAAGGAGTTTCTTGTCACGCTGAATGTCAAGCATCAGAAGAGCACACCTCTCTGGCCCAAAGCCAATTGTGGTGAACAATTCATAGGCACTCTCAAGAAAGTAATTCAGCGAGTGGCAATGGAGGGCATGGCTATAGATATGTTATGGTATAGGTACTTTTATACTTTATACTTTTATAGGTACTGGGGTGGAGGGGTTTGGCGCTATATCTGTTAAACAGGTTGCTATCTCTGTTAACCCAGTTTGAGAGAGAAGCCAATACTGATGAACTAAAAGACAGGTTCTTAATGCTTTTTTGAAAGATGATAGGATAGTTATGGATTTAATGCATAAAGGTAAAGTATTCCATGCTTTAGCTGTGCAGATGACAATGCTTCTTCCACCCCAGGAGGAGAGTTTGAACTTAGGGACTATGAAATTTTTGCCCCCAACGGAGCCTGGCGTCCTACTTGGACAATACCATTTAAAGCTACCTATCACATATTCCGGGCCCATATCATTCAGTGCTTTATATGCAATGTACAGAGCCTTAAAATTAATCTGTTGCTTGACTGGTAGCCAGTGAAGTTTTCATATAGCTTGGAATGCAGATTGAAATTTTGGGATTCCATAAAAGCAAGCGTGCAGAGGCACTCTGCAGTGTTTGGAGCTTGGTTATGAATTGCTGTTGCATATTTAAGTAGAGACTATTGCTATAGTCTATATTCATTGAACTGAGACGAGCCTTATGCCAAGTTCTCTGCGCTTATCACTCAAGGCCTCACTCCCCAACTGGTGAGAGTCCTGCCATCTTAACTTTTTCAGAGAGCTATTTACACCAAACTGCCACAGTGGATCGACCCTTTGATGCCAATAAGGTTCAGACCCTGGACATTTCTTATAAATGCAAGATGAAGACGTACACTGATTGTCCTTGTTGAGCTCAGGAAACAGTCTTTGATGAAGATGACTGGGTCCGAGTTAACCAAAAGCCAAAGTGGAAAACGTACATATGACATAATCAGTGATTTAGTGTGTGATTGTATGAGGAGGAATAAAAACATCTAATCAAGAGCTGTGTGTGTGGCATGGTCTTTGAATGCTCCCGAGCTGGGGAGGACGCTAAAGAAAACTTAAATTCTGTAAGGATAGTGTAAAAATAGAATACACTAATAACAGTTACTTGTTCAGATGTGAAAATTACAGACATTGCTACTGCTTGGAACTGAGCTATAATGAAAATGCTGTAAAGGTGGCTGTTACCTGTTAAGACTTAGGGAACATACATATATGAATTGAGCACTTTGTGACATTCCTATCAGTCATCATTGCTGTTTGGTACTCTTACTTCCTAACACAAGATCTCTGCTCATTGCTAGATGGCTGTGTGATGATATAGTAGACAGCCTGAATCTTTGTTGACTACGAAAAGTCCAGATTCTCTCATTTGAAAATAAATGTTTGTGTTTTTGTCTACGTGTCAAGAAACATTGATTCCTTCATGATTTGACTTGCTATAGGGAAAAATCCCAGAAACACTCTCATCCGTGCCAAGGACATTATGGTGAAAGTAGCACTCTGTAATCTCAGCCTAAGCAAATGTACATGTTTGTATTCACAATTGGGTTTTGATGTATCACATTCTTACAGTGTATGAGGCGATTTGTATGGTTTTGATGACTTTACTAGCTGGACAGTGAATGCTCATTGGTCCCTTTAGTGTAAATATTTTACAACAGAAAGTATGTGCTTGAGGTTGGTTAGTTCCCCAGAGATTTAGAGCACAAGGAGAAGAGCAGGTACTAAGTTGTTAACTTCTTTCCTTTTCTTCTCTGATAGGTCAGCTTCAAAAAGGCAGGAAAGTGGACCCTGAGATTTATGTGAAACTCATACAGAACTGGTCGTCAGGTCAGAACTTCTCCACCTGTTTCACGGAGCTCCAGAGGGATTTCATTGTCTCCCGCCCGGCCAAAGTCAAGTGTCTGATCCGACTGGTGAAGCACTGGTACAAGAAGGTACAGATGTATGACACAGTGTAACTGGGTGCAGGGTATGTGGTAAAAACAGTGTGTTGGTAGTCCAGGGGTATCCTGCACCACTGAGAGGGCATTAGTAGAGGCAGCTCACACTTGGACTCCTGAGCACTGAAACGGCATTGCTGGAAAAAAAAAACATTGCATGCATCCTGTAACACTGCTAAGTGACTGTGGGTGGAAGGTCACACTTCCAAGTCCTGTAACGAGGACAGGTCAGGGGAGAACGTTCACACCTCTGGGATGACTTTTATGCAGGTGTAGTATTATAATTCTGGCAGGAGACTTAAAGAATGATATGAAAGCCCACATTGCTGGAGTCCTTCTTCCAGAGCCCATGTACAGCGACTGTTGCCTGTGTTCTGGTTCAAGGTGGAACTGGCTTGGCAGTTTGGGCTGGATTGCTCCTATTGGAGCATGGTGACATGTTGTGCAAAACAGCAATGGACTGGAATGTGGCCTGAGTAATTTCCAATGACTGAGTGGAGAATTGTCGCACAATGGTTAGAGCAGCAGACCCTGATGCAGAGATCTGGCCCGGGACCAGGGTTCAATTCCCATCTTGGTGGGCCTTGGGCTCAATTCCCTTGGACCAGATAATTCTCACCTTGGTGCCTAATCTAATTAAGGGGTCCTGCTCTGTAACTCTGGGCAATAGCTTGCTTAATCTCCACAACGGCCCTCACAGCGCTTGGATGCCTGGCTTCACCCTGGGGCTGTCCAGGAGTGGGCACCTCACAGGGAAAAGCCAGGAGGGGTTCCACAGCAGTATGCGTACAGCACCTTAAGACCCTAACGCGTGAGTGGTGCGCTATACAAGTGTGAAGTTTAAAGTTTTGTGCTCTGGTTCAGGGAGGACCTGGCTTGGCAGTTCAAGCTGTACTGCTCCCATTGAAGCAGGTTCAAGTCAGATTTGCATATATCTGGGTCCAAACTGAAGTGGCATGGTGCAAAATAACAATGGAGTGAGATGTGGACTGAATAATTACCAGTGGCTGATATCAATTCAAGCATTCCATCCATCACTTTTTGTCTTCTTTAGTATGCCAATAAAACGGAGAGCAGGGAGAGTTTTGGTCCAGCACATGTCCTCCCTAACTAAACCTATACTCAACACAAAAATGTGCAGTTCCATTAAAAGTAAGAGGGCAGGGGAGTTCGAGAGCCAAAAGTGGTGGTCTGGAACCAACAGATCACCAAGGAGCAGCTCCTTTTAGGAGCACAAGCCTTCATCCACCAATGGTGGGATGTTTCATCATCGGGCGGTGCTCCTCATTGGGCTGGCCCTGCAATTTCCAATGGGCCCCACATGGGGGCACTTTGCCTGAGGTCTTTTTGTAATGTCTGTTGCTCAAGAATATATGGCCAACAATCCCTTCAAGGAATGATTCGAGAAGAGTTCTAGGAAATATAAAATTATCTAGAGGTCCCCTCTATGTTTTTTTAATTTGTGGGCTTTCTGTTAATGGGTTACAAATAATAATCAATTAATTCAAGGAGCGTATTATGATTCCTAGATCCCTTCACTTGGTCAACATGTTTCGCGCCTAATTTGTCCTAAGATGGCTAAATTACACTTCTCCAGAATTTATCAATAACCTAATCTACTTTGATAGGGAAAAACTATGTCAGTACTAAGGTGACCTACCACTCGTGCAACGTTATGTGTAAAAAGGTTAATGTACCTGAACATCTACGCTTACACTGGATGTAGTACTTGTATTTGCATCAATGACACTAATCTTAAGGTAGAAGGGTCCCTTGGGAGTTGCGGGACGCTAGACTACCCACTTGACACTTTACCATACATTAGTCTCTGCTGTATGCCTACCCATCCACTGCCAGCCAGCTTGTGCTTCTAGAAGAAGCTGCTTCTTAATGATATATTGGGTCCAGACCCCCACTGCCAGCCCTGAAATCTCCCCCTTTTTTCAACAGAACTGTTGATTACTTTAGTATGGTGTCCTAAGCGGGCGAGTATGCCCAGATATGGGTCCAGTGCACACTGTGTCACTGGAACCAAGCTATGCCAGGCTGATGAGCCAATAACAGGGGTGAAACCGGTCCTCGGTTGCTTGTGTTACGGCTCAAGTAGGACCTGGCTAGGCAGTTCATACTGGACTCCTTCCATTGCAGCATGGTCAAAACAGATTTGTATATAGCTGGATCCAAACTGAGGTGGCAAGTTGTGGAAAACATCAGTGTCCGAGGATGCAGCCCAAGTAATTACCAGTGGCTGAGATTAATTCAGACATTCCATCCATCACTTTTTGTATACTTTAGAATGGCGCCTTCCACAACAAGCTATAAATGAATCCTAGTGATAGCCAGTTTGGACATTAGTACCAATCTCGCAGGTACAACAAACAGAGCTCTATTTGAACTTAAAAATGTGGCCACATTGCAAGATGTCTTCGTAGACATTCAGTTCATGTGTTTGTTTTCCCAATCATTAATGCATTTTTTTCAGCAGCAGAAACAAAGCACAATCCCAACATGTCATATTTCAATCAGAAAATTAATTCTTCCCTTGGTTTTGTTTTGAAGTTGGACCACAGTACTTTTCACCTTTATATAGAATGACATAAAATGGGAATGATTAAATGTTCCTGATTTATTACATTATTCGAATTCACTGACTGAGGAGCTGTCATCATAAAAGCCTGTTCTTATATCTGAAGTCGGTCTAATGTTCTGTTACCATAGGTTGTGGAGTTACATCTCTATGTTGAAATTGCACACAGCACTAAATTCATGATCTGTTTATTCGCTTTTGAATTTCCATTCATTTAATTTCATTTTGTACTGTATTTAGATCGAGTTCTGCTCTTTTGGAACATTTCCTTGTTTGATCTCCCAAGTTGATGTCTCCATCTGTTTATGAATGTCTAACAGTTGGTGAATTTGTCTTGAACTATTTGCACTGTTTTGACACACTTGATCTGAGTTTTCCCCGGGTTGGAACATGATTTTGGAGCTGCTACTCCGTTATTTTTGTAAAACTGGATTTTCATTGTCCTATCCTGTATATTTAAAAATAAACTTACCACGTGGGACTCCCCCCAGGCCTAGGTAATTCAACCGCGGTAAACATGTCCACTAATGTTTAAGTCTGGCAGTGACAGATTCACAGATCTCAAGTGTTTAAGAAAAAGAAATACAGAGATGGGCAATGAGATAGCCCACGTCAGCATTGGAGGACACTTTTCCATTGGTGACTAGCTGTGTAACTTTGGAGGCAGGAGAGGGCAGACTCTTTTTGTCAACCTTTGGTGCGGGAAATTTTGGGTCAGGTCCTACTGCTCTTGCACTGTTAAAAAGTCATCCACATTTTCAATCATCCATCTGGACGGTTTATTGGTCTTTGATTGCTGGCAGGAAGATGTTAATAGGAACAAAGAGATTAAATAAATGTATGAATAATAACTGATATGAATACGATCTATATGAAAGCCATTAGATCCCTGCTTAACCTACGATCCGCGACTCCATAAAGTAAACTACGCCTGGAATTAAGCCTGTCATCTCTGTGGGTGTATCACATCACAGCCAAATTAAATTATATCTTCAAATGCAGTAGGGCAAACTTCGACACTCTCAAGTGGCTAATCCTGGAAGAGTTAAAAATAAAGATCCATAGGAAAGGGGAATTTGGATCTTCCACTACTTATAAAAAACAATCGAAGAGCAAAAACTTCCCCAGCTGCTATGGACGTGTATCCCTGCCCTGAATGCCATAACTGTAATGGTGTCTGGATCTCTGATGCTGATTTTTATTGTTATTAGTGAATACGGACCGTGCTTGTATGCCCAGACATATGGCTGTCTCACAGATTGTGGTCTTTTTAGGTTTCGCCTGCACAGCACTTGCATAATCCTCGCCTCCGTGTCCTTAATGGAATTGAAATTTCTTGGCGTGAATGCTAGAAAATGTTTCATTCTATGTCAGGACCGAAGGCTCAGATTATGCTAGTTTAACGCTGAGAAACTACTACTGAAGCAACATCCACCACAGGTTTATAATAAAAACGTTTGAAAACTGAATCTAATGACCAGTCTGCTGCTTTCATAATGTCTTGCAGAGAAGTACCCAGACTTACCTATTTCGAAGCTATAGCACCCCTAACGGAGTGTGCGCCAAAGATACTAATATCAATACCAGCCTCCTTCATGACATCTCTGACCCATCTTGCTATAGAAGTGGAGGACACTGGTTTGAAAGGTCTTTGCAATGCAATCAATAACTGCTGACAAGGATCACTTCTTATCATTTGAGTACTGAATTCATAAGCCTTTAAACATTTCACAACACACAGTTGTTCATTAAAAGGAAAAGCTGGATAATCAATACTTTTGGTCAATGTTTTCGTTCTTTTGGTAACAGAGAAAGATTCCTTCCGGAGTAAATACTCTACCTGTAAGATCTAATGCTCTCACATCCGCTGTTCTCTTGTAGGAAACCCGATATAATAACATAGCCAATTTGGCAGAAAGCTGCTTCCTTGTCAACAAACTATTCTGAGGCCATTTCACAAAAAGGTCTAAAACCTTATTTACATCCCACAAAACAGAATATCTAGGTTTTGGGGGGTTCAACATCCTGATACCTTTCATTCATTTGCACACTACCGGATGCATACCCACAGACAAATTACCTACCTGCACATGTTCTGCTGCAATGGCTGACCTTAAGGTATTTACTGACCTGCAAGACAAGCCTTCAGAAGCCTTCATAGAAAGAAAGTTTACAACTTCTGTAATGTCTTCTTCCACAGGATCCACTTGTCGTTCCAGGGACCAACCCATCCAGCATCTCCAAGCTGATGCATATCATCTCCTAGTGAACGGGGCCCACGCCTGCTTGAGAAATTCTGAAGCTGATTCTGAAAGGCCCGGCAAATACCAAAGTTGCCTGACAGCCTCCAGGCCATCAGGGAGAGTCTCTCCGAGATCACTAACGGATGAACTTCCCCAAGAGGACCGCAGAGCATATCTGCTCTCCCCGGAAGAAGCAATGGATAATCGCACGCCAGAGCTAACAACAGTGGAAACCATGGCTGTGCTTTCCACACTGGATTGACAAGCACAACTGCTGCCCTCTGGCGCTTCACCTGAGCGGCCACTCTCTATATCATGCTGAATGGGGGAAAGGCGTGATTCAGATTGCCTGACCAATCTTGAAGAAAAGCATCTGTCGCCAATGCTTGTGGATCCGGTCTCCAACTGAAGAACCTCTCCAGTTGATGATTGAGTCGGGAGGCAAAAAGATCTATGAAACAAAGCCCCCATATGCTGTGAATCAGAGAAAACAATTGCGGATGCATCTTCCAATCGCTGGAATCCTTCAGAAATCTAGAGTTCCAGTCCACTATGGTGTTGGACTGCCCCGGAATGTACCCCGCTACCACCATGAGCTTACAATGACGAAACAAATGCCAAAAGTCCTTGGCCATCTCCGCCAGGAGACTGGACCTGGGTCCTCCCAACTTGTTGATATATCTGACTACAGATATATTGTCTATCCTCAAAAGGATGCAACATGATGCCTGCTTTGGGATAAAGCCCGAATAGCGAAGGACCCTGCCAACAGTTCCAGGCAATTGATGTGCATCTCCAATTCGTGAGGAGCCCATCTGCCTCCCGTGGACACCTCCCAACAATGCGCGCCCAAGCCCAAAAGGCTGGCGTCGGATTCTATGATGACGTCTGGCTGAGCCCTGAAAACTGCTCTGCCATTCCACGCCTCGACCTGCTCTAACCACCACTGCAGCTCTACTCTGACCTCCGCAGTAAGGGGAATCTGTTCCGAATAAGCTAAACGTTTCCGAAGATGTTGAATCTTCAACCTCTGCAAAGCCCGATAATGGAGTGGACCTGGAAAAATCACCTGAACGGAAGACGCTAATAGGCCCACCAGCCTTGCCATCTGCCGCAGGGAAACAGTCGGACGGGAAAGGGCCAATCTCAATTCCTTCTTGATGTTGCAGAGCTTTGCTTTGGGTAACCACAGTGTTGTCATGACAGAGTCTACTAGAAATCCTAGAAATGCTATGGACTGAGTTGGGACTAAACTGGACTTCTCTTTGTTGATCACAAAACCTAAATCTTGGAGAAGATCGATTGTCACCTGAAGATGCTCTATCACCTTTACACGAGATTGCGCCATGATCAATATGTCGTCCAAATACACGATCAGGCGAATTCCCTTCTCTCTCAGACATGCTATGACCGGCTTCAGGACCTTGGTGAAACACCACGGGCTGAAGCCAGCCCAAACGGAAGTACCAAATACTCGTACCATTGAGCTTTCCATTGGAACTGAAGGAAGCGCCTGTGAGGGAGAAAAATGGGAATGGTGAAGTATGTGTCCTTCAAGTCCAGCCGGACAATCCAGTTGTTTTCCTGAAGAAGGTCCCTCAGGAGGTGAATCCCCTCCATTTTGAAATGCCTGTAAACAATCCAGAAATTGAATTCTAGCAAATTCAAAACCAGTCTGTGACCACCTCCTTTCTTCTGCACCAAGAAGATGTTGCTGCAGAAACCATGGGGATGGGGTTCACATATGGCCATCGCCAGTTTCCGCTGCAATGCCTCTATTTCTGCATCCATGAACTCTTCCTCTTGTTGTGAAAAATGGAGAGGGTTTGGACGCGCATGCTGATAAGGGTTTTGGTAAAACTTGATGTGAGAACCCTGAACTGTCTGAAGAACCCACTCATCGCGGGTAAGAACCTGCCAGTGGTGTGTAAACAATCTGACCCCGCCCGCCAAAGGAACCTTTTACAAATCGAGCACTCTTACCTGAGTTACCAGAGGTATAGAGCCCTCTCGAACCTCTGCCTGATCTTGACTTGTGATACCAGGCTCAGGAGGGGAAGAAAGTTCCCCCTCTAGTGGAGTCTTGATATCCTCCTCGCTGACTGCCACATGCTCCCCGTTGGAGGCCTTGCAAAGATTGACGGCCAGATGACCGGCCTTGGACTCGCTTGGCCCTGATGAAAAGGTTGTGATGGGAAATGTTTCTCAATGAAGTCTGCGCCTTGTCAAGGGCCGTAAAGGTACTAACGTAGTTCTCAATGTACTTAACAAATTTTCCCCCGAAGAGGAGTCCGTCAGCCAATGGACCAGCTTCCGCTGGTGCCAAATCGGAAAGTTTGGGGTCTATCCTCATGAGAATAGACTTACGACGCTCCGTGGATATCGCACAATTGGCGTTACCAAGGAGGCAGATGCCGTGTTGAGTCCAACCAGCAAGAATATCAGGATCGATGGGGTCACTCTTCTCTTTAGCTTGCAGCGTCATCTCCAGGATTTTTGCAAGGTGCCCCACAACGTCCAGCATTTTATCTTGGCATGCCTTCCATGCCCTATCGATCCCCTTCTTGAGATCCCTGGAATATTTCTTCAGAAAGGTAATAATGCTAGGGTCAACCTCCGGCGTAAGAGCCACCTTATCCAGAAGGTCCGGTCTGGGACCTTCCGCCCTAAGGCGCACATCTTTATCGAAAGGTTTGCGCAAGGTATTACGCAAATAATCGGACACCTTCCGTTCCGGAGCCCAGTCTGAAGACCAAAGATGAATGATACTCTCCGGATCAAAATTAAAGGGGGTAGAAGGAGATGGTTCCATGGGTAAAGGAGATATTTTCCTGATTTTACGGCGGCATGACT
This sequence comes from Pleurodeles waltl, assembly GCF_031143425.1. Classification (NCBI taxonomy): domain Eukaryota; kingdom Metazoa; phylum Chordata; class Amphibia; order Caudata; family Salamandridae; genus Pleurodeles; species Pleurodeles waltl. Next base: position 821,859,999 of record NC_090450.1, on the reverse strand, counting down.
TCTCAACTCCTGAACTGCTTGACTCACCAGAGCGAGACTCAGGATCAGAACTGGAAGGCGAATGAGCGCGCTTTGAGTCAGATGCGCAATAACCATGATCCTGTACCGGATTTACTCCAAATAACAAAAAGAACGCTTTCTGGACCAAAAGCTACCTTTCTGCCAATTTTAGTGTAATTCCGTTCAGCAGTTCGGGCTGTAGTTGTGTCTAAAAATCCCTATGGAAATTGCATGGGGGAAAAAGCCTTTTGGGACCTCCACTTTTTCTTGGCCTCTGCTTGACGAATCACCCGGAAACTTTCAAGACAGCAAGACAGCAGCTGAAGTGAGTGGCAAACTAGTTTTAAAGATTTTGTGAAAATTTGTCAAACGGCGCTAAAGTTATTGGCAAAACAAAAAACACTTTTCCTATGGAAGCTAGGTCTTAACTATAACTCTACCTACTGGCAAATATATATATATATATATATATATATATATATATATATATATATATATATATATATATTATAGATAGATACAGAGATATAGCCATATGTATAAAAATCCCCCTTTTTTACAGGTTCATTACGGTGTACAACGTCAGCGAAGTTAACTCATATCCCATTGTCCCACTTTACAGGTCAGGCAGCCGCCATTTCAGGGGCCCACATGGCTTTATTTTTGACTGCATCACACATACCTAGGCCTTGGCTAAACACTCATACAGGCAAAATTCGGTTTATGAATGGTTTTCGGAGTAAGCTGTGTTTACGTACCTCAGAGTTGGTTGACTCTGTGCTCGCTGTTCTCCTCCATAGGCACCGTCCGTTGAGGCATGTGAGGAGATGGCGGCATCCTCCGGTGTACAGACCGCTGGTGGACCTGTCGACAATGGAGGAAAGACATGTGATCATCACCTACAGGCTTGATCGTGCCACAATCCAGGAACTGTGTGCCCAGTTGGAGCCAGACCTGATGTCAGCTATCCGCCATCCCACAGGAATCCCCCCTCAAGGGCAGGTGAGGTCAGTACTCCATTTCCTAGCAAGTGGGTCATTTCAAACAACAGTGGCCATAGCATCAGGGTCCCAGCCTATGTTTTCCAACTGAGCCAGGAAATTTGGCATTTACATGGGAGATATACTGGTCGGCCAAACACACCATCTGCACATTCATAGAATGGTAGCTCTTCCGGTTTCTTTACACCTGTTCACTCCTGCGGGGGTGGGTACCAAGGCCACATGTGTCCCATCAATGGCACCTATGATGTTGGGGATACGTCCCAAGGCATAGAAGTCACCTTTCACTGTGGGCAAATCCTCCACCTGAGGGAACACGATGTAGCTGCGCATGTGTTTCAGCAGGGCAGACAACACTCTGGACAACACGTTAGAGAACATTGGCTGGGACATCCCTGATGCAATGGTCACTGTTGTTTGAAAGGAACCACTTGCCAGGAAATGGAGTACTGACAGGACCTGCACTAGAGGGGGGATTCCTGTGGGATGGCGGATAGCTGACATCAGGTCTGGCTCCAACTGGGCACACAGTCCATGGATTGTTGCACGATCAAGTCTGTAGGTGACTATTATGTGTCTCTCTTCCATTGTCGACAGGTCCACCAGCGGTCTGTACACCGGAGGATGCTGCCATCTCATCGCCTGCCCCAGCAGACGTGCACTATAACTAGTGGTTAGTGCCTTCTACACCTATTCAGGCTCCTGTGACTTCCATGTGTGCAGCAATCGGGCTTAGGCCTTGTACCCCATGGGCATGTGATTAATCCAGGAACTATAAGTGCATGGCGTAGTGCAGAGGGCTACTGTGTCTGTAGTGTCTGCCAACGGTAGTGGTGTTGCATGCACTGAACATGTCTTTCTTCTGTCTTCCCCCCCTTTTTGTGGTCTCCCTGTTCTTGAGTGCAATAGCATCATCAGGCGGAGGAGCATTGTCACCGGAGCAGGAGGGAGCTGCATCCCACTTGGCCCTGGACGGCGAAACAACGGAGTCTGAAGCCACCAGTGGGACGGAGGGTGAGGGGAGCTCCACGGCGGGGACAGGAGCAGACAGCAGACAGCAGTGACAGCGACTCCTCCTCTGATGGGAGCTCCCTTGCGGTGGTGGGCCCCTCTGTGCCCCCCGCATCAACAAGTACAGCTGCCACCTCCCTACCAGCACCGCCCTCCCAGCAGCCCCTCAGCGTGTGTCCCGTGCCGACTCACCCAGGAAGGTGGGCATCTCCTTCACCCCAGGCACCATAGGCCCTGCCCCAGTCAGCCCTGCTGCCCTCAGTGAGGAGGCTATTGACCTCCTGAGATCCCTCACTGTTGAGCAGTCTACCTTTCTGAATGCCATCCAGGGTGTTGAGAGGCATTTGCAACAAACAAATGCATACCTGGAGGGCATTCATTCTGGCCAGGCAGCCCAACAGAGAGCATTTCAGGCTCTGGCCTCAGCACTGATGGCAGCCATTGTCCCTGTGTCCAGCCTCCCCCCTCCAACTTCCTCCACCCAGACCCAATCCCCTGTACCAGCCTATCCCAAGCACACCATCAGACTAGCATGCACACACCTTAACACACAAGGGTGGCTCAGGCAAACATAAGCACCACACATCCCACAGGCACTCACACAAGCATCATTCCCATGCACACATGCCAACATCCACAGCCTCCACTGTGTCCCCCTCCTCCACATCTCCCTCCTCCCTCCCAGTCTTGTCTCCACTCACACCTGCATTCACTACATCCTCAGCCACTACCTCCATCATCAGCATGCCCATCACCACACACCGCTCACGTGCACTCACCACCCCCACTACCATTCACACATCCCCTGTGTCCTCTCCCAGTGTGTCCGTGAGCCCTCCTCCCAAAGTACACAAACACAGGCACACACCCATTCAACAGCCATCCACCTCTCAACAGCCTCCAGCCCATGCACTTTCACCCAAATTCAGCAGACGTACAACTCCTACAACCACTACCTCTTCCTCCACTCCCAAACCCCATCCATCCACCCATCCCAGTGTGTCTAAAAAACATTTCCTGGCTAATATTGATCTCTTCCCTACACCTCCCCCCCCCGTCCTTCCCGTAGGGCCAGGCTTTCCAGGTCCCAGCCTGGCACCTCAGCCACCACATCTCCAGGCACAGTGGTGCCAGCAACTGCGGGGTCATGGAGTGCGCCAACCATCAGGGCTGCCAGTGTGCCACGGAGCGAGGGCAAGGACATTCCGCCACCTGCCAAGGTGAAAAAGCTGCCCACATCCTGGCGGGAGAAGCCGAAAACACCTGCCACCAAGGGATCAGGGAAAACGAAAGGGGACAGTGGCAAGACAGCTGTACCACCATCAAAGGTGGGGAAGGGCCAAAAACTGAGGGGCAGGTCAGGAGAGGGCATGGTGGCACCGACTGAGGGACCAGTGTCACACTTTCTGTCCACGTCGACGCCAACCTGTACGGTGGAGAACACCGCCACCTGACCCCACCGCCATCTGCACTGCCACAGACCCCGCAGCCAGCACCGCCGCCACAGACCCCGCAGCCAGCACAGCCGCCACAGACCCTGCAGCCAGCACCGCCGCGACTGCCACTGCCGCAAGCACCGCCGTAACTGTCACCGCTGCAAGCACCGCCACGACTGCCACCGCTGCAAGCACCGCCAGCGGCCCCGCGACATCCTCAGCCAGTAGCACCACCGCAGACATGGCTACCATCCCCAGTGGTCAGTCGTCTGTGGCTGGTGGTGAGTTCCAGGACCCTGGGCAGCTTCCATGAAGCATCACTGTCATCACAGTTGTCACCTGCATATGGAATGCGAAATAGCAGCAGTGTGGGGTATGTCGCAGCCTCCATGGCGTATCATGCTACCTGTACCTCGGCAATCTCGTGGCACACACACCCAGGTGAGGGAATTGTACCGGCCACACTGCACGTGGAGCACTCTGGGCACCAGACCCCGTCCAGAGCCAGTGGAGAAAGGCAACCCCTACCTCAGTTCTTTGCAGGATGAAGCACTCCAGGCACGAAGCCCACTCCAGAACCAGTGGAGACTGTTATTCACTTTAGAGACTGTGGCATTGCACTCCCCAGGATAAAGCAGTGGGCAAACCACCCACTGAAAAGACTTGAGAGACTGTGGCTTTGCCCTCCCCGGGATAAAGCAGTGGGCAACCCACCCACTGAAAAGACTTGAGAGACTGTGGCTTTGCAGTCCCCAGGATAAAGCAGTGGGCAACCCACCCAATGGAAAGACTTGAGAGACTGTGGCTTTGTACTCCCCAGGATAAAGCAGTGGGCAACCCACCCACTGAAAAGACTCGAGAGACTGTGGCATTGCACTCCCCAGGATACATCAATGGGTATGGAGCCCCCTTGTGGAGCAGTGGCGTTGTGCGTTTATTAGGCTGAAGTGTCCCCCATCCCCCCTTTCCCCTGAGGTGCCTGTATATTTTCTATGTGATGCCCCATGAGTGTTCTCTCCGTTTCCAGTCAGGTATCTAGTGTGGTCCTCGCCCATGCATTTAGGGCCCAGTGGTCCACGGACAATGATTGGTGCACTATCCGGACTTGTGTAGTTGGTGTACATAATTGTATATACTGGATTTTGACTTTTGACTACTGGATGTTTATTGATTACAATTGTTCACATCATTTCCTTTTGCCCTTGCGTTATTCAAGCGGGGGTGGGGGGGTGTGTATGTAATGTTGCAGCATGTATTTGTGTGTATGGTGTTGTGGGTGGGGTTGTTGCGTGTTGCGTGTGTGTGTGTCACTCTCTTTTCCCTCCCCTCCCCTGTGTTGTAGGTGCAGTACTCACCGTGGTCGTCGCCGCCATCATTGGAGCTCCTGATAGAGGAGCAGGAAGACCATCGCCGGCAGGATCTGCAGTTCTGGCTCCTTGGCATCCTGGTTCCTCGTGGGGTGTGGAGAGGTGAATGATTTTCCCTTCTGTGTACTGTTTCCGCCGTGTTTTTATTTGCGTTGGTTCCGCCCCGGAAAAGGTGGCGGATTGCCGTGTTGTGATAGGGTGGGCGGTACATTGTCTTCCGCCTGTCTGTTGGCGGTTACCGCTGCGCTGTTTGTTTGTACCGCCGTGGCGGTCGGAGTGTTAAAGTGGCTGTCTATGTTGGCGGTTTCCGCCGTGGTCGTAATCCCATTTTTTTCCGCTTCTCTGTTGGCGGTATTACTGCCGCTTTAACACCGACCGCCAGGGTTGTAATGAGGGCCTAAGTCTCTTTGTATGTGTTTTTAACTAATGTTTTTTAACTACTACTTTTTAACATGTTTTTAAAGCTGACTTTTTAGCTAATTTTTATGTTTTTAGCTTTTTAGTCCTGAGCTATTTTAGAGTTTGGATTCATTTTCACCTTCGGTGGCGTCCAGTTATGGCGTCATACTTGTTACAGCAATGGCGACGGTGTAGTGAATGCTAGTTTGTTTTAATGGGATAACAGGAGTTAGCTTAGTCTTTGGCTTGCAGACTCGTGCCCCCCGTCACCTAGTGACTTTTAGCCTACTTAGCTCGCTCTGTCTTAAGATGACTGCCTTGTTTATGGTTAGGCCATTTGTTATGAGTTACATTATCAGTGCCACCACGCTAAGACGTCAAGATCAAGTGACAAAGACAAACAAACTGTTATCTATTGTTTGGGAACACACCTACGTCAGGGGTTCAAGTAGATCTGTATAAATACATCACACTTTAGACAGATAATCAGAGGGATTCCGACCAGAGGGCATCGCCACCATTGCTGATATCGATGGTGCACGTCGTCTTGACCCAGACCCAGTCTTCGTGTCCCTATGGAGTCTGAGATAGAGACCTCAGTCCAAGGTAACGAGGGTTGGGGGCTCCTCTCATGGACATGGCATTGGCAGATTAGGTTTAATATACCCAGCTCTCCTTTGGGTAGGAGGTTAGGCCTGTCATGATAGGGTATTAGGACATACTACACACTTTGGGGGTCATTCTGACCCTGGCGGTAATTACCGCCATGGCGGAGGTTGGCGGTAGCACCGTCAACAGGCTGGTGGTGCACCGCTGGGCATTCTGACCGCGGCGGTTCAGCCGCGGCCAGAAACGGAAAGTCGGCGGTGTACCGCCGACTTTCCGCTGCCCTTGAGAATCCTCCATGGCGGCGGAGCACGCTCCGCCGCCATGGGGATTCTGACACCCCCTACCGCCATCCTGTTCCTGGCGGGTCTCCCGCCAGGAACAGGATGGCGGTAGGGGTATCTGCGGGGCCCCTGGGGGCCCCTGCAGTGCCCATGCCAATGGCATGGGCACTGCAGGGGCCCCCGTAAGAGGGCCCCACAAAGTATTTCAGTGTCTGCTATGCAGACACTGAAATACGCGACGGGTGCCACTGCACCCGTCGCACCTTCCCACTCCGCCGGCTCAATTCTGAGCCGGCGTCCTCGTGGGAAGGCTGTTTCCCACTGGGCTGGCGGGCGGCCTTTTGGCGGTCGCCCGCCAGCCCAGTGGGAAACCCAGAATGACCGCCGTGGTCTTTCGACCGCGGTGCGGTCTTCTGGCGGTTCCCGCTTGGCGGGCGGCTCCCGCCGCCCGCCAATATCAGAATCACCCCCTTTATGTCTTTTTCATACGATTGCAAGATGGTGGGGGGCTTTTTAATTATGACTCTTGTCTTTACAATTCTGTCTCTTGCATTGTTCGTTATCCTAATTATTGCAGCCCATGTAACTTATTGCAGAATGCAGTTGTATTAAATAAAAACTATTGAAACTTTACTGCATCTTCGAATATTGCCTGTGTTTGGTTGAGACATGATATATCTGTGAGAAAGGGGTAATCTCCGTTTAACCACGACAACTCCCTGAGATGTTTTGAGTCCATGCGTAAAGGCTGCCACAAATCACCTTTTACTATTTGGGTTTTTGGTGAGGTGCTGCTAATGAGCCGGAAAGGTTGGGACGACAGTTGCGACTTGTAGGACAGGCATAGTCGCCTACAAGCATAAGTACTGTCATCCTTAAACCAGCAGTCTTGCCTAGTGCAAGAGTCCAAACTACGACAAGACTTGGCATAGAAATACGGCATGGAGATTGAGAAGACGAAGCATTTGAAAGGGAGTTACAGATTAGATTTTGAGGCCAAGGATTTTAAACTCATGAGGTCGGCCGGAATGAAGGCATACCTTAAAGAGTTGCTGCAGAGTGCTCAGACCTGGGGAGATTTAGACAAATGGGAAGGCAGATCTGTAAAGAAAAGAGACAAGAGAAAAAGGAATTCTTTAGAGCGGACTGAAAATGTGCAGCAGGATAAAGATCCAGTAAAGATTTTACCAGTGAGAGATATTCCAGGGGGAAATTTTGTTCACGTCCCTTGGAGCAGAAGTGACATTCTATCATTTACAAATATTTATCCAAAATTGAGAGAAAAGCCAGTAGTGGTATCAGCAGACAAACAGGTTTGTGAAACTTGTGAAATGTTTGTGGGAAGACTTGAACACATTACTAGAGATAGTGGTTCCAGCCAACTTGTGGATTGAGTGTAAGAGGAGTGTAGACTGGCCAACAAGTGAACCGGAGAGAGATAAAAATACAGGTGCACCGTCTCCTGAAGTGATGAAATATTACTATAAGATGATTGAGTTTCTGAAATTGAGAATTTCGCCCAAGAATATTGATTGGCAGAGAATTGATAGGACAGCTCAGGAAGCAAAAGAGTCAGTACATGCGTACTATGAGAAATTGTTGCAGGCATTCAAGCATTACAGTGGTACAGAGACAATTGAGGCGAAAGACATGTTTCATTTCATGTTCAGATTTGTGGAAGGATTGTGACCTGAAATTAGCAAGATGATTAAGAATCATTTGATTTGCTGGCAAGCAAAGCCGATTGATGAGGTGTTGCAGTATGCAAAATACTGTAGTGATGAGATTGAGTTGAAGCAGAAAAAGTTGAAAGAGAAAGCAATGGTGATGCAGATTAAAGTAGCCCAAACAGGCGTGCAAGGGAATTTTTCGCAGCAGTTGCCACAGCAGCAGCAGGGAAATATAATGTTTCAGCCTCAGAAGAGAGGTAGCGGTCGTGGAGGTCATATGAATCGTGGTCCAGATTTGAATACTGTAGTGGTTCAGAATGATGTGCAAGGAATGAAGAAGCTATTGCCATGCCACATTTGCGGAGCTGTGTACCATTGGAAACGGGAGTCTCCGATGATGGTGCAGGAAGGTGTTGTTCAGAAGAGTAATGACATCAATTCATTCCAAAATGTGAGAGGACAGAGACTAAGGGGTCCTAATCTGAATTTTCAGAATAACGCAAATCAAATGCAAAATTTTCAGCCCATGCAGCAGGTGCAAATGCCCCATGCACAAGTGTTACAGTTGCAGCCGATGCAGCTGCAGGTTCCCATGGTACATAGACAGCAAATTCAAATACCTCAAGCCCCGATGGAGCCGCAACAGATGATGCTTTCTCAACAGGTCACAGGCCAGAGGCAAGAAAGTAGTAGTAACACAGTGCATCAATTCCTGTTACACAGTGAGGATGGAATAAATGGTGAATGGACGAGTGATAGTTCGGATGAGGAGCCATGTGTGCTTATGACTTCCTTAGAGGTAGATGAGGACCCTATGTGAAGGTAAGGGTTATGGGTCACAGAGTTTCATTCTTGGTGGACACAGGAGCTACACGCACTACAGTGAGAAGAGCAGAGGTTCCAAATTTGCCCCTTTCAGGTAGAACAGTGCAGGTTGTGGGAGTAGCACACCAATATTTGACAAACCCGATTACGGATCCAGTTCAAGTGGAGATTGGCAATTTTCAGGGATTGCATAAATTTGTAGTCTGTGATTCAAGTCCAGTATCTCTACTGGGAAGAGACTTGTTGTGTAAGACAAAGTGTTTGATTACTTGCTAAAATGACGGAATTGAGGTTCAGACAAATAGTGATGATGAAGAAGACCAAGCCCCAGAAATAGAGTGTGAAACTACAAATAAGGAATACCCTTTGATTGAGTTTTTCCCGATGTTCACCGTGAAAGAGCTCCATCCTTATTTGCAGGGAACAGTACAAGAGAAGGTGTGGGATTTGACAGGAAAAGAAGTAGGTTTGATTAAGGGAGTGGAGCCAGTCAGAGTTACCATAAAACCGAATGCAGTTTTCCGTCAACCTACACAGTACCACATGCCACAAGATGTCCTGATGAAAGTGGCTCAGATAATTGCAGACTTTGTAAGGCAAGGGGTTCTGAAGGAAGTGTTGAGCAGTCCATGTAACTCACCGATAATGGGTTAAAAGAAGCCCTGTGGGAAGGTCCGGATTGTTCAGGATTTGAGAAAAATAAATTAGATTATGGTCAAATGTTGTCCTATGGTGCCAAATCCAGCTGTGCTAATATTCCAGATTCCATGTGATGCCGAGTGATTTGCTGTCATTGATTTGTCACAAGCATTCTTTTCTGTACTTCTTCATGAGGATAGCCAGTTTCTCTTTTGTTTCAAATTCCTGGATCGAGTCAGTTGCTGGTGTAGAATTCCTCAAGGGTATCCAGAGTCACCTTCCATATTCAATCAGATCCTGATGAAAAATTTTGACTTGTTGAAATTGCCTTTCCGATCGATGTTGGTGAAGTACATTGATGTCTTACTGATTGCGTCCAAGACTATGGACGAGTGCAAGTATGATACGATTGCCCTGTTGAACCATTTGGGAAAGAATGGCTATAAAGTTTCTCCACTGAAGTTGCAGTACTGTCAGAAAGTAGTGAAGTATTTGGGTCACCAAATTGAGAAAGGGTCGAGAAAGATATCCAGAGAGAGGATTACAATGATATTGCAGATAAGTCCACCAACCACACAGAGATATGTCAGGATGTTTTTGGGAATGGTTGGTTATTGTCACCAATGGATTCCAAATTTCTCAGTCATTTCAAGACCATTGCAGAAGCTGACTCATAAGGAACTTACTGACCTCATAGTGTTAGACTAGGATGAAATGAAAGCGTTCACTGAGTTGATAGAGGGTTTGTGCAGAGCTCCAGCATTGGGTATGCCTGATTACACGAAACCTTTCACATTGTTTTGTCATGAGTGTGATGCAGGTCCATGGAGGTGTAAATCGCCCAGTAGCATATTTGTCAGCTACTTTGGACCCAGTTGCAGCAGCCTTACCAGGTTGTCTGCGTGCAGTTGCCGCAGTTGGTCAAAGCCTTACACAGTTTGATGGCGTGGTGATGGGATATCCCCTAACTGTAACGGTCCCTCACTCTATAGAGATTTTACTGACAAGGATGAAAACCCAATACTTGACTGGTGCGAGGTTGACGAGATGTGAAACAAGTATTTTGGGGTCGCCAAATGTAACATTGAAAAGGTGTACAGTGCTGAACCTGACAACCTTACTTCCGAGTGAAAATGCCGAAATTGAGAAAGAGGGATATGTTCAACATGATTGTCTCGAAGTAACTGATTTGTGCACAAAACCAAGTCCTGACATTAGAGATACCCGACTGGAAGAAAATGGCCAAATTATTTTTGTTGATGGGTCTTGTCTGAGAGACAATACAGGGACACTGAGAGCAGGATATGCTGTGTGCACAATTACAGGTACCTTGGAAGCTTCTTGGCTTTGAGGTGTGTATTCTGCCCAAGTAGCGGAACTGGTAGCCCTTACTAGAGCTTGGCATGTTTCTGCACAGCTAAAAGTTGCAATCTATACGGAGAGCCAGTACCGATTTGGAATAGTTCATGATTTTGGTCACTTTTGGTCACAGAGGGGTTTCCTGACCTCTTCTGGTTCACCAATGAGGAATGGTGAGAGAAGCAAAGAATTGTTACATGCTATTCAAATGCCTGAAAAGATTGCTGTGGTGAAATGCAGTGCACATCTGAAGTCGTAGGACTATGTGTCATTGGGAAATGGATATGCAGATCAAGTCGCAAGGTTTTGCGCATTGAACTGTCTATCGTTCAAAAATAAGTGGGAACTGTTACCAGAAGAAGACGAAACTTGTACAAGCTACGCATTGAAAAAATTGATACTTTGGAAGAATTAAAACTCTTTGCAGAATAATGTTGACAGGGAAGAGAAACGTTCATGGAGCGAATTGAAATGTGTGCAAAGACAAGATGAATTGTGGGTTTCTGAGGAGAGTCAATTGGTTTTGCCAAATAGCCTGTTGTCTCAAATGGCAAGGTACTATCATGGACAAACACATATTGGGAGGGATGCTATGGTTCGTCTGTTCAAACATGATTGGTTCAATCCAAAGTTTAGACAAGTTGCTGAAGCAGTTTGCCATCATTGTGTTATTTGCCAGCAGTTAAGCTCAGGGAAAGGGACAGTGGTTAATTTGAGCCACATTGGAAGAGCGGGAGGTCCATTAAGCAGAATGCAAATGGATTTTATAGAGATGCCTGTGTGTGGAGGTTTAACATATGTGTTGGTGATTGTTTGCATCTTTAGTCACTGGATTGAAGCGTACCCTACACGAAGAAATGATAGTCTCACAGTAGCGAAACTGCTGCTTAGGGAACTGATACTGCGTTTCAGGTTTCCGATCTCTTTAGAATTAGATAGGGGAAGTCACTTCAACAATGAAGTAATTAAGGGCCAGATGTATCAAGCGTTTTTGCATTCGCAAACGGTGCGAATGGCCATTTGCGAATGCAAAAATGTGTTTCCGATGTCTGTAAGGCATTTGCAGTGCGAAAATAAGAAATTGCAAAAATTGTGAATTTTTGCGAATGAAACATGAATTAGCGTGTCGCAAACAGCGTATCACAAAAAGCGATATGATTTACCGAATCGCATTTTGCGAAACGCTAATTGCGAAACAGATTAGCGAATCGCAGGTAGAGATCCGCTAAATCGTGCCGCTATTTGTAATACGCATATAGCGACACGCAAAAACGGATTCGCAATGCGAAGCGCCAAAAAATCGCAAACCGTGATTATTCACAGAATGCCCGTTTGCACATGCAATTTACTATAAACTGAAACCAGGTGGTAACCAGGTGCAACCTATATAAAGAGGCCCAGAATGCCTCAGCCTCTTTTCCACAATGACTGCACTCTACATCATGGCGAGGAGAATGAGGATTTTGCCAGGTTTGAGGAGAGGGAAGAGGAGACAGGAGCGCATTTTCAGAGTGCGCATAACCCTTTTTGACTAGACTGAGGAGGAAATTTATGAGAAGTACAGGTTAAGCTCAGCCATGATACTTGACCTGATTGCTGACCTACAACCCATGCTGCAGTGCACAACACACAGGACCAATAGCATACCCACCCATGTGCAGGTATTATGCTCCCTGCACCTACTAGCCTCAGGGAGCTATCAAGGGGTCATAGCAGCAGCTGGAGGGGTATCACAGAGTGCCCTTTCTAGATATTTCAAAGCATTTCTCAATGCCATGCTGAGCAGAATACAAATGCACATACAATTCCCAAACACACCACAGGCATTACAACAAACTAAAGTAAATTTCTACCAGATAGCACAGTTCCCACATGTCCTAGGTGCCATCGATGGGACACATGTAGCAATCTATCCACCATCGGCCAGCGAGTATGTGTTTCGCAACCGTAAAAACCATCATTCAATGAACATACAGGTGATATGCGATGCCTCCTACATCATTACCGATCTCGTTGCCAGATACCCAGGGAGCACACATGACTCCTACATCTTTCGCCACATCGGGATACACACAAGACTGCTACCTGGGGAGTTTGGTGAAGGATATCTACTAGGTAATTTGATAGTTCAGAATAATACATTGATGTAAGCGTGACGTCAGACAGCACATGTACTCATTTTACTCTCTGTGCATTCAGGAGACAGTGCCTTAGCTGTGCGCACCTATATGCTAATGCCCTACCTGAGCCCTCCAACTCCAGCAAAGAGGAGGTACAATGCTGCACATAGGGCAACCCGCAATGTGATGGAGTGTACTTTTGGGCTGCTGAAGGGCCGCTTCAGGTGTATCCATAAGAGTGGAGGTGCACTACAGTACAGCCCAGAGACGACATGCAAAATTGTGGCCACGTGTGCTATCTTGCACAACATAGCAACCACCAGGGGCATACCAGTGGAACTCACGGAGCCAGACTCAGATGAGGATGATGATCCCTTACCACCCCTTCTACCAGCAGACAGGACCAGTGCAGTAGAGGGCAGGCAAAGACGTGCTGACATCACGCGCAACCATTTTTGATGTAAGTAATGACTAATCCACTTAAATGAAATGTATCTCTGCAGTTAGCATCTTTATTACCTTGACTTCATGTAAACAATGTGTCATTAAGATATAGCTATTCACAATGGGCAGACATGAAAAATTAACAGTGTCACTCTATTAGCATCATAGTATGACTGTCTTTCTACATGTTTAGGTGGTCCCCTGTAGCCCTCCCGATCACTTCTTACGTCCAGGCACTCCACTTGAGTGCTTAGTGCCCTCATTGGCACCTTTAGTAGCAGGTTCACATGCAGTACTGTGTCTGGCACTGCAACGCCTCGGATCAATCACAGGGACTGTCAGACTGCTGAGGGTAGAGGACTCCTCACTGTCCCCAACTCCCAGTTCGCTGTTTGTGGCACTGCGTGCTGTTTGCATGGCATCCAGTACATTGGTAATTTGCGTCAATCCCTGTGCAATGTTCTGACTGCAATGTGCCATTTCCACCTGTGTGGCAACGGCACGCCGTGATATCAGGGCTGTTGAACTTGCGAGCCGATTGACGGATCTACAGAAGCTATCAAACTTTCCCAAATATTGGTGATGGTGCCTGCGCTGGTTGACGTGCTCCTGCCGTATCTCAGTGCAGAGTTCCCCAATGGCCTGTGTCAACTCCTTGGTGTTTTCCGCAGCTGTTTGCTGTCCCTCAATCATAGTCTCCAACTGCTTGTGTAGTAACCCCATATTGCTATTGTGAGACACAAACTGTCTGTGCAGTGACTTTAATTGTTTGCATTGCAGGCGCTGCACCTTCAGCATGGAAGCTTCAAGGCTGCCAAAGATTGATGGACCCACTCCTTCATCTGTGCACTGTCTGCCTGCATCGTGTCACCTCCTGAGGGGAGTTGACTGGCGCTGGCACTGGTGCAGGGACTGCTGTCTTCCTGTGGGGCTCGCTTCTGGTGCTGGCGTGGGTTCGTGTTCTGGCATCTCATCTGAGTCCTGGTTATACTCTGGCAGTGGTAACACCTTTGCCCTGCGTCTAGTAGGAACAATACTGTAGGACTCACTGGTATTTGAGTCAGACTGTGGCTGTGTTTCTGCTTCCCCCACTTTTTCTGATCTTGCAGCAGCAGGGACCAAGTCATCTGCAAGGTCAGTTCTAGCATTTTTCACAGATTTCCAAAGTGTTGCTTTAAATGTACAATTAAATTGTGTCACCCTGAGTGGTTTGTGGTGTTTCTCTATGTGGCTGACCATTATCTTGCTATTTCTGTTGTGTATTCACCTTAGGGTTGTGTACTACCACTCCCATATGGCACTGTTGTGTTGTATGAAAGATGTGACATGGACTACTTTTCACTGTGCATCAAGCTATGTTGTATTTCCTAATGGGGCATTTGTACATGCACATGTGGGGATACACATAATTACTGGCCTTACCTTTGCTGGTGCTGGGCGTCCCTGAGGTGTCAATGTCAGTAACACCACTGACAACTTCTGAAAGCAATGTGGACTCCACCAGGTCTTCCATAGGGGTGGACGGTGTCTGAGTGGATGGTCCGCCTCCGGTGCTCCTTGCCTCCATAAGCCTGCTGGCGACCCTCTCATTGGCACGGGACTGCAAGTCGTACCATTGCTTCCGTATCTCCTCACAGAGTCCAGCGCAACACCCACTGCGCATATTTTTGTCTGGATGTCAGACCAGAGTTTCCGCTTCTCACTCTCAGGTACTTGGAGTGAGATTTTTCCAAATAGTCTATCATGGTTCCCAACAACCTCCTCAATGAGCACCTCCAATTCTGCCTTACTGAATTGTAGCTTCCTCTTCCCATCTCCCTTCTCCTTCCCATTTCCAGCATTGGCCATGTTGCAGTTTGGTCCTGCCTTACTCACAATGTTGACTCCCTGGTGCTGGTCTGTGTCTCTCTGCCTGCTCCTGTGGGTGTGGCTCCTGGAAACAGCATGGGCTGACTCACTTCCTGGTTGTGATGTCATCAGGCTGTTCCGGTTTGACGTTTTCGCAATTTCAATTACCGAATCGCATATTTGTTTGTGAGTCGGCATTTGCATTTTGCATTTGCAAATTTTAAGATATCGCTATTAGCGATTTTCAAATTTGATACATCGCTTTTTGCATTTCTAAAATTGCGCAATTTGGAAATTGCTAACTGAAATCTTGATACATCTGGTCCTAAATTACTGTGTGGAACATTGAACATTGACCAGAAGTTGCATTGTAGTTACCACCCTGAAGCATCAGGACTAGTGGAACAGATGAATGGTACCTTGAAGTCAGGAGTTGCAAAGATGTGTGCAGCTACGAATTTGAAATGGCCTGACGCGTTGCCTTTAGTGTTGATGGGAAACACACCTGACAGGAAGACAGGATTGTTGCCCCATGAGATCCTCATGGCAGAGCAATGAGGTTACCAGCAGTGCCAGCAAATGCACTGGTCAACATTACAGATGATATGGTGTCGGATTACTGCAAGGGTCTGGCTGATGTAGTCCGCCCTTTTTCTCAGCAGGTGGAGGGCACCACACTGCCACCGATCCATGACCCAGGGCACAACCTGAGAGCTGGGGACTGGGTTGTCATTCGAAAGCACATGAGAAAGACATGTTTGGAGCCTCGTTGCAAGGGGCCATACCAAGTGGTCCTAACGACTACCACAGCTGTAAAGTGTGCTGGAATTCCCAACTGGATTCATGCAAGTCACACGAATTCCAAACTGGATTCACGCAAGTCACACGAAGAAAGTGCCATGTCCACTGGAACATGAAGAAGCGTTATTGAGAGTGCCAACAACAGTGAGACAAGCTCAGGGCCGGAAGGAGAACAAAGAGGAACTGAGACCGGATCTGAGCTTGTTGAGGACGGTTCAGTCACTCCTGTGAGAGACGAGGGAGGAGACCTCCAGGAGAGTATCGCAGAACCTATCTCAACTGAAGCAGCAGGAAAGCCTAGTCAGAGGAGGGCTTTCCCAGAAGCAGACGATCTTGAGTGGGAAACAAAGCAATTGCCAGACCCAGAAGGGGAAGGAGTTGAGGTGGATCAAAGTCAAAGTGATCTGACTCCTCCTGAAACGGTCGCAGGTCCGTCAAGAGAAAACACCACTGAACAAGGAAAAGGTTCAAATTCAATCTTTAAGAGAATACTAACAAAGAGTCCACTGAAAGGAGATAAGTGGCCGGAATCGCAAGTGGACAAAGGGAAAGAGGTGTTTGTTAAACCAACAATAGAGGAAGAAGTAGATACCACAAGGAAAGAAGATCTAAGTGAAGGAGAGCTGAGTGGTGATCAAAAATTGAAGAGAAAGAGAATAGCAAGTCAAAGATACGCAGGTCCTGAATGGACGTATGCAACTACTAACGAATGGCAGCAAGAGTTTTTGTCTTTTTTGTTTTGATAGAGAAGTTCCAGGTCAGTATTTTGGCACGTGAAGGAAGCTAATGAACTGAACTGTTGAAACGATCTGAGAGAATTTTCTGAAAAAAAGAGACTGTTGAAAGTAACCAGAAGAGACATTGATAATCTGATTTGACTTTTGAAACCTGATTTTGACAAAGCTGCTAACCGATTCTGACAAGGGTTCCTGGAAGCGAAACTGAAACTGCTGAAAGAAGAGTTGTCTGGTTTTGATTTTTGCTGCAAATGTTCCTAAATTTCTTCTGTTTTCTGATTCTTTACAGATCATGGCTGACATTAATCAACAAGGTATAGGTGCTAGGCGCTGTACATATATTAGCATTGATTTGGCAATTATGTGTGAGATATTATTTGTGGTGTTGATTGTGGGTATGTCTGTTCTTGATATGAGAGGAGCCAACCATACTTCTGCTTTTGAGACGACTACTGCACTAACAGCATTAGAAAAGTTTAAGTTAGATGAGAAATATTTCCATGAGGATACTAATGCGCAGGGAGAACTTTCTTTTAACGTTTTCTAATGCTTATTGTGTGAGTATGTTGAGACAATGGATGCGAAGAATTGTTTTGTGTGTATGAAGATTCCTTCATCAGTTGAGTATATCATAGCTTACCTCTAACCTACGGGATAAGTTGTAGTCTGTTACTAACAAAATTTTATAACCAGGAGTACATCCAATATTTCTATTCCAACTATTACTTGTTTTCGTTTGTTCCTATAATTAGGTATTGGAGTAGAGTAGCTAAAGATAATGACATAGTAATAGTTAGAGGGTTCTTTGAACCTACATTGACGTTTGGCACAGCTTATGTGCATAGAAATAACTTGACATGCTTGCTTGCACCTTTAGAGAAGAGCTTCTTAGATCACACAGATGACAGGAGAAAAGCATTAAAGGAGAAATTAGAAAAAGGTTTAGAGGAAAGAACTTAAAAGAACGATTTTGCTTATAGTGCAATTAAAATGCAAGGGAAATTAGCTTTAGATGCACAACACATGGAAACTTTGTGTTCGATGGCATATGTTGCTGCAGATACACATGTTGAGCACAGTCCGCTGCCTGGTGTTGGGCTCGGAGTATTACAAGTTGTTTTTCTTCGAAGAAGTCTTTTTTGGTCACAGGACCGAAGGACTCCTCCCTCTTCGGCTCCATTGCGCATGGGCGTCGACTCCATCTTAGATTGTTTTTTTCCGCTGTCGGGTTCGGACGTGTTCCTTTTCGCTCCGTGTTTCGGTTCAGAAAGTTAGTCAGAATCTCGGAAGAAAGCGTCGGTATTGTTCCGTTCGGTATCGGGATAGTTAGGTACATCGACACCGATCATCGGAAGACTTTGGGGTAGCTTCGATCCCCCATCGGGGCCTGGTCGGCCCGACCGCGTGTGACGCCGAAGCCGATGGAACGGACCCCGTTCCGTTTCTGCCCAAAATGTCACAGTAAGTATCCTTATACAGATCAGCACTTGGTCTGTAACTTGTGCTTGTCCCCCGAGCACAAGGAGGATACCTGTGAGGCCTGTCGAGCCTTCCGGTCCAGAAAAACACTCCGGGACCGAAGAGCCAGGCGTCTACAAATGGCGTCCACGCCGACAAAACAACGTTTCGACGACGAAGAGGAAACATTCTCGGTTCCGGACTCAGAATCCAGAGACTCCGACGTCGAACAACAACAACAAACAGTGAGTAAGACGTCGAAAATAAAGACCATCGAAAAAACAAAAGCCCAGGGGACGCCACTGCCAACAGGCCATGGCTCGACCCATAAAACCGGCGACCTGTCGAAGGCGCCGAAAAAGGGCACGCCCATAGCGAAGACACCCGACTCCGGTCGAGGGACCGCCATGGAGCAACCTCGGAGCCGAGATAGCGGCTCCGAGAAGCAAAAACAAGATGCCGGCACCGAAAAATATCGGCACCGAGACACACTGCCGAAAGCCACAAAAATTCAGTCGGTACCGAAGCCGAAAAAAGATTCTCTCTCGGCGCCGAAAAGTTCCACACCTCCTTCCTACACAGAGGAACAAGGAATAAGTGGCCAGATGCTCAGATTCGGACAAGAGCTCCAAAGTGTAGAATCAGACTACACACAAAAGAGACTGTACATCCAACAAGACACAGGGAAGATATCAAACCTTCCCCCAATAATGAGAAAAAGAAGGATCGGATTTCTCAAGGATGACGCACAACCACAAGCCAAAGTGGTTAAAAAAGTCACGCCTTCGCCCTCTCCACCACAACAGGCATCGCCGGCACAAACTCCGCCACAAATGCACTCACCAGCGCAAACTACTATAAGTCAAGATAATCAGGATCAAGACGCTTGGGACTTATACGACACCCCAGTGCCGGACAATGATCCCGATTCATACCCCACAAAGCCGTCACCGCCAGAGGACAGTACCTCATACTCGCAACTGGTGGCTAGGGCAGCAGAATTCCACAATGTCCAACTGCATTCCGATCCTATAGAGGATGATTTTTTATTTAACACCCTCTCGGCTACAAATAGCCAATATCAATGTCTCCCAATGCTACCAGGGATGTTACGGCACGCAAAACAAATTTTTGAAGAGCCCGTAAAATCAAGAGCCATCACCCCAAGGGTGGATAAGAAATATAAACCACCACCCACAGACCCAGTGTTTATTACTTCGCAGTTACCACCTGACTCCGTAGTAGTAGGGGCAGCTCGCAAAAGAGCAAATTCCCATACATCTGGCGACGCCCCACCTCCGGACAAAGAAAGCCGAAAATTTGATGCGGCAGGAAAAAGAGTCGCATCACAGGCAGCCAACCAATGGCGCATCGCAAATTCTCAAGCGCTGCTAGCCCGATATGACCGCGCACACTGGGATGAGATGCAACTTCTCATAGACCATCTTCCCCAG
Organism: Pleurodeles waltl; assembly: GCF_031143425.1. Lineage (NCBI taxonomy): Eukaryota > Metazoa > Chordata > Amphibia > Caudata > Salamandridae > Pleurodeles > Pleurodeles waltl. The sequence continues at coordinate 821,840,540 of NC_090450.1, read as the reverse complement.
GAATACCAAAAAAGGGCGCAGCAAATAGTTGAAGAGGGACAAACGATCTCGAACAATCAAATCCGCTCTTCAATGGACGCAGCCGATACTGCAGCAAGAACAGTCAACACTGCTGTCACCATAAGGAGACACGCATGGCTCCGCACTTCAGGGTTCAAACCTGAAATCCAGCAGGCTGTCCTTAATATGCCCTTCAACGAAAAACAACTTTTTGGCCTTGAAGTGGACACAGCCATTGAAAAACTTAAAAAGGACACAGACACGGCCAAAGCCATGGGCGCACTCTACTCCCCGCAGAGCAGAGGCTCTTTTAGAAAAACTCCATTTAGAGGGGGGTTTCGTGGCCAACCCACAGACACCACCAGCCAACAAACAAGAACCACACCCTATCAGGGTTCATTCCAAAGGGGAGGTTTCAGGGGATATAGAGGGAGGGGGTCAATTCCCAAGGAGTAGGGGAAAATTCCAAACTCCAAAAACACCTCCACCTAAACAGTGACTTTCAAGTCACACAACCCCTTCACTCAACACCAGTGGGGGGAAGACTAAGCCAATTCTACCAATCTTGGCAGCACATTACAACAGACAATTGGGTACTAGCAATAATCCAACATGGCTATTGCATAGAATTCCACAAATTCCCACCAAACATCCCTCCAAAAACACGCAAAATGTCACTACAACATTTAGAACTTTTAGGACTAGAAGTTCAAGCACTACTGCAAAAGGATGCAATAGAATTAGTACCAGTACAACAAAAAAACACAGGAGTTTACTCCCTGTACTTTCTAATTCCAAAAAAAGACAAAACATTAAGACCAATATTAGATCTCAGGACACTAAATACCTACATCATATCGGACCACTTTCACATGGTCACACTACAAGACATCATTCCACTGCTCAAACAGCAAGATTACATGACCACATTAGACCTACAAGATGCGTACTTTCATATACCGATACATCCTTCTCACAGAAAGTACCTAAGGTTCGTATTCAAAGGAATACATTACCAATTCAAGGTGTTGCCATTCGGAATAACAACTGCACCAAGAGTATTCACAAAATGTCTAGCAGTAGTAGCAGCACATATCAGGAGACAACAAATACATGTGTTTCCTTACCTAGACGATTGGCTAATCAAGACCAACACAGTAAGAAAGTGCACAAACAACACCACATATGTCATACAAACCCTTCACAAACTGGGTTTCTCCATCAACTATACAAAGTCACACCTCGAACCGTGTCAGACACAACAATATCTAGGGGCAACCATCAACACATCAAAAGGAATTGCCACTCCAAGTCCACAAAGAGTTCAAGCATTCCACAAGGTAATAAGTGCTATGTTTCCAAACCAAAAGATACAAGCAAAATTTGTGCTAAAACTTCTAGGCATGATGTCATCATGCATAGCCATTGTCCCAAACGCAAGACTACACATGCGACCCTTACAACAGTGCCTAGCATCACAATGGTCACAAGCACAGGGTCAACTTCTAGATCTGGTGTTGGTAGACCGCCAAACATACCTCTCGCTTCTATGGTGGAACAGCAACAATTTAAACAAAGGGCGGACATTTCAGGACCCAGTGCCTCAATACGTTATAACAACAGATGCTTCCATGACAGAGTGGGGAGCACACCTCAATCACCACAGCATTCAAGGACAATGGGACGTACACCAAACAAAATTTCATATAAATTACCTAGAACTGTTAGCAGTATTTCTAGCGTTAAAAGCCTTTCAACCCATAATAACACACAAATACATTCTTGTCAAAACTGACAACAATGTATTATTTAAACAAACAAGGAGGAACACACTCAACACAATTGTGTCTCCTAACACAAAAAATATGGCAGTGGGCGATTCACAACCACATTCGCCTAATAGCACAATTTATTCCAGGGATCCAAAACCAACTAGCAGACAACCTTTCGCGAGATCACCAACAAGTCCACGAATGGGAAATTCACCCCCAAGTTCTGAACAATTACTTTCAAATTTGGGGAACACCCCAGATAGATTTGTTCGCAACAAAAGAAAACGCAAAATGCCAAAACTTCGCATCCAGGTACCCACACCGCGAATCACAAGGCAATGCTCTATGGATGAGTTGGTCAGGGATATTTGCATACGCTTTTCCCCCTCTCCCTCTCCTTCCATATCTAGTAAACAAATTGAGTCAAAACCAACTCAAACTCATACTGATAGCACCCACATGGGCAAGACAACCTTGGTATACAACTCTACTAGACCTTTCACTAGTACCGCATGTCAAACTACCCAACAGACCCAACAGATCTGTTAACACAACACAAACAACAGATCAGGCATCCAAACCCAGCATCATTGAATCTAGCAATTTGGCTCCTGAAATCCTAGAATTCGGACACTTAGACCTCACACAAGAATGTATGGAGGTCATAAAACAAGCTAGAAAAGCTTCCACTAGACACTGCTATGCATCTAAGTGGAAAAGATGTGTTTGCTACTGCCATACCAATCAAATCCAACCATTGCATGCCTCTACAAAGGACATAGTGGGATACTTACTACATTTGCAAAAAGCAACCCTCGCTTTTTCATCTATAAAAATACACCTCGCAGCAATATCTGCTTACCTACAAACTACTCATTCATCGTCTCTATTTAGAATACCAGTTATTAAAGCATTCATGGAAGGGCTAAAAAGAATTATACCACCAAGAACACCACCAGTTCCTTCATGGAACCTTAACATCGTCTTAACAAGACTCATGGGTCCACCTTTTGAACCCATGCATTCCTGTGAAATGCAATATTTAACGTGGAAAGTCGCATTTCTCATTGCAATCACATCCCTCAGAAGAGTAAGTGAAATACAGGCATTTACCATACAAGAACCATTTATTCAAATACACAAAAATAAAATAGTTCTAAGAACAAATCCAAAATTTCTACCAAAAGTAATCTCACCATTCCATTTAAATCAAACAGTAGAATTACCAGTGTTCTTCCCACAGCCAGATTCCGTGGCTGAAAGGGCACTACATACATTAGACATCAAAAGAGCACTAATGTACTACATTGACAGAACAAAGTTAATCAGGAAAACAAAACAACTGTTCATAGCTTTTCAAAAACCACACATAGGAAATCCAATCTCTAAACAAGGCATTGCTAGATGGATAGTCAGATGTATTCAAACATGCTATCTTAAAGCCAAGAGAGAATTGCCTATTACACCAAAGGCACACTCAACCAGAAAGAAAGGTGCTACAATGGCCTTTCTAGGAAACATTCCTATGAGCGAAATATGTAAGGCTGCAACCTGGTCTACGCCTCATACATTTACTAAACACTACTGTGTAGATGTACTAAATGCACAACAAGCTACAGTGGGCCAAGCTGTACTAAGAACATTATTCCAAACTACTTCAACTCCTACAGGCTAAACCACCGCTTTTAGGGGAGGTAACTGCTTTATAGTCTATGCTCAACATGTGTATCTGCAGGAACATATGCCATCGAACTGAAAATGTCACTTACCCAGTGTACATCTGTTCGTGGCATTAGTCACTGCAGATTCACATGTGCCCTCCCGCCTCCCCGGGAAGCCTGTAGCCGTTTAGAAGTAAATCTTAAATCTTAAACATTTGTACATTTGTAAATAATTATTATAAACTTTTTATGTACATACGTATTCACTCCATTGCATGGGCACTATTTATAGCAAACAACTCCAGCCTCACCCTCTGCGGGGAAAACAATCTAAGATGGAGTCGACGCCCATGCGCAATGGAGCCGAAGAGGGAGGAGTCCTTCGGTCCCGTGACCAAAAAAGACTTCTTCGAAGAAAAACAACTTGTAATACTCCGAGCCCAACACCAGGCAGCGGACTGTGCTCAACATGTGAATCTGCAGCGACTAATGCCACGAACAGATGTACACTGGGTAAGTGACATTTTCAATATATAGACCTAAATTGCACAATGACACTTTATTTGTGGGAATGAGTGAATGTAGGTATGAGTTTTTGTTTCAGAGTAAATGGACTTTTATGTTGAATGGACAGGACCCTGCAATTCCAGGGATTTACTATATTTGTGGACTTAATTCTTATTACCGTCTTCCGAGAGGATGGTATGGGACATGTTATTTAGGGATAGTTTTCCCAAAGATTTATCTAATGGAGGATTTGAAAAAGTTTCCGAAAGTGACTGAATTACATCATAAGAGACAGAGGAGGGAGTCCTCTTCTGTGATAGTGGTAGATTTATTTGGAGCGGTGATTCAGTGGGAGTCATTCTGAATTTGATAAAGATTCGAAAGTTGTCTACTATTGTGGATAGCATGCTGAAAAATTCTTCAGGGGCCATACTCCTGATAGATACTGAATTAACTGCTGATAGAGCTATGACTCTTCAAAATCGTCTTGCTTTAGACATTCTTTTAGCGAAGGATGGTGGAGTCTGTAGAATAATTAATTCTAGGCATTGTTGTTCGGATATACCAGATAATAGTAAAGAGATAAGAGACTTACTTACTAATCTGACTAATGCAAGTGCTGATTTGAAAGAATTGAAAGAACCAGGTGTATGGGAAAAGGTTGGCAAAGAGTTTGCTTCAGTGGGAAATTGGCTCAGCAACATTTGGAATGGGGTTCTTTTGAAAATACTACTAGGGATATTAATTGTTGTGGTTTGTTTATTGGGGATATGAGGATTGTGCAAATTATGCAAAAGGATTAAATTGAAAAGGTCAAATAATAATCAGAGGAGGGAAGAAAAGAAAAGGGGAAAATTCAAAGGGAAAATTCAAAGGGAAAACAAAAATATGAAGGGATTGAATTAAGGGAAATTTAACTGTTGAGAAATTTGGGGGTAATAGTGTGATTACACATTTAGTCATCAGAGGAGGAATTGCTAGCGCAGGTGTTTTAGTATGAAATTATTAATGAAATGTTTGTTTATTTTGAATAATGAGTTTATGTAGGAAATGAAATAACGTAGAAAAATAATGCACGCTTTTGAAAACGTGACCTCGGAGAATGGCCACCAATGAACTAATTCATAATTAATACTTATGAAATGTTGAATATGTGTTAGAATAATGTAGTAATATGTCATATTGAGGGTTATGAAGTATGCTTTAGCTTTATTAATTTTAGGCCCTAACTTAGTGAGTGTCTTGGCCTATTTTGCCAGGTCTCATGCTGAAGCTGTATTTCTTAGCTTTTAGTAAAAATGCTAACAAAGTGAATTTAAACTGTGAAATGTCTATAGTATTGTCTAAATGTGCTTAACAGAAGCTTTTCGTGAGAACCGATTGCTAGGAGATGATGTTCTCGCTAATGCAACATTTATGTGTAATGTGTGTGAGACTGACTTTCCCAGTACAAGAACAATGAAGATACTGACTAGAATGGAAGCTGCAACAATATTGTTACCTGACAAGTCGGATGATGAGAACATCGCAAGATGAATCAATCAACAATATAAGAACGGAGAAATATTAGAATTCATAGATTTGGCATAGTAATGTTATTGGACAGAGTGTGAACATATGATTAACTGACCAATAGGGAATTAGGGGATAGTTTAGGTGACTTTGATATAACAACGTGACAGAAGGAAGAGACAAGAAGAACTTTAGGAGAGGGAGGGATTCAGACTTTGAGGAAATTTGAGAGACTAGAGACTTCAGATTTTAGGAGAGAGATTTTCATTCCAACATTAGGCTCATATTCCCTGACTGGGAGCCTGATGCCTTGCTGATCGACTGATGTCCTGAGGACGAAGACTGATTCTGCTTTGCTGATCCACACCGAGAATAGGTATAACGCGATAAACTGTGATTTCTATGTATATTTGCTTTTCCTTTCTAGGTACCAACTGTGCTGTTTTTATCAATGACTCTATCATATTTAGATGTTTTCCAATTTGGTATTACTAAATTGTTTTGCATGAAGCCCAACATGCTGATGCTAATTTCGTGGTAGTTGAGGATTCTGACTTATGACGAAAAGACTAATGTTTGATGGATTTCTCTGCTTAACTACATGTATTACATCTTGTTAATGCAGCTGACGCAGCTATTGATTTGCACTGTAACTTTAGAATGTGTTGTAGTTCAAGCTTTGATTAGATTGCGTTTCTCCCGCCGCTTTGGACGACCTGTGTTATTTTTGTTTGTGTTTCATTTGATATTGAGATGAATCTACATGACCTTAGCATTGTTAATATAGGGAAATAAACATTCTAAACTTTACTAAAGGTGTGGTTATTCATGACTGAAAGCTCATGGTGCGTGACAATTACTGACCCCATTGATTATTGAATTTATTGATTACTAATGATTGCTGATTACTGTGTATTGATTATGTTCTGGAGCTATGGTAAGAACTCCTTAATTGCGACCTATTCGCGTCCCTTTGTAAGTACACTTATTAAGGTCTGACGCGCAAACACTCCTAATTTCTGATATGTTTTTAGTGCTGATTGGTCCCTTCCACCTCCATGCTACCTACGGGACACCTCTTCAATGGAGCACATCGTAGGAAATCTCAGGGTTTTTTTGGTTTGTTTTTCAAGTAAGGAGTTTTGCTGTGAAAGGACAGATAAGGTTGAAGGTCGCAGGGTTTGGTAGGGTGCCTGACCCATCCCAGAAATTGTGAAATGGTGAACTGGGTTTTATGCATTTCGGAACACCCATCTAAGAAGTAGAGATATCCACTATAATTTTATAGAACACTCGTAGGAATTAGCATTTGTGAATGAAATGGCGCATATTCCCTTTTATTTCTTTTCGTGGAAAACGTTTGACATGTTTCCCTTACTGAAAGTAAAGAAGCATCCTTCTTTGTATTATAGGGGGCAACCAAACTGTGTACATTCCTCTATGTTGCTGACCAGTGATGTGTGCATTCCTTTTCGGTGCTGGATAGTCAATGCAGGTCATTCTGTTTCTGGAATTTTATCACTTTATAGGACAGGACGTGCCTTTTCATTAGTGAATACATCCATTGCTAACTAAAACAATGCTTATCACATTTCTGGTTATCATATACATTGCATGTTTCGTTTCATTAATTAAAAGAATGCATGGTTTCTTTAATAAATTAACGCAGTTGGTAATTACGTTATTGTATAGAACAACGCAGATGTCCTTTTTATTACTGAATACAAACTGTACATTTACTTTATTTTGCTGGAGAAGACAGTGCACATTTCATTTTAGTGGCTAAAAAAAAGAGTACACATTTTTTGCTGAGTATAATTGTTGCAGGTTTATACAGCGCACACTCGACCGAAGGTATTGGAGCGCTTTACATGAGCATCAGATGCATTACAGATGGACTCATTCATTTTTAGGCGTGTGGAGATTAAGGACCTCATTATGACATTGCCGCCAACATACCGCGACCGCAGCGGTATACCGCTACCCATATTATGACACACACATAGCAATCCGTCACTATACAGACACACACACAAGTTCGCCAGCCCAAAGGTCAGTGATAAACTGGCGGTATCCAAAACCAAACCGTTACGCCAACAGAACTAAGCCCACACAGAATTAAGCCCACACCATTATGATCCGCGCTCAAAATACACACACACATACAAAACAACACTACATTGGACAATTCAAACTACACACACCTGACACACATACACACACCACAACACTATAAAACACCCACCCATATTACCCACAACCCTTTACGACTAACAAAAATTGCCACTAGAGAGAGATACAGCAAGAGCACCCACACAACCAGAGTCACAGAACACCTTCACCCATACACCATCCACGAACCTCACAGCATACACCCCAACACATCACCCCACACACCCTCACACACACCACTCCCACTACACCCATGGCACCACAAAGAACCCCAGATTCTCAGAGGAGGAGCTAAGGGTCATGGTGGAGCAAATCATACGGGTAGAGCCACAGCTATTTGGAGCACAGGTGCAGCAGACATCCATTGCGAGGAAGATGGAGCTATGGCGGAGGATTGTGGACAGGGTCAACGCCGTGGGACAGCACCCCAGAACAAGGGATGACATCAGGAAGAGGTGGAACGACCTACAGGGGAAGGTGCATTCCACTGCAGCAAGACACCAACTCGCTGTACCAAGGACTTGCGGTGGACCCCCACATCCTCCCCCACAACTAACAACATGGGAGGAGCAAGTCTTGGCAATACTGCATCCTGAGGGCCTGGCAGGAGTAGTAGGAGGACTGGACTCTGGTAAGTCAACTCTTTACTACTATCACCCCCCTACCTGCATGCCATCACATACCCCCACCCTCACCCTCACTCCCATCACTCCACCACCTCCCACACACTCCATCATCACAACCCACCAATCCCAATACCCAGCACTGCATGCAACAACAATGCATGGACACCACTCACAGCCCTGCATGGACACCCATCACCACAGCATGCACACTAGAGAGAATCACCTATCCCACAAAATAACTACTCACACAAGGCAAAGCTGACAGGGCACTCACAACCATAGAGGGCAACACACCCATGCCCAAGATGTCACACGCAGAAACAATAACACTGCATTTACATCCCCACATGTCCCACACCCAACGTCACCGGAGAGGAGGTGCCAGCAAAAACCAGTCCCCCCTAGAAGAGGCCCACAGTGATGACAGCAGCTCTGCTCGCCTGGATCTGGATGACCAACCTGGCCCATCAGGGACCTCCAGAGAGTCGGTTACCCAGGCTCAGTCCCATACCACCACAGAGCCTCCCCCCTCAGGAAACACCACCACAGCACCCACCTAGCGGGCCCATACCTCTGTCCCCAGGACACATCAATCAGCAGTGTGTCAGTGGGCACACGGTTCAGGGGACAGAGGCACAGGAAAACAGGGAAGCTGGGAGGACTGCTGTGCGACAGGGGGAGGACAGGCCCAGGAAACTGACTCTCCACGAGGCACTCACCAACATCCTGGGAGCATACCACCATTCCCAGGAGACAATGGGCCAGATACTGGCCAAGTTGCAGGAGACCCAGTGGCTGCAGAAAGGACAGTACCTAGGGATCAGGTAGGACATGAAGTCAATTAACACCACCGTGGTCACCATTGCAGGGGTGCTGGCAGACATGGCCAACACAATGAGGGAGGCAGTGGCACACCAGCGGGCCCCTGACACTAGCCACACCGATGAACAGCCCTCCACCTCCACCGATGCTAGTGGACAGGAGGCCCCACCACAGGAACAACAGGCTACCAGAACCCCACTCCCTGTAGAAGGAGAACCACCCCGCAAACGGTCCCTGCGATCCAGGCAGAAGCCAGAGAACATGACCAAGACCCCTGCCAGGAAATAGGACTCTCCTGATTCTCACCCTTGTGTCTCACTCTGTCACCCTGTCCACCTTGAACTGCCATTGCTCCCCTTCCTATGCCCCCTTGGACAATGCACCTGTGATACAAATAGACTGGACTCTACCCTGGACTCTCCTCCACCATCACCCCAGCCCATTGCACATCCCCCTCTACTTATTAGCACTTAAATAAACACCCTTTGAAAAATACAAGTATGGAGTATGTCAAATCATTTAACTATGTATTCGTTTAACAAGATTTAAACATTGCAATTCAACTGTACAGTAATGTTTACATAGGTATGACCTGTAGTTTGCTGTAGACAATACACCAGGTGCCAGAGTGGGGCACAAAGAGTACAGTAAGTGGCCATAGTAGTGGGAATATCAGCCTGCCAGTGAAAAATTACAATTCAAAACTGCAATGGAAGGTGAAGTTACAGTGTCTTACCTGTGTGTCACTGGAAGTACTGTCGAATGATTGATGTTCTATTGTCCACATCCTCATCCTCTGCCTCCTCTTCTTTACTGTCCACAGGCCCCACTGCTGCCACACGGCCATCTCCAGCCTCATCCTCCTGCAGAAAAGGCACCTTGCGACGTAAGGCAAGGTTGTGCAACATGCAACATGCCACGATGATCTGGCACACCTTCTTGGGTGAGTAGCACAGGGTTAGATGGAAGCACCAAAACCTGGCCTTCAGGAGGCCAAAGGTGCGCTCAATAATTCTTCTTGTTCGCCCATGTGCCTCATTGTAACGTTCCTCTGCCCTTGTCCTGGCATTCCTCACTGGGGTCAGTAGCCATGAGAGGTTGGGATAACCAGAGTCACCTGCAAATACCAAGGGATACCAGTTAACCAGACACTAACCCTTAGGGCCAACCCCATACCCATACACCAACATATACTAGGGGGGACCGTGGGCTCACCTATTAGCCATATCCTGTAACTCTGGAGTTGAGCCATCACATATGGGATGCTGCTATTCCTCAGGATAAAGGCATCATGCACAAAGCCAGGATACTTTGCATTGATATGGGAGATGTACTGGTCCGCCAGGCACACTATCTGCACATTCATAGAGTGAAAGCTCTTTCGATTTCTGAAGACCTGTTCATTTCTCCAAGGAGGGACTAAGGCAATATGTGTTCCATCTATTGCCCCAATGATGCTGGGGATATGTCCCATTGCATAGAAGTCAGCCTTCACTGTGGCCAAATCCTCCACCTAGGGGAAAACAATGTAGCTGTGCATGTGTTTCATTAGGGCAGACAACACTCTGGTCAGCATTATTGAGAACATTGACTGAGACATTCCTGCTGCCAAGCCCACTGTCACTTGGAAGGAGCCACTTGCCAGAAAATGGAGCACTGATAGGACTTGCACAAGAGGGGGGAATCCCACTGGGGTGACGGATAGCAGAATCAGGTCTGGCTGCAATTGGGCACATAGCTCTTGGATTGTGGCCTTGTCAAGTCTGTAGGTGAGGTTAATGTGCCTGTCCCCCACTGTTGCCAAGTCCACCAGGGTCCTGTAGATGGGGGATTTATCCATCTCCTATTCATCCGCAGCAGTTGTAATCTAGGGGGCAAAACTATGTGCAGCTGGTCAGTTTTCCACATTTCCTAAATGTGCAATGCATTGCATGTTGTGACAGAAACAGTATGTTGATGTTTAGGCCCAAAATGAGCCAAAGTCTGCTGTGATGCTGTTAGGTGCCATGGCCTGCCCCCCACTGAAATGGCGGATGCCTTTCCTGTGTGGATGGACAGGTGGAAATGAGGTAATGCCGCTGACGTCGTGCGCCGTTGCTGGAGGCGGTCGAGTACCACCGTGCAACTCCTCATTGGTTAACATTGGGCCCTATGGGTTACAGTAGCCAATGGTGATGTACGCCGGTGGTGACGGTACACACTGCTGCGGACGTGACCGCCATTTTCTATCTGTTTACTCACTTGCTACCTGACCTTCAACAGGAGAGGACCTACACTGCAAGTGCTGCTGTGACCTGTGTCTGTAGGCGACCATGGCTCGAGTCACTGGGGAAAGGGCCCCTGCCTTCACCGCTGCGGAGTTGGAAAGACTAGTGGAGGGGGTCCTACCCCAGTACCGAATGCTGTATAGGCCTCCAGACCAACAGGTGAGTACACTGGGAGCACCTTACACGAGGGCCTCGTGTAAGGGAGTGTGTGGTTGAGGTGTCCTGGGCAGCGTGCTGCATGTATGGTGGGCAATGTCTGTGCGTAAGGGGTTGTGAGGGAAATGGTGGGCCTTGAGTGTAACAGGCTGGATGGTACGACTGATACCTTTTTCTAAGTTTCTTTTTCTGCAGGTCAGGGCCAATCAAAAAAAGGGTATGTGGTGGGCCATCGCCAAGGACGTGCAGACCCTGGGGGTCTACGGCAGGCGGAGCACCCACTGTCGCAAACGGTGGGAGGACCTAAGACGCTGGGCAAGGAAGACGGTGGAGACCCAGCTGGGGATGGCATCCCAACGAGGAAGGGGTGCCCGTCGAACCCTGACGCCCCTGATGTTCTGCATACTGGCAGTGGCATATCCTGAGCTGGACGGGCGTGTGAGGGCATCACAGCAGCCACAAGGGGGTGAGTACAGTTTCCCAATATACTACTTGCGTGTGGTGGGGTGGTATCTGGGTGGGGGATGTGGCCCTGTTGGTGCCCCTAGGTCAGGCCGGACATTGCAGGGTAGGTTCCATGAGGGGCATAGGGGCTGATGAAATCCACCTCCAACAAAGCTAGTGGGCATCCACTACTGGGCATGGCTCTGTGGGTCTCACATATTCTGCGATTGGGGTTATGTATTCCTGTCCATGGGCTAGTGACTAGCATTGTGACTGGTAGTGTTTTGCTTAGTGCGTAGGGCTGTTCCCTGTGTGTGAGTGTGTTGTGTACTCCAACGGTGGTTCTGGTGCCACCATTGACCAAGTGTTTCCTTTGTCTCCCTCCCCCCCCACTTTTTGTTGTGTCACCCTGTCCTTCTGTGCATTAGCATCATCTGGCGGAGGAGCAGAGGCACCGGTGACAGAGGAAGCTGCATCCCACAGGGCCCAGGAGGCTGAATCCACCGACGGTGAGGGCACCAGTGGGACAGAGGGCGAGGGGAGCACCACGGCGGAGACAGGAGAGGACAGTACTGAAAGTGATACCTCCTCCGCTGGAAGCTCCCGAGTGATGGCGGACAGCTCTGTGGCCACCCCACCTACAGGTACAGCCACCACCTCCGTACCAGCACCGCCCTCGGAGCAGCCCCTCAGCGTGTTTCCCGTGCCCGCTCACCCAGGAGGGTGGGCATCTCCTTCGCCCCAGGCACCTCAGGTCCTGCCCCAGTTAGCCCTGCTGCCCTGAGTGAGGAGGCTATTGACCTCCTACGATCCATCTCTGTTGGGCCGTCAACCATTGTGAATGCCATCCAGGGGCTGGCAGGGCATTTGCAACAAACAAATGCATTCCTGGAGGGCATTCGCTCTGGCATGGCAGCCCAACAGAGATCAATCCAGGCTCTGGCCTCCTCCCTGATGGCAGCCATTGTCCCTGTCTCTAGCCTTCCCCCTCCAATTTCTTCTGCTCAGTCCCATTCCCCTGAAAACCAACCTATCCCAAGCACACATTCAGACCAGCATGCACCCAAGACAACATACAGGAGTGGCTCAGGCAAACAAAAGCACCACACATAATCCCACAGGCACTCACACAAACACCATCCAGAATCAGTCACACCAACATCCACTGTCTCCACTGTGTCCCCCTCCTCCTCGTCCTCCACCTTCCTCCCAGTTGCATCTACACTCACACCTGCATGCACTACATCCTCATCCACTATCACGCACATCACTACACGTCCCTCACTGGCAGTCACCACCCCCACATTCATGCACTCGTCCCCTGTGTCCTCTCTCACTGTGTCTGTGCCCCCTCCTCCCAAAGTACACAAACGCAAGTACTCAGACACCCAACAGCCATCCACCTCACAACAGCATCCAGCCCATGCACCTGCACCCAAACACAGCAGACAGACACCTCCAACCACCACTCCCTCTTCCTCCACTCCCAAACCTTCATCCTCTTCCCGCCCCAGGGTCCCTAAGAAGCTTTTCCTCTCCTCCATTGACCTCTTCCCTCCCACTCCCCCACCCGTCCTTAATGTCGGGCCAGGGTGGGCTGAACCGAGGCTAGCACCTCAGCCACACAGTCCGCGGCTACAGTTGTTTCGGCAGCTACTGCAGGTGTGTGCGGCTCCAAGGACACACCCATCAGCACTGCCAGTGTGCCCGCACCAGCAGCAAAGGGGAAGGGAAAAGATTTACCACCAGCTGCCAAGGGGAAGGAGTCACCACCACATGGCAAGGACAAGGAGGCACCAACACGTGGCAAGCGCAAGGAGGCACCAACACATGGCAAGGGCAAAGGGCCTGCCATTGCAGGCAGGAAGGATAGGAGGCCTGGTGCTGGGACTGAATCAGAGCCCACAACACCAACCATGGCTCTTCAGCTGTCCGAGGCTGTAGGGGAAGGTCTGGAGCCTCCCCCCACCACTGGCAGCCCCGACACAAGCACCGGCACTGGCACCACTGCGCAGCCGTCGCCGCCAGCGGGCAGTGTGTAGTCCTGCCTCCATGGACAGTAATGCATCCTGACCACTGCAAATTGTGTGGGTGTAACACCCAGGTGAGTGACTGTGACCTTGCACTCCCCAAGAACTGCATCACAGGGCACAAGGCCCCCTCCAGAACAAGTGGAAGAAGGCATCCACTCACCCCCTCCTTGCCAGGATGAAGCACACTGGACACAAGGCCCCCTCCAGAACCAGTGGAAGAAGGTATCCACTCACCTACTCCTTGCCAGGATGAAGCACACTGGGCATAAGTCCCCCTCCAGAACCAGTGGAAGAAGGCATCCACTCAGCCCCTCCTTGCCAGAATGAAGCACACTGGGCACAAGGCCCCCTCCAGAACCAGTGGAAGAAGTCACCCACTTGAGAGACTGTGGCCTTGCACTCCCCGGGACCAAGCAGTGAGCAGACCACCCACTTGAGAGACTGTGGCTTTGCACTCCCCAGGTCCAAGCAGTGGGCAAACAACCCACTTGAGAGACTGTGGCCTTGCACTCCCCAGGACCAAGCAGTGGGCAGACCACCCACTTGAAAGACTGTGGCTTTGCACTCCCCAGGACCAAGCAGTGGGCAAACCTCCCACTTGAAAGACTGTGGCCTTCTACTCCCCAGGACATCGCACAGGGCATGTAGCCCCCTCCAGGACAAGTGGTGTTGTACCTTCTGTGGCTGAGGTGCCCTCCCATTCCCTGTTCCCCTGAGGTGCCTGTGTTGTATTTTCGAACTGATGCCCCAGCAGTGTTCTCTCCGTGTTGATGCAGGAGTCAAGTGGGGCCTTGGCCCATGTGATGTGGCCCTGTGGCCCACGGACATTGTGGACTGGGCAGTGTCCCTCCATTTGTATATATATAAAGGCTGTTTTGATTTCTGAGGACATATTTCTAGTTGTTCATCTTATTACAATCACTTCAATCACTTCCGTTTGTCCTTGCATTATTCTTGAGGGGTATGGGGTGGCTGTGTAATGTTACTGCATCTGTTTGTGTGTATGGTGGTGGGGGTGAGGGTGGGGATGTTGCGTTTTGCGTGTGTGTGTCTCTTTTTGCTCCCCCCTCCCCTGTGTGCTAGGCGGCAGTACTCACTGTGGTCGTCTTCGCCGGTGTTGGTATTCCTGGTGTAGAAGGAGGTAGACCAGCATGGGGAACACCTGCAGTTCGGGCTCCATGGCGTTGTGGTTGTTCCCTGAGTGTCCAGAGGTGAGTCCTTTGCCTTGGGTGTACTGTTTACGCTGTGCTTTTGATGTGGTTAGTAACGCCCCAATAAAGGTGGTGGATAGGCCAGTTGTAATAGTGTGGGCGGTACATTGTCTTCCGCCTGGCTGTTGGCTGTTACCGCTGCGATGCTTGTTGCTACCGCCATGGCGGTCGATGTGTTAAAGTGGCTGTCTGTCTTGGCGGTTTCCGCCATGGTCATAATTCCATTTTTGTTACCGCCGGCCTGTTGGCGGTATTACTGCCGCTTTATCACCGACCGCCAGGATTGTAATGAGGGCCTAAGTGATTTGCCCAGAATCACAGGATGCTGAGCAAACGCCAGCCACTCGAACCTGCTTCCCCAGCTTCAAAGTTGTCTGCTTTAGCCGTTACGGCACACCCTCAGTTGTCTCGATAATACAAGCATTGGCAAAGCCAACAGGTTTTGCCTCTGAGAAATCTATTGGTTTTGTTAATATTTTTTTAAGACATGTTGCACAGTGGCGCTAGCTGCTGTACAACATGGCTTAAAGTTTTTTTTTTAAAAGAGCTATGATGTGGACAGCGATGGCCGCATCATAGTGTGTTTTTATTTAACTTTATGACATGCTTCACATCAGCTAGTGCTACTGTGCACCATGCCTAAAAACATCATCAAAAACAATAGGTTTCGCAGATGCGAAACTCCTTGGCTTTGCCAAGGCTTGTTTAGACCGGGAGGGCTAACCGCTACCCTCATAGTGGTGAAGAGCTACTGCCTTTGCCAGGAGTTAAACTGAAGTATACAAAAAGTGATGGATAGAGTGCTTAAATTAATCTCAGCCACTGGTAATTACTCGGGCCGTATCTCAGTCCATCCATATTTTGCACACCATGCCACTTAAGTTTGAATCCAGCTATATGCAAATGAACCTTGACCCTACTCCACTTGAAATAGTCCAGACCGAACTGCCAAGCCAGGTCCTCCATGAATTGGAGCACAAGCAACCCACAACCGATTTCAGACTAGTTTTGGGCAGATCACCCATTTAAAGCCTGGTTCCAGTGGCACAGTGTGCATGCGTCCCACATCTGGACATATCCGTCCCACTTAGGGCGACAAACTGAAGTATACAAACAAGTGATGGATGGAACGCTTGAATTAAAGGGAGGGCCTGGCTCAATTCAATCGTTCCTTCCATCACTTTTTTGTATACTGTAGTCTTTGTTAGGAGTTAAGCAGCATAAGCACAGTGGTGGCAGCATACCGTGTATTGATCAGTAGTAGCGAATAGGCCTTTTTTGTGCCTGTGTCACTGGAATGAGGCCGAAAGGCTCACAAATTGGAAGTTCCACTGCTGTGTGCTTAACTCACTTTTGGCCTATATGTTGCACAATGTGTGTGTGTGTTATATACATATGCTGGGTGTATGTGTGCCTGTGAAAGGTACTATACAGGGATGATGATGCAGTGCTGGGCAGTGTGTGTGTGTGTGTGTGTTATATGCCTGTGAATGGCCCAATGCATGGAAGATGTAGTGCTGTTTAGTGCATGTATGTTATATGCATGTGCTGATTGTGGGTGTGCCTGTGAATGGTATTATATGTGGAAGATTCTGGTTTCCATTTTGGGAGACCCAGTGCTAACTGGAGGAGCATGAAGAGGTAGAGGAGCCCCCAGACGAATTTGTGGATTGCTCCAGGGTACTTCAAAGAGTGCTATTTTATTCACAAAGAGGTCATTGGGAAGGGGCCTGCAAACATCTCAGGGAAGAGATGGGTCTGACAAGGGAATCATAAAGAGTAAGGCTGAGGCACTGGGGTCCCCTTTTGATACACAAATCACTGTGGCTGACATCCAGGTGTGAACCTCCAGTTACTCCCATTGCCTGTGTTGTGGGTTTTGAGTTACTCCTGCTGTGACAGACTGCTTTCTGGAGGAAGGGGAGGTCCTAGTCAGCACTTCAAAAGGGATGGAGACCGTTCACATAAACTTCAGAGCTCAAACCATAGATTACATTTGGTGTCTTGAAATGGAGTGAAATGAAATGAGAAGGGAAGCTTGATGCTGGCAAAATTGTCTCCTGTCAAGCAGGCAGTCAGGGTTTGCAAGGAGGAAAATGTCTACAAGACTTCTGCCTGTGACCAGGACTGGAAGCCTGCGCCTGCTAGACTCCCAGCTGGATGGGGGACATAACCCAGGGAATCCAAGACCACCTGCGTCTGTAGCACCAGTGCCTACCTACTTGCCAAGACCAGTGTGCCATGCTAGGAAAAAGAGAGAGTTAGAGAGAGTGAGGTCCAGCGGGGCATCCTGGCTGCTGCACAGATCGGGTTGTGGCCCATGTGCAGCCTCTGTGCGGAGCTAAGGCTTGTGACCCTGTATGCCAGATAGCACCGGGGAGATTGTTGCTGTGCCAAATGGGCCATAGTCAATGTGCAGAGTGAGGCTGTATGCCTGGTGGGGCCACCTGGAAAAGTCAAAGAGCGTGGTTTGAGCAAGACCTTTGTTGAGAGGAAGAGGTCACAGTCAGTGATGCTTCTTCACCTGCAAAGAGCCATGCTTGGAGACTCCAGTCATGCAAGTCCAGCTGGTGTGGTAAGACTGATTTACGGGCCAGAGGGCCTGGGGGAACTTGCCTGTCGTATTGCGCTTCTGGTCCGGAACACTTCTGACTTACTAAGAGTCAGGCTCCGAAGACTCGTACTCCTAGCGGGCCTTAAAATGAATGCCACCTATAGTGAACCACTACCGTTCACTAGAGAGGGGTAGGACTCAGGAACCGACCTGCTAAAACACTAGAGCCCTGACCTCAGGAGACTGTGGCCCTCATTTTGACAATTGCAGTAAATGCTGCCAACCGCCGCGGCGATAGCCGCCAAAAGGCCGTCGCCACAGCTAACATCCGTCCGCCATAATATGACCACAGACGGATTTCCGCCACAAGAAGGGTGGAAATCTGTCTGTGGCCATGCTGGGAGATGGTGTTAAGGTGGCGCTACTACCACCAGCAGCGCCACGCCAGTAGACCGCCGCCAGCAGTATTATGTCAAATAATACAGGCTGGCAGGCACTGCTGGTGGTAGCAGCACCCCGTTGCGTCCCCTGCCAGAAGACCCCCTAGATGCAGGTAAGTCGGGCTTTGACAAGGGGGGGAAGGTGCGAGGGTTGTTGTGGGTGGAGGTATGTGCATGAATGTGTGAGTGTGTGCGTGTATGCGAATGCGTTGTTTGCGTGTGTGTGTGTGTGCATGTTTGAGAATGCGTGTATGAATGATATTGTGAATGCGTGTCTGCGTGCCAGTATGAATGTGTGTACGGATGTGTGCGTGAATGAATGGATGCATGCGGGTATGCCTGTATGAGTGAGTGTGTGAATGCGTGGTGTGTGTCTGCGAGTGTGTGTGTATGGGGGTGTTGGAAGGGGGGAGCATGGATGGAGGAGGGTGGGGGGCATCTGAGGAGTATAGGGGGGTGGGTGGTCCTTCTACCAGTGACAGGAAAGGAATTCCCTGTCAGTGGTAGGGCCTACCGGCATGGTTTTTGTGGCGTTACAAATGCCACAAAAACCAGGGCCGTAGGCAGGGTTAAAATGCTGCCGGCGGTACAGTAGCGGCCGCCGGGTTGGAAATTGTTTTCTCTAGCCCGGCGGCTGCTACCGCCATGGGCGTATGTACCGCCAGCCTGTTGGCGCTCCTACCGCCACATTTATACCGACCGCCGGGGTCATAATGACCCCCAGTGTGTCTTGTTTGTGATTACTATATTTTACTTTGTGTTAGTATATAAATATTCTTTTTTTCTTAGAAGCAAGTTCGTGACTGGACAATCTTGTATTGCTGCTGCATGTATTTTTAGTTGAGAGCTTGGTTTCACTCACTGCATGTGTCTACCTTCCCCTCCAAACAGCCTTCCACAGCTCGACCCACATTACCTCTGAGAGTCAAGTGCTCAGAATCCATAGTAGGTTGGGCCCCCACAACATCAGGGATTAAAGACCTCAACCCACATGGTTTGGCCCAGTTGCTCCTGCTGGCCCCATGGCCCTCTGAATGGAGTTCTAATACAAACTAACCAACCTTGTCAGGGTACCGATAAGTGCACGTAAGAGTTTAATAAAGAAGATTCTCTTGTAAAATAAATGTGAAGAAGACCTACTGTTATCTTTGAAATACAAACACAGACCTGGTTTTAGACTTCGTTTTTTACTGTTAGGCAACTGTACATCTAATCACAATCTTGGGGCCTGATTACAACTTTGGAGGAGGTGTTAATCCGTCCCAAAAGGGACGGTAAAGTGACGGATATACCACCAGCCGTATTACGAGTTCCATAGGATATAATGGACTCGTAATACGGCTAGTGGTATATCCGTCACTTTACCGTCACTTTTGGGACGGATTAACACCTCCTCCAAAGTTGTAATCAGGCTCTAACTCTTTTGTAGTAAACCCATGAAATTTATTTTTTGCTCCCAATCCACCATCCCTTTTTTGTTGTGCATGCTAGTGTTTCAATTGAGGCCATCAACTGTCCATAGTAGATTCCACTTGCTATACTTCTGTTGCTCCCATGAATCCAGCTATGGACAGAAACTTCCCTTTTAGCCTCCAATTTCAAATTCCTTTACATTTACTGAGTGTTTTAAAATTTTCAATTTCACATTTTGCACATAAAAATATGTATATTATTCTGCTAAATGTATTTAATTTTCTAAATAGTTGAGAACCCCGGGAGTAGGCTTCGGGCCAGGGTCCACAGATCACATGTTAAGAACCACTATCCTAGAGCACAAATAGAATCTATCTGGAAAAAGTCCACACTGCTGGTGTTCAATTGCAGCAAAGGTGGGGGAGTAAGTTAAAGTTGGTGATGTCCTATCGCACTGATGTAGAAGGAACCTCCTACTGCTGGGGTACTGTACAATTAAGAGGAAACTTATCAGAATAATCTCACACTACTGTAGATCATTCAGTAGAACTATCAGAAATCTGCAGTATTGTCTCCTCTCTGAAGCTCTTCCCACTCAACTCCATCTGACCACTATTCTTCCATTTTACAGAAGCTGACCGGAAAGAAACTTCCACCAAAATATGCTCTAGAACTTCTGAGCATCTATGCCTGGCAGAAAGGGTCTGGCGAGCAAAAGAAATTCAATATGGCTCAAACCTTTCGGAACTTTTTGGAGCTGATCTGCAACTATAAAAACCTCTGCGTCTACTGGACAGAGAACTATAACTTGGAGGACAACAGTGTGTTGGCAAAGTTCATCAGAGATCAGCTGGCCAAACCCAGGTCTGTACTTTCCAAATCGATCGATGAGTAAGTTAAAGAACCCAAAGCAGTGTGCCAGGCTGCATTTTTACCTAACTCAATTTCAAACTGTATTATATGTCCTGCCTTAATCTGCAGGTCAAAAGGCGTCAAACTGCAACTTGCAAGAGTCCCATTTGAAGAAATGCACATTTCTGTAGATCTACTTGAGATGTAGCCAGTTCAAGTAGATCTGTGGGGTTTCAGAGAATGTGTTTTGTATAAACAATCATTCTCAGAAATTACCTCCCCTAAAATAGGTTTGCTGAAAAATAATTAACTCCAGTGCCTTGCTCTGAATATTGTTTTCATTGAAGTTTAACATGTTGGGGAAAACCCCTCAAACTGCCATTTTTTCCAATACAAATGACAATCCTCTTCTCTATGCCTTATTCTGAGATCTGTACCCCCCACCCATCCTGAATTGATGGGCCTTATAGCTATAATATTTAATTGAGTTGCAATTGCCTAAATAATCAAGTGTGAGTGGGACAATGGCCTCTGAATGCTTATGTTTTCAATTCATGTGTTATCGTTTGAAAAACATTTGAAATATTATTTTTGTTGTCAATATATTTCAATGAAATAGATTTGTGACAAAAATGTAGGCAAAATAAGATACCTGCTAATATTGCTGGCCCAGTCACAGACTATTTTTTTTTTTTTTTTGCTGTGGTTAGCTGTTTGTACCCTTACCCTCACTTTCTCTGTTTATGCTGCCACAGTTTTAGGTACTTTTATTTCTTATATCCCTCTTTGGCTCACCCCATCCTTTTTGTTATCCCCCCCCCCGAATCTATAATATCATATCACACCATATCATATGATATAATATAATATGTAATGTTTGTGGAGCGATTCCACCCTGGAAGCTCTTATTTGATTGGAGCGTTTTCTTTTTCTGGGGTAGCTTATTCTTACCCTCCTCCTTTTATGTTTCAGGCCTGTTATACTGGATCCAGCAGATCCTACAGGGAATTTGGGAGAAGGATACAACTGGGAGGCAGCTGCCAGAGAGGCTGAAAAGTGCTTGTGCCAAATGAAGAACAAAACCTCTTCCGGTCAGACCCTGCTCTGGGATCTCACGGTGAGTGGCACTGGGTGTGCTGTTTGAACAGCACTGGTCCGGATCCATCCCAGAAGAATGCATGAACTATTGCTTTACAGGGGATGTACAGGAGTCTAGATTTAAATGTTCAGTTGCTTCCCTCCCCAATCCTAAGAGAATGTAAATATAGTAATTCCTTACTGCATTGCCACTAGGTGTTTTTTGGTATCGGAGTTACAAGTCCCATGCTCTCACACTCTGGTGAGATTAGGTACCCTGCTAACCTTAGCATTAGCCTTGATGCTGATTGGTGCACATTTATAGTACCAGAACATTGCTATTGTCAGTGTCTCCAATCCTACTTCTTATGTATGTATCTACACATGGGCTGCATGAGTAGATCCTCACAAGCATCTAATCTTGACGGTCTGTAAGAACCATCAAAACAGACACATCTCGTTCCACCAACCACTCAGACACCTCCGCCCCTCAGGACTCCTACTTGCATACATCCCACACAACCACAGAAGTAGATCAGGAGGACGTGCATGCTCTTACATCGTTCACAATGTGGAACAGTCTCCAACTCCACCTCGGAGCCTCCTCCTCTCTGCTTGAATTCCGCAAGAAGCTCAAGACCTGGGTTTCAATAAACCAACATACCATAGGCCGGGCTGCGCACACGCACCTGCTTTGTGCCATGATAACCCTACATGTGATAGTGCACTTCACAAACACACATAACATAACACTCATTGGCATTGATTAATTAAATTCATGAACACCTCAGATAACAATAGAGAGCGTGCAACATTGTTTGGATGCTTTGAGCGAAACCCTGTGGAACTTGAGGTCGCCCTTCTCTTCTGTATTATTAACTTGCTTGTATGTATCTGCGATGAAAGAGTGTTGCTAACAGTTTAGCCTTCCCTAATAGCATACACTTCAGCATACATGAATGATAGCTACTGCTAGGACCTTTCCTACGACCAGTTCCTGTAATTAGAGAAACCCTATTGTGTTAAAGCAGCAGCATCTCTGAGAATTAATCTCAATTGAGGTCTCAAGGAAAACTTTTAAGTCACTGTTTCTGAATATGCACATACATTTGGCAATAATACTTGAAGGTGTTTTAACTTGCCTCCACACTCCCTGATATCCAGGTATGGTTCTTCCTCTCAAACACACAAAAGTGATGGAAGGAATGCTTGCAAATAGTATAACCATGGGCAATCACTTAGGGTAGTGTTCCAACCCATCATTATCATCCCACCATGCCACCTCAGAGTGGGCCCAGCCATATGCAGCCCAATACTGATTTTCGCTTAGGTGGGACTCTTCAGCTGAGTGCAGCTGATTCAGCATGACCAAGGCTGAGGTGAAATGGTGGGCAGAAAATGCAGGACCCAAGTAATTACCAGTGGCTGCGATTAATGAAGCATTCCACCTATCACTATTTTCTATTCCTCACGAACCTTTCTCTAACCACTTTAAAATCTCCCCCTCATACAGTCACTTTAAAGCAGTGCATCATTTTGCATTCTGAATACAATTAGACCCCCACTTCATTACACCAACGTCTGCCTCCTATGTGAGTAAGGCCTCCTATCCCACCTTTTCAAACATGGCATAGTCTATGGCCATGATTACAAGTGGTCCAGAGGGCTTGGTGCTAATTATCACACCCAATGTAATCTGGTACCCTGGGCTTTATTTGTACAGTATGTTCAAGGCATGTGTGGCTGTAGATACACATGATTAGCATACCCTTGCCATCTAGTGTTGGGCTCGGATGTGTGCAAGTTGTTTCTTTTCTAAGAAAGTCTTTTGAGTCATAAGGTAATGTGACTACTCCTTCTGCTGGCAATGCTCATGGTCATTGACTCCGCTGTTGGATTGTTCTCTTCCACTGTCGGGTTCAGATGTGTGCTCTTCTGCTCCGGTTCGACACCGTCGTCATATAGTTGTCTCTGTAATACCTACTTTTGTTTGCGGTCCTATCTCTCTCTCTTCATCTGCTTGACTACATCAATTTTGTCGTTGCAACCTGCATCAACCATGGCCCCTAGTGGGCCTTTCCCAGTCGGGGCGCAGCTTCCATGGTACAGGCGCCTTTTCGATTTTGTCCTCTGTCACACCAAATATCCTCGCACTGACCTTTGCCCGGTGTGTAATTTGTGCCTCTCCTCTGCGCATGTCAAGAAGAGCCGCAAAGGCCTGCTGCTCCTTCAGGTCCGAAAAGACTCTTCGTGACCGTCAGGCCAGACATCTCAAAATGTCTTGCAGGAATGTTGACAAAACACCAGACTTCTTCCGACCCCAAGACCTTCTGGAAGAAATACAGACACAAGCATCAGTCACAGATGAATGGACTTTCTCCAACAATAGCTTTCCTTTGAGCAGGTCTTGGATATTCAACCTCCACCCAAACACAGGAAGAAAATGGACAAAGCCACAAGCCCTGTGCACATCAGCTCACCAGCTACACCAGCTTCACACCACACACCCTCAGCACCTGCTTCAGCAGCTACACTTGCACCATATTCCCCAGAAGGGTCATTACACTCTTACATAGGAGGTGGCGATGACTGGGATGCCTTCACTCTCCCACCACCAGATGATCCCTTGGACACATATGATACCGATGTGCCAGCTGCTACAGACCCTTATCTGTATCCTTTTCCCCTGATGATATCACAATTTAATATATCTAACTACCTCCTTCCATATCTTACAATTACATACAGAGCCCTTGATGGATGATTATTTATTTGAGACACTCTCCTCTACACAATGCTCAGCACAATAGCTGCATATGCTCAGAGGCATGCTCCACCAGTCCACCAACATCTTCAATGACCTAGTTAGGTCTAGGGTCATAACGCCACGGGTCAATAAAAAGCGTCACCTGATAACCCCATTTCCATCAAAGGACAACTTACATCCAGACTCTTTGGTTGGCACAAAAGCTAGTAAAAGAGCCAGCTCACAAACATCTGGTGAGGCACCTTCACCAGATAAAGTAAAAAGATCAACGCAGCTGGAAAAAGTGTCTGTCCAATCTGCCAATCACTGTTGGATAGCTAATTCTATTGGCTTCCTTTCCAGGTATTGCAGGGTTCACTGAGATGAAATGAAGGAGATACTTCCATATATTCCAGATGAACATAAAAAACAGGCATATCAAATTGCCTCTGAGAGAAAATTAATATCAAACACTACCATTCGCTGTGGCCTTGATGCTGCCAATACTGCAGCTAGAGGAATAAATTCTAGCAGACTGTTAAGATAGCCTGTTTGGCTCCTGGTCTCACGCTTTAAACTCGAGGTCCAACAAAATCTATTGGCCATCCCATTTGATGTGGAACATCTTTTTTTTGGTCCTCAAGTTGATTCCCTCCTTGAGAAGATCAAAAAAGATAACGAAACCGATAAGGACATGGGAGCATTACAGACACCATCTCAATGTGGCTCCTTTCGCCACTTGCCTTACCTTGGAGGCTCCAAGACCACCTCCCCTGAAACATCTGTTGAAGCCTCCTTCAGAGCAGGAACACAACCAGAGACTAGCCAGCCCTTAGAGTATAAAGAAAGACAATTTATTTACGTGCATGGAGATTGATGGCTTGAGAGGCCAAGTCCAACCAGTCCGCATTGCGGAACTCCAATACAATCTTTTATGCATGAAGACCACCAAAAAGTGAAAATACATCACCCAATCAGAACAACAGAGAGGTAATTTCTTCATCAAGTACATGGTGTGATGTTGATCAGGTGATGCATGTTGTTATACATTTATTAGGCATCTATCCAATCACAGTAGAACAACATTTCATGATGGCAGTGTGATACAAGATGACCAAAGCGTGACATGCACATTTCTCAGATGGTTGGGACTATCTAAGGCGTCACCAAACCAGCTTCTTTATAACCTTTCCTCAGACCTATTTGGACATCCAGATGCCTGTCTGTTGCTGAGTGAATGAAGCAATGCATGTTGCGTGAGGTGTCTCTTTGAAGCAAGCCTTGCATTACAAGCTGTCTGTCAGGGTTAATTTAGTAAATGTCATCCAAACTTTTGCATATATTTTTCAGGCCTGTTCAGCATTGAGTATCACAGGATGGAGTCTGGCCTGGAGAAATAATAAAATGGATTCTTTAGCCAGTTTCCACTCATCCACCTCATACCAGCTACCTCAGAGCCAAAACACCTCGCCTAGCGGATAATATTGAGGCTATAACAACTCTAAAGGTAGAGGCAAGGGTGGATTTACAAAACCATCTGCAACAACCACAAAACCCTGACTTTCCAATCATTTCTCCTGATCACACAACACCTATCTGTGGGTGACTATAAGGGTTCTTTCCCCCCTGCCAGACTATCACATCCTATCATGGGTGTTGGATATTATCCAACATGGTTTTGTCTGTAGCTCACTTCCACATTTCCCAAGATTCCACCTCGCAAACACACACTTTCTTCACAACATCAACATTTGCTCAGGGGAGAAGTACAAGCACTCCTCAAAAAAGGAGCTATAGTACCTGTTCCACTTCACCAAAAGGGCACAGGAGTATATTCACATTACTTCCTTATTCCCAAGAAAGATGGGTCCCTGAGACCAATCTTGAACCTTAGACCCCTAAATGAATACACTCTCTCAAGATGCCATCTCGTTATTACAAGCCAACTTCATGGCCTCACTTGACCTCAAGGATGCCTTTCACACTTCTATTCACCTGGCACATCTACGGTGTCTGAGGTTTGTAATAAATGGTCAGCGTTTCCAGTTCAAAGTGGACCCCTTTGGGGTTCTTCATCAAATAGCTTGCAATAGTAGCTGCTCAACAGCACAGACAAAGCATACATGTCTTTCCATATCTGGACATCTGGCTCATCAAAACCGCAACTCATCAAAAGTGCTTCTAGCATGCTCAGGTCTCTATAAACCTTCTTCATGAACTAGGCTTTACAACCAATACCTTAAAATTTCACCTCCAACCCCTTCAAATCCAACCTTACCTAGGATCAATTCTCAACTCAGAACTGAGAGTAGCTTACACCAATGGTGCCAGGATAGAATCTAAAAAGACACTCCCAAATTTCAACCAGGTCAAGTAAATAACCCAATTTCCACCAGGTCAACAATTAACAGTGAGGACAGTTGTGCGTCTCCTCTGGATGATGGCTTTATTTATAGCCATAGTTCCTTATGCCAGACGCAACATGCTTAGCACACCAATTGACTCAAGTGGAGGGTCAATGGGAAGATCTAGTGTTAGTCACCCTTCAGGCTTGCCACTCTCTGCAGTGGTGGAACACCAACAACCTGTTGAAAGGATGGCCTTTCCTCGACCCAGTTTCGCTGAGATCCATAACAATGGGCACCTCTTTCACAGGATGGGGAGCTCATTTCTAAGATCTAACTATGCAGGGCCACTGGACACCCAGTCAAAAATATCTCCACATCAGTCACCTGGAGTAACTAGCTGTTCACCTAGTGCTGAAAGCCTACCTCATTGGCAAGGTAGTCCTCATCAAGATGGACAACATGACTGCTATTTGTTGCCTCCAAAAGCAAGGGGGCAGCAGGTTGTGAGAAGGTAGCCTCTTTCTAGCCTTGTTACCCCCACTTTTGGCCTGTTTGTGAGTGTATGTCAGGGTGTTTGTCACTGTTTTCACTGTCTCACTGGGATCCTGATAGCCAGGCCTCAGTGCTCATAGTGAAAACACTATGTTTTCAGTATGGTTGTTATGTGTCACTGGGATCCTGCTGGTCAGGACCCCAGTGCTCATAGGTTTGTGGCCTATATGTATGTGTCACTGGGACCCTGTCACACAGGGCCCCAGTGCTCATAGGTGTGCATGTATATGTTCCCTGTGTGGTGCCTAACTGTCTCACTGAGGCTCTGCTAACCAGAACCTCAGTGGTTATGCTCTCTCATTACTTTCAAATTGTCACTAACAGGCTAGTGACCAATTTTACCAATTTACATTGGCTTACTGGAACACCCTTATAATTCCCTAGTATATGGTACTGAGGTACCCAGGGTATTGGGGTTCCAGGAGATCCCTATGGGCTGCAGCATTTCTTTTGCCACCCATAGGGAGCTCTGACAATTCTTACACAGGCCTGCCACTGCAGCCTGAGTGAAATAACGTCCACGTTATTTCACAGCCATTTTACACTGCACTTAAGTAACTTATAAGTCACCTATATGTCTAACCTTTACCTGGTAAAGGTTAGGTGCAAAGTTACTTAGTGTGAGGGCACCCTGGCACTAGCCAAGGTGCCCCCACATTGTTCAGAGCCAATTCACTGAACTTTGTGAGTGCGGGGACACCATTACACGCGTGCACTACATATAGGTCACTACCTATATGTAGCTTCACCATGGTAACTCCGAATATGGCCATGTAACATGTCTATGATCATGGAATTGCCCCCTCTATGCCATCCTGGCATTGTTGGTACAATTCCATGATCCCAGTGGTCTGTAGCACAGACCCTGGTACTGCCAGACTGCCCTTCCTGGGGTTTCACTGCAGCTGCTGCTGCTGCCAACCCCTCAGACAGGCAGCTGCCCTCCTGGGGTCCAGCCAGGTCTGGCCCAGGATGGCAGAACAAAGAACTTCCTCCCTTTGGAAAATGGTGTGAAGGCAGGGGAGGAGTAGCCTCCCCCAGCCTCTGGAAATGCTTTGTTGGGCACAGATGTGCCCAATTCTGCATAAGCCAGTCTACACCGGTTCAGGGACCCCTTAGCCCCTGCTCTGGCGCGAAACTGGACAAAGGAAAGGGGAGTGACCACTCCCCTGACCTGCACCTCCCCTGGGAGGTGTCCAGAGCTCCTCCAGTGTGCTCCAGACCTCTGCCATCTTGGAAACAGAGGTGCTGCTGGCACACTGGACTGCTCTGAGTGGCCAGTGCCACCAGGTGACGTCAGAGACTCCTGCTGATAGGCTCCTTCAGGTGTTAGTAGCCTTTCCTCTCTCCTAGGTAGCCAAACCCTCTTTTCTGGCTATTTAGGGTCTCTGTCTCTGGGGAAACTTTAGATAACGAATGCATGAGCTCAGCCGAGTTCCTCTGCATCTCCCTCTTCACCTTCTGATAAGGAATCGACCGCTGACCGCGCTGGAAGCCTGCAAACCTGCAACATAGTAGCAAAGACGACTACTGCAACTCTGTAACGCTGATCCTGCCGCCTTCTCGACTGTTTTCCTGCTTGTGCATGCTGTGGGGGTAGTCTGCCTCCTCTCTGCACCAGAAGCTCCGAAGAAATCTCCCGTGGGTCGACGGAATCTTCCCCCTGCAACCGCAGGCACCAAAAAGCTGCATTACCGGTCCCTTGGGTCTCCTCTCAGCACGACGAGCGAGGTCCCTCGAATCCAGCGACACCGTCCAAGTGACCCCCACAGTCCAGTGACTCTTCAGCCCGAGTTTGGTGGAGGTAAGTCCTTGCCTCACCTCGCTGGGCTGCATTGCTGGGAACCGCGACTTTGCAAGCTACTCCGGCCCCTGTGCACTTCCGGCGGAAATCCTTCGTGCACAGCCAAGCCTGGGTCCACGGCACTCTAACCTGCATTGCACGACTTTCTAAGTTGGTCTCCGGCGACGTGGGACTCCTTTGTGCAACTTCGGCGAGCACCGTTTCACGCATCCTCGTAGTGCCTGTTTCTGGCACTTCTCTGGGTGCTACCTGCTTCAGTGAGGGCTCTTTGTCTTGCTCGACGTCCCCTCTCTCTGCAGGTCCAATTTGCGACCTTCTGGTCCCTCCTGGGCCCCAGCAGCGTCCAAAAACGCCAAACGCACGATTTGCGTGTAGCAAGGCTTGTTGGCGTCCATCCGGCGGGAAAACACTTCTGCACGACTCTCCAAGGCGTGGGGGATCCATCCTCCAAAGGGGAAGTCTCTAGCCCTTGTCGTTCCTGCAGTATTCACAGTTCTTCAGCCTAGTAAGAGCTTCTTTGCACCAACCGCTGGCATTTCTTGGGCATCTGCCCACCTCCGAGCTGCTTGTGACTTTTGGACTTGGTCCCCTTGTTCCACAGGTACCCTCAGTCAGGAATCCATCGTTGTTGCATTGCTGATTTGTGTTTTCCTTGCATTTTCCCTCTAACACGACTATTTTGTCCTTAGGGGAACTTTAGTGCACTTTGCACTCACTTTTCAGGGTCTTGGGGAGGGTTATTTTTCTAACTCTCACTATTTTCTAATAGTCCCAGCGACCCTCTACAAGGTCACATAGGTTTGGGGTCCATTCGTGGTTCGCATTCCACTTCTGGAGTATATGGTTTGTGTTGCCCCTATCCCTATGTTTCCCCATTGCATCCTATTGTAACTATACATTGTTTGCACTGTTTTCTAAGACTATACTGCATATTTTTGCTATTGTGTATATATATCTTGTGTATATTTCCTATCCTCTCACTGAGGGTACACTCTAAGATACTTTGGCATATTGTCATAAAAATAAAGTACCTTTATTTTTAGTATAACTGTGTATTGTGTTTTCTTATGATATTGTGCATATGACACTAAGTGGTACTGTAGTAGCTTCACACGTCTCCTAGTTCAGCCTAAGCTGCTCTGCTAAGCTACCATTATCTATCAGCCTAAGCTGCTAGACACCCTATACACTAATAAGGGATAACTGGGCCTGGTGCAAGGTGCAAGTACCCCTTGGTACTCACTACAAGCCAGTCCAGCCTCCTACATTGGTTGTGCAGCGGTGGGATAAGTGCTTTGAGACTACTTACCACTCTTGTCATTGTACTTTTCATAAGAGAAAAATATACAAAACAAGGTCAGTGTATATACACATAGCCAAAAAGTTTTGCATTTCCTCTTTTCACTCTTTTCTAAGTGCTGAAAAGTACTTCTAAACTTTCAAAAAGTTCTTAAAAGTTTGAAAAAAAGTTTTTTCTGTCTTTCCAAAAAGTTCTGAAAACTTTTTTCTCTTTGTCTATCACTTTAACTCTCTCTAAAAAATGTCTGGCACAGGCCAAAAAGTTGAACTGTCCAAACTTGCATATGATCACCTTAGCTGGAAAGGAGCAAGGAGTCTCTGCATAGAGAGAGGTTTGAGTGTAGGGAAGAATCCTTCCTTAGAACTGTTAATTAATATGCTTAGAGTACAGGATAAGGCCATAAGTGCCCAATCTGTAGAAAAAGTAGCTAATGGTTCTCAATCTGATCCAGGGACTCCCCCAGGAAAAGGTTCAGGAAAGAAACTTCTCAGCCTGCCCATTACTAGACAGTCTAGCATAGTTGGTACAGAGGTTGAATCACATCATACTGATGATGTGCTCTCACATTATACTGGTAGCCAAGCTGTTAGGGTGCCCTCTGTAAGGGACAGGTCTCCTTCTGTTCATTCCCATCATATCTCTGTATCTAGAAATGTCCCTCCCACCCACCCTGATGACAGATTGTTAGAAAGGGAGCTCAATAGATTGAGAGTGGAGCAAACCAGACTGAAGCTCAAGAAGCAACAGCTGGATTTGGATAGACAGTCTTTAGAAATAGAGAGGGAAAGACAGAAGATGGGTTTAGATACCCATGGTGGCAGCAGCAGTATTCCCCATAGTCATCCTGCAAAAGAGCATGATTCCAGGAATCTGCATAAGATAGTTCCCCCTTACAAGGAGGGGGATGACATTAACAAGTGGTTTGCTGCACTTGAGAGGGCCTGTGCTGTACAGGATGTCCCTCAAAAGCAGTGGGCTGCTATCCTATGGCTATCATTTACTGGAAAAGGTAGGGATAGGCTCCTTACTGTAAAAGAAAATGATGCTAACAATTTCCAAGTTCTTAAGAATGCACTCCTGGATGGTTATGGCTTAACCACTGAACAGTACAGGATAAAGTTCAGAGATACCAAAAAGGAGTCTTCACAAGACTGGGTTGATTTCATTGACCAGGCAGTGAAGGCCTTGGAGGGGTGGTTACATGGCAGTAAAGTTACTGATTATGAAAGCCTGTATAACACAATCCTGAGAGAGCATATACTTAATAATTGTGTGTCTGATTTGTTGCACCAGTACCTGGTAGACTCTGATCTGACCTCTCCCCAAGAATTGGGAAAGAAGGCAGACAAATGGGTCAGAACAAGGGTGAACAGAAAAGTTCATACAGGGGGTGACAAAGATGGCAATAAGAAGAAAGATGGTGAAAAATCTCAAGATAAGCATGGGGATAAGGGTAAAACCAAAGATCCCACTTCAAATCTTAAACACTCTTCAGAGGGTGGGGATAAAAATTCTTCCTCTTCTTCCCAACCTGCACACATTAAAAAGCCTTGGTGCTTTGTGTGTAAAAATAGAGGCCATAGGCCAGGGGATAAGTCCTGTCCAGGTAAACCCCCTGAGCCTACCACCACTAATACATCAAGCTCTAGTGCCCCTAGCAGTAGTGGTCCTAGTGGTGGGACTGCTGGCAACAGTCAAGCAAAGGGTGTAGTTGGGTTCACTTATGGGTCCATAGTGGAAACTGATGTAATCAGTCCCAAGACAGTTTCTGTCACACCTAGTGGCATTGGCCTTGCCACACTGGCTGCTTGTCCCCTTACAATGGATAAGTACAGGCAGACAGTTTCAATAAATGGTGTTGAGGCCTTGGCCTACAGGGACACAGGTGCCAGTTTCACTTTGGTGACTGAAAACCTAGTGCCTCCTGAACAACACATCATTGGACAACAGTATAAGATTATTGATGTCCATAACTCCACTAAGTTTCTTCCCTTAGCTATAATTCAGTTTAGTTGGGGTGGAGTTACTGGCCCTAAGCAGGTGGTGGTATCACCTAGCTTACCTGTAGACTGTCTCTTAGGTAATGACCTAGAGGCCTCAGGTTGGGCTGATGTAGAGTTTTATGCCCATGCAGCCATGCTGGGCATCCCTGAGGAATTGTTCCCTCTCATTTCAAGTGAAATGAAAAAGCAAAGGAGAGAAGGCCTGAAAACTCAGGATCCCTCTCCATCAACAGGTAAAAAGGGTATCACAGTATCCCCTAACCACCCTACCATTCAGGATACCATTCCTGTGGTGGGAGAAACCTCTCCTGGGGTGGCACCTGTTCCAAGGGAATCATCAGCTGGCAAAGCTGGACTCCCTGAGGTGGAAGTACCTCTCTGTGGGATAACTAACATTGGTGAGAAAAACAGCACCATTTTAGTTAACATGGAGCATCCCTCCAACCCTCCCAGAGAAACTTTAGTGCAGAAACCCTGCACTACCTCACAACACTTAGGACAGCATCCCTGCCCTAGTGTGGAGCTCATAGGACAGCATCCCTGCCCTGCTCCAACTCAAGAGAAACAGCATCCCTGTTCTCTCTTCCAGCCAAATGGACAAAGTTTTTGCCCAGCTATGGCTTTACTGAGACAGCATCCCTGTCTGGCATTTCCATCATTACAAATAGGTTCAGTGGATAATTCCCACTGCTCTAAACTAAAACTTACTGATAGAAACTCTGAAAATACATCTTCACATTGTTGGTTAGCTAAAAAACTTCAAACAGGGTGGTTTACATCCCCACAGGGAAGTAACCATATAGTGGATGATAAAGGGAGTAACCAGTCTATTGCAGAGCTACTCTCTACTTATCACCACTTAGACAATAAAGTCTCAACTGGCCAAGGTTAGCCTTATTGTCCTTCGTTTGGGGGGGGGTTGTGTGAGAAGGTAGCCTCTTTCTAGCCTTGTTACCCCCACTTTTGGCCTGTTTGTGAGTGTATGTCAGGGTGTTTGTCACTGTTTTCACTGTCTCACTGGGATCCTGATAGCCAGGCCTCAGTGCTCATAGTGAAAACACTATGTTTTCAGTATGGTTGTTATGTGTCACTGGGATCCTGCTGGTCAGGACCCCAGTGCTCATAGGTTTGTGGCCTATATGTATGTGTCACTGGGACCCTGTCACACAGGGCCCCAGTGCTCATAGGTGTGCATGTATATGTTCCCTGTGTGGTGCCTAACTGTCTCACTGAGGCTCTGCTAACCAGAACCTCAGTGGTTATGCTCTCTCATTACTTTCAAATTGTCACTAACAGGCTAGTGACCAATTTTACCAATTTACATTGGCTTACTGGAACACCCTTATAATTCCCTAGTATATGGTACTGAGGTACCCAGGGTATTGGGGTTCCAGGAGATCCCTATGGGCTGCAGCATTTCTTTTGCCACCCATAGGGAGCTCTGACAATTCTTACACAGGCCTGCCACTGCAGTCTGAGTGAAATAACGTCCACGTTATTTCACAGCCATTTTACACTGCACTTAAGTAACTTATAAGTCACCTATATGTCTAACCTTTACCTGGTAAAGGTTAGGTGCAAAGTTACTTAGTGTGAGGGCACCCTGGCACTAGCCAAGGTGCCCCCACATTGTTCAGAGCCAATTCACTGAACTTTGTGAGTGCGGGGACACCATTACACGCGTGCACTACATATAGGTCACTACCTATATGTAGCTTCACCATGGTAACTCCGAATATGGCCATGTAACATGTCTATGATCATGGAATTGCCCCCTCTATGCCATCCTGGCATTGTTGGTACAATTCCATGATCCCAGTGGTCTGTAGCACAGACCCTGGTACTGCCAGACTGCCCTTCCTGGGGTTTCACTGCAGCTGCTGCTGCTGCCAACCCCTCAGACAGGCAGCTGCCCTCCTGGGGTCCAGCCAGGCCTGGCCCAGGATGGCAGAACAAAGAACTTCCTCTGAGAGAGGGTGTGACACCCTCTCCCTTTGGAAAATGGTGTGAAGGCAGGGGAGGAGTAGCCTCCCCCAGCCTCTGGAAATGCTTTGTTGGGCACAGATGTGCCCAATTCTGCATAAGCCAGTCTACACCGGTTCAGGGACCCCTTAGCCCCTGCTCTGGCGCGAAACTGGACAAAGGAAAGGGGAGTGACCACTCCCCTGACCTGCACCTCCCCTGGGAGGTGTCCAGAGCTCCTCCAGTGTGCTCCAGACCTCTGCCATCTTGGAAACAGAGGTGCTGCTGGCACACTGGACTGCTCTGAGTGGCCAGTGCCACCAGGTGACGTCAGAGACTCCTGCTGATAGGCTCCTTCAGGTGTTAGTAGCCTTTCCTCTCTCCTAGGTAGCCAAACCCTCTTTTCTGGCTATTTAGGGTCTCTGTCTCTGGGGAAACTTTAGATAACGAATGCATGAGCTCAGCCGAGTTCCTCTGCATCTCCCTCTTCACCTTCTGATAAGGAATCGACCGCTGACCGCGCTGGAAGCCTGCAAACCTGCAACATAGTAGCAAAGACGACTACTGCAACTCTGTAACGCTGATCCTGCCGCCTTCTCGACTGTTTTCCTGCTTGTGCATGCTGTGGGGGTAGTCTGCCTCCTCTCTGCACCAGAAGCTCCGAAGAAATCTCCCGTGGGTCGACGGAATCTTCCCCCTGCAACCGCAGGCACCAAAAAGCTGCATTACCGGTCCCTTGGGTCTCCTCTCAGCACGACGAGCGAGGTCCCTCGAATCCAGCGACACCGTCCAAGTGACCCCCACAGTCCAGTGACTCTTCAGCCCGAGTTTGGTGGAGGTAAGTCCTTGCCTCACCTCGCTGGGCTGCATTGCTGGGAACCGCGACTTTGCAAGCTACTCCGGCCCCTGTGCACTTCCGGCGGAAATCCTTCGTGCACAGCCAAGCCTGGGTCCACGGCACTCTAACCTGCATTGCACGACTTTCTAAGTTGGTCTCCGGCGACGTGGGACTCCTTTGTGCAACTTCGGCGAGCACCGTTTCACGCATCCTCGTAGTGCCTGTTTCTGGCACTTCTCCGGGTGCTACCTGCTTCAGTGAGGGCTCTTTGTCTTGCTCGACGTCCCCTCTCTCTGCAGGTCCAATTTGCGACCTTCTGGTCCCTCCTGGGCCCCAGCAGCGTCCAAAAACGCCAAACGCACGATTTGCGTGTAGCAAGGCTTGTTGGCGTCCATCCGGCGGGAAAACACTTCTGCACGACTCTCCAAGGCGTGGGGGATCCATCCTCCAAAGGGGAAGTCTCTAGCCCTTGTCGTTCCTGCAGTATTCACAGTTCTTCAGCCTAGTAAGAGCTTCTTTGCACCAACCGCTGGCATTTCTTGGGCATCTGCCCACCTCCGAGCTGCTTGTGACTTTTGGACTTGGTCCCCTTGTTCCACAGGTACCCTCAGTCAGGAATCCATCGTTGTTGCATTGCTGATTTGTGTTTTCCTTGCATTTTCCCTCTAACACGACTATTTTGTCCTTAGGGGAACTTTAGTGCACTTTGCACTCACTTTTCAGGGTCTTGGGGAGGGTTATTTTTCTAACTCTCACTATTTTCTAATAGTCCCAGCGACCCTCTACAAGGTCACATAGGTTTGGGGTCCATTCGTGGTTCGCATTCCACTTCTGGAGTATATGGTTTGTGTTGCCCCTATCCCTATGTTTCCCCATTGCATCCTATTGTAACTATACATTGTTTGCACTGTTTTCTAAGACTATACTGCATATTTTTGCTATTGTGTATATATATCTTGTGTATATTTCCTATCCTCTCACTGAGGGTACACTCTAAGATACTTTGGCATATTGTCATAAAAATAAAGTACCTTTATTTTTAGTATAACTGTGTATTGTGTTTTCTTATGATATTGTGCATATGACACTAAGTGGTACTGTAGTAGCTTCACACGTCTCCTAGTTCAGCCTAAGCTGCTCTGCTAAGCTACCATTATCTATCAGCCTAAGCTGCTAGACACCCTATACACTAATAAGGGATAACTGGGCCTGGTGCAAGGTGCAAGTACCCCTTGGTACTCACTACAAGCCAGTCCAGCCTCCTACACAGGTCTCCTCAGCTTTCACATTCAGCCTAGACCGTTTCGAGGTGGGCTCTCCCCTACAACTCATCTATTCAGTGGAGTACGTACCGGGAGTGGACAATGACTTTGCATATCTACTCAGCAGGAGGCGTCAACAAGTCCACGAGTGGAAACGCAACCTGCCGGGCCTCCTTCAATACTTCCAGCATTGGAAACAACTGCAAATACACCTCTTTACCACAGCAGAAAACGCCAAATGCCCAAACTTCACCTCCAGGCTCCCACAGTCCAAAGGCAACACACTATCGATGAGTTGGTCCAGGATAATTGCTTATGCTTTTCTACCTCTCCCACTGCTTCTGTTTGTGGTTCACAAACTTCGGCAGACATCCCTCACCTTAATCTTGGTGGCTCCTACATGGGCACAACATCCATGGTTCACCAGACTCCTAGAACTGTGAGTAGTCGCCCACGAAGTACTGCTGAACAGGCAGACCTTCTCACGCAGAACCATGGGAAAATCAGACACCTGGATCCTAGATTCCCTCGACAGTGTAATCTGGCTCCTGAAGTCCTAGAATGTGGTTAGCTCAATTTCCCACATCAGTGTATGGACATTCTTAAAGAGGCATTCAGGCCTACTACTTGGGCCTGTTACGCTGCTAAATTGGAAATATTTATTCACTATTGTCATTCCAAACACATTGATCCCTTAGCAGCCAAGGTACGGTACAGTGTCTGCTACTTAATTCATTTACATAACTCTGGTTTAGGTTTACATCTATAACGCTACACTCAGAAGTAGTAGCCGCATATTTGCAAAATAGGCAACACACTTCCCTATTCAGGATTCCTGTCCTCAAAGCTTTACTGTAAGGTCTTAAAAGAGCCATTTCATTTAGGGTGCCACCAGCTCCTTGTGGAACTTAAATATTGTATTAACAAGATTAATGGGCTCTCCATTTAAACCCCTGCATTTCTGTCCCCTCCAGTTTTTATTCTGGAAGGTAACATTCCTGGTAGCCATCACTTCACTCAGACATGTCAGTGAACTTCAGGCATTAACTTTATAAGAACCCTTCTTCCAAATACATAGGAATAGGGTTGTATTCGTACCAACCCTACATTTCTTCCAAAGGTGGTTTCTCATTAATCAATCTACTGAACTGCCTGCCTTTTTTCTCCAACCTGACTCAGTTCCAGAAGAGATCTACACACATTAGACATACGACGAGCTCTCATGTATTACATTGACAGGACTAACTCATTTAGAAAAACACAACAACTATTTGTTGCTTTTGCAAAACTACTCAAAGGAAGGGCCATTTCTAAATCCAGCACGATGGATTGTTGAATGCATCCAAACATGCTATGCTAAAGCTAAAAGAACTTTACCCATTCCTCCTAGAGCTCGCTCCAATTGTAAATAAGGAGCTTCAAGGGCCTTTCTAGCAAACATACCTAAAGCTGACATATGTACAGCAACTACATGGTCCACACTGCATACATTTACAAAACATTACTGTGTAGATGTACTAGCTCATCAACAAGCTAATGTAGGATAACAACTGCAACTCCCACAGCTAGCCACCCATTATGAAGGAGGACTGCTTTACAATCTGTGCTAAACATGTGTATCTACATCCACACATGCCTCGGACGCGCATTGAACCACCTGGGGGGCAGAGGAGGAGATGCCAGGCACTCTGCTAAAGGGCAGGAGCCCTTTAAATTCAACATAGCGCTCCTGCTTCGCGGGACGTGCATTGAACCACCTGGGGGGCCGAGGAGGAGACGCCAGGCACTCTGCTAAAGGGCAGGGGCCCTTTAAAATTCAACACAGCGCTCCTGCTTCGCGAGATGCGCATTGAACCACCTGGGGGGCCGAGGAGGAGACGCCAGGCACTCTGCTAAAGGGTGGAGCCCTTTAAATTCAACACAGCGCTCCTGCCGCGCGGGCGCCGCCCGGGAGAAGCCTGGGCCAAGGGCGGGCCCGTCCTGCGCCCATCAGAGACCGGAGGAGAATGGGCTGGGCCCCCCCTCTTTCATCTGCAGTAAGAGACCAGACTGCTACCCAGCAGAACTGAGGCTATTTTATATAACTTAATTTGAGTTATAGTATTTCTATTTAGCTTTATTAATATTAGCCTCTCCTTTTAAGTTCTCCTGCTGCTACTGTAATTTGGAGGGCATTATTAAATAAGTATATAGCAACGAGTGGGACGCTGATACCTTTTAGAGAGGGTGGGCAGACAGGGCAAGACATTAAGTGGCAGGACACCCATTTGTGGGAAAAAAAAAAAAACGGGGCGCACACAGGAATCGAAGGGGTCTTTATATTCTAACTTCCCCAGGAGTTCAGAATCCTGTGCTTGGTACCCAGAATAATTTAAAATAGTGTCACTGGGCAAGAGCCTAGAGCCTCAATACTAGATTTAGTGAGGGCGAAGACTCAAATAGTTGGTAAAGAGGTATGGGGAAACGCAAGGCATCAGAACCCCTACGGGGAAAAGAGAAAACCACAAAAAAACTTAGGAATGCGGGCGAAAATTGCACGATATCCAAAATTGATGACCTTATAGAGGAGGTAGAGTCTTTACTAAGTAATAGGACCACACCCCGGGAGGGCTCGGACAAAAAGATAACCTCATACTATACAAAGAAAATAGAATCAGGGAAAGCTAAACCAATTGATAGGAAAGAGAGTGACAGACAGCAAGAGGAAAATGTATCCCCCGTTAATAGGATAGCTAGCCACAAAGATGATATAACCCGGGCCAAGCGCCATCCTCTAATCACACTAGAAAGCACTAAGATGAAGGGTCATGTGCAGAAGAGTGACATTGTGTGTTCTAACAAGTATGCCGTCCTGGCAGAATCTGCTACCAGTAAAGCGCAGAAGGTCCAAGAGAGGAAATTTGTGGTTATGCACGATCAAACCATCCCCTTGGTACAGAAAGCTATAGAGAAGACACCATTAGCTAATCAAGATCTAGAGAACTGCTCAAAATGCAAAATAAGGAGTTTAACAGATCTTTATGATCTAATGACTGGACTAATGCAGGAAGTCAGAGAGCTTAAACTTGAAGTGGGAATACTATCAGCTCTTGTGAAAAAGGGGGGGAATACGGGAATCCTTAGAGATCAGAGCACAGAGGAGACTTCATTAGTATCATTACATGTACAAGGTAGACGCACATCCCCCCAGAGTTTGAATGCCCAGCCCAATTCTATTTTAACTACAGTTAGTATCCCACATGCACCACAAGAATGTGTGAGAGGGGAAAATGAGTGTAATGGGGGACACGTAATTACTCTGTAGTTAAGGCAGGAGAATTACGACAAGAACCTGGGAATCTCCTAAGGGAGTCTTGTTTGGGAATAGGGTCTCAAGAAGAGAAGATGGAAAGCACATTTA
Organism: Pleurodeles waltl; assembly: GCF_031143425.1. Classification (NCBI taxonomy): domain Eukaryota; kingdom Metazoa; phylum Chordata; class Amphibia; order Caudata; family Salamandridae; genus Pleurodeles; species Pleurodeles waltl. The sequence goes on along the minus strand of NC_090450.1, from coordinate 821,800,806 downwards.
AACCCTATACTCTATTACATAATGGTAGCATGCATTCTTTTATAAGGAGTAGACACCTTGAGGGAAAAACAAGGCCCCATAAGACTGATGTAGTATATTTGCTAAATGTCCCGAAATTGGCTCAAAACAGTATAGAGGATGAGGATTCCCTAAAGAATAAACTTACACATTGGATCAGACATAAACGACATTGCTTATCCTTAATCCGCTCAGATATCATGAGGGCGGAAAGGATACTAGGAGAGGCTGGGAAGCAAGATGCTGTCGCTCTGACATTAAGGGATGAAAGACTAATTGAAGGTCTGATCACTATGGAACAGAGAGCCAGTGCTCCCACAAAAAATGCGATGAGATTTAGCCTGGATCCTTATACTTGTAAGTCTATAGCACAGAGGAGCAAGTTCTGGGATGGGGGAGTGCAAATGAGAAAAGGAGATTCTCATCTTGAAACAGTTGATTGACTAAATCAAGTATATTTGGGACCAATCAGAGACCCAATAGTATCAGAGTCCCAGGAAGAAAATAATCATCAAGTCACAGGGGGAGGAAGCATTGAGGAGCACTTACCCTGTAGAAATGAAATGACAATATCTCAGAGCCCTACTACCAATGAAATGACCTCAATTGGAAGGGGGTCGGTCACTATGGTCTACTGGAATGTAGCAGGCCTAAAAAGTAAGCTTATAGACCCTTACTGGCATGATTATATAGAACAATTCCATGTCTGCCTCTTTCAAGAGACTTGGTTAAAGGATCCACCGCACAAGCTGGGATACAAAACTTTTTTTATTAGTGCAACTGCTGCAGCAAGAGGAAGGCCGTCTGGGGGGTTGGTTACATGGGTGAAAATGTCCCTTAATATCGAGATATGTAAACATGATACAGAGTCTGCTGATATTCTGTGGCTGGAACTAGGGGATAAAAACAAGGTATTATCCCATTTGTTCAATGTGTATATAAGGCCCAGAAGATCAAATCTGGAGTCACATGAAATAGAAATATTAGATGGCACGCTGAATAAAATCCCGGTAGGAGAGTCAATCATGATAGGGGGAGACTTTAATTGCAACTATGAGCCTATAATTGATCTTGAACATCTGGCAGAAGAGGAAGGCCTAGCAAGAGCAGTCCCCCACCTATCAATTGAAGAGTCTGTCCCCGGTACGGTCGCTGCGTTGCAACTCATGGGCCTCACATTAAAGCATGGATTGAGGGCGTGTAATGGTTAAGTGGGCCAATGTGGTCTTAACATGGACACTTTATTTATATTATATTATGCATATCACTATTACGTGGGAGAGAATTGTGACCTTCAAAATAGATAAGAGGAGGGAAAGTGATCATTTTCCGCTAGTAGTTGAACTTAGGGGTTACCTCACAGAACTGAATTGTATGGAAAAGGATAAGGTGGAGCTGCAACCCACTCTTAGTAATAATCGAAGGGCAGTAAAATGGCCGGCGATATTGGGCAATTTGGGTGTCATGACCAACATTTATAATACATATATAGAATTAATGGAAACCCATGCCCACAAAAACTGTATTGATATCCCTATCATGGATATTCATCAATCCATGAGTACTGCACTAAGACCCTACTTCACTAAACAGATACAACAAAAATATAAAAAGGGCAAGGAGCAAATCACTTCATCTAATCCTTGGTATACCACTGAATGCAGAGAGAGAAAAACATTATTGGTAGAGGCCCTTAAACAGAAAAACTCAATAGCCGTGCAACAGGCAAGGGCTGGTTATAAGAAAATCCTGGCTATAGCACAAAAAAACTGGGAGGACCAAAAATGGCATGACCTCCTAGAGGCAGCCAAACGCAACGATACAGTTGCTTTTTGGAAAATAGTTACTCACGGCAGGAAAGAGGGGACATACAGTACTGAACATCATATAGATCCCAGTGCCTGGATCAACCATTTTACATACCTCTATTCTGACTTGCCTAACCTTGATGCGCATCTTTCCTGGTCCAAAGAAGTACCTTCCTGGAGTACTTTACCTGTCATACAGTTTAGCCTGGAAGAAACAGTGACTACCATTGAAGCAATTAAAATAGGCAAAGCCCCAGGTTTAGACAAAATCCCTGGGGATCTGTTCAAGCACAACATAGAAATCTGGGCACCTTATGTAAATTTACTCAGTAATGCCATAGCAAGGGGGGAGCCAGTTCCTGAGACATGGAAAGGTGCGGAAATAATCCCTGTCCATAAAAAAGGATCTAGGGAGGACCCTGGGAATTACAGGCCAATTAGCCTTATTGATGTTATGCAGAAAATGTATGCTAGGCAGTTGCTGAATAGAATAGGTTGTTGGATAGAAAAAGAAAAAAAACATCTTGACAATATACCAGGCAGACTTCAGGTAGCAGACAAGCACAATTGACCAGGCCTTCAGGCTACTAGTAATAATGTGGAAATACACAAAACTAATGAAGGGCCATCTATATATCGCATTTGTGGATTTGCGTGCGGCCTTTGATCTGGTTTCAAGAGACTCTCTAAGGACTGCGTTGGGGAATCAGGGCATGCTGGGGAGTCTCCTGTTCCAGATAAAGAGGTTGAACGAAAATACATACGCAAAAGTACGGTGGGGCCCAAATGGAGAGCTGACTGACCCAATACCTATTAAGAGGGGAGTGAGGCAGGGCTGTGTGCTTGCCCCAACCCTCTTTTCACTTTATATCAACGACTTGGTAGAGTATCTAAAAGAGAGTAATCATGACTCGCCAAGATTGAATGGAGATCCAGTTCCCGCCCTCCTCTTTGCAGATGATACCATCTTACTATCGCAAACTCCCATGGGTCTACAAACCTTATTAGAAATGTTTAGCAAATACTGTAACCTGAAAGGGCTGGAGATAAATGCAAATAAAACAAAGTATCTCACAGTCAATCCTCATAAAGCACTTAAAAGGAGTATCTTGATCAATGGGCATGAACTTGAACGAGTAAACAATTTTAACTACCTAGGGATATTGCTGGATGCTAAGTTGTCCTGGACGCCACAAATTAACAAAGCTGCAACTTCTCTAGTTCATAGCTCCATGGCAATAAACAATAACTATAAAAGTTCAAGAACTGGGATTGTTTCACCAGTGTTTGAGGTCTATCGATGCAAAGCGCAGGCTGCTGCCTTATACGGTGCTGAACTTTCGGGAATTGTAAATCTAAACTCACTAGTATCCCAAGAAACAGCTTTATGAGGGGGGTTATGGGATTGCCACCATCTACTCCATTAATCCCTCTCACTCATGATTTAAATATGAAGCAAATAGGTAGATTGGCAGTTCTGAGGCCATTACTTTATTGGTGTAGACTTTGGACAATTCCAGAACTGATTCATTACAAGCAAGCACTAATTGAGATAATGGACCTTGATAAATCAGTCTCCCTCCCGTGGCTACATCATATAAGATATTGGTTCTACAACCTAGGGCTGAAATCTTATTGGGACGAACCCCATACACTTACGTTGCAATCCAAGATTCGATTAAAGCAAGTATACTGGGAATTTTCCTCAATTAGTCTTTTCCGTAATAAGGATTTGGGTAGATTGACATCGAGTTTTTTGGATATTAAACCAACACCAAGAGCTGAGGACTGGTTAGATACAATCTACCCTAGGCGAGCGAAAACACTATTTATGAAGTTTCGATATGGGATCCTTCAGGCTAAGGCTTTTACTATCAAATGGAGCCCTCAGAGTGAGAATAGTCATGAGACGAAGTGTGGGTTGTGTAATATGGAGACTATTGAAACGGTGGATCATGTTTTTTTAATCTGCAAAGCCTACGATAAACCAATGAAAAAATGTATTCGACCTATTTGTAGGAATGAAGGAATTAGAAATTACAATGAAGCGACCACACTGTTTAGGTCTACCATCACTCCATCCATTGTTTTTGGAATAAGCCGTTTTCTCTTAGCGACTTCATTTATTAGAGACAAGGAGGGCCTGAGGTTTTAATAAGTTCAGATTTTACAAACACTCACAGATAAATTTTATGATGATTTAAATGGTTAATAAGTTCTCCTCCAAGCAAGTCAATAGACCCTGGGTAGCTACTTTGTTTAAGATGTAATTTTAGTCTTTTATATGAAGGAAAAATATAGGTATTTGTGCACTTTAAGAATATTCCTTCTTATCTATTTATTGTTTTATATAATGGTTAAACTGCTTTCTATTAGATAGCTAATAAAGTAGTGGTATCATTTTGGGCAGGAGATTAATTTTAGATTTTTTTAAAATTCTTAGTTAAAGTAATGATGAAAATGATTGTTATTTATTGATCTTAGGAGCGCCATTTGTTATTTATGTAAACTGGTCTTAATATTCATGTGAATACCTGCTGCTGAAATGATGTTCTTTTGATTGTATTTTCCTTTTATGGCTCACAGCCGAATAAAGGTGTGTTGATGATGATGAAAATGTTACTTACTCAGTAAGCATTTGTTTGTGGCATGTAGTACTGTAGATTCACATGCGCCCACCCTCTTTCCCGACACCTGTGTTTGTTACAGTTACTTTCACTATTTATCACAGACTCCTTTTGCATGGACATCTCCTTACACTACAATTTGCTTCACGTTACATTCTCACCCGGCATGAGGGAAAACAATATAACAATGGAGTCGACCATGCGCATTACCAGCAAAAGGAGGAGTCACACTATCTCGTGACTTGAAAGACTTTCTTCGAAGAAAAACAACTTGCACACATCCGGGCCCAACAACAGATGGCAGGATTATGCTGAGAATATGAATCTACAGCACTACATGCCACAAACATATGCTTACTAGGTAAGAAATAGTTTCCTTATCACCTAACATCAGTTTAGCCCTTCAAAGTGAGGCATACCATGTAGATCTTGGTGCTTTCCAAACCAAAATCAGCATGACTAAGTAGAGAACTTGCAGATTTGACCTAGCCGAAATGTATCTACAGAAAGCTGCAGTGGTAGATACTTTATCACACCTGGTAATTAGTAGGTGTGATAAACTCCAAACATATTTTAATGACAGTCCCTGCTCAAACAGGGGTTGAAATTATCTAGTCCACTTGACATCAGCACCTTATTCAGAGAATTACATAATTCATTCTCCCAACCACAAACTGTCCTACCCTTACCCGTAGTTAGCCTAGCCTAAATAGCAATTACCTGTATTGTGCCTTAACTAAAAAAAAAATCTGTTAATTTGAAGTGCTGCTACACCATAGTCTGTCTCTCATCTCAAGGATTGGTGTTCTCATTGCCACTATCTGTGGAGCCTCGAGATCTCTACTCTGAATAGCAAATTAGATACACCGGAGTGACTCTGACTTCAAAGGAGGTCTACCATAGGTCATTGCTTCTGTTGTCAACCTCAAGATTCCTAGTCATGCCAGTTTCAATTGATCTTGTCAGCAGATGGCTTCCAGCGTGCCCCCTCCCTAAATCTCTTCTCATCATTCTCCACTTTATATTTCTAATCGAGTCAGAACTGTCTGCTTTCTAACACTGCCCATTCTCTAGTCAGAATATCCCTCTAGCTTGCATAACGTCGAAATTCATGCAGCTTTTCATGATATTACTCAAGCAACCACATTTTTTTTAATGGTTTAATGATAGGATTTCCAGTATCTAGTTCTCCTAATGTGCGTAACCTATGATCTGAACTACCCACAATGTTCTCACAACAAAGTCTGAATTTCCAGTCCAATTACAAAAGTAAACGTTGCCAGGAATTAATGTAGTCCACATTTCTGAATAATTCTGAGGGAACGGAGTTAGTTTCCTAACAGCTTGTCCTTGTTAAGCATTGTGGTCAGTAGCCTCTCTAGTCATCCCTATTAAAATTTCTCCTCAGCCGTCTACACTTCTCTCCAACCACCCCAATAAACACTTCTCTCCAGCCAGACACATCTCTCTCCAGCCCTTCACCATCAGCAATTCTCTCCAGTCACCAGTACTAATCTGCAGCTATCCACATCAACACCTTTCACCAGCCATCAACTCTTTAACCCACACATTGTCATTTCTCTATATCCATCAATATTTCTTCACAGTCAACATTTCTCTGTCCATCCCTATCAGCCCTTCATGTTTGCCATCAGCCATTCTCTTTAGCCATTAACCTATCTCTCTAGCCATCAACAGTTCAGTCTAGTAATCAGTACTTGCTTTCATCCATCGACACTTATCAAATCTTCCTCATTAACACTTGCCTCCAGCCATCAAACCTTTCTCCAGCCATAGCCATCAGCACTTCTTTTGAACTATCAACTCACTTCTAGCCAGTCAAGGACACTATTCCCAGCCATCAGTAGTTCTTTCCATGCAATCATATCAACACTACCTCTTGCCACCAACACTCCTCTTCAGACAATGTTATGAGTACTTCTTTCCAGCCATCAACATTTTTCACCAATCATCAACACATTTCCCCAGTCAACAACACTTTCCCGTAGTCATCAGTGCTTCTCTTCAGTCATAAATATTTCTCCAGCCATGTTCACGTTTCTCAATACATCAGTCTTTCTCAAGTCACCTCCATAAAGCTGTCTGCTTTTTCCATACAGTCACACTCCTCTACAGCCATCCACATTAACATATCTCACCTGCACCACGATTCTTTGTCCTTTGAGGTCCTTCTCCCGACAGCCTGATCACTAGTCTTTCTAGCTGTCACTTCTAATACTGTGATCACTTGTTCTTCCATGTTTCTGTTTCAGCACCCACCTCCTGCCGTAGCCACTATTTCATTAAAAGGTATTTGCCTGTTGTCTTTCTGGTTCTCCTTTTCATTTTACTTCCATCTCTTGCCCATCAATTTACATACTTGAAACTTCAAGCAGGAAGCAGTTTTCTAAAACTGGAGAGAACATTAAGCAAATATATATCAGTCATCAAATGGATATTCTCTAGGCCTCATTATTAGAGGAAACCCAACTAATTGCTTTACAGATACTTTCCTCCACTTGGATGGACTGCAGAACAAGAAAGCGAGGAACTGGACATGGTGATGATCCCGGACACAATCCGGCAAACACAAACTGATAGAAGGTTACTGCGGACAATCTCTAAATCGTGTGTCTCAATTTTGAGACTTCAAATCCTTAAAATGTCAAGAAGAGGGCAAAGTGTCTTAAGGTGAAAAGACTGCCATTGTACTAATTTCAGGTGTGACTGCCACATAATGCTTTGCCCCAACCCTCATCCTCTGTGATAACTGGAAAGATGTTTAAGATATTTAACATGGTTGACATCAACTTAATGTGTCCACAAATATTAATGCTCTTTGTTGTAGTGAGTAAACTCACCTCTGAGGTTTTGATTTGATAACTCAATGTACTGATATCTTTTCTGATGATGAAGCGCCTGATTTTGAAACTCTATTGAACAAAAATAACTAAAAATTTCTCTGAATTAGATTTTCCAAGAGTACCTGTCCACTGTCGTACTTTGCTTTGATCCTAAGTGAAGTACAAAATGTTCTTTCCTCATTTATAGCCTACACTGCCAGAGCCACTAATCCGGAAGAATCCCTTAAGACCCTCCTTGACTCCAGAGCCTCCAGATCAGGAACAGAGCAGTCGCTGCACCATCCTGTAATTCAGAATACTACAGCCTGTACTTAGGGTGGTAAATGAAGAGAGTATGGTACTGTGGCAAGAGAAAAACAAAAAAGAAGTACTCTTTCGTAAGCTTTACTCTGTCTCCCCATCACCCTATACCTCTATCAATCTATCCTCCATCCCCACTCTCTGACTCATCCCAAACCCATTCTACTACTAAAATCTCCAAAATAACCCTACCTAAGCTCTTCCCTCCTCTACCGCTCCTGGCTCACCCCAAACCTCAGCTTACAACTATGATCTCCCAAACAACCCTACTAAACTCTCCTCATTTATCTCGCCTTTGACTCATCCAAAACCCCTTCTACTACTATGATCTCCCTAAGCCTTTTCTACAGACTGTTCCCTCCTCCATCTCTCCTTTACCCATCATAAGACTCATCTTATTACTATAAACTCACAATTAACACTTCTGGGTTCTTCCTTCCTCTATCCCTGAATTACTCCATTCAATCCAACTAAGAAATTCAAATATCCTCCGCTCAAATTAACTCATACTAATACTTTACTGATATTTCCCAATACTAGTCCACCACTAATCCTTTTGGGTTCTGGAGTAGTGTGCTGCTCGTTGAAAAGCGATTCGATGCCTCGAAAGATGTAGTAAGCGCTATGTAAATACAATGACAATTACAATTACAGATGTGTAACCCATCTCTTCTGAGTGGGAGAGTTGGGAAGGGGAAATTGGGTTACAAGACTATGTTGTATCACCAAGTTTTTCTAGTTTTCTAGGGGGAAATAGTTTAGAAGAGGGAAGGTTGCTATGATGCTGACTGGTAGTCCACTGCTTTGTTAGTAGAAGGGGGAATGGTGCTGTGACCCAACCTTGTAACTCAAAGCTGGGGCAATTCGGAGGAGGTTGTTATGATGTTATCTTGATGCCCATAGAAAGAATGCTGCTATCCAAACACCTGGTGTTTTTCTCTGTGGAGGATTCACAGGAAGAATTGGTGCTATCATGCTATATTATAACACAATGTTTTTTTAAGTGTGAGATCAAGGGTGGAGGGAATTGTGCTTGGGCACTATATTGCACATCAAACCATCTCTGAGTAGGACAGTCAGGAATAGGGGATATTGCTATGGCACTGTTTATAATCCATTGCTCCTCCAAATGGGGACTCAGGAGGAGGTAACTGTTGAGTAATAATATCTTATCCCAAACACCGCTGAAATTGTTGATGTCGGGAGTCATGAGCACAATGATTCTGTCTTAACAGCAAGCTAGTTTTTTTAAATAGTTAAGGGCAACAACCTTTCACTTACACCTTGCAGAAACAACTCTCACTTCTCCAGGTAGATCATCAAATAAAGCTGACATAAGTTCTAGTGAAGACCACCCTGGACTACTGTTCTGTGATATGAAGTGGCCTTCGAAAGAAATTATTATTTGGGCTATAAGATTACACATTCAGGGAGCCAGAATGTAGATCAGCCTTTTCATACAGGATCACTTCAAACCAGCACTGAAGGCTTTTCATTGGCCTCCAGTGAAATACAGGATGACATTTGAAATTCTCCATTATGTAAAAAGCTCATGGGGCCACGGCCCAAGATGCCTCCAAAATGTCTACTTTACATCCTTTCAAAGAGCTTAAGATCACATCTACCCATCTCATCAAACCCTGTTTCTTCAAAAGACTCAAACATTAAGACAGAGCCCTGGATGCAAAAGGCTGAAAACTCTATCAGTCCACAGTTTTGCAGTTTCCATTTATCAGAAAACACTGTTGTACATCAGAACATTCAAGAGTGATTGAAGAATGTCAGTTTCAGGACCAACTCCAACAACTGCCTGTATTTCAACCTCTGGACTTAGTCTGTAATATTTATTCTTCTAGAACATTAAAGTTACTACGGTGATGTGCAGCAATAATTGTGGGACTTATGAGGAGAAAATGTTTCTAGTGATTCATATCATTCATTTTTAGTGTTTCAAGTCCAGAAGCCAGAACAACTCATCCTCAAAGAATAAGAGTTAGGAAGTCAAAAACACCATGGCTGTGGCTTTATGGCACATCTCTTTGGACGATACACTTCTAATGTGCTCTAAGGTCTTTGAACCAATGTCTCAGGGTAGTTCCCAAGGGTAAAATGAGTAACTTTCAGTAACATAGTTTTCTCTGCTGACAAAGCTGAACCGTGGAACTCTGTGCACCTGGCTTTTTAACAAATCTTTCATTTAAGTCAATCTTTGGTTTGCCTTTTGAGCATTCTCCATCTCTTTATGCCCAGATTTTAATTGTTGTGTTTTAGTCAGCACCAAAGGGCTTTTAATTACCACCAGATAGCATTAGGCTAAAGATATAACTTCCTGTTGTAAAGTCTTGGAAGTATTTTAAACTGGCTCATTTAAAGTTTTTTCCCTTTATTATCTCCAAGGATCACTACTTACACAACATTTGCTTAAACGGGGACTCTTGCAACTCCAATTCTCTGCTGTGTTGGCTGTCGAACAAAATAACAAAAGTAACACCAGGACTTTTCAGCTGCAAATTCTTCTTACTAGTGGGTTCCAAAGTGTGAAGCGTTGAAACATTTTGATTTCCAAAAAGAGGAATGGCATTCAAAATTTAATTCTTTAAATGTTACGACTTCCTCTCCCAAAATCTCAACTGGGCCTCTGCCTAGTACTGATCTAAGCGAGTACCTAGGAGGAGAAAATTGCATTAAAGGCCCAAGCAAAGCTATTCTACATGTAGGACCCATATCTAGAGGAACCTGCCAGGGCGCTACTCCAAATGAAGTAGTCTAGTGGAGTTAAAATTATTAGGTGCTGTTCTTAGAAGTGCCCTCCAAGAAAGGAGCTGCTGGGGTGTTCTAATACTAGGTGGGCATCCAACAAGCAGCGCTCATCCAAGTGTTGGACTCAGGTGGATTGAAATCCCCTTATGTGCTCCTTTGTGAGGGGCCCAGCCCCACTGGTTCACATAATGACTTTTTCTGTTGTTCTTCCTATCACACTTCTACTGTTTCTGTGTGCTGTCACTAACAGATGTTACTACTGCTCAAGTTAAAGCTACTGGTTTGAAAAAAGTGCAAACATAAGGACAGCTATGAGTTACAGTGCTCTACTTTGAGTCATGAGTGTATGCATTCATCAGGAGACAGCTACATAAACAGCAAAGACATTATTGTTTAGTGTTGACCACAGTTTTGTATTTCGGTTTGTAAGTCAATGTTTACCCTTCAGACCGGTTCCTTTAAGTCACTTTTCACACTCCTGAACAGTACAGAAAAGTAAGAGGAAATCTACCTCCATAATTCCATATGCAAGGTTAGAAGCTGCAGGTCCCCATTTGGGAGGGATTATAAAAATATAGGGGGTCATTCCGACCTTGGCGGGCGGCTACTGCCGCCCGCCAGGCGAAAACCGCCATGCGGCCGCACTCCCGCGGCCCCCATTCCGACATTCCCGTTGGGCCGGCGGGAATGAGGCCGCAACACAGGAGCCGGCTCCTAATGGAGCTGGCGGTGTTGCGGCCGTGCGACGGGTGCAGTTGCACCCATCGCGCTTTTCACTGTCTGCTATGCAGACAGTCAAAAGCTGTCCGGGGCCCTGTTAGGGGGCCCCTGCACTGCCCATGCCAGTGGCATGGGCAGTGCAGGGGCCCCCAGGGGCCGCAGGACACCCCTTACTGCCAGCCTCTTCCTGGCGGTGCAAACCGCCAGAAACAGGCTGGCGGTAAGGGGGTCATAATCCCCAGGGAAAACCGCCGGCCCTGGCGGTGCGACCGCGGTCAGAATAGGTAAGAAAGCACCGCCAGCCTGTTGGCAGTGCTTTCAGTCATTTTTGCCCTGGCGGTCAGAATGACCCCCATAATGTCCTCTGCTATCCAACATTTGTTTGAGAGTACAAGAAAACGGATTTGTTCCGTTTTAAGGGTCGAGCCTGCAAGTGCATGCGTAGCGAGAGACTGCTGTGTTCAATACAGGGCTTGGGGCCACTTGTTGGTATGGGTGGCACTCTTCTTACAGCCTCGTAATTCGTCGAGGCACGCCTGGCATCGCTTCCGTTTCTCTGTGTGGAGCAGGAACAAAGCACTAATTAATGCAACTTAATTAGTGCCTGTCCGCTGCTCCTGACGTGATCAAGGTACTATTTGTTGTTTTTAACTTCAAGAACCCCGTAAACACAAGGCTTGTAACTGGCAAAAACGTGCCCAGCACGCACAAAATTGCAAAGTTTTATTTTTTTAAAGCTAACTTCATTTTATTTTGCCAAGTTGTGTTTTCTCAGTTTCTTCTCATGTTTTCTTTTTGTTGCTGTTTAACTTGTTCGAAATATGCAAGACCTTTTGCATTGGAATGCTGTTCAAGTTGGTATTCCCACAACATTGGTGTTCCATTAAAAGTACACTAAGGTATTCTAATGACAGACATTTAACGTGCATGCACCCTTTAGCACTTTTCTCTTGGTTAATCCAGGCTGCATGTACATGATCAGAGTTAATAACACCACAAAAATGTGGCAAGAGGTAGTCTCAGTTTTCTATTCCGTTTGTGTTTATAATAGCAAACTATAACCATCTAACCTGATGTCTACAGAGCACTGATTTTTTGATGCTTGTGAACCTAATGCAGTGTATTATGACTGAACATGAGATTTTCTTTATACATTTGGTTAGGTAGAATAAAGCTCAAAGTAGTAAAATATGGATTAGATCTATGTTTGACATTTTGAATATGTGCACAAGGCCAATGAAATGTAACTATTCTTTATTGGATATCAGCAGTAATAAATTGTCAGTTGTGGTCATGACAAACACCAAGGACAGATTTTCATTAATCATCTAAAAAAAATCATTTTATCTCTTTGGCCTACAGACATTTTTTTGCATGCCATGGAAGCAGACAATTCACGTTGGTTTCCATTTCACCTGCCTGTTGCTCCCTGCATACTTTTTAACAAATTGATATCTAAAACCAGGTAGTACTTTTATGTCTACAGTAACTTAATGAGATTTGCCATGTTGTAGCATCCAATTTCAAGTAACTGTACAAATGATGTTATTTTAAGAGAAAGGGGAAGATTGGTGAGTGGATGCGGCATACAGGAATAAGAGGTGGTTAAGCCTGTGCAATGCATCATATATGCACCCGCATTTAGTCCAGGGTTAATTCAGTTTTAATTCCAAGTGGATGGTTGGGAGGGCACATAAACTCCCGATCTTTTGCTGTTTGGCAGTGAAACCGTCCTAAGAGAGGTCTAATGTCCCTTCACTGTTGCTAGACGTTTTTAGTCCGTTTCTAAAAGGTGTTGGAAAGGAATGATGCTGCATACCTTTGAATTATAAACTCTATGGTGAAAGATCCTTCATGTGTCGAATGAAAGTTATGGAACTTCCTCCTGCAGCTTATAAAACCCACCAGTTTCAGCTTGCTCTTGAACAACAGCATAAGAAGTCTTCTTCAAAAGGGTCCGAGATGACCATGAGGCTTAGGAAGCATTACATCAAAACACTGAAACAAATACAGTCTCATTTATAGTCGTGTTACATTTGTGTTGTGAGTAAGGCTAGTCTGTGGGCAACAGAACTCCAACTGTTTGCTGCCCAAAGATATTAAAGGGCCTCTGACTATGGATTATATATGCATGGCACAGCTCTTTCTCCACTCTTCAAAAGATGGAAAAGCTCAACTGGTGAAGAATGTCCCATTTTTCATCAAGAGGACCATGTCTGAAAATTGTACTCTTAAAGACTTGCTCTTGTTCACATCTTTTCTTGCGTGCAATGTCTCATCTCGTAGAAGGTTTTGAGCTCTCCACCAGGGTCTGGACTGATTTTTCTTCAATTGGCTGTGAAGGCTGGAGGGACAAACAATGTTTTTTTTATTTTAATTGTCATAGGTACTCTATTGGATCTGTTTAAAGGGCCCTTTTAGCGGTCCTTATAAAGTTAACCTGGGGAAAATGTCGGTCCTCTAATCCTTGATGTGCAGGTAAAATCAATTATTGACTGTTTCTATTGCTCTTAATGCTGTATCCCCATATGTGTTTATCAGCTTCCCCATCCTAGAGTCCTAGCTGGAAAAAGAAGTTGACAAAATATTTCTACTTCATTGTCAAACGTTGTGCTCACTGTGGCAATGTAAATGTGGTGATTAAAATGTACAGTGTTTCTGCGTTTGCTTTAATTTACCTTATTATAAATTGGTACTGTTGAACTTGGTGATCAGCATTGCCATGTGTTTATTCTTAAAAGGCCTTTGTTACCTGGTGGTGCAGCCGGCCCGGGAACCTTCATAGGAGGAAGGGGAGTCTCATTTGACAAATTATATAGGGAGTGCCTAGTCCTCTGTGGTGAGTACATGGCACAGGGTTCACAGAGTTGTACAGTCTGTACTGCTTTTATGTAGTACTGGAGTGTTTGCCATACCGGAGTTATAGACCTCAGGATTTTCTTGTATTTATTCTGCACGATTATCAGTATGAGAGAAGCCTCTGAGTGTTGTTGTGCAGGAGATTCAGGAGTCAGCCAGTGCTGCACTCCTCTGATGTCATCAACAGAATATTGATGCTGAGGTGAAGAGAAGACCTTAGGGGGAGACAGGAGTCAATGGTGAAGATGATGAGGAGAGGGCAGTTCAGGTGGAAAGCAGAAAGAGCAAAGCAGGAGTAAGCTGCCAGACTCTGGGGTCATTTATCATTTTGAGAGTTATCTTCGCCTCTCTTGGGAGATACTCCAGGTTCCTGAAACTCCAACTGTGTTTCAGTGAATCAACGTTTCTGACTCATTTATAACATGTGTGGCTGAGAAAAGGGCACTGAGATAACTAGTCGTTCGGGTGAACCACTATGATGCTCAGCGCTATGCAGCAATTAGGTAACAGAGTCATCCTTATAAGTGCCTGTTAGAGAGGATGCAAATGGTGTGCAGTAGTGTAAAAGATGTGGAACAGAGCAGGCAGCGCACCCCATTATTAGCAGGGGTGTAACTTTGTCACTAAGATTGGGGCGGAGGGTATCAGATTTTCTGAACAATCCCTCTGGCATATATTGGCAAAATACACACAAAATAAACAGGGCATGAAGGAGCTTAAGGAGCAGCGCAAAGGGAGAGCAGTACAAATTGTTAGGGGTACTTAAAGTTAAATATATATAAAATAACCAACATCTTTTAAGAACTTTGAAACAGAGAGGAGAGAGAGAGTGTGCGCATGTGTATGTTTTTCTCTGTGTGTGCATGTAGGAATCCAAGCTGAAGTCCGACAGACACCTCGCCATACCCGACTGAAAGCACCTGTACCCAACTATTTACTAGAGTATACATTTATTACGGAGTGTAACACCCAAACCACTCACCCATAGGAACACCACAGACATAACAGAAAAATGAGATCAAGTACTTTATAGTGATCATTTATACTCGCCAAGGCATAGGGGAATCAAGATCACAATTTACAGGACATACAGGGTCACTCATTGATCAGTAGAGCAGGAGCCCTGAGATAAATTGGCAGAGCTCCTGTCCTGGAACTTGTGTTTGCCCCACCCCATTTGAAGGGAGAGGAGCTGCCAGGTTTCTGACAACAGACTCAGTTGGCTCGGCTCTCTGAAGCCATTGGTCGAGTGGCCTAGACACCACAGAACCTTCAGGTATCAGTGCAGACGGCCCAGCCTGTTAAATGCAGGAGGCTGTTACTCATTTTCCATGCCTGGATCCGCCGAGCCAAGCACCTCTGTCTGGGCAGAAAAAGAAACAATAGGCCCATACACAGGAAAAAAAACTCCCTGTGCATCAGAGCCATTAACGTTTGTGGTAGTTCGTGAAAATCAAAAATGAATGCCGATCAGGCATAGCAACCCCTAATGTCTGCTCAGCATTCAGCTTTACCTCACTGCATCCAACTCAGTGGCAGGTGCACTGTAGGCACAGAGACCCCTGCCAGGCAGGCGGTGATCCTGCACCAGGGGAGTGACGGCTTGAGCATCTGCTGACGTGGTAGGCTGGCGAGCTTCTGATGCAATACCGTTGGCACTTCCACATCGGCTAAACAACAGTATTCATCTGGAGTTATTCGGGGGTAAGGTGGAGGGGAGGATGAACAATGCAAGATAAATACTTTTTTTTAAACTGACCTCGACCCCACCGTACCACTGCTCCTCATGTCTCCGCTGGACTGTCTGCAGCCAGTCCTGGCACTGCTCTTATGCTGCAGACAGTATGAGAGCAGCGTCTGGATTGGCCCGAGTGCCCTGGCTTAACGCTCCCAGCAGACTGGGAGCCTGGGCCTGCTGTCTCCAACCCGGCAACACAGTGCTGGCTTGGAGAGAGCTCAGAGTGCATGTGTGTTTGACCGCCCTGAGACGGCCGGCCAAACACACATGCACACTGAGGGGGATGCACACCACTCACCCCTCCATGCTCGTCATCCCCCATGACCCGCCCCTTTAAAAATAAAGCAATAATAAACATAATTTATTATCGTTCTATTTTTAAAGTTTGCTGATGGTGGGGGGTGACGCTCCACCGCCATAGCGGGGGAGCCACCATTGTGTGGAGTGGAAATTACAGCATGGAAGGGGAGAGCCTGCAGCATGGTGAAAGAACCAAAGGTGAACTGCACAGATCAGACGCAGAGCCTGTATTCTGAGAACAAGGTTAATGGGACCTGTTTTGATTGTTACATTAAGTGAAGCTGTGTTCGGATTTCCTTGCATTTTTAATTTCTTCAGACAGGTGAAAATGTCCTCAGAAAAAGCCCATCTTTGACAATGCAATCAGTTCCGGCAACCAAAATAAGGTATCAGGATGCCTGCAGGAGAAGACACTACAGCAACACAACAGCACAAACATGCTCAAGATTAATGTACTGTTAATGGAACATTACCTGTGGATCTTGTGTGTTTCGCTCATTTAAATACACGTCTTTGTAAATGCTGTTACAGTGGGTTTTCACCATGCCTAATTCTCTTCACAACTATTTGTTATAAGTGTTGAACATTTTGAGAGACTAAAACATGATCTGATCCCATTGGTAATTACTAAGATATGTGAAACAACTAATTTGGTGGTAACGAACAAAACTGGTCACCAGCCACAAAACCTTTGCACTGGTACTTGCTTTAGGGAATACCAAATATCCAAAACACATTCAAACATAAATTCACTCTCCCGGTTTTGCAAATGATCAAAATAATGTGTGAACCACAAAAAAAGTTGTTGAGACCTGTATTAGCATGTTTGTGATTTTACCTCATTTACCCCGCATCCGAATAGACCCTTGTGCGAATAACGTGCACCGTCATAGCACAAGAACTGGTTCACCCACCCTATCTTCATTGGGCTTCTTGTGTGTAACAAAAAGAAGACTAATTAGACACCAAGGTTTTAGCTCGGGTGATAGAGCTGATAAAGTACCAGATTCGAGTAAAATGGAAGCCAACCTGTATGTCTGATTTCAAGCTCTATATAAAAAAACTTGAGGACAAGGGCTGAGGCTGAGAAGAACCATATGCAAGTTAAAAAAATTAAAGATGGATTGTGGAGTCCACTTACTTGTTATACAATTTCTTCTTAAAAGGATGTAATGCGCCTCCAACTGCATGATACTTTAAGGTGTAGATGAAATACACATTTTGGATACCACCAATCACGTGTGCAAAATATTGCTAAAACTTGCTCCTTAGTCGATTTACATCCCTAACTTCTTGAGGCAAAACTAGACCATAGTTCTTGTTCACAGGAATCAGTCTTTAAGTCCCCTTGTTTACACTGGGAGAAAGGTACTGTAGCAGGGAGATATGCACAATTTGGACTTATTTTTGTGTTATTCATTTCAATAAAACGTTAGTGTGTTGTACTGTTCTCTGCTGAAGCGGCCCTTGGGATGTGTTGGCAAAGAGACGCGCAGTCATTGTATGTTGGACCGGACTTTGAAGTTTTGACACAGAAGGCCAATGTGGCGTTTTGTCTGTCAGTCCATTCACCGTCTCTCCCTGAGCTCTTTTTTCTGCAGCAACAATTTACTCCACTGGAGGCATTTGTTGACCTATATGACCAGCTAAAACTTAAATGCCCCCACTTTTGATCAGCTTGACCCCGATTTAGATTTGTCCAAAGTTTCAGCCAGGAGCAATCTCTCAAATTGAAGCTGTGTGGTGACTCTCATTTTTTCCTTTTCGCTTGCCCATCCCTCAGTATAACCGTTCATTCAGCCACGTGGCATTGAAGAATATTTCTTAGCTTCATTAACTTTTCTGGATCGTGTTCCCTTCGTTCATTGGAAGTTGAGGGCCTGATGTACAAAGACCCATTTGCAGACCAAGATTTGCAATTTGCCCACCAACTGGTTTTACAAACTTGCACGCAATTTGTGATGCAATCTATGTTTTACTATTTCGCATGGCATATTGAACCTTTGCTGTGATTGGCAAAACAACCAGCCTAATTAAAATTAGTTGGGCAGGCTGCAATTTAAAACCCCCGATGCAAGCAAAGATGGCTGCCTTCAATGGTCTGCCGAGCACCATCCTTGCATTCATCTTCTCAAACGGGCAACTTTTTTTTGTTTAGGATAAAAAACATCTTGGGTCAATTAAAGGGACAGGTGTTACTTAAAAAAAGACTTCCCATTTGGGAACACAGAGGGAGGAGCACCAGTGGCCCCTAAGACCTCTTCCTCCTTCAACTTGGGCTCCCTGACACGATTCCCAAAGAGGAAGCTATCTCCCAAGGCCTGCACCCAATTTGTGAACCATTCCCATTCGGCTGTTGGTATCGGACAGTTAGTTTGTGACTGCAATTACTTTTTTAAAACACTGCTACATTTCATTGCTACAACCAATCATCCCTCCCACCACCCCTCCTCCTCAATTAGTGATTTGTAACAGGTTGCAAAATTCGTTTTACGAACCGGAAACTATTTCTAACTCCTAAAGAAGGATTTTTGTACGTAATTAAATACATTTTTGTGGTCGCAAATCCCATATTTACAATTTGGGCACTTTGCTGTTTTAGGAGTTGTGTAAAAGAGGCCATTTGTTACTAAACTGAGTGACTATCGGGGCCATTTAGTAGCTGATGGTAACAGAGCATTTGGTGAAAACTTGCAGCTACTCCATTCCACCAAACTCGTGGCTCCCATGCGTTTGCAGCCAGAAACCCCTTTTCAGATGGGCCACCCTCCACAGGTGTGCGGCTGTAGTGCATTGGTACATCCCATGCTCTTTAGGGTGAGCCACCTGATTCCGGTTTTCATGTTCCGCATTCTAAGTATGGCGTTCGCTGAAATGAAACTAACAAATTTCCAACGCATGTTGGAAAAAACGAGCACTTCAGGGATGTTTTTTTTTCTTCTTAGAAATGATCTACTGCTGCAGGGATTTGTTTCTGAAGATAAAAAAACAGGCTACCTCGGCTGACATAACATCGTGGCCCAGCTGGAATTGTACGTCTTGAACAAATCGCCCACCACAACAGCAAGGAAGCCTAAATATGGCAGGGAGGCTGCTTGTGCCTCAGGGGCTTGGAAGACCACCCACACCGTGATCCAAATCCCTACCATAATGTTGAGATATATTTTGTTTACCCAAGTCTCAAAAATGCACACCAGCACTTCCACTTATAATGCTAGATGTTCCCCTTTTTAAAATAACTAGTTAACTGTGGGATCAATCTGTTACAAGGTGTATTTTTCTCACTGGAGGAAAACAGGCTGGAAGGGAGATACTGAGGACACGAACGAGAAAAAAAAACTATAAACATGAAAGGAGAGGAGAAACATGAAAAAGGTTTCATAGTTCTTTTAGCAAATACAGGGGCATATTTATACTCTGCGCTGGATTTGCATCATTTTTTTTATGCAAATCTGGCGCAAACTTAAATCCATATTTATATTTTGGCACTAGACGTGTCTAGCATCAAAATATTGGAGTTAACATCATTTTGTGCCTGCGGAAAGCTACCTTGCGTCAATGATATGCAAGGTAGGCGTTCCCAGGTAAAAAATGCCTCAAAGGCCCTAGGGCCTTATTTATCCTCCAGTGCAAAAATCACGCACAGGAGGAGGAGGACCTTAAATAATGGTGCTAAGCCTGCTTAGCGCCATTATTTAATGCCTAGTTCTGAGCAGGCGTAAGGGGACCTGTAGGCAGATTTCAATGGTCGGAGACCATGGAAATTGCCCACACGTGCCCTTCCCTGTCCCCAGGGACACCCCACCCACCCCTACCCACACCAAGAAGTCACCTACAGATGGGGGACCCACCCAAAAGTAAGTCCGGGCATAGCCATTGGGGTGGTGGGCATGGCTCCTGTCTGTACTAAGACAGGAGCCATGTCCATGGGGCTTGTGCGCCAGAAAATGACGCTACACTGCCTAGAGGCAATTGTTTTGCTTCTTAACAGTGTAGTGCCATAATTTGGCGGGCAAGCCCTGGTTCCCCCTACGCCTCCCCAGCCCTGTTTGCGTCCTTTCCAAGGACGCTAACAGGGCCTTGGTGCCGACTAGCGACATTCCATAAATATGACGCCTGGCCGGCGTCTAGGAATGGCGCTAGCCGGCACTATACTTTTTGGCACAAACCTGCGTTAGCGCAGGTTTATGCCAAAAAGTATAAATATGGCCACAGTCTTGTTAATCTCAGTGGTGGTGAATGAATAAACTGCTGCATTTCTTGGCTATTATACTACAGACAACGTCCAGTTCCTGCAGATTAGCCACATGGTGGCAGGAGAGAGTAGAATAGTGCGAATTCATTGGAGCTTGACCTGTGAGAGAGAGGCTTATCATCTGGACTTTAAGCCGAAATGTCTCATGGTGCAACAACATGGAAACTGTAATGAAAATGTTACAAGGTGACCCCCACAATCCATAGTGATCTTGTTTTGGACTGTGGCTTCTAAAATATTAGGTGGTGCAAGAACAGAGCTCGAGTGTTACATTAGTAAAGAGAAGTGGTATAGTTGTTTATCTTCACTATATTGAACACAGTCTGCAGTTTCTAGTTGTGGAGCACCCGGTTTGCCCAATACGTCCAAGTGTATAGACACTTCTCTCCATTTTCAGTGTATCTTAGAAGATGAAATTAAGACAGTAATAGTCAGCCAAAAAGTCAAACCTCCAGTTTTTCTTTTTATAGTTCAAATCTAATTGTAGATTAAATCCCTTGATTTATTTTTTAATGACATTCTCACTCAAGATTGGCGCCTAACTCAGGAAAACTGATGATTTAATTCCAATTTTTTAAAAAAAAGCTAATAGACCTTTTTGAATTACTGGCACATATCTTTATTGAACATTTTTGGAAAGCTCTATAGGAAGATTGTGGTGGATCATTTGAAAATAGGATTAGAGAGCAATGTGTTCGGCATGATCAGATGCATCCCTGCAGAGCTCCCCACCTGAGTCAGAGGTGATATATAAAAATCGAAGGGCACCGGCCATACGAAAATTGGAAAGGATATCTCCCCCAAGAACACTAACCTAATCCACTCAGCAGCAAACAAGATGGCGGCCAGAACTTGTGTATCAAAGTGATGCTATGCAGCTACAATCCCCCGAGGCAGAGAAAGAGGAGCATTGCTGAGGAGAATCTGAGAAGCACTAGGGTAAAGTGGGGCCTGAAATCAGGGGCAGTGAAAAAATGGAGATTGGTGGCCTGCAGTTGTGCAACGCCCTGAGAGTCCAGTGACTAACTGGTGAGCCTGAAGCGCTATTAGTGGTTATTTTAAACCGATGATTTCCAGTGCTCAGCACCAGCACTTAATTATCAATACAGGCACTTATGACAGCCTATCATATGGTGGTGCTGTTTATCTAATTTACAGATGACCACAACAGTTGTTTATCAAGTCAATATACATAAAAATTACTAATACCTGCTGCCCAAGCCATTCTTATTGCTTTGGGGGACTGGAATAGCCTGAATTGTCAGGCTTGTAAGAGTGCAATGGTTAGAGATTGTGTAGGTAGTGTCATTGGCAGTCCTGGCAGGGGCAATGGGTGTTGCAAGCTGCAGTGGCCTCCCAAGGAGGGCCCTGGCACTTAATATTATTATTATTATTATTTTAACAAATTAAGCACTGAGCCCTACTTGTCAGAAGAACAAAATGGCCCAAAATAGAATCAAGGAGAGGGTGAGGTGTGCAATTTCCCCACAAGATAGCCAAGACAGCCCCCCAGCACAACCCATGAAGCTGAAAGGGAATCCTGCAAGAGAGAACAATGTGTGATGAATGGCTTTTAACTGATTTAAAGACACAAGAAATGTTAAAAGCTCCAGGAAGACACAAGGCTCACCCACAAAAACAATATATGAATTTCTGATTCAAGGCAGGCTACAGAGTGGATCAATGGGGGGTAAAATTACAGCAAAATCAGTCAAACAAGAACACCAGCCACACAAAGCAAATACATGGAGTAAACATTATGTGCCAACAGGCTGGTTACACACTAGGCTAGCTGTCGCTTTATGGGAGCTGAATGCCACTCAAAGCAAAAGAAAATTGGGCAAGGAGGACTGACCCCTTTCATAAAAAGTCCCACTGTTAAACAAAGGAGAGAAAGATTTAACACACAAGTAAATAGAAAGTGTGTCAAGTGTCCCAACAAACATGGCCCCCACTACAATGGATTTGATGAGCTCCCCATGAACAATTAAGCAAAACTGTGGGAACAACTGAAGCGCAATATGGATAAAATCATGCAGGACCTTCCTACTGTACTGTGGGAGAAAAACAGAGAATAAGGACAAGATATGGATGTGGTTGAATATCTGTTGTGGAGTCAAGGGGCACTTGGGAAACAGAACAAAAAGGCACTGTAAACTAGAGTAAATGGAAGCTAAACTAGAAATGGTGCTGCAGAGGGCTGAAAATTACAAAAACGTGATGGATGGAATGCTTGAATTAATCTCAACCACTGGCGATTACTTGGGATGCATCCCAGTTCATTGTTATTATGCACACCATGCCACCCCAGTTTGGACCCAGTTGGACCCAGCAATATGCAAATCAGTCTTGACCCTGCTCCATTGGGAACAGTCCAGCTGAAACTGCCAAGTCAAGTCCTCCCTAAACCAGAACAAAAGCAACCCAGGACTGGTTTCGGCCTTTTTATGGGTTCATCAGCCAGGTATATCTTGGTTCCAGTGATATAGTGTGCTTGGGACCCACATCTGGGCAAACCCATCCTTTGCAGGGCAACATACTAAAGCATGAAAATTGCACTAGAATGGAGAATATGAAGTTCAGGGGTCTTAAGGAAGGATTGGAGGTTGCAGACTTTACTGCATTCATAGTAGGACTATATTTAACACTATAGGAAGATGACGACCCAGTGGTGAGAATCAACAGGACCCATCGGTTGGGACCGCATAAATCACACCCCAAGTAAGACCTTGAGATGCGTTGGTGAAATTCCAATACTTCAGGAAGAAAGAAGTCTTCTTGGCATTGAAAACGTGGAAAGAGATAGTGTCAAGATGTGACCTGTTTCAAGACATCTCTCAGCTATGTTGCAGTGGCACAGATCTTTCAACCAATCTCAGAAAAAGATGTGATAATATAAAGTACAGATAGACATAGCCATTTAGCTTTGCTCTCAAAATAAATGGCAAAGCACAGCTTGTCTCAAACAAAAAGGAAGGGCACAACTCCTGGGACTAGATCTGTGAGTGAGGCAGGCTTTGGCACCAAATGCAAGCTTGATCCTCAACTTTCAGAAATGGAACCTCAGCTGGCAAATGGCAGACACTATTGCCACAGAAAAAATGATGATGCGGGGAAAAGCCAGAAGGCAACGTTGATATGGTCCTCCTAAGTGGGTTGGGGGGGGTGAGAATATAAGATAACATGAATGATTAGTGAAAGTCTTGAAACAGTAAGGAGTGTGCCTGATACAATTACCTGAGACATACATAAATGGGAACAACACATGACAAATAAGGGGCAGACTAAATTAAATGGAATTAGAAATAAGTGAGGGAAGGAGCGAGGAAAAGACAATTAAAAAAATGGGGAGAAATTGTCATTAGATTGAGCCAACAACAAAATAAATGACGAGACAGTGAGCATGAGTGGGAGGGCAAAAGTGAATCACCCAAGCTCATCACCTGTCAACTGGACTACTGAAACACTCTCAACATGGAATTTGAGGCTCACCTAGGTCAAAGACTGCAGACTATCTGGAACGCCGTAGCAAGATGCATCCTGGATCTCTCTCGTTGCATCCACATCACCCCCACCTCAAACAAAATCGACTGCCTTCTGGTTCAGAAGAGATGGCAGGTAAAGGTTTCACGTTTCAAGGCCCTGCACGACTCTGGACCCGCGTACATCAACCACTGCTGAGATTCCACACGCCCTCCAACCTCTGCTCCACCTCCCTCACACTGGCCCATAACCCCTACATACAACCCAGCAGAGCAAGATGATATTTTGGTTCATGTAATGTTAAAAATTACTTATTATCTAAGGGGATTGATCTTCCCTATTTTCTTTTCTTTTTATATCTTACCTTATTAAAGTACCCATTTTCTGTGGTAGGAATTTGTGAGGCCCGGTCTCTTTTTCCTTCTGTGTCTACAGTTGAGGAGTTAAGGTTGTGTCATCTTCCTTTTGTGGTTTCACCACCCTCACTTTGTTTTGTCTTCTAGGTATGTTTTTATTATTTGTTATGTTTATTTGTATCATTAATGTCGCTTTCTATAATATGCTGTGTTCTTTTTTTTTTCTTCTTTTTCTATTTTTTCCTCTTATCTTCTTTTTCTCTTTACTCTTTCCTATTTATATTTACTCTCTTTTTTTCTGTACATCATTTTGTTTCTTTTGATTCAATTGGTCGAAATATTTAGTTGGTTTACATTTAGACTTTTGTGGCTATATTATAAAATTTTACATTTTAAATGACAATTAGATTTATTTCTTGGAATGTTAAAGGTTTAGGATCTCTAATAAAGCGTCAAAGAGTATTAACGCATATTTTAAAATTAAAAGCTGATGTTGCCCTATTACAGGAAAATCAAATTTCAGATAATGAAGCAGCAAAATTTAAAAGACAATGGGTAGGTCATGTTTTCTCTTCTCCTGGCACAGGAAGAAATGGAGCAATTATACTATGTCATAAGCTTAGAATGTTTTTGTTATATCTCAAGAATGTGATGCTATGTGCAGATGGTTTATTGTTTCATTGTCCATTAACAAAATACCTTTAACTATATTTAATGTTTATTCTGACACTCATCCAGATAAGTCATTTTGGAATGAAATATTAGCAAAGTTAATGAATCTTTCTAATGAATATTACATTTTTGGAGGGGATTACAATAAGATTATGGATCCTTTTATTGATCGCAATTCTAATTCTAGATTTATACCATCCACAATTTGTTCACAGTTTACTTCTACAAGTAAGCAAAGAGCATTAACGGATGTTTGGAGATTATGTACTTCCACTTTGCAGGAGTATTCCTTTTTTTCCCCTGCACATTCTTCCCAATCTAAGATTGATTATTTATTTGTCTCTCAACATCTTGAACAACATGTTGTGGGTTTGTAAATTGGCTCTATATTAATCTCAGATCATGCTCCAGTGAGTACGGATCTTGATCTTATGCAATGTAACCAGCCAAATAAAAGATGGAGATTTAATAATTCTATACTTCTTGATGCAAATTTTTCTCAACTTTGGCTTACTCTTCACGTACTCATTTTCCTAGAAATGAAGAGGTTTCTAATCCTCCATGAATTGTTTTCTACTACATTGAATGCACTTATATTTTTATACTTTCATATATGTATATATATATATATATTTATATATATATATTTACCTTTCATTATTATATTAATATGTGTGTTATGTTTCTCAAAAGAATATTTTCTCATGTAACTGAACTGTTATTATACTATTTTCTCATATTATCAATTGTATTTATATATTTTGATTATTGTATTAACTATTAATAAACTTTTTATCTAGTCTATGGTTATAACATGCACCATACCAGCAAGCTTGAAAGGATAATTTAGAAGAATTCTTCCAAGCTTTCGTAATTTGTTGAAAAGCAACAGCTAATAATAAATCTAAAATTAGGATATTTCTTTTTTGATAGAGAGACCATTCCTCTGCAAGACTACCTAAAAATATATTAGTAAAAACTAAGGTGATTTGAGTTTAAAAAATAATATTTATTTGACTCCATACTTTTATCCAAAACTGAAATATAAAAGGGCAATCAAATAGCATATGTTTAAGATCTGAGAACGGCCCATTACAGGACCAACAAGAGGACGAAAGACTAGAATCCATTTTATGTAAAGATGATGGTGTGATTAATAATCTATTATATATAAATAATAAAGTTTGAATTGCATTAGCTGCTCTTGAGGATTTTCTTATTTTACTCAAAATCTTGTTCCATAAAGAAGTTGAAAATGAAGTATCCAACTCTTTCTCCCACTGCAAGTCTATTGTAGATTTAGGCCTTTCATCAGAAGGAGCAGTAATCACCTGGTAAATACGGGAAGCTGATGGGGACTTTAATAGAAGATTTTGAATTTAAGAAGGCTGAACAGTAGAGGATTGCTGTGCTGGCTAATTTTGATATGATCTATTTACAACGTATATTAAAGCATCATATTTTCTAGCAAAAGAGGACGGAAAAGAAAATAGATGTTGTGCCTGCAGAAAAGAAAAAGGAGTCCTGTTTTCAAATAGTTGGGGTACCCATCTTAACCCCCTTAAATGGCACGTTTTCCAGTAAATAGTTCTATTATTCGACTTGATGTATTTATTATACTAAATTGATAAATTAAGAAACTGCACTTTGCTACCATTATATGAAGCATAAATTGGCTGTAAAATTCTGCTGGAATGTTTCAAAAGAGGAAGAGAAATAGATGCTGGCTTGTGTGTGAGAGTTAAAACCTCCGTAAATATAAAGGGGATAAAAAATGATTTTTCAACTTCAACCCATAATGGTGAGTTATTAGAGTCATCGTCATTTAATAAAAAAGAAGCTTGCTTAAGGGAAAAGGCCATATGGTATGAGCAAAAGTCTGGAAAATTAATCCCTCCTAGAAGTTTAGGTCTCATTAACTTTTGTCGGGGCAGTTGGGGTTTTTTATTATTTCATAAAAATGTAAATAACATAGAATGTATCTTCTTAAAATAATGACATGGGATATTATTTGGGATGTTTGATAAATAAAAGAGGATTACAGGGAGCAACCTCATTTTAAGAGAATCTAATCTACCCCATCAGGATACAAAAAGAGGATTCTATTTAGATATGAGAGATTTACGAGCAGAAAATAATTGCAAAAAGTTACATATGTCATATTCCTTCATTACTCCCCAGCAAAAGTGCCCCTCATCTCTCCGTAGCACCTCTATCACATACATTTGATTTGTTTTAAAGCGCTGGTATGCAGCAAAATGGTCCTTTTAAATTGCTGTGATAGACCATGAAAATAGTAAGTTTCACAAACAAGACCTAACACTTCATCAGAAGGTATCCTGGAAGGCCCGGGAGTCTAAAATCATTGAAATTCTGTATAAGACCTCTCATGAAGTAGTCCATTTGGCACAAAGTCAGACATGGTCCTCTGTCTGACCCATTTGAAATACTCAGTACAAACACCTAGGCAGATGCTTTTGATGATGCAGAAATTCTCTGGTGTTATCTCAAAATGTTTTTTTGTGGAGGATTTGTAGTCTTCTCCAGTCAACTCCCATGTGTTTGTCAATAATAGAACTTAGGGGTAACACATATTTCCCATAGGGCTGCTTTAAACCCCTTCAGTTTGGGGGCAAATCCTGGGGGATTCCGACAGCATTGTTATATTGTTAGTCCACAGGATGTCGTGGGATGTGATTGTGCAATAATGTTACTGTGGGTTACCTCTGCAAAGCGGTCACTAGTAGCATTTGGATTCAATTATATTTGGGCAGAACCAGGATGTATTAGTTAGGGGACCCTAGAATTGGTGAAGCACACATATTGGGATCACATGTTGACTATTGAATGCTATTTACAAGTCCCTCCAGGCCTGGGTTATCTTAAATCCAACCTTGGAAAGGGAGTGGTACTTGATAGACATCAGTGTCAATGCATTATCTGTATAATAAGGTTTGTTTAGGTATTTTACCATTGTTTACATACATGGCTAGATGTTCCTGTGTATGCACTAAAAAGTGCATTGGTGATTTGGGACACAATGAACACAAAATTAACTTTTTTCTTTTCATGCCCTTTATATTACAGACAAAGATGTTATTGGGTAACATTTCGTAAGGAATGCAACAAAAAGAATGCAGATGGAGTCTCTAAGGGCCTGATTATGAGTCTGGCAGACACAAGACTGCCAGACTCGTGGTGGCAGTAGGACCGCTGTGGCTGTGGTGGTCCGACTGCCACATTACAAGTTTGGTGGGCAGACCCGCCAACAGACCGCTGTCCCCGCCAGGATCAAGATTGTAACCAGCCATGCCAGCGCTAAAGTCAGCGCCGCCTGGCTGATTACAAACCCTCTTTCTGCCAGCCTTTTCATGGCAGTCTGACCACCATGAAAAGGCTGGTGGAAAGGCAGTGCTAGGGGATACAGGAGGGCCCCTGCAATGCCCACAACCATGTCATGGGCAGTGCAGGGCCCCCCTGCCCAGCAACGTCAGAATGTGCACTGTCTGGTTTGCAGGTAGTTCGCATACC
Source organism: Pleurodeles waltl (assembly GCF_031143425.1). Lineage (NCBI taxonomy): Eukaryota > Metazoa > Chordata > Amphibia > Caudata > Salamandridae > Pleurodeles > Pleurodeles waltl. The sequence continues at coordinate 821,772,515 of NC_090450.1, read as the reverse complement.
GAGGGTGCTGGACAGCCCCCCTGTGCAATGGCATTAGACACAGCTCCACGTGGAGCCAAGTCCAATGCTGCTGCACATTTTACACTGGGCTGACCGGCGGAAACCAAGCAGCCCAGGGGAAAACTCGTAAGGGGTCTGCTGGGGAGACCGGCAGCACTGTGTCAGTCTCCTCACCACGAGTCTGGCAGTCGGGTGTTCTGACTGCCAGACTTGTAATGAGGCCCTAAGTATATGCAAGTGTCCTGATAATGCTTTAGTTCAATTTTAGTATTTTATTTGTTGTTTACTGTTTAACTCTTTTGTTTTCCTCAACTATATGTTTAAGGCATGATAACGACGTAATATATTGTTAGATTTTAGGTGTTAATTGATTTGGTAGTTTATATTTTTATTTTGAAGCTGTACAGTGAATTCATGTTCACTTTTTACTGTGCTGTTACTTCATTATATGTTTTACGGTGGAAGAAGTGTTGCTATGTTTCTAATGTAATTTTTTTATATGTTTAACTGCAGATGTTATTGCCAAATAAACATCTGAACTGTAGTGATCCTGCACTGTGATTACGCTTATCTCGCGAGAATACTGTGCCTTTGTTGCTGACATCAGCAATTGCATCTTCTTGCAGAGAAGAAGTCGTGCTATAAGGTTTGGTGGGATTTGTTGTGAAGGAAAAATCTACAAAATTTACAGAGGTATTCCTGTAGGAAGTCCAATAGCCAAGAACGTTGTTTTTTTCTGATGTACAAAACATGTACCTATCGAGAAACTTCTTGGGTTGGAGTGTGAGGATAATAACTTCTTTTAGCAAAATGCCACTTTTGTTTCCTCCCGCAAACCAGAGTTCTAATCAGCGTTATAAAACCATGCTAGTTTCCTGTGGTATTAAACTTTCCTTAGTAATGTCCTCCAGCCATACCTCTACCCCACTCATCTCATTATAAGGCACCATCCTAGGCCTTGACGCAGGAACCAGTGGAAATACATACAAAGACTAGCATTTTCAAAGCCAATAGGTCTTTCCTATGTGAGATTTAATTTTTTGCTAATGTTTTTAGCTATGTTGAAAATGGCTGAAAGTAATGTAAAAAAGCTGTATGACACAGCCAGCATTGTCCGCGTTATACCACTTTTTTATTTTCAGGTTTGCTGCACTGAAGCTAACACTCTGTATAACATGGCTAAAAAAACGTTGACTAAACCAGAAGATCTTGCATAGGCAAAACCTATTGGCTTTGTCAATGCTTGCTATGGAATGCCATAGGGTAAGTTATAAGTATTTATATAGTGCTTTCAACAGTTGAAGTGCTAATGTTATAGAATGGAGAATGCCCTTGCCAAGGTGTTACTGTGTCCAGATTCAGAAGCATTTCAGGATCATACAAATATGTGCCATATAAATGCGCTGACTATAACATAAGTTGGAGGTAGACAGAAAAGTCCAAAATGTTACAGCTTTTATTACAGAGATGCTTTAGGCTATGTGTTACACTGTGCCACTGCACCTGCTGCGCCATCCACATCATGGTCCTAGTGCCTGCAAGGTAACTGCACTTGTGACTGCTCGTTCAGTGGCCACATATAGCAATAATCGGTTCTATGCAGGTTTCCTAGAGCTTTTGGCCCTGTGCCACTGCACCTGCTGCACTATTCAAATTGTGGCCCTAATGTCTACAAGGCAACTGTGCTTGTGACTGCTTGCTCAGTGGCAACATATAGCAATAACCAATGCTCAGTGGATTTCCTAGAGCCTTTGGCCCCTGTGCCACTGCACCTGCTGCAACATCTAAATCGTGGGCCCTAGTGCCTAAAAGGTAACTGAGCTTGTGACTGCTTGTTCAGTGGTAACATATAGCAATAATCGGTGCACATGGGTTTCCCATCACTTTTGGACCCTGTGTCACTGCACCTGCTGCACCATCCACATCATGGTCCTAGTGCCTGCAAGGTAACTGCACTTGTGACTGCTTGTTCAGTGGCAACATACAGCAATAATTAGTGCTCTGTGCGTTTCCTAGAGCTTTTGGCCCCTGTGCCGCTGCACTTGCTGCACAATCCAAATCGAGGCCCTAGTGCCTGCAAGGTAACTTCGCTTGTAACTGCTTGTTAGTGGCGACACATAGCAATAATTGGTGCTCAGTGGGTGTAGAGGGATGCAAAGCAGGACACAGTCACCTGAGATATGTTTGTATATGGTTTTCTATTTATTTGAGTCTACCCCATAAATCAATAGACATGTCAGAGAAGGAGACTGTAGTAGGCAAGAAAAGTTATGCAGTTCGGGATGGGAAAAGCTTCTTTCCACAGACCGGTGTTCTGTTGTTCTTACACTGGGTGATCGGCTTAGTGGGTAGCACAGGATGCACCTTCCACTCTCAATGACTCCCTTCCTTTCCACAATAATGCCTCAGGGAGAACAAACACAAAAAACACACTGCTGAGATTCTGTTGCTTTTATGGGGTTACACCAACAAACTGTGCCTTTGTGTACAACAAAGAGAAAAGCTGCTGTGCAGTAGTGTCCCTTTCTTCATGCTACTCATGTATGTGCTCTCTATCACTCTGGTAGTTTGTTCTACCCCACCACCACTTCAACAAACCCCAGGACGCGACTTGCCTGTAGCCACGACTCGGTTCTGAAGTTGTGGTGCCTGTGGATGGTTCGCCTTTAGTCCCTGGCCACTGTTTGGGCTTTCCGGGTTCGTCTTGTTGTACGGATGTCAGCAGCCGCTCCGTCCTGGCAGCCTTCCTCCTTCTTGATGTCTCCAGAGGTCTGTGCCTTTTCCTCCCTGTGCAACGACCTCTTCCGCTCCTCTTGTACCTTGTTCACATCCTCGCTGACTGTAGCGTCCTCCCAACCGCAGTTAGTCCTCTCGACTCGTCAAGCTCCTTTTCCGCTTCCTAATGATGACGCCTGCAGTGTCGACAGCAGCATGTCTAGAGCGATATCAATATCCTTTTGCGGGACGCCACCTGCCACCATGTTGTGGGGGTGTCCCGCAGCCCTGTTACAGTGGGTTTCCTAGAGCTTTTGGCCCTGTGCCTTTGCACCTGCTGCACCATCCAAATTGTGGGCCCTCGTGCCTGCAAGGTAACTGCACTTGTGATCGCTTGTTCAGTGCCAACATATAGTAATAATTGGTGCTTGGTGGGTTTTCTCGAGCTTTTGGCCCCTGTGTCAATGCACCTGCTGCACCATCTAAATTGTGGCCCTAGTGCCTGCAAGGTACCTGCACTTGTGACCACTCATTTAGTGGTAACATTTAGCAATAGTTGTGCTCAGTGGGTTTACTAGACCTTTTGGCCCCTGTGCCACTGCACCTGCTGCACCATCAAAATTGTGGCCCCTAGTACCTGCAAGGTAACTGCACTTGTGACCGGTTGTTCGAAGTTAACATATAGCATTAATCAGTGTTCAATGGGTTTCCTAGAGCTTTTGGCCCCTGTGCCACTGCACCTGCTGTAGGGTGACCAGATATTGAGGAGCAAAAACCGGGACAGATCAGACATAAGAGAAGGACTAAATACTTTATGCTCACTTTTATATGTGGCCTGTCCCGTTTTTTTTTTTTTTTGTGTAGCTTTGTGAATGTGTGCCTATACATAAGTGTGTGTGTGTATATATATATATATATAAACACACACACATGCACAAATTTACAAGCCTACATATATAAAATTAGCTATGGCTTGACCTCCCACTGTGGTCCCACAACCCGCCCCCACCCACCTCTCTCTGCTCCCCGCTCCGCCTCTCTGCTAGGAGCAGACAGGGGACTGTGTTGTCTGACAGTAACAGATAAATTACTTTAATTATTTCATACTTTGGTTATGCTTCCCTACATGGTCTTACCTTAGTCCCAAAAAACGGGACATTTAATTAATGATCTGATCTTTGTCCCAAAAGCCGGGACACTTAATTAATGATCTGACCTTTGTCCCAAAAACCCGGATAATTTGTTTAAAATTAAGAGAAGCGTCAGGACACCGGGACAGTCCTCTAAAAACTGGGACTGTCCGGGGAAATCCAGGACGTCTAGTCACCCTAACCTGCTGCCTCATCCAAATTGTAGCCCCTAGTGCCTGCAAGATAACTGTGATTGTGACTGCTTGCCTAGAATTAACATGTAGCAATAATCGGTGTTCAGTGGGTTTCCTAGAGCTTTTTGCCCCTGTGCCAATAAGCTTGCTGGACCATCTGAATCGTAGCCCCAAGTGCTTGCAATGTAAGTGTGTTTGTTGTTCAGTAGCAACATACAGCAATAATTGGTGCTCAGTGGGTTTCCTAGAGATTTTGGCCCTGTGGCACTGCACCTGCTGCACCATTCAAATCATGGCCCTAGTGTCTGCAAGGTAACTGCGCATGTGACTGCTTGTTCACTGGCAACATATAGCAATAATAAGGGCCCAGTGGGTTTCCTAGAGCTTTGGGCCCGAGCCACTGCACCTGCTGCACCATCAAAATCATGGCCTTAGACCCTGCAAGGTAACTGTGCTTGTGACTGCTTGCTTAGAGGTAACCTATAGCAATAATCGATGCTCAGTGGGTTTCCTTAAGCTTTTGGTCCCTGTACCACTGCACCTGCTACACCATCCAAATTATGGCCCTAGTGCCTGCAAGGTAAAATTTGGAAATTGTTTAAATCTAGTAATGCATGTGTTCTGAAAAAGGCACAGTTGCAGACAGAATACATATTTATTTTGTAGGTAAACAAACACAAAAGCTTTCATAAAAAGTGCCTTTAAACTTATCCAACTCTCCAAAATGAGCTGCTACAGATGTTATAAATAAAGCATATGCTTTACTCATCAAAGTGAAAACCAAGCATTGTTAAATTGTGTTACAGTGTGGCTGGCTTTTTTCTGTGATAAGATCTTATCCTGTGCTTTACAGTGAATGGGCCGTAAACAGTGTAAATTGCCCAAGATCACTGCCCTGACACTGACAAGAATTGCCCTGACACTGATACTGAAATGCTGTTTTGTACTTTGTTCCTAAAAAGGCAGTTTCACAAATTGAAAGGACTCAAAGGAGAATTATTCTGCAAAAAAATGTGCAAATGTTTTGTGAAGGTGAAGAAAATAAATTTTTAAAAAGGGCACAAGCAGGCTCCATGGAGAAAAGCTGCATTTCTCTTTCCTATAAAGGCTTTCACTTTGAAGTCAGCAGAACATAAAACAAAGTAACCAGGCTGCCGCAAAAACACAGCTTGACATTTGACCTCACTCTGAATGCCCAGCAACTTGACAAATAAGAACAACATTTAAAATCCTGTTAACAGAAAAGGAGTTTGTGGAAGTATTCAGCGAATATGGTTTTCTCATTGGGCAGGACGAACTGAACCTGGACAGCCTAACACAAATACAGCCAGCAAAAAGGAAGGAAGAAAACACAAACCACAAAGCCAATGGCAAGGGACGGGCAGAATGCATTCTTATCCCCATACCCAATCCCAGAAACATTCTTTCACCAGATAGACTCCCTGTTACGCACGCTATTATGGTCGGGGGGACAACCCAGAATAAAACTGTGCACCTTACAGTAACCGAAACATGAGGGGGCATTGCCCTACCAAATATCCGGAAATATTATGAGGCGACACAACTCAGCACAATAAATCACTGGGCATTTACTACACAAGATGACCAGCGTGGCATAGCTACCTGCACTGGCTGTATGGGAGTAAATTGAACCCTGAATTCAGCCCTGCAACAAAAAAAGGTCATACAAACCTGGAACAAACTCACCAAGGAGATGGGATGGGCCACGCGTTTGACACCCAAAACACCTTTATGGGAAGGAAATAGGTTACCCAAGATAAATACATTAACGGGTTATAAAGGATGGGATAACATTGGGATAACATACTTAGCTGACATATGGGACGCAAACGGGATGGCACCCTTTATGCACCTCCAAAATGAATACCAAATGTCAGACACACAATGGCTACAATACGCCCGCCTGCAGGCAGCCCTGAAATGCAGCATCCCTGCAGAAGAAGAAACACAGGAAAACGCCCCATTAGACTGAGACTTTTAGCGGGGAAGATACAAAAGAAATTAGTATCACAAATATATGGTACAATTATGAGACATACACAACCCTCATTGTCTAATCTATGGGAACAATGGAAAAGAGACTGTAAGGATTTAGACGAGGAGGGTTGGGCGGAGGCACTGATCTTTCTGGCAGAAGTGGCTATCCCATCATCCCTCAAATTAATACAGCTTAAGATATTACACAGGGTATATTATACAAGATCTCTGCTCTTCAAGATAGGGAGGGCAGCAAACAACACGCTGTGTGCCTGTCCCCGGGTCGCCACATTTTGGGAGAAAGTGGAGGGAACCCTGGAAAACGTGACAGAGACTAGCACTGAAGTGATGCCGGAATCAATGATACTCGGGATCTTGAACCACAACGAACATACAAGATATCAAAAACTATTGATTAACCTAGGTTGCATGATTGCAAAAAGGAGCATAGCTAGGAGATGGGGAACTGGAACAGCACCAAGCCACGATGACTGGAGAGAGGGCATGGACAGATGCCGAATATTGGAAAGAGAAAATTAAAAGAGATAGAGGCAATGAAAAAATACGAGAAGATATGGGGAAACTGGGAAATGGGATAGCTCAATAGCGTGTTGCATACGAACTAATAATAAAAATGTAATTTAAAAAAATAAAATGTCAGAATGCATTCCTAGGTCAACTTTCTGAAAGTCCCCAAGATGTCTCTAGCGTCTGGTTGGCTGTGACCTAAAAACCAAGTGTCAACCGCCTGAAACGGGGACTGCAACTTAGGGACCAATACAGGGGCAGGAGTACCTTGTGCTCCAGGATGTGCAAAGGTAACGGATAGACGGAAAGTAGTGTAGAGGATGAAGAAGCCAGGGGAAAACGCCAACATGAGAAGGGGAGCTCTAAAAGGGAGGTAGAGGATAATATACATATCCACTTGAATCATAATCGCTGAACCCACAAGTTCTATACCTTAGTGTTAAAGCCCCATGCCCCAATTGTGTACTTGGGGTGCAACAAGTCCAGGTATTCAGCAATGGAAAAGAAATGAAGGAAGCAGGAAGTAAACTGAAAGAGGGTGGGTTATGTTGTATCAGTACAATGTTCTGCAGCTGAAATCCATTAGCCTGTGAGCAGGGTCCAAATGGATAAAAAGACAAACTGAAAATATGCATTGTCTGTGAGACACAGGGAAGTCCAACCAAAAGTCATGTAAATTGCTCAGGTCAAGCAGACCGCGCAACAAGGAAGCAGGTTTATCAAGTAGGGCTGACAAGACTTCTATAAGTATGGAAGCACAACAATTGTGCCAATAAGTAGGTATGTTAAACTTTTTTTAAGGTACCCAACACTAGACTTAAGCATCCTTTTAAAGAGTTCCCGACATGCACTGCGTGGACTCAAATTCAGGGGGTGGCACAAAGGTCAGGCAGAGGCAGTAGCTTATTCAGTGTGTTGTGGGTCCTAGAACAAGGAAGGCACTGGGCCCCCTGTCTGCCCTTCGGATTAGAAAATACAGCAACAATCAGGTTGAATGGGCACCGGGTGAACTGCACCTGATGCACCAATGGAAGCTACACCTCTGGGCAGATGGCTGTTTTCTGGTCTCTTCCTTGCATGAGGTCCCCGCATATCAGTTGTATGCGCTGCAGCATCTGCCTAGTTTTTTGGCAGTAGTGTGTCTCCCCGCATGTTGTGAGCAGCTCACCATTCGCCACAATCGCCAGGTAAGGTAAGTCTAATGGGGAGACCCGGACATTATTTCCCCTTTCAGAGCTTTTTTCTCCAGGAGGAATGATTGAAGCGCAAGTCTTCATCGGATGACAGACATGAATAGCCCATAATATTCTGGATGCGTTAATGTGACTGGAAGCAACCCAAGACCTACTTTCAAGACCATACCCTTTCTAGTGTAGATGTTCTATACTTCTACCCCCCTCCTAGTAGACTTTATAACATGCCCTTCTCAGAAAAACTGGTATAACAGTGAAAGGGAGTGTGGATATCCAACAGGGATGGTTTGCTCAGGCGGGTTTCAGTAAGGAAACACGAGAAACAGGGTGCAAACATGCATCTGTGAGAGTAGGCCTAATTTCATAGCTACTGGGGTAATGATTTGGCTTTAGGAGAAAGTCACCACTATATTGAGATATTCGTTTAACGTAGACACCCTGAAGAGTTTAGTTGACAACCAAACTCTGTCTTGTACTTGGGGCCTATTATACAACATTTCAACATAGGGCAGCACAGCAAGCATTGTTGCTGCGCTGCCGAGCGTCAAAACAAAAGGGCTGGAATGTGCAGTATCTACAAGATATGGCACATTCCTGTCCTTTTCTCTTGCGCACAAATTGCTGCCATGCATCAACTCAGGCACCCTTGGACCATGGTGCAGGTGTGCCTGCGTTGAGGGGATGATTGCTTTCTTCCTGCGCAAAAACAATCACAGGGGGCGGGGCGAAGCGGGGAGAAATAAAGATATTACTCCCTGAAATAAAAATATTTCTTCCTGTTGTGTCACACTTTTACCACCCCTGGGGTGGAGTGGGCTTTTGACGCATTCCCAGGTTTACAAAACCTGGTAAATTTGAGAATGCATCAAAATCCATGGGTGTTGCCTGGGGACCCAGCAGAACACCCATGGAACGCCTCCTTCACCGTGAAAAGTCACGCAAAGTGGATTTGCGTGGCCTTGTAGAAATGGGTCAGCAGCCTGTGCGACTGTGTGTCACAAAATATGACAGGCGGCGCAGGCCGCTTGTAAATAAGCCGCTCGGTGTTCCGTGTGTCTAGTCGTATTTTAGAATCATTTCTTTTGTAGTCTTGTTTTACAATATCTGAATGTTGACTGACATTTTTCCAGTTGAATACTGCTTCGAGTTAGATCGGTGGCTACTGGAATACGCTGTGGTGATTTAATAGTTTCAAGTGAGGTGGATGTTACTGAAGGGTGAACATTTGGTTGTTGCGTGGATAGCATTAATACATACAGATTGCGTCTGCGGTCTTGGGACCTGGGTGTTTTTTTGGGCTGCCTGTTGAATTCTCTTGGGGCTGCTCCTAGCTAAGTACATGGGTTCGCTTTCGTTTTCATCTTACGTTCTCCCGATTCCGGCCGAAGCCTCTGGTTTTGTTTCACGCCCTACGGGAAGTCCACCTGGTGACTGTGCTTTACCCTTTAGCAATAACCTGCGCTATAAAAGTACCTGCCCAGACTTCCTTGTGCGTCCGTCTTTCAGGCAGCAATAACAATGTCAAGATAACTCTTGTGATTAATGTTCCTCTTAGAGCTAGGGAGATCAGGGTTATGTCTTGTGTCAGTTTCGACTCTCCACAAAGTAGTGCAGACTGAGGGTTAATATGCCTGCTGCCAAGGAGGGATATGCATTTTATGTGGATATCTGAGTGGAATAGCGCCTTACGGCGTTTTAAAACAAATTAAATGTATTTGAGAGAGGGGCTATGGAGAGACGAAGTGCACTTTTGCCTGAGTGGTATTGGGTAAATCGGAGCAGGAAGTCACATTGGAGGCACGAAAAAAGGTTGTTGCACTGGGTGCCACCAGCGCTAAAGCCAGCCCTCTACACTCCCATCGGGCCTTCTCCTTTTTATAGAGTCCTCTGCAACTTCATTGTATACTACCCTTTGTGTCCCTCCACTCCCTTTTCCTAATATGTTCGAGTGTCTGTACTGGTGGCCTGGTGGGGATGGGCTCACGGTTTCTGTTTCTGCGAATCCGTGCCTGAAGGCCTGCTTACTCACATAGTGGGAACCTGCATCTATTTTGTTGTGTTGGGGTGAGTTGAGAGCATGCTGTTTTTTTGAGTGAGGTTACTTGTCTTTAGGGTTTTTATCTGTTTGCTAATGTATTTATTTACCTATTTTGTATTTGTTTTTATATGGTGTGAACTAAACCCAAGCTTGTCAGAGTTATTTACTAAGTTACAAGTTACATATATCACATTGTATGTAACAGCATACTAATAGAAGATGCACAGCGGTATATTGCCCTTGGACCGATAGCAAACGCAAATATACACGGACAAAAGTGTGACCTAAGGTTAGTTAATGAATTATTACTGGATCAAAAGTTGATCTGGACAAAAGTTTTGAAAGTCTCAAATGAGCAGTTGATCCGATCTCCACAGGGATAGGATTGTAAATTCAGGGTGCGTGTCCCCAATAGCATCAATAGATTATTTTCTGTTTCTTGCATCTGGCTGGCTCTAGAAAGCCTTTAGAAGGCATCTAGAGTGGCACACACCCACCCCAAGACAGGTAATTCAGGGTGCCTTGATGGAGGGCTGTAAAACTAGACGCTTCCAGCTTCAACTGGCAGCCAGTAGAGGGACACCAGCACAGGAGTAATGTGACCATAGCACATGGCTCCTGAGATAAATCACAGCTAAGTTAGCAAGAGCAACAGGGCATCTTATTGAGATTAAACATTTAAAGTTATTTTCCTGCCCATGCAGAGCAGGGACGAGATGTGTGACAGTTTTTGAATAGGGGTTAGACATTCCAAGAAACGATTGAACAGAATGGTGGATGAAGTCGAACCTTATGGTCCTGAATGATGAACAGTGATTTGTTCTGTTAGACATCTGTTCAGCTTGATTAGTTGGGATCAGTTGTTCTAGTGGGATGTGAGCCAGCTAAGGACTGTTCTGTTAATCCCCAATCTATCCTGGTGAGTGTTTAATAGGACTTTGTGGTTGACTGTGTCACTTGCTGTGGATATTTCAAGGATTAGCAGAAGGCACGAGGCACCCTTATCCAGGAGGTGCAGAGCATTGTCCAAGATTGGTAGAATGACTGGGTTTCTGGACTATAACCCGGTTTGAAGCATGACTGAAAATAGTCTAGCATGTTGTGGTGTTATGGCTAAACTGTCTGACTTTTGGACCAGGGAACCAGGTTCAGGATTCAGTGGTGGCTCAACATCTTGCAATTCTGGGCAAATCACTCAATCTACCAGTGCCTAAAAATGAATCTGACCTTATGTAATATAACCTGTGGTCATGTAAAGTGCTCTAGTACCTTTAGGTTACATTTGCTCTAAATAAAACTATGAAAAATAAAGTAGAATGCAGGGTCAAATGTATAAATCTGGGAAGACAAACTGAACAGATGCATTTTCTGTGAAACACAGGGAAGTCCAACCAAAACTCATATAAATTCCTCAGGTCAAGCAGACCACACAACAACGAAGAAGGTTTCTGAAGAAGCGCTAACAAGACTTCTAACAGCATAGAACTTTCAAGTACAGGAACAATTGAGTTGAGACACAGCTCTCCAGAATGTTTGTAAGGAACAGGAGGTTAGTTACTGAGTGGAAGTTGTTCAGGTTCCATGGGTCTGCATTCATTTTTTTCAGAGGAGAGTGTACTGTCTCACTTTCAGGCACTTAGGACCTCACCTTGGAGTAACGAGGAGGTGATCAAAGGCTAATTTCTGCCTGGGCTAGCTTTGTGCACGCCATCCAGAAGTCCTGAAGGAGGTTTGTAGCTGATCCTGCTGCTCCAACCTTTCTGGGTTTGTGCTGCCTGGGATCTGGTGTTTCAGGTTTCGTGTGTATGTTCTGTTTTCTGCTGATGTGCATGGATGGGACAGCCAAGGGGATATGGGCCGACTACTGTGCTCTCGCCACTGATTCTTTCCATTCAAGTTTTTACCTTTAAAGCCTGGGCCCACTGGTGATGAATGGTAAATTCTCTGTGTGGCCTGCTTCTTTCCGTGTTAGCTCTTCTTAAGTAGCTGCTGTTTATATTGAGCCAGGCAACTTCCCCACTTTATTTAAGCTGCTGCTACGGAGGAGTAGCATCACCCACCCCTCCCCCCACCAGCAGCTGCAAAACCTTTACAAGAAAACAATAATAAACTACGGGGCATATTTATACTCTGCTTGCGCCGGATTTGCGTATTTTTTTTACGCAAATTTGACGCAAACCTAACACGATATTTATACTTTGCCGTTAGACCCCACTAACGTCAAAATCTATCAGTGTGCGTCATTTTCTGGATGCGTGAAACCGCCTTGCGTTAATGACATGCAAGGTAGGCGTTCCCATCCAAAAAATGACAAACACCCATGCGCCATATTTATCCGACCGGGCAAAAATGGTGCACGGCTGGGGGGCGGAGCCGGAAAATGACATAAACCCCGATTTGCATCAAGAATTAACGCCAGGGTCAGGGTAGGCGTTAAGTGACCTGTGGGCTCCTTTCCATGGTGGGAGACCATGGAAGCAGTTCACAGGTGGTGCCCTCCCCTGCACCGAGGGACACCCCCTGCCACCCTAGCCCACCCCTGGAGGACATCCATGGATGGGGGGATCCATCCATGGTGAGTGCAGGTAAGTGCAGGTAAGGATAATTTTTTAGTTTTTTTAGAGTGGCATAGGGGGGCCTAACTTGGGCCCCCCTACATGCCACTGTGCTCAACGCCATGCCCAGGGGACAGAGGTCCCCAGGGCATGGCCATTGGGCAGGGGGGCATGACTCCTGTCTTTGATAAGACAGGAGTCATTTCCATGGTGGTTGTGCGTCAAAAAATGGCACAGGTCAGGTTGGAGCCAATATTTTTCACTCTAACCTTACTTGCACCATTCTTTGACGCACAACCCCCATTCTTCCCTACGCCTCCGCTGCCCGGTTTGAGTCATTTTTTTTTACACAAGCCAGGCCGCAGCGCCGGCTAATGTCATTCCATAAATAAGGCACCCGGCTGGCGGGTTGGAATGGCTTTGGCTGGCGGTAAACTTTTTGACGCAAATCTGCCCTGGCGCTGATTTGCATCAAAAAGTATAAATATGGGCCTACATTTTATATTTGTTTTCTTGTAAAAGGGGCGGACCACATGCAATGACAGGGACTGTGGGGGCGAGCACAGCAACCCCCCCTTAGGAGAGGAGCGGATCGGAGCAGCGCTAAAAGTAAGTTTTAAAAAAAAATGATTATAGATTTTTTTTTTGTTCTGAAGAGCTCCTCTTTGCGTGCCTGTCATTGGATTCTGGTCTTCGTGTACAAAGCAATTTTACAGTCACAAAGGACGAATCGGAGCCTTTGTGAACCAAAATGGCATTTTTAAACGTGCAAAATCTAAACTGAAATTCAGTAACGCGTTACTGAATTGCAGTATGAGTTTGCATGTAGATACCGAATAGGTATTTGGGAGGGGCCTGTAGAGGGCATCCCTTTCAAATACCGATTTCTTAATCCCAAACCATTAATATTTCACCACACATTCAAAGGAGGTGGTAACCATTTGCATTCGGGAAGGGGTCCCCAATTGACCTAGTCCCCTTTATGAATGTGGACAAAAACTGTTTTTTAGGAGCAGGTAATTGTCCCTAGGACCAATGCCTACTCCTAAAACACAGCTGTAAAATGTTCATGTTTTCTTTAATATCTTATTTTCCTTTAGGAAGGTGGGCTCCATTTAAAAAATAAAAAAAAGATTGCTTTAGTTGAAAGCAATCACAGACATGGTGGTCTGCTAACCCCAACAGGCCACACGCCTGTGAGGCTAGCTAATCATAGTGGGTTACAATTTGCATATTAATGAGGTAGGTGACATTGCGACCGCCTATGAATCAGTATTTTGTAAGCCAACCTATAAACACATAAGTTGGTTTACACAATACCAATGCATTTGGTAAAAGTTGGTGTGCCAATTGTGGCCACTTCTACCAAATACATTATAATACATTCGAATAAGAAATTGTAAATTGCAAATCAATATTTGTCTGAGTTTACGATTTCTTATTTAGAATATTCACACATGACGCCCTTTGCCTTGCTGCTTCCATCGTTAGTGGATGTGCATATCCTTCTTGTCAGGGTAGTAAGCATATGCCAAGACGTGAGTCCCATCACTTTGCTGAAGGATTCAAACTGCACATCGCAGATGAGGCGCAAGTATGCGGAAACCAGTCTGCTGTCACATGTGTTCCTATCTAGAGGGGAACTGGCTGGCTGCTATTTTGAGCTGGACTGTTCCTAGAGGAGCAGGACCAAAACTGATTCTTTTATGGCTTGTCTCTATCTAGAGTGGCCCAGTGGTTGCAAAATGATGGACTGGAGTTCAGCCTATGTGATTACCAGTGACTGAGGTCAATTCAGGTGGTCATTCCATCACACTGGTGTTTGATGCAGAGTCACTGCTTCATGGCAATCTGTTCTTCTTGGCCTGTGGACTCCTGACTGTTGGGCTTTACAGGCTGCTTGTGTGGAATGTGCTGCTCTGGTTCGGTCTGCCTTTTTGGTTCTGCTGTGCAGCACCTGGTAGCAGGGAACTGTTGGCTTGTTTTGGGCTGCCTCCTACTGGTTTGTAGGCTTCGTGGCTGGTGGCTCTTTTTCCTGGCTACATTCTTCCAGTGCTGCTGTGCCTCATGTTCTACGATGCAACTTGATTTGCATGGGTCTTCAGGTTTCTTGATGGGGTTAAGTTGTTGCCTCACTGCTCAGGCATATCAGTATTCCACCAAACTATCAACTACAGAATATCATGAGGTCATAATACTGTGGCAAAAACATCGAGGACCAAAGTATAGTGAAGTTAAGTTTATTTATGTAAGAAGTGGAGTTAAGAATAGTAAATCTGAAGTGCAGATCTCAACGGACGGTTTTAAATACGTGGGGACATATGTGACCAGGAATCATGAGCGTTTTCTCCGGGAAAACCTGCAGCCTCTGCTCGGCAGATTCCGTAGGGATGTGGCCCCCTGGAGGGCGCTGCCTCTCTCTCTCATGGGAAGAGCGGCCCTCTACAAGATGATGACTTTGTCCCGCCTACTATATGTTTTTCAGAACACCCCTTATAGGGTTCTGGGGAAGGTGTTCCACTGTTTGGATCGTGACATGAGACTGCTTGTCTGGGACAGCGGCTGTTCCCTTTTGGCATTGATGAAACTGAAACTCAGGGTGTACGAGGGTGGGCTGGCTATTCCGGACCCTCTTTGTCACTACTGGGCGTCACAACTGGTGACTGTTAACGACTGGGCCTTTGTTGACCAGGGGGACCCGGCATTCGGAGTGGGCAGACAGAAAATGGGCAGGGGGAATATGAGTGGGCCCTCTACGCCCTTGTGAGCACCCGAACCTTGCCGGTGCATACAGCAATGGTGGTGAGGGCATGGTGTGATGCCACCCGTTTCCTTGGTTGGGGAACTACCTTGACGGCTCGGACCCCCCTGTGGTGTAGTGATCCACTGGGGGACCCGAAGATCCTGGGCGGGTTCCAAGGGTGGTCTCTGCTGGGAAGTGAGCACCTGGGGGATGTCTGGAGAGGTCAGGCACTTGTAACTTTTGAAGTCCTTCAGCAAGAATATGCTACGGCCGGCACAGAGCGGTTCAGATACTTACAGCTTCGATATGCCCTGGGTAAATACGTCCCGGAGCATGAGCAATTGCCTGACGCGGCCCCCCTGGTGGACCGCCTTTTGACGGAGCCTCTGGTGGCAAGGGCCATCTCCCTATTATACAAGAAATTGCTGAATAATTCCCCAGACCCGATGACTGCCCTGCGCACCAAATGGGAGGTGGACTTGGGAGCACTGGACGACAAGGACTTGGGGGAGGCGAGGCGGGGTCCTCGGGTTGTGCTATCAAAGCACAACTCAGATTGATCCAGTTGTTGATCCTACACAGGGCATACCAGGGTGGTATTGCACAAGATGGGCAGGGCGCAGACCAGTGTCTGCAGCGATGCGGGTTGGAGGGTACCTTCTATCACATACTTTGCACATGCCTAGTCATACAGACATATTGGGAAGGGATTGCTGGGTAGCGGCCCGGGTGTTGGTGAGAGGTCCCGTTGAACCCAAAGCTGCTTCTGCTTAATGTGGCATGGGGAGGAACACCGGCCGAAACACCAAGCATTATGGTTGGCCATAGCTGCAATAGTAGCCAGACGCAACATAGCGTGGGGTGCTGAATCTCTGCCAAGTATCCCCGGGTGGGAGACGGATCTGGACTGGTGCTGCAGCGCTGAAAAAGTAATCTATGGGAGCAGGGGCTGCCCCAAGAAGTGGGAGAAAATCTGGGGAGGATGGGGGGCTTACAGACGTACGGTGTGACCTGTTGTGGGCTGGGTGCAGGCGAACGGGGTGGGATTGAGCTGTACCTGTTTATGCGACAGGGGGGGTGCCTGACCGACATGTTAGACCCTGGAAATTTGATATTTGCTAGGATTGGGTTCTGAGTAATAGATTGGGGCTTTTATTACCATCTGCTATAGTGTACAATCGTTGTTTAATAAAAAGATGTATAAAAAAAAATAGTAAATCTATACTTACATATATGCACTCACACTCTCAATATTTTGGTCCTTGATATTTTTGCTATGATATTCTGCTATACAACCTTGGTATATCCTCATTTAATAAGGAGTGGGACGAGCAAAGGTTGAGGAGGTAATGTGTTGGTTATGTACCAGTACTCGTGATTTCTCAGATTACCCTGTCATCATTCCAATACTTACATTTCTCCCTCCCTGTTGTCACAATCTGGATCCCTGGTACCTCAGTGTGACAGCAGGTGCTCTGGGTAACGCCTTCCTTATGCTCTGTTACTGGGAGGAGCCTTAGAGGGAGGACGGTGGGAGGGATTTGCTTGTTTTTAGTTAGGTGACATGGTGCCTGGGGTGAGGCGACCCATCTCATGTAGTAAGTACTGGGACGAGGAAGGGTAATTTGATTCATGCACTGTCTTAATTCTAGTGAGCTAGTAAGTTCCTCATTCAACATATTGTCAAGGGTTATCCACATCGAGGTTTCTTTGTTTTAAATTTCTTGTGAATAGCTATGATTACTGAATATCATAGCAGATATAGTGACAATTTTTGTATTGAACATATTTGTCCTTAGAGCACCTCTTAGCGGGGACTGGGGTAAATAGCAATTATCTTTAGCTGAAGCTGAGTGCCTTATATATATATATTTTTTTTTAAAAGTATTATCGGTACTTAGAACATAACAATATATGCCAATGATATTTAACATTGATTTTATAAGTTTATTAGCATGGTTTAAGAAAATTACATGTAAATATCTATAAACGTCACTTTCAAGTTCCACAGTACAGGGGGTACAGTGAAACGCCAGCAACTTTATCATCACCATGCTGTAAATTCTCTCTACACCAATGCAATTATAAGTTAAACCCTTTGAAATGGAGAATCGCCATATAGGAATGATTTTTCCAGTCGTAAAACCACATGAAATTCATCCCAATTCCGTGGGATTTAACTAAAACATTTGGTACCCACCCGTACTTTATCAAGGCACACACTCTAAATGTGACACATAAAAACACAAATAAACACACAAACATCGAATACAAATGATTCACGAGATAGCATGATACAATCACATATATAAACTAATTATGTCACTTGATATATAGAGATGGTAATCAAGTTTATCTAATTCAAATTCACTTACACTGCTATTGTCAGTCAGCTAACAATTACAGGGATTGAATCTAAGTATAACAAACTAAGAAGGGAGATTATCTTCGATCCTGCATAGCTCATCACAGATAAAGCCAAATTCCAATGAATGTCCGGTAAACTCTAGCTTTATGTACAATAGCGTTCTACATGCTCGCGACTGGAAGGCTTAGGGACAAGCTAAGATCTTAAATTCAAGCTATATCCAGATATACGTGGACATAACAAATTGGAAAAGTGAGTAATTAATTTAGTAATCTCCCTAAAGGAGAGCTGGTTCTGTGCCCCCGCTGTTTGCTTAACCCAGTCTCTGAAGGAAATGTTAACATTTTTTTGCAGGATCTACCTGCACCCATGCTGTGTGTGTTGAGACTCAAGGCTTGGCTTTGACCTCCAACATAAACAGAAAAGTCATGAAGGTAGTAAGTTGTGTGTGGAGTACGTAAATTAATTGCTGGGTCCACTCTTTCTTCTCGTGACTAGTTGTTAACTTTTAGTAGGTATTTCTAGAATAGCCAGATGATCCACATGGGTCATTTGCATGTTTTAGCTGAGTCCTTTCTCCCAGCTAGATATCAGAGTTCGTCTTAGTCTAGTTTGTGAAGAAGTATAAAGAAATTCTCATTTATGCACTAGGTCTTGATTGGAAAAAGGTTAATACAAAAATGTGATTACAAATGTGGAGTCCTCCTGCAGAAATTCATTTCTGAGCACAAGGTAGACAAAAATGGCTGCCCCAATACAGGCTGAGTAATTTTGTGTGCTAACTACATTTTAAACTTCCAAGGAGAGATGACTGTAGAGTCATCGGATGCCTTGCCTCACAGAAGGCTGGTAAATAACTTGCCTTACTTCTCCATGCCATAGCTTCTACATTAACAACTAGACTGCCTGGCCTCCTACAATTATGATACAATGTTTCCGTTATGAAGTTTTGTTAGTGTTCCCTCTCAGACACTGGGCCAGTCAAAACGTGGCAGGCCAGTGCTAGAACATGGAGGTTGTTTGAAAGACAGAAGAATTGGCATTAGCATCACAGGCCTCAAAGAGATTCAAACATATGTCAAAAAGTACCAAATCCAGGTGTCCAAAGAAAGTAAAAATCTCGAAGAAGCATGCAAAGCAGAGCAGGTTTCAAAGGTCGTGTCCCCAATACACATGTGTAGGTGTACACAGGGGGATATGGTCCCCATAACAATAGCTCCAAGTCAGTGAATTGCCATAGGCCTTGTTGGTAGTTGTAGTTTTTCTCAAACTTGCATGCTACAGATCTCCCAGTTACTCCCAGTGTCCTGGTAAGACCAGAGTACCCAATAGTTGTGCTTGTCCGTAAGGGCTCCACAAATGGTGAAATGGAGCAGTGTAAAAGCCTTTGTGTTGGCCATGCAGGCTACATGAGCATGACACATTGAAATGGAAGGCCGTGACCAGGATCCCTTGGTCACATAGGAAACAAAGAAGACGTGCTCTGTGCCCATCCCAATATACAATATCTGACTCACTTTGAAGCATAGCAGCCTCGTCTGCACCTTAGGCAAAAGTCTGCTGCCCATCCTACTGGAGAAGAATGTGCAACCCTGAGAGACCTTTCATACTGTTGGGTAGTGTCTACTATGTTTGTGTTACGGTGTGCCTGGGTTTGGATTCAACTCCACCATTCAGTGCCTTTAGATGCCTTCCAAGGCTGGGTCCTCCTTGAATGCATGAGCAGGAAAGACTGATACAACAATACAACCATTTTGAGTCACAAGAGCCCCCTCATCCCACCTGGCTAATGTGCTGGCCTCTTCCAGCTCAACCTTTCCCTCCCATACCCAATACTGCAGCTGGCGTCACTGCCTAATTGCACCTAACTAAATAAAAAAAAGTGAAACCAAAATTATCATTGCTACACTCTGAACCTACTTGCAATCCAACCAGATCTGAATCTAAAGAAAGCCTAAATACCCCAATAACCTGTTTTGCGTCAGCACATGTGGGCAGAATTGGTAATTTTAAGAGAATCTAGACCCCTCTGTGTGTGGCATGGATAACACTGCTTTGCGACCAATGTTTTTTTACTGTACTATATTACCCTCACATAGATAGCTGGATGGACATTACATAACAATGAGTTCTAAATGCATAGCATCCTTCAAGAGCAAGACTTGACTGCTTGACCTTGGTACCTGCTAAGAGTCAAGGCCCAAGAAGGAGACTCTAGGCATTTAATTACTTATGTAAGAGGCAATACTTGTTACAAGGATTGTTCAGTACCTCTGAGTCCCCCAGTATCTGCAAACTTTTCCTGACACCATTCCATGCCACCATTCAAAAGCACTACAAGACAGGTCATGGACTCAGAGGAAGTGCCAGTAAAATGTAACTGACGGTGGTGAAATGAAATTAAAAAAGAAGTGTTCAAACCTCACACATCACAGAATATGATCTAATTCTGGTGTGTTAATGTCACTTTGTCAGCAAATTCAGAATTCCATTTGAGACTAGTCGCTAAGAGTCACAGTTCAAGAGCACCATGATGATGGTGACCCAAAACAATACCAGTAGCAGTAGGAAGGCATTGAAGAAATTGACATTAGTTGATGTCCTGGGAGAGAAAGATACTGGTGTCCCCTAACTTTCTTGACTTGGGTGATGGGAAGAGAAGCTGCATGGCATCTAATTGAACTGACTAACTAGATCAACTGCGGCTAACACAGGATGAACAGTGTCAATGAGGCAACATAATTCCATTTGGAGTGATCGAATGACCTGATGACTCTCAAGTGACTTGCAGCGCTAGAGGTCAAGTGTCTCTGTACTAAGATCTGCTCCATGACCACCCAGTAGATTGAGAGGCTACGCAGCATGGTAGCCTTGCTGTGCAACTATTCATGTTTTACCAATGTTTGTTCCAACAGTGTGCCAAGCTCTGATGTTCTGATGTTGAACTTCATTTTTATTACCTTGGGTAGTGATGGTAGGTTCATAAAGCAAACAGTTATGTAGTTCTCTAAGGAGGGTCCTACGCCCACTGAGCTGTGGTAACACACATCCCTTTCACCAGGTGTGGCATCAGAAAGGCTAAAAAATTGTCTTCACGCACTAGTGAAGTTAGTTTCAAACTCATGCCGATTTGGGATTTGGGTGTGCGGTCTCACACCTCCACATCTGCGAAAGCCGCACTGAGAACAGGTTTGGTGTCTGATCCTACCTGACTATGTGGCGAGGTGGTCAGTGTCTCAACAGGCATTTTTAAAATTTTGTGCACACGTTGGACAATCTGGCTCATATTTTACATCAATAGTGGTGGTCTTGGGTTCACCTCAGCCTTTTATCCAGAGCCTTGAGGTTTACACACCAAGGTAACCCCGGTTAAGGGAAATGCCCCTGGGATCCCAAATGAACCTCCAAAGACTTACAGCTTTCTGGAGATATCCGCGTGGCTTTCTGGAGATGCCCCTGGGGGTGGTGTTTGCTGTAGTGACTGCAGAGAGAGTGGATATTTACATTTAGGAGCTCGGGGGAAGTTGAGGTAGTTAATATCCCCTATGGGGTACGAGGCATAGACCATCAATCAGTCCCTACATTCCCTAACCTGGTTATCCTTAAAGTTCAATAAGTGCAGAAAATCAGGTTCCAAATCAGCTCTAAGATGGATGTCTGGACAGCGTCAACAAAAATGAATACGTAATATCTAAGTGCCGTTGAGCAATTTTGCCCCTTGTGTGACGGGACATATCTTAATTTCATTTTCAGTTCCACTGTGATATTCTAGGAAAAAAACGCTCGGGACTCAGAAGTTTGTACCGAGGACTGCAAGGTGCTAATAGGATACTGTAACGCAGTGGAACGCGGAATAAAACGAGCCAAGAAAAGGTAGCAGAGGAGGGAGGGGAAGATGGAAAGCAAAACTCCACTTCCCTGCTCAGAGATCAGTTTCGTTTCCTCTCTCGCGCGCATTCTCGCATCCCCCTAAAACACGGTGACGTCACACACGGAGGCAGGCTCTCATATATATATGACGGAGCAGCGCAGGGCAGTGAGATATAACGGGTACTTGGACGCACCGACAGAGACGCAGTCGGAGGCAGAGAAAAGGAGAGAAAGTATCCTATTTATCTAAGATTCCACGGAGCACTTGGAACAGTAAGTTATTGTTCATTTATTCAGGAACGCTGCTTGTGAAATTGAAATCAAATGCTTTCTAAGCAAATGTCTTCCCTAAGTTTTTAGGAATTGTGTTCAGGGAGAGAAACTAAGGTTCAGGCAGTAACCAGAAAATTAAAATACCTTCTACTTCGAACCAACGTTCTTATGGCACTAAGCAAACGAAGCAAACCACCATGACTCTCCCCATGGCATCTCTCTTGTGTCTTTCAACCAAGCATCTATCCTTCCATCCTTCCAACCACCTGCTGATATCCGCAATTTCACCTTTACATTCTGTCATCCATTCATTCGTTGATCCATCATTCAGTCTTTTACCATTCCGTCCGTCTGTCCGTCCATCCGTATCTAAACCTGTTTACCCATCTCCAAACCTATCCATTAAATCTATCCATCCATTGCTCTGTCCGTCCATCCATCCATCCGTTCACTTGTCCATCTCCCCATCCACCCTTTCACACATCCATCTTCCCTTTCACTCATCCATATATTCACCCTTTCACTCCATCCATCCTCCCTTTCACTCATCCATCCATCTCCCTTTTACTCAGCCATCCATCCTTTCTCTAATTCATCCACCCTTCTACCCATCCATCCATTTACTTTCACTCATGCATTGATCCTTTCACTCACTCATCCATCCATGTTTTCACTCATCTGTCCAACCATTCATCCTCCCTTTCACTCATCCATCCTCCCTTTCACTCATCCATCTATTCACCCTTTCACTCCATCCATCCTTCCTTTCACTCATTCATCCACCTCCCTTTTACTCAGCCATCCATCCTTTCTCTAATTCATCCACCCTTCTACCCATCCATCCATTTACTTTCACTCATCCATTAATCCTTTCACTCACTCATCCATCCATGCTTTCACTCATCTGTCCAACCATTCATCCTCCCTTTCACTCATCCATCCATTTACTCATACTTCCATCCATCCTTTCATCCATTTATCCACCCTCCCTTTCACTCATGCATCAATTAGCATCAATTCTTTCACTCATCCATCGATCAACCCATGTATCCATTCTTCCCTCCACCCCTTCACTCATCCATCCATTTTTTCACTCATCTATCCTTTCTTATCCATCTATGCTTTCACTCACCCATCATTTCTCTCATCCATCCATCTACCCTTTTACTCCACCTATCCATTCACTATCCCTTTCACTCATACCATTCGTTTCATTCACACATCCATTCCTTTCACTCATCATCCATCCATTTTTTCACTCATCCCTCCATCATCCATCCTTCCTTTCACTCATCTGTCCATTGTTTCACTCATCTATCGTTACATCAATTCTTTCATTCATTCCTCCAATCACTCATCCATCCTTTCACTCATCCATCCACTTTTTCACTCGCATCCATCCATCTTATCGCTCACTCACTTTTGTCTGCCAAGTTACAGACAGAAGAGGCCCATCAAGAACTTCAACCCCGTTGTAGCTACTAAGGTTTGGGATTCGTGATGCCCCAAAATCCATCCTTTTACTCATTCATCCAACCTTTCCCTTATCCATTTACCCATCCATTCACTTCATCCATCCGCTGTTACTCATAGCCATCCATCCATCTTTTTCTCAGCCATCCATACTTTCACTCACTCAGGCCTTCTTTTTACCTCTGTCCGAACGAAAAGATCTCAGAGTGGGCGACCACTGCCACAGACAGCACAGGAACTCGTTTTGAGATGATGAGAGAAAAAATGTCAATACAATAACGGACCTCCAGAACTAATGAGAACTGGCAGCAACACACAAGCTATTAAAAAACTTGTTTCTTACTATCACACTTCGACATCATTGAGGCTGCTAAGTGATGTGACACGTAGTACAATAACCACACTCAGTGGCCATGAGGCACGGCATAGAACAAATACTTAACCACATAGGCTTTAAACAAGACAGTACGCTTACACCCACACGCCCCACATGGTGCAGTGTGCTATCTGTGGGGATAAACTCTTTTCCGTCCCACATAGAGGTAGTAAGTATACGAATGCTACAATAACAGTGTCCAAGAATTTGGCTATTATGGCGAACCAAGCCTTTAAGGTCTGGCAACCCTGTGGAGCTAAAGTTTGTCCAACATCTTATCTTTTTCTGCATTTCCATTTTTTTACATAGGTGTATTTGCTTCTCAAATGTTAATCATTTTGCTTATTTTCGGAAGCCTGTGGTTTACATTACAGTTTCTCAGCAGTATGACCTAATTGCTTCTGGTTCTTTGATGCAATATATGGGGAAATGCACCTCATCTTTAAATGTCCATGGTGCATTCTTCCATCTCGGACTGTGCCTGCCTGTTTTTATTTCCTGCCCATGGTCCCTTACTCTATTTATTCATCATTTGCCAGTATTTGGGTGTCGCTGGGTAGATGCCAAATTATGTCTCCAGCACAGGGTGCCTACCTGTGCCTCTTGTATTGTACTGTATTGTATCGTAGCATTTGTAAGGCGCTTACTACCCGAGGTGGGGAGATGAAGCACTTGCTCACACGGTAAACATGCTATACCATGTAGGGCGTGTGGTTGGCAGACTTGTTGCCTTAGCATTGAATCTATACACCTGATTACCAGTCAGACGGAACAGTATCCACAAGTGGGATACACTCTGCCTGATCACAAATGGCAGAAGTTCCCGTCCTCAGTTTTCCCAGAGGCTACAACGCCAGACCCAGTGTTACCGTGTAGCATTTGAAGCTGCTAAAATGAATGGCCTTGGCTACAACAGCAGCCAAGCCTAGTCCCTTGGGCCAGGCCAAGATGTTTGTTTGTCAAGGGAGAAGGGATCATGCAATGCTCCAAAACGATTCTTCCCTATACTTCTCCCCCCCCCTCCTTGTCACCCTCCCTTTAACCTCACTCTGCCCCTACTCAGTACCTGCTGAAAGCAGGTAGTAAATGGGAGCCTTAAAAATCTCAGAATATGGAATACTGTGTAGAATTCCACACAGTAATTTCTTGTCTGCAAGTTATTCCCTAATTCAAAGGGTCTAATTCATATTCGGCAGAACTTTATGTAGAGATACTGGCCCATATTAATGATTCTGGGTGTGGAATTTCGCCTTACTTGTAATCAAGGCCCATGTGGGAAGAGTTTCCATGTAGAGCATGGTGACCACTGAGGTGTGGGTATCGTATTATGGGATGCAGCACTTGGCAGTGTGTTTAGGATACTTAGGTCTCTTCGTGTCTTCCGTTTTTTTTACTGGACTGCATAGTCATTCTGATTCCCTCAGTCTATATTTCTATATTTAGCCACACTTTCCCTGCTTGGAGATTCCAAGGTCCCCTTTGTGTTACTGTGTCCAGAGACAAGATACAAACACGCATCTTAAAAGAAAATAATGCATGTATTCAGAGGCACACAACGTAACAGAAACCTACATGCACACACGTCAACCTACATGCAACAAATACATCATGCAGATCGGGCATCCTTGGACACAAACCATCTGACATAGAGGCCTGCTTGCATACACAGTGACCCATTCACATATATACAAGACCCATATATGCATCCATGCAAACAGGCAACACACACTGGCATAAATACTGATAACATGGACAAAAACATCCAGCAATTATGCGGACATAGATGTGAACACACACGGGGATGTGTTGAAGCACGAGTAGGTGTGTGGAGATCAGAATGAAAGTGGGCGCATAGACAGGCGAGGAAGGATGGATAGATGATTGCAGGGATAACTACATGGATGGATGAAGAATAGTAAACCAAAGATTTTGTGATTATGGTGTTGAGATATTAACTTGGTTTTGTTTTGCTACTTTTGAAAGAGTTACTGTGTTTCCAGTTTTGGCACTTTGCGTATGTGGAGATCCACATAGAAGGTGTATAATCTTTGTTCTCCTGTTTATGGTCAGTAGTGAAAACTCAAAATTGAAATCACGTTAATATGACAAGCAGCAAAGATGTCAACCAAGTGTACTTTTGGAAAAGAAGCCCCCTTTTCTTAAATCAGGCAGCAGTGAACTGCACAGCGAATAATCCCCAAAAACATTCTCTCTGAAGTAACACTCCTAATTGGTGCAGCTGCTTAGCCTATCTTACATTTCTTGCACAAAAACAGTCAGCAATTCTGAAGTTCTACCATGCTATCGCCAAACCCCAGTCTTTATATATCTACAAAAGATTTAGAAAGAAAACCACTAAACTGGCATTAAAGCCAACCCTAAAGAAATTAGGCAAGTCCTCAAGCTAATGGTTGCTTGTCTGCCAGTCACAGCTCGCTTAATTGTGAAAGGGTGGGGCGGGGGCAGCGCACGCAGGGTGGTGGAGGGGTTAATATTTAATAAAAAAGTAAATAAATAAAAAAACTTACCACCTCCGCTGGCGAGCCGCTCCTTCATCACCGCTGCAGATAGGCACAGGCTCCCAGCCTGCCCTGCGGCCAATCCGGACGCTGCTCAGAGCAGCGTCAGGATTGGCTGGGAGCACCCAGCCAGAGCGCTCTCAGGCAGATTGGGAGTCTGTGCAGGCTCTCTCCAGCCTGGCAACTGTGTTACCGGATAGAGCTTACAGCGCATGTGTGTTTGGCCGGCCCGAGACGGCCGACCAAACACACAGGTGCGCTGAGGGGAGTGCCCAGTGCCCTCCCCTCAACTCGTCATCCCCCATGGCCCGCCCCTTTCACCACAAAGGGATAATGAACATGATAATCAGCTCATATCTACTACATCAGACATAACTTGCCTGTGTGAACCAATTTGGCCTATAGCCTGCAGATTGTATTGAGCACAATCTTTCTCACAAGGCAACATCAGCTACAGAGTTACACAATTACAAATGTATACAAACTTGGAGTTGGCAAAGCAAAATACTATCTCCCTAAGAGGGCCTAACAAGGATTATGAAAGATCAAGGGCCATATTTATACTTTTTTAGCGCAGCATTTGTGTAGTTTTTTGACGCAAAATGCGGCGCAAACTTACAAAATACAATTGTATTTTGTAAGTTTGCACCGCTTTTCCGTCAAAAAATGATGCAAATGCTGCACAAAAAAGTATAAATATTGGCCCAAATGCTTTATATTCATGGTTTGTCAAAGGTGGTAACGTACTCCAGAAACCTTACTTACTGTGGTAATCTTTGAGATTCCATGAACCAAAATGCCTCTCTGAAGGCTTTAATACTAAATAACAGCAATCCACCCAAAATAAATATTGATTTAACGCATGCTTTTCACAATAAATATGTCAGGCCTACTGCCATTATCATGAATTTTCACAATAAACAGATCAGACTTATCGCCATATCATTGGCTTTTCACTATAGCTAATTCTGCCCGTCTATGCTAAGCATAAGCTTTCCAACAAAACAAAACGTGCAATATAAGCACTCTTTTTCTATGAAAGCACACATTCTCTGCTCAACCAAATGCTGTACACCAGCATGTGATCAGGCCCTCAGCTCTTCTCTCATTAGTACTTCTAAAAGCTCCTTTTTGGCTGATCACATAAGGTCTGACGATGGCTACACTGCGAAAAAGATTCTCAAACACGACCTTCTAAATAGTATCTGAAATTATCTTCCTGCACCTTATCACGCTATCAAGCACTTGCCGTCAAATATTCTACCAGGGGTAGAATAGTAAAGTAACCCAGTCCTTAAATAAGTGGGAAGTCACCTTCACTTCATGTAGGTATGGAATTGTCAAATTGTTTGAAGGTAGATAATTGTGAAATAGTTAGGCTTTGGCAAGCTATATTTTGGAGTTTATAGTACATGAGCTGAATGCAAACTATTGGACATTTCATTGTTCTCTAAAGAGAATTAGGAAGGTGGCTGAATCTCCGTGATGACCGAATGATCAGGTGCAGAACTATTAAACTTTTTCCACTTCAGCTATGGAACTGAGGAGCTCTTCCGTTTCCCTTAGCAGTGCTATGTTTGAGTTTCCTGGTGGAATAAGATATGTATTAGCGCAAAGCCACCAAAGTTTCATGAGCAGGGATATACATTCCAAAGATTCAAACTTCAGGGAGAGTAAGTAGGTGATCTTCTCGGAGATCTGAATCAATATCAAGCAGAGGGATCTTGCCAGACGATACATACGGTAGCAGATGTGACTGAACCTTTTCACCTATAATAAGATATATGGAAAAGATTGAACAGAACAGATAGGGAGATATTACGATTATGTGAGTTGACTGGAATGCCTGAAGGCTGATATAAACCGGTATTTTATGTCATGGTGCATATTTTTGAAGTTGTTTGATCGAGTCCATGTAGATAGATGAGATTGTGTGTAGTTGATTGTAGTGTGGTTGTGCACACATTTATGCAAAAGTTATCCTTCAAATATGAGAAGTAGGAATGTGCCTTTTATACAGACGAGATCCCATGTAGCTGATGTAGTCATGGCTGTGCACAGATGTACAGATACTGGCTGTGCACAGATGTGCAGATACTGCAGGTTTAGATCGTGTAAAAGTGACTTGAATATAGCTGAGCAAAGAAACTTCATCCATCAGTCATCCAATATGTCCTTTGATAACCATTTGTCTCTTTCTACTCCAGGTGATGTTGCTACACGTGAAACTCCTCACGGGGACGGTCTATACTTTGGATGTTGATCCCTCCATTTCTATCTCAGCCTTAAAATCTCAGGTGGCCAGCAAGACTGGCGTACCCACCTATCAGCAGAAACTGGGGTTCCAGAATGGAGGGTACATAGAGCTTAAGGATAAGGCTAAGCTGTCAGAGTATAAGCTGTCACCAGGGGACACTGTGCTGCTGGTGGTGAAAGACGATGTTCCAATTGAGGTGTCTCTGATGACAGACAAGGGGCGCAAGTCCCTATATACCATTAGGCCATCAGAGGGCGTCACTGAGTTCAAGGCTCAAATTCAACAGCGGGAGGGAGTCCAGGTTTCACAGTTTTGGCTGTGCTATGACTCAACAACGCTGGAAGATGGAAGGAAACTTGGAGAGTACAACATTGTCCAAGGAGGAACTATCTACATGAACCTTCGTCTACGTGGGGGTTAATGAAGAACGGTTTCCATATGGAGATGCTGAATGAAGAATGAAACCACCACCTACCCCTATGATATAGAATGAACTATATATTGCACACCACATCCTCTATCCATTGTAGCTCTTAGTTAGAAACTCTTAGAAACTTTGTTAAAGAGGCACTGTCACATGTATATTTCCACAGCAACAGCATTGCTGTTATTTGTTCCACCTCCTCGTTGTCATCTTTATAGCGACTTAGCATCTCTCCTTTCATTGAACATGTTTACTACCTTGCTCTAAACATATTGCATCTACCTGTTAGCTCCTTTGATGTCTAACTTCAACATCTTCTAACACCTCCACTACTTCTCTGCTGACATCACAGCAGTCCCATGTAGGCTGCTTTGTGTAGAGCTCATCTTGGTGGGGTGAAGTGAGAAATAACTAGAGGATGTCTTATTGGGGAAATAGAGGGGAATGGGAGACCAAAGAAGAAATGGAGCATTGGGCGGAGTAGTAGATAATTGGAATGGCAGTACAAGCTGGGTAAGAGACAAGAGTGAATGTAAACTAAAGACTTCAACACAATCAACGAGGCATGGGGCATTTGAATGAACTGGAGAGTAGACTACGATAGAGGGATATGGGGAGTTGAGGCATGGTGGCAAAGAGACATACGGTGAGGAGGGTATAGGGAAACAAGACTGTCGTATTGTTGTGACAGGCTGGTTGGAGGAAATATTTAGAAAGAAGAGAAGAGCAGAGTGAAACATTGCTGTAACATGGAGTTCTCTAAGGCATGCAGGAAGACAGTTGATGGAGGAGGAGAGGGTAATGCTTGATTGTTTTTCAGAAGAAAGAAGTTGTGCCAAAGTATGAACCCTTGTGAAAAAGTCTACACATTGATGCTCTGCACAGATTCTCATTGTCGAACTTATTCGAAATAATGTAAGGTACTAAAAGAGCGGAATAAATATGTATATAATTAAATAAAATGTAAGCTTCTAGCTCGGTTGTCATCGCTATTTTTCGACGACATTTCTTCATGGTGTAGTTCGACTTTATGTTCTTGTCACACACAGAAAGGATAATGGGCTCTCCAGTACCCTCATGGGTTTCCTGTCTTTATGGGTGGCACCATTTGTTATTTACATATTCCATATTTGTTTTCCATCTGTTTCCTTGCAAATAACAACCATGCATGATATGTCAGCTGTTCCTTAAGAAACCCCTAACATGGACCAATGGGGAAGGAAAATGGTGGTGTTGTAAGAAACTTGGTACAGGGAGAAGATGGGGATCTGGTTTTCTACTACCCAGGGCCTCTCTGAAACTTGAGCCAGGCCTACACTAACTATTACAGTGTTTCAGACAGAGCCTCATTCTAAGAGCCTTAACTTTCAAAGGGTTGCAAAGTTGAACAGTCAAGGCTTACTCTCAGAGGGTGGTGTTGGGAAGAATGTCTACTTCAGGCAGGAAATGTAACTAAATAATATGAATATATGATGTTAGAGAAGCATTTTTGTATAAAGATAAGCATAGTTTATTATTATTATTATTATTAACATCAATATTGTTATTATTATTATTATTATTATTAAGGAAATATGCCCTGTTACTCTAATATCCTCTATAGCATTTAGACCTCTTATGACTGTAGTATTACTGTTACTCTGTAAATTCTGTGTGGCCTATTCACAAGCTGGATTGTGTAATTCTTTAGTAGTACTACAATAGTACTACTAAAGTACTATAAAATGGTATTCACAAGCGTGTGAGTGTAAATTTCACACATGTACATTCTAGATTTACTCGTAAAAGTGGGAGGGACGGGGGGCAGCTGGAAAAAGCAGCATACATACTACTCAGTGGGAGGAATTGGGGGGTAAGGAGGCTAGGGAAGGGTTTGGGGAGGGACATGCACCCACCCACAAAAGAGAAAGCTATACACAAACTGCACTTCTAAGGATACCACAGCCACAAAGGGACCCATAACAGTAGTAAATTACTCCAGCTCAGAGCTGAAGTAAGTCCAGCACCACGCATGGCCAATGACTGCTACTACAACACCCTCCCATAGGAAATAATGGATGGAGGGACAGTTAAAATACCCCATAAGAAATAATGTTAAACTCAGTTAAAATATTTAAACTCATTAAAAGTGTAAATATATCTAAAACTAAAACATTTTAATTATATAATATTTTAACTACCATTTTTTATGTTAAATTCTTTGTATTAAAATATAATTAAATTACTTTTCATTCATTCAGCACATCAGCTCTAATAATTATTAAGGCACTACAATTTTTTTAGTTTTTTAGGCATTTCTTTTTCAATTTAAACTGCAGAAAAAAATAATGTTCATTTAATATAATACATTTAAATTAAATAAACCTGTAATTCAAAATTAAGTTATTAATGCTGTAGTATTTTGTTCTACATTTACAATAAATATATAAAATGAATTTACATTACTATTTATCATGCACCTATTTTTACTAATTTGTTTTGCGTTAAATACACTTTTAAAACTTTTTTCTATACAAAGGGAGACTCCACAGTCGGAGTGGAATTCTCCATTTGGTAAAATATAGGACAAATTAAAAATGTCTTTAAACTTTATATCAATTAGCAAAACTATTTTATGATAAATATTATTGTAAATTATTTGTATATACATATATTTCAAATGTAAAAGAAAAACATTCTACAGGATTATTACCTTAATTTTGAATTCAATCTTTAATTTAAATATATTAAATTACAATTATTCTTCTGATAAATATTTCAATATAAAGTCATTTTTATTTTGCATAAATATTGAATGTGATGTATAGAATAAAATAAAAGTACTTTAATTATATTGTAATCATGTTCTTACATTCATTTATAAATTCAAGAACAGTTAAATAATTTTTCAATTAAATAATACGTTTTATTTGTATATTTTATAACATACAATTATATCCATTTATACTTTAAATTATTTTAAATAATTTATTTTAACTTAACATTATTTCCTATGGAGTTTTATTTTAAGTGGCAGCCTTCATTATTTTGTATGGGTTAGGAGTGTTTCAGTATCAGTGCTTTGCCATGTGTGGTGCTAGACTTGCTACTGTTTGTTTTATGGTAGTAGTAACTTACACTTGTAAATTTAGCTCCACCCCTTTTTCGGGTGATGGAGATGTGTAAGTCTACACTTTTGTGTAACTTTACCTTCCGATTTTGTGAATAGCCAAAAGTAGTAAAGTTACTCAAAACAGTCAGAGTAAATTAGTTGTGTAAATTACTCACATGTTTAAGGTAGCTTTGTGAATAGCCCACTTTGTGTCTATTGCCTATGGGTAGTTACCAGGGGTTACACTAGTAGGGTTTCTCCCATTTCATATCCCAGCACTAAAGTCTGAGCTCATTCATTTCCAGCACATTACACAGGAGCCACATGTAGAGACTAAGCTGTCAAGGGGCACTACTGAGAGAAGGAACAGCAGCCTCAGGTGTCTGTGGGAAGCAGTTGGTGATAACTGGGAATGGAATGCTCGGATGGTGACTCATTAGGGGGAAACTTTGCAGTGTGAGAGCAGGTGGTGCAACACTCACACAACATCAAAGTTGCTTGAAACAAAGGTGCACAGTGATGCAGGGTGTAGGCACAAAGGCTTCACATGATCACCAATGTCTCTAGAAAAAGAGGTGAACAGCAGTGTAGGGAGCATGCTCACATACTTCACACGATCATCAGTGTCCTTTGGAGATGGAATGCACAGCAGCGCAAGATACTGGCATGGGGAAATGTGCTATCATAAGTGCAGAGAAGATGTATGGCAATGAATGGAGCAGGCATGTGTGCCTCACACTACCATCAGCATAGTACAGATGAACAAGTAATGACTGAAGCAGGAAGCACAGGGCTTTGGGGCTGATTATCAGTGGATGCATGTACGATTAGGCAATAGGCTTCTGTTCCAGACAAGATTGTTTCCTCTGACCACCTCAGGGCAAGGTTATTATCAGAACCCCTTTCAAAGGGCCATGTGGCAAACAGGAGCTAATGGGTCTTTTACTCCATAGGTACTGGGGCCAGACTTACTACTGAGCAACTGAGCCAAGTACCTTTTCAGCACTTCATTTTCAGTGGCATCGCGGGTTGAGTAGTCCAAGGCTTCTCAGGTGAAAGGTAAATACAGACTCACAACTCAAAGTGCGGTCAATAGCAGCAATGAATGATTGTCCAGTCAAATACTGTCGTTTATGACAAATGCAGCATTTATAGAAGAAGAAAAAATTAAATATGGCATATACAAACAATACTCGCAGGCCCCTGAGGGCAGGGCTCTAGTTTTCAGTAGGCTGGACCTAAATCCCACTTCTTTCTCACTAGCAGTAGTGATTATTCCCCATTCTCTATAGGTGACATTCATATTCAGATTAGGCCCCATTAGCAGTCCGAGACCCACGAATCACACTCAAACTCTTTTGTAATCGCCAAAAGTGTTCTAGCGCAGAAGCGTTATCTGGCAGACACATTTCCCTGGGGCCTTATGCCCCTTCAGTCAGTCTTACCTGCACCAGAAGGGATTGCTTGACCTGAGTCTCAGAACGCATCTCAATACTGGGCTCAGAGGCTGCCACGGCTGCTCTTGATGAGTAACATTTTTGGCTCTGCAGGGGCAGTAGTTGGGTATCCTTGGCACTCCTTCAGTGAGATGATAAGGTTTCTTTGATTCTTCCCAGTGTTGGGCGGGATTGAGTTGACAGCTTCCCAATCTGATCTCCAGTCAGGGCTCAGGTCCACACAGGTCACCATGGCAACCTCTCCTCTCAATGATGGCATCAACCACACTGCAATCCGTGTCCTTTCTGGTGGTCCTCTATGGCATACAGGGTTATCACTAGGGCAATGACCTGATAAGTAGGGGTGGGCGGAACGAGCAGAGTTTTACTTTGTGGAATTCTGTAGAGTTACATAAAATTTCTGTAAGATTCCGTGGAGTTCCGCTCACCCCTAGTTAAGAGGCAGAGACGAGAGAGCTTGTGCTTTTCAAGAAAAAGCAGTGCCGGTCCCTGAAAAAGAAAAGGTGTAGGGTTCAGAGTTATGTTTGTCACATATTGACATCAAGCACGTAATGAATCCTGCAGATGTGGAGAGGAGTGTGCAGGAGCTAAGAAGAACATGACTCAGAAGAACATGACTCCTGCACACAGCAAACACTGTAGTACTCAGTGCGGGCCCCACCCGCTCACACAAATCTGTTTCTTCCAGCTAGAGGTGGAGGGGAGTGATGGAAGACCAAGAAAATGCAACACAGGGGAAGCACCCAAAACCATCTGCATACAACATCTCTGCCCAGAATAACACGCCAGGTCCCTGGAGGACATGGGAGAGATGGAAAGGGAGAGAGAAAGAGTCAGATTAAAGGGGGCGAGAATAGAGAAATTCAGAGTGGCAGAAAGGAAAGAAGAGCTCCCCTCCTCTTCTCTCCTTTCTGCCACTCTGAATTTCTCTATTCTCGCCCCCTTTAATCTGACTCTTTCTCAGACTGAGGGGCTGAGTAGGAGTTTGGCAGACCGAAAACTCCGACCGCCAAATTCCAGAGGGGGAGGTCGCCGTAGTGCTGGCGATCTCCTCGCCAGACCCATTACGACTTTCTCGCTTCACTGGTCGGTAGGAACCTAGGTTCCCACCCGTCAGACCAGTGGGAAAGGTGTGGCAGCATTGCTGCCGGCTCATAATAGAGCAGGCAGCAAATGTTGCTGCATGCAGGAGGCACCAGCACCCTTGAAATGAGCACTATCTGCACAACAGACAGTGCCCATTTCAAGGGTGTTGGGCAGGGGGACCCCTGCACTGCCCGTGCCCGTGCCACAGGGGTCTCCCTGTGGCCCCTTGGTCCCCTGGCCCCTTAGGCAGTGCAGGGGCCCTCCTGTGGTCCCCTGCAGGTGTTCACCAGCAGAGAACAAGGTTGTAATCAGAAGACCAGCTCTGACTTCAGTGCCGCCTGGCTGATTTCAACCTCACCGCCATCAAGCCCGTCAGGATCGGAGATCCTGGTGTTGATGGCAGTAGGTTCCTGGGTCTGCCTGCCAACCTCGTAATGTGGTGGTTGGACCACCACAACCACGGTGGTCAGTACGCCTCCTCGAGGCTGGGAGTCCGAAGACTACCAGCCTCTCTATGCGGCCCTGAGTGTTAGAAAGTGGAAGACAAGTGAAGTGAGATGAGGGAGAGAGAAAGAGAGGGAGAAGACATGCAAGTGGGTGTGAGAGGATTAAAGGGGGAAAGCACGGGTTGGGAAGGGGGAGAAGCCAAAAGGACAATTGTTAGAGGAAGAGAAAGTGAATGTAAAGAGAAAAAACCTCTGGAATTATGAAAGGGGAAAGATCATAGTTGGAGAGTAATGATGTCACAGAGGCAGGGGTAGACTGGAAGGTTAGAGAGGAAGGAGGGAAGAGTAGATGCAAGGCAGAAGAAAGGAATAGAAAATAAGTCAAGTGATGGAATGAGGCAGAATAAATGGCAGAGGGTTTCCAGGTCAATGAAGAAGGAAACAGAAGCAGCGGGTGAAAGCAAAACACCTCAGTGATAAAAACAGCAAGGCAGAAGGAAGCTTTTGAATACTTCCTACTGCAATAGTTTTTTTTTTTCCTATGAAAGCTCTGACATACCGGATCAGATTTGACCGAAGTTCAAAGTGCAAGGTTTTACTGTTTTTAGGCACCAGGACCTATGCAAACAATCACACAGAACAAGATTAACCACTACAAAAGAAAGTGGCTTGTGGGTACAACCATGGCTGAAGGGCGCTAGAAAACAAAGGTGGCACTGAGGTCGGACCTCATAAAAACAAACAGTGTAGAAACCTGGTCCCACATCAACAACTCAGGCTGTGTAAACCATCAAGGCAACAAAGGGGGGGGAGGGACCGGGAGGTTAGTGGTCCAGTGTACAGTCTCCCAAATAATTACAGTCAAGGCAAGGGTACACTGTTCCAAATTAAACAAAAAGATCTAGGGGACCTAGTGCTACAGGAGCAAGAGCCCTCACGCATCACAATGGATGACTGGCATCATCATTGGGAAATGCTCCTCGCCAGGCCAGCACTGCAACGCCTGACGGGCTCCCCAAATGGTGGCTCTAAGCTGTACTACTTTTATAGTGACTGGTGGGTTCAAACTATAAAAGGAAAAATACCTAAATCCAGGCACAAGTACAGGTAGGAGAGCAAAAAGACAACATAAAATTGGTTATTCATCTCCAAATGACATCATAAATTTAATCAGTATGTAAGAGATGAAGACCAAGATTAAAACCCAAAAATGAAAGTGAAAAATTGAGTGCAATGCTGAAAAACTTTCAAACACACCAAGAGGACCACAACCATTAAAGTACCTCTAATACAGGGTCAACATGTTTCGCGTCTAGTGGTCCATCTGGATCCATTGATGCTTCATCAGGACCAAAGTATATAGCTTCTCCAAATAACAACTCAAATCAAAATGAAAAAAATGAAAACAACAGTCACTTACATTTAGTTAACTGATATTGTCAAGAAAAGGTCACCCATCCCCAACTGAGAGATGTAGCTCCATGGGAAGCGCATGCCAAGGACTAAAGAAGGCAAATTATGCCCGAGGTCCGTCGTGGTGGACATACCCTCCGGTAAGCGTTCCCGTCAAATGACCATCAACCACTAACACTTCAAGCCTTTGACAAGTCTGAATTAATTAATTAATGCATAAACAACAGAGCTGACCTTTGCGCAGAGAGCAATCTGGACAAAAGCTCAGGATTGGATTTAGGTATCACTCACATACGAGTTGGGGCCAACAGGTATCAGCCAAGTTGATTCATGTCCCTCTGGTGCCCCTTTCAGAGCACCGGTCACACACTTTCCCTGCATTCACCTGTTACACGCACTCTTGACAGACGCCACTAGTTACAATCTGCCTCCCTCCCATTGCCATCTCATCTCTTGGGGAGTGTGCAGATGCTGAACTGCCGTCCTTGTCCTCCACTGCAGTTGGGCAGGCACATGGTGTTTACACAGTCAGGAAGCAGCTTCCCCTCTCAGGGGAATCCGGGCACCTTCCTGCCTCAGGTCTGCGGCTGCTGCAGGCAAGGCTCGCTCCTGTGTCACTTCCTCTGTAATCTCAAAGGCGCGAAGAGGTCTGTATTTGTGAATATGGAAGGTCCTGTTCAAGCAACTGATCCTAAGCATTGTTCAGTGTCAGAGCCCAACCATAAGCCAATGACCAATAACAGCTCCGCGAACCAACCCAAAGGCTCTGACTCTTCCACACCGCTAATAGAATGTGTTTCCCTCTCCGTGATTGGGTGCTTTCACCTGGGTACCCAAGGACTGGGCCTGCTCGCTGATAGTACGGTAGATAAGGTAGTGCTGAATTAAAAAATCCACTGACGGAGCAGAGGAACTATCAATTCTGCGTTACAAGAGTAATGCAGAATTACTTAATTCCTCCAATTCTGCCAGTGGAATAAAAAATTCCGCCCACCCCTGCTGATAAGCACAGCAAGCAGCACGGTTTTCATCACGGAAGCCCCCTCTGGAATGTGGGATTGCAGAATCTGCAGCCACACACGGGCAAAGGCCTGATCAGCAGAGGTAACTTCTCGGCTGCCCTCTCTGGCATGAGGGGTCAGCGACTTAGGGGGAATCTAAGGAGCAGCACAAAGGGCATGCAGGAAGAAGAAGAGACTGTAATCATGATTACTAGTAAAACCAAAGGTCTACCAATCAAATGTAGGGGCTACATTCATCCTGCGGTACCTCGCCTTACATGTACACATGCAGTCTCATGGACACCCCAAATGGAATCAGTGGGGGTCATCCCTGCTACAGAGAAATAAAGAAATAATCTTTATGCCTAATTAGTAGAATAGTTTGCCTACTCCTAAAACTAAACATTTTAAGGTGAACAAATTACTTGACTTTGTTGTTGCTCATTTGGGTGGAAACCAAAGATTATTCACCTTTGGTATATTTCTCAGGGGCCAGACAGGATCGGGAAACTTTTTATAGCAGTGCTCCTGTGTGCCCCCTGGTAGCACTATTCAACTCCTTATAGGCCTCATTGTGCCCTGGAAGTGCCAGAGCAGAGCATATCTAAGAACCATCCCTGCACACAAAAGCCAATGCTGTGCTTGACTCTTTCTGTGCCCTCGGGCGTGTAGCACAGAACAATTGTTGATGCCAGGGTGCAGATCTCCAATTGGGACCTGATTTGATATTAAAAAAAGACCTCTCCACAGAATGTGGCGGTGGGACAGTAGTAAGGAATCTGCGTTCAGACAGAGTATTCACCAGAAAGATCATTACCAAAGATAAGTAACTTGTTATTTTTATGGATACTTTCAACTACAGATTTCTCCCCTTTAGAGTATATACCAAAGGTAGAGAGGTTCTATTGAGTGGGCTCAGACCGGAATGCCTGGCAAGACCGAACGGGCCAAATGTCCTACCCATCAGACCTGGTTGTCAAGGA